>NC_058508.1:12439229-13061042 GCF_020382885.2 Scatophagus argus
AGAAGATAATGTCAGCGTGGATGTGTGTTTCATCTGCTTTGTCTGTTCCACTTTCTGTTTATGCTTCCAAAGAATATCATGAAAATATCAGAGGAAATGGTTGACTGTCTTTGGGGGTGAAATTGCGCAGAACAAAGTTGTTTTCATTTTCTTATGTATGGTGTTAAGTTCAGGGAATAACTCTCTCACTCAGCACTTCAGAGACGCAGATATATATTTATTTTGGGGGAAGAAAGAACTCGAACTTGACTCATAATCTCTACAAAGGGTCCAGGCTCTAAAGGTGTCGCTGCACTTTCTACTTGTGCTTTTGTTGGTACTTTTGTAGAAGCGTAACATTTCACCTCGTCATGCTCTTGAGGGAGGATGGTTGCAAGGCAGCAGCAGAGTGGACGTTTGCTCAGAGTTTCTTCCTCTAGTCAACAGCAGCCTCGTTTCAGAGACGGTGGCCTGGCAAAGTCTCTAATCGAGTTTACAGACACATAATGTGCTTTTTATGTCTGTATATAAGTGACAGAGACTAAACACACGCTCTCTCTAATTTTATTGGTAACTGCCTCACAAGGAGCGAGGGGAGGGGAGGATACAGAAGGCGAGCAGCTCTTGTTGTATCTAAGCAACAACAGACAGCAGAGATGGTCCTTGATCACTGCTGATGATGATGTTTCATTGTGTTTGTTGTGTGTCCTGTGTATGTGTGTGTGTGTGAGAGAGAGAGAGACTACACGTGCACAAATGTGTTTACTTTGTATGTAACTTGCACACACACACACACACACTTCTCTCCATTGTCATTTTTTCCCACATTTTTGCTTTTTTTTGTGTCTGTGTGCTTGTCTCATTAGTGTGTTTACAGCCTACAACTGAAGTTGCTTTAGCGTTGTTTGGCGCCAGCGTTGCCATGGAAGTGACTGATGCCTTTAACGCAGCCAGCAGTGGGGAGGATTTAGATGAGGACGTGGGATGCTGAGATTTTCCTTCTGCTCCTCGTACTTTCTTTCACTGTGTGTGTGAAACGGTATTAGTGAGCGTGTGTGTGTGTGTGTGTGTGTTGGGGGGGGTGAGTGAGAGACAGAGAGAAAGAGGGAGAGACAAACAGACGGGGAGGAGGGGGAGATTATTGTCACTGAGAATTTTTATTGGATGTGGAGTGAACTATGAGGTTGGAGCAACACATTCATTAACAAGGTAAAAGCTTCTGACACTTCTGGCTTTTTGTGACAGATCCTCAACCCACAATGAGAGATCTACACTGCCCTCTACTGCATGAAACTAGAAGAGCATTAAAAAAGTGAGGTTGACAAGAAACATTAAAATATCACTACCTCATTGTCCTTCACTTTTTTTTTAAACCTTGTTGCTGCTCTTTTCATTCACGTTTCTGCCATAAATCTTTTCTCCATCTCTTTTTCTCTTCTTGCTTTTCTCTGCATGCATTGGTGAAGTTCTTATAAAGGAGCGTATGAATGATGAAGAACATGTAGAGCTCGTTCTTCTGTTTTCAGAATAAGCCATAAGCAAGAAACACAACTAATTACATTACTGATTAATCTGATGTTTAGTATCTTTACTTATGTATCTTTATTGATTTGGTCTGTAAAATGTCAGAAAACAAGATGACAAAGACCAAGAGTCAAAAACATGGAGATAACAGTTTCCATCACACAAGCCTGAGAAAGCCAACAATTATTTACCAACTGGACATTCTGGACATTTTTTGTCTTGATGATCATCGAGATAATTTCTGTTTATCTTTGTCTGTTGATAAATGATTAATCAACTAGTGGTTTTAGCTTCAATCCAGGAAACACAAAGCTTAATTTGTCTTTCTGTTTCATCATTGTTTTGTCCCACGTGTGAGTTTAATCCCTGAAGGAGCAACATGCCTTACAAACATTACCGTCACATGAAAATCAGCAAAATAAATCTGATCAAATCTTGCAAAGACAGAAGTAAACCAGCCGCAGTGGCTCTAGATGACTTTGCGTTTTTCTAATGTTTCACATCTGCTTTTGTATTCAGCCCTTGAATATTTATGCTTTGGAGCGAAAATACATTACCACTGTTTTAATGAAGAATCTCAGTGAACATGTCCTCGTGTGAAAGTTCACACTGACTCTCTGAAGCACTCAGATTACAGTCTTTTTGTCTGCCGCACTGTGTCTGATTACATTTAAATATGCAGAGTATGGAGGTTGGAGCCGGTGAGCGCTCAGAGGATCAGTGTGATCCTGTTTCTGCTCTCCTTCTGTCATACTTTTGTCGTGTCTTAGTCTTCACTCTCGGGAAGATTGATTCTCTCTGTTCTGTAGCACACTGTTTGTTTTTCTTTCTTTCTTCTTTTTTGCATGCTGTATGTGCCTGTCCTGTGGCTCACAGTTGTTAGGTGTGTTCACATGATCTTTCTAAGTGGGGCACTGCTGGAGTCGGCCCATTGGCCACTTACTGTAGATGTTGTCGCATGCTCTCGCCACCACGTTCCCCTACTCCTGTTGCTATGTAACGGCCCTCTTTTTTTTTTTTTTTTCCTTCACCCTTCAGTTATCACACAGGGAAACGTCACGCCTCCCTCACATTACCTGCCCACCTATTACCTAACCGTGTTCACAAATGACAGTAAGAGAGAGTACGCTACAAGAAACGCACCCACTGCCTCCGCTGAGGGAGAGTCGGTTATTATCACCTGCCTTGTTTACTTGTTTTACAGCAGATTGTGTGAGACAGACTTTTAGGCGAGTAGTATCCCTTGTTTTTGTTGGGTTTTACGTTTGCGTGCGGCCTGACACCCACCAGTGTTATAATCCAGTTGGTGCTGTTTCACACTGTCAACTTGAAGGGAATTTCGAGAATATGTTTTGGTTTGCAGCACCTGTTATCAGAGCATGTGGTGTCTGATTTGATGAGCCATAAAGCTGAGTAACTGAGCACAGGAACATTCAGTCTCTCTGTGTATCTGTTATATACAGTCAAGAATTATATGTAAATTTCAATTTCAATAAATTTCTTCTTCTTTTTGATACCACAGTGATTGCATAATACCTGATTTTCATACTATACTTTTTTCAATAGCTTCCTTTGAGAAACATAAAACAAAAACATTTTTTACCTCAACCGTTTTTTTTCTTTTCACAAAATAGTGTTGCACCTTAGTGATTCAAAATAATGATTTAAATCAGTGTGTCTGTTGAAAGGAGACTTCAGATCTGACCAGTACCCAGCATGTATTTATCTGTACCAGAGAGAAGTTCCCAGGTCATCATCTGAAATACATTTTTACTTCCCAGTGTGCTTACCAGACATCCTTTGTTTTAATTTTTTTATTTTATTTTATTTTATTTATTTATTTTGCCTGCTTAAACTGTGAGTGAGATGAATAATCAAAGCCACATTAGATTGTACAGAGAGGTAATTTTGCCACAGTTGAAGATCATTTGCTGTCCGTCGTCGGAGTGATTTGCAGTGACTCACATTGCCCATTTTAACTCCTGAGTCAGTGTGGAGTCACTAATCTGGCTTGGGACTCGAACATAGTTACATTTTCTCTCTCTGTCTCCCTTTTTTCTAGTGGGTGAGGCCCGGAACCTGATTCCTATGGATCCAAATGGTTTATCAGACCCCTATGTTAAACTCAAGCTCACCCCCGACCCAAAGAATGAGACCAAACAGAAGACCAGGACCATCCGTTCCTCTCTCAACCCCTGCTGGAATGAGTCCTTCACCTTGTGAGTCTGCCTATGTCTCTATTGTCGTGCCTTTGTATACGTTCAACAAGTAACAAGCATTTTACAGATACAGTTCAAGATTACGTAGCTCGTAACAATCAAATCAGGGAAAATAGAATGAAGGACCTCTGTCGTCACATCTTTCTACTTTGTCCCCTTTTGTGTACATATTCAGTAAGCTGAAAGCATCAGATAAGGACCGCCGTCTGTCCGTTGAGGTGTGGGATTGGGACCGAACCACTCGAAACGACTTCATGGGCTCCATGTCGTTTGGAGTGTCCGAGCTGATCAAAGCTCCGCACTGTGGATGGTCAGTGATATCAGTATTATTCTAGTTATTATGCAACAGCTGTGAAGTTTCAGATTCTCTGAAACCTTTGTTCTGTGTGAGCGGTTCTTGTCATTCTTTAAATACAGCTCAGTGAAGCTAGGTGTCTCTTCACATTCATATAAAGGTCTTTAAAGATTTGAAGACTACTTTTAACACAGCTAACTACCTTTAAAAGAAGTTTAAAAAAAAAAAACAACAACAGCAAAACATTAACAGTAATTAATTGATGGTTTTCAATAGCAAAGTTTTATTTTACACGTAGAGAAAAAGCCTCACTTTTCTCTTTGCAGCCCATTTGTTCACTTGACGCCTGTACCGGCCACAATAACAGCAGCACATCGTGCGTAAAACAGACATAAACACTGCTGGCCAAAGCCAACTCCATTCACTCTGACAAACAGCACCCGCTGACGTCACTTCCCCATGTGTCCGCCTGCTTTGTCTCACACTGATAAACACACACTCACAGAGATGTTAAAGCCACTCTTCCATGTTAGCATACCTGCCGTCGCGTAGCCTAAACCGAGCCTGATCGACTGCTGCTTTGAACACAGTCAGAAGCTCGAGGAAATACCTGCGCATTGGCATCAGCAGCTCGGAAACTACTACAGTCAAGTCAAGTCAGTTTTATTTATATAGCAGAGCAACACAACTCCCTGTTTGCCTCAGAGGCCTTTACAAACTGTACAGCATACCACGCTGTCTGTCTTTATATCCTCCATTCAGACAAGAAAAAACTCCCCTCAGAAACAACCCTTTAACAGGGAAAAATTGTAAGAAACACAATATATGCAAAGTTTGACTGCAAAAATACATGTATGTGTAGATTGTAAAACATAAGTGAAGAGTTTGCATCCTGCAGAATGTTGAGCAGCTTCAATCAGTCGTCTGATCGGCAGGCCATGAGTCATAGTCGGTGCGTCTTGGTACGTTTATCGTGCTTTGTGTTTCAGGTCATTAGACCTAAGTGGCTGAGAGGTTGTGTACGTTAGAAAGAGAGTTTACGTTTCTCCATCTTTCTTCTCTCTCAGGTACAAGTTGCTGAATCAGGAGGAGGGAGAGTATTACAACGTTCCCATCCCCGAGGTGGACGATGTCAACCTGGAGCTCCGACAGAAGTTCGAGGTGAGGACAGGGAGGGAGCTTGACCCCGGGTTGTGAATTTTTAACATTCAATATAAACGGTAGCAATTTTTCTTTGTCACTCGCTTCAACGAAAAGTGTTCCTCTCTCCTGTCACCATGGTAACCTCATCCATGTTACCGCTTGTGCTTTTCACCCCGTGTGCCGGAGAGGGAGATCACTTTCTCCTGGCATTAAAAGTGAATGCTCTTTCTTTTAAAAAGGAAAATCCCAGACAGAGCACAAGTTTTTCAGAAAGTCCAGTCATAACTTAAACGCCTCAAGAGCAGTTACCTGGAGGTCCAATGAAGATTAGCACTAAAGTCAGCTGAGTTGATTCAAGGTTCAATCTACAACAACAACATGAATACCTTTCTTAAATACTGTATCCCTGTGCACCACTGGTTTTGTGTACATGACTTGGAAAAACACATTCGAGAAGAAACCCAGAAAGGCTTCGTGTAGTTGTCAAACTACAGAGTAAAGCTGTTCTTTCAATCAGCTTTTGAGTCTGAATTTTGTTAAGAAAGAAAACCACATTCAGAAATCAAAAAAGTACCCTTGTTTGCTTTCAAAAGGGTTGGGCCCTGTTGAACACGTGATAATTGCATTTTGTAATGAGGCGGATCTAAATCATGTGAAAACACTGATATGCAGCTAACTGTCACTCCCCAGCGTTTGGTCTGTTTACTGCAAGCTTCAGTCAGTGAGATCCTGTTCCACCTTACCTCTTCACATTTATATTACTAACATGCAGGTACAGAAAAAGTAGGCTGCCATGTTAAACATTTGGATGTAAACAAGTGCAAAGATGTGAGAGAGCTGAGGTGGCATTGCAGCTGTTCTTACTGTATACTGAGTGTAGAGCAGCCCTCAAGACTCCGAGCCTTGTTGTTTTTAATTTTTTTTCCACCCCTCTCCGCATTGTACAATGCTGACCTTGACTTCCATGCGAGGCTAGCGTCTTCACACGACTGTGCGGTTGCCGTGGAAACTGGCCGTGAGCCGCAGAGATGCAACCAGATGTGACAGAAAAAGGATTTATTCCGTTTTCTAGTCATGCCTCTCGTCCTCTTGATGGTTCGTTGATGGTGAAACAGATACAGAAATAATGACTCATCATTCCGCTTCTGTACTCACTTTCTCTTTTCTGGCAAAGACACACATGCACACACCAGCCAACCTTTTGCCACACTAATAAGTGAGTTTCTCCTTTCTTCTAGGCCTGCCAGTTAAATATCCACTGTCTCAAGGTAGTTCTTCTGCCTGCTCCGTCTCTTTTCCTCTCACTGCCAGCTTGCTTCGCACTCACTTTACTTACTGTTTTATTGTGATTGTTTGTGGATCTCTGTTGGGTTTCCACAAATTAATCTGATTTACTAACAAAGGCTCTCAACAGCACATAGCTGACCCAGCCCATTTTAACTGCTGTTATACACATATTAAATTTACATGTTTGTAATTCTCTAACTCCTTTCACACACTCATACATTAACTTCCTCCTCCTTTCAGTCTCGCATTGCTTAAACATAAAACCAAAGGGAACTTCACATCATATTAATTTTAAATAACAACTCAGTCATACGTTTTGAGGGTTTTGCAGCACATGCAGCGAAGGTCACAGAAGCAAAGTTTGACATTTGCGGCAAATTCGTGTTTGGCTGTACAGCATAAGCATGAAAGCAGCTGGTGTTCACCCAGTGCAAACTGCGAGCAAAATGCGACACCCTCAAAGTCGTTTCTGCAATATAACAGCTTTAACAGGGGCTATGTACTCTCTATCCCGCACACAACCACCAGACAGCGTTGTTGTTAGTAAATGTGTTCCTCACCACTATCAGTGCACCGATGTTGGCCAAGAGAGCCTCACGTCTGCTCCTCATTGGCCGACAGTGTGGTCCACCATCTGCCCTCTACTAGTCTGCCTTTGGTTCAGACTATAGAAGGCTGTTAGGACATGAAGCATGGATGGACACTCACTTATGCACAGTGTCTGTATGAATGGTTGCACACAGGCAGGTTCTTGGGAGTGAATGCCAAATCTCTCCACGTGGTGGCAGTGTTATATTTAGTTTAAGACTGGCTGCATTGTTTGTGTTTGAATACAACTTTGTGTGGCCACTCTGATGTTCCAAACCTTTGCTTGTGTTCAAACAGGTAGATGTGGGTTTTGTTTTTTTTTTTTGTTTGTTTTTTTAACTGTTGTTGTCTCATTTTTATACAGACACATTATCCATGTTGTCTTGTATTTTGACAATCAGCATGTCTGTGCAAAATCAGGGTGATGATAGAGCAACTATTTCAAGCTGCAGTAAACAAAATAAGCACAGGATCACCACATTATTCACCACATTATGTTATTGTTTGCTGAAAATAAAACTTAACTGCATGATAAAATCAACAGCAGTGCTTTATTAAATTTTTATGTGTAGTATTGACATGCAGAGACCAGACCAGACCAGTTCTGTCCTTGATCTGCCTCCTGTAGCTACGTTCAAGTAATGTTTTAAGTCGTGGTGTTTTTTTGCTTGTGATTCCTGAAAATGCAGTAATGTGAGCTTGACTTACGTAAAACCAGAAAGCCATTTTTCTTTTCTGTTTTTTGGCATTTGAAGGATTTTTAGGAGTATGAGGAGATGGAAATCAACTTCTTATCTTGTGATTTACAAGAATAAAGCAAAAATTAGAGAAAATCCAGGAAAAATAAGTTACATTTTCCTTTTAATCTCTTTGTGTCCCATCAAAATTTTCTTGTGTCCTCTCTGATGAGTTGTGACCCGTGGGTGAGGAACTGCTAGTTTAAGTTGTAAACCATAGCCAAACCACAACTGTTGATTAATGTATGATTAATTTTAAATCATAAATTAATAATATAAAATTTGTGTCCCCATTACTGTAAGATGTTGATGACATATAAAAATCACTCTCCCCCACATTATTTGCTGTGTAACCACACCCAACAAACCTAGCAAAGGTTCTGCTTTTAATTAGCCCAAAGTATGCACGTAGCTACTTAATCGCTGTCAAATATGCGACAGTTACTATGTTGAGTGTATTACCAAATTGAAAGAAAAGAAGAGAAATGGCTGGCCTGGCAACAGCCTCTCTGTGCCCCATTGGTCGCCTGTTTCCTCCTCTCTATCTGACAGAAACAGACAACTGCTGGAGCTGGGAGCTGGCAGGGCCCTAATTGTCCTTTTTGTTCAAACACGCTTGGCACACCAGTCATTATAACAACAGGGAACCTTGCAACGCTGGCACCCCCCGCTGACTGCCCACCTCACAATTTCCCAAAATGCACCAGTACAGACATCCAGCTGAAAATCTGTAAGGGTTTCTGGCATGTCGATGGGGAAAAAAATAAATCCCTAGGCTTAGTCTGCATAGAAATAGATGAAGAATATAGAGGCTTGATTTGATTCTGACTTAAAACATGCAGCCAACCGGATGGTGATAACATAATAACTACTGTTTACCAAGTATTAGAATGTGATGCCCAAGCATGCAAAATATTGTAAAAATATCTTGCATAGGATTGAAAATGTAATAGATCACCAGTAACATCATTGTTTCATTTTACTTGGTTATAATTAATGATGTAATAATTCAATTCAGTTCAGTTTATTTATATAGCGCCAGTTCACAACAAGTGTTATCACATGACACTTTCCAATTAGAGCGGTGAGGAAAAACTGCCTTTTAGAAGGCAGAAACCTCAGAGCACACCTCAGCTCTAGGTGGGCGGCCATCTGCCTTGACGGGTTGATAATAAACTTCATCACACATTTATGTCATCAACAGTTTCTTGCATTTTCAACCAGTTTCATTACATTTTAAAATTGGTTTTTAATGATATGAAACCAACTGAAATGCTACTGAATGACGCACAATCCTGCTGGGATCAGTAATCTGCCAGAACACCTCCGACGTCATCACATTTAAAGTCCTGCTTCTCTGGCAGTCCGCGGTCAGACCTCTCTATGAAAGCCAGATGTGAATACCTGACTCCAGACCAGCAGTTCCACACCCAGCATGACTACTGACTGAGCACTTAGTCCACCCCTCGAAAAATAAGATAAATAAGATAGTGTTACCTGTCTCGCAAACAATCCAATCAAACTGTCGAAGTACAGAACAGAGATTTGATAACAACTTGATATTCATGATTGATTTATTTACTTTTTGTTATAAATTCATACAATCTCATGTAAGACACCCACAGCAGTAGACAGACGCAATTCTTATATAATACTTTTTACTCCAATGCCACAGAAAGCCAAACTGGGCCACGGTAAGAAAGTGATCACGCCGTCAGACCACCGGCGGTTCAGCCTGCCTTCAGGTAACATGGATCGGGTCCGACTGAGTGACTTCAACTTCCTGGCCCTGCTGGGGAAGGGCAGCTTTGGCAAGGTGAGATCCAAGACTGCAAACATAATACAAAAGGCTTGATTGTCAGCATCTGTTCCAGAATCCCTTTGCTTCGTCGTGACCTTTGACCTGTGATGTCTTCATCAACTGCAGGTGATGCTGGCAGAGATGAAGTCAACGGAGGAGCTGTACGCCATCAAGATCCTGAAGAAAGACGTTGTGATCCAAGATGACGATGTCGAATGTACGATGGTGGAGAAGAGAGTTCTGGCCCAGAGAGACAAGCCGCCCTTCCTCACGCAGCTCCACTCCTGCTTCCAGACTGTGGTGTGTAAATACTTATTTTTGATGTGTTCTTTCCACTGCTCACACACACACACACACACAAAATCACTGTACTTTATTTAACAGTTGCTGTTTTGCTCCTTCATCATGCTTTCATCAGGCATCTTTTCAGTCCTTGACATTTTAAGTGTGTGTGTGCGTGTGTGTGTGTGTGCGTGTGTGCGCGCGTGCTAGTCAGTTCTTCTGTCTACCTTTACATCTGTGTTTACCTTACATTTATTCACACTCTTTTACCGGCACTCTGCAGAGAAAATTGATAGTGAGCTGAGACCACCCTTGAATACAAAGTCTCCTGTCTGACGTCAGCTCTGTGCGTGGACAGGGTGACTCAAGGAGTCTTTAATAAAAACTACATTCACTGATCACAGCTTCCTGACTTATAGCACTGATATATGAGCTGATCACAGTGACTATGCTGAAAGAACAGATCATGTCAGGCATTTTAACAGGTCTTTAGCCATAGGTATATGTCCACAGATGATTAGATACAATTTATATTATATATGCCATGTGTGTGTGTGTGTGTGTATATATATATTGTTTATATATATGTATATATGTTTTTGTTTTTCTAGGACCGGCTGTACTTTGTGATGGAGTACATCAACGGGGGAGACCTTATGTATCATATCCAACGTATGGGCAAATTCAAAGAGCCACAGGCAGTGTAAGGAAACTCTATACATGGATACATTTTAACAACGATAAAGATACTAAACAGGCAGCTTAAATGGCTTACAGCCTCCTGGAATTAGTAGTTCAGCCCCTGTGCTGTATCATAGCAATATCTGCAATATCACAAGCACACAGTCACTGATGGGGTGTTTTAATTTAGGGTTAGATAGATTAGATGGACTTCTTAATATTTATTCTCAAAGGCAAATGATTCTGGTGAATCACTTTCTTGTATTCATTAGAAACACTTTCTTGACAATTTTCTTTTGTGAAGATGTGCTTTTATCTGCTGATTTCCAATTTTGCAGGTTTTATGCAGCAGAGATTGCTGTCGGTTTGTTTTTCTTGCACCGAAAGGGCATCATCTACAGGTGGGTGAGTCAGAGAGAAAACGGTTTCATGTAATGAAGCACCACATTCACCTCAAATTCATATACTGTTACATAGAAAGCAGAAAACACATGCAGGCTGTTCAAGCATTTTAGAATACATCAGAGGAAGTGAATTTAGAAAGATAATATAGATACATAACAAAGAATTATGAATTAAGAAAGATTAAATCCTTAGTAGTGCAAAAAAAAGCATTCACATCCATCCTTCATATCCTAACAGCCATGTGTTTGACATCTTGGCACTATTTTCTGACAGATCTGGCTGCCAGAAGTTGTGAATGAGAGGGAGATAATGAAGAACTGAGACATCAAACACAAGTAGAAACACAGACTGAAGTGAGCAAAGGAGGCATAATGAAGGAAAAAACATTTTCAGGCCAAGAAATTATTGTTTGTTTCTCACATGTGAAGTGAGCTGCAGACAGATAAGCTGTTCAGAGAGGTGATAGTGGCGTAGGGCGAGACTTTTCCATGTTCTCGTCTCCTCTGGACAGACGCTGACAACAACACACAACACGTATCCGAGTGGTCACAAATCCAGACTGAAAAATGCATGTGCACAAATGCTCACGACGTCTCTCTGCCGCAGGGATCTGAAGCTCGACAACGTGATGCTGGACTCTGAGGGCCACATCAAGATTGCTGACTTTGGCATGTGTAAGGAGAACATGTATGAAGGCATGACCACGCGCACCTTCTGTGGCACCCCGGACTACATCGCACCTGAGGTGAGAATGAGGTGTTCAGGGATAAGGACAAGCAACAAAAGTAAGGGATCTCTCTGTTTGCTAAACCCCGCCCCAAAACGGATATTGTCCAATCGATGGCTTAGCACAGGATGTGGCAGGTCTGTCTGTCAACTTCTGCACATGTTGATGTGAACGCACAGCTGAGAGGTACTCGTCATTGGTTTAAAGAAGAGCAGTTTCATTTCATCAAATTCATCACAATTCAATTCAATTCATCACATGTTCCAACACTCCACAGTTCATGTCTTCACCACATGACCTGACATGCACCTGTGAAGGCAACGCAGGAAGCAAACACCTCTCTTGTCTATCACATTTACTCACAGACTTGTCGAAATTGGTGTTTGCTGTGTGCCATGTTATCAGGGGATGATGTTTCTTTACAGTTCTTAACACTTTAAGTCCCATGTCAAAAACTGTTGTTTGTCCCCATCTTCATTCATGTCCTTCTCTTACTAGTCTTTTAATTTTAAATACAGATCAATATTACATGTTTTTCAGAATAAACAGGACTGACTGTTTGAAGATTTAATTGAAGTGAACAGTAGATGTCAAGATGTATGATGGATTATACACACTGAACGATAAGTAGAAAAAAATTCTACAGATTGTGTTTTATTAAAACTGTGAAGCTGTCAAATATGATAACTCATAGCAAAACAGCAGCACAACTAGCCTGTGTAATCTGTAACAGCAACTATATGAGTTTACAAAAGCCTCTTAACTAACAAATAACACAGGCAAAAAAATGAATAACTAAATAAGGAGAACAACAGATTTTTTTTTAGAACTATTACTCAGGTTTTATTTAAATCAAACCTTCCTGACGTCATAAGACGACATAAGAGGTGTGTATAGTTCACCAAAGCACCAAATAGCCAAGGAATTACAGAGGCAGCTATTTAGTGATCTCTGTATAGCCTTATTTCCCATTAGGAAGTACTGGACGCTACCAAAGGTGTTGCTCAAATGTGGCTTTAATTGACGTGACAACATGCAAAGAGGGGTTACAACCAACTGTGATAGTTAATTTTGTTCATAAGGATGTGAGCTGCTGACTGACAACAGAATAGACAAGTTGTTTGCATCCCAGACAACCTTTGATATAATGTATATTAATCTTAAGTGAGAGAAACTAGCTAATACTCCGAGCATCCACGCATTAGTCAAATGTCCTCAACTTAAGTTATCTGTCTACTGTATTCTACTGTAATAACAGATGACAGGAAATATTAAGCAAGAGATTTAAAATCGGAAACCTCTAGCGAACAAAGAATAAAAGAGTTATTTTGACAGAGTAAGGAGAAGAGATGATTCACATGGGGTAATTAGATCTTTGTTTGGTAATATGTGTGTATGTGTTTCTATGTGTATCAGCCCGCTGCCATCTGTCTGCGCTGACTCATGAAGGTGCACGATGTCTCACAGGTGGGAGGCGAGGGAAGCCCTTACTGGTTTCTCCCAGCTAACTTCATCTAGACACGTCTTTTTAAAGACTTCATGCTAAATATATACACAGGATATTAGTAGCTTTATAATGACTTCTCTCATCTCACCTTCTAATAATTCTTCAGACATCACATACAGGAAAACCTGAACGTACGAGAGGGCTTTAATTGTGACAAGCCGGCACCTGAATTTTGTGTTTGCCGTAAATTAAAACATTTTCACTAGAAATTGCTGCATAAAAGGCACAAATTGGTCTACAAATAAATCATCGGAATGCAGAAATGAAGTGTTTGATGTTTCCTAAGCGCAGACTCTGGTTTAATAAAGAAAGAAAAAACTCATTGACAGAATGCAAATTCATTGCAGTATTATATCCGAAGAAAGATAGAAACACATTTGGCTGTGGACAAGAAAGTTGAGAAACAAACTGTGACTTTGTGAACTGTCTGCTGCATTTCTGCCTCTCTTAAAGGCAAGTGCAGCTGTGATTTAGCTCTTTGCTTGTGTGTCTGCCTGATTATTAGTGTGTGTGTGTGTGTGTGTAGACTTTGTGTGTGGGGGGGGTGTGGGATGGGAAATTGGATGGTAGGAGAAAGCGCCTTTGTTATGGGAGCTCAAAATAGCTGACTGTATTTAATGGTGGCTGATTTCAGTTTGAGTTTGGAAGAGAGAATTTTTCAGTGCTGAAGTTCACAGTTTGTGATATCTTTGCGGCAGCTCTCTTCGACAGCAGCTGCCATCTTAACCAGCCTGTTGTCACACAGTAGTGACAGAGTAGAGACTGGTTTGAAAATGATCAGTCAGTTTTAATGCTTTCCGCCTTTTCCTCTCAGATTATCGCCTACCAACCCTATGGAAAATCAGTGGACTGGTGGGCTTATGGAGTTCTTCTGTATGAGATGCTGGCAGGACAGGTGAGATGTGGTCCACACAGGTTTTTATGTGGTTATCATCCCTCAGTTAGGACTGTACATGTAGTGGTGTGTGTGTCCATAAAGTTGTACTATGACGCCAACATTCTCACTAAATCAATTTAAATCATTTATCAAAAACAAATACAGAACATTCGATAATTCCAGCTTCTGAAACAGGAAGATTTGCTGCATATCTGTTTTAATAGAATGTGTTTTAATAGAATACCTGGGTCTGGAAAGGTGAAGCTGCAAATTTTCATTAATTATGTACTACATAAAAGCAGCATTTTGGTGAGGCCACAGTAAAAAGTAATTTCAAATGAGAAGTGAAATATTGAGACACTCTTACACAGTAAGAGCATTTCAAGGTTTCCAGTTTCCAGGCAACAGTTGAGCAGAAGATGTTTTTCTTACTGGAGATGCATGAACGACTGATCCAGATGATCTTACTGCGTGGTCAAAGTGACATAACATCACCCATATACAACACAGGGCCGCTAATTAAAATATCTATGAGTACAAGGCAGTGATTTAACATACAGGTGCTGCCACTGCTCAGCTCACCTTGCCGACTTTGCCACCTCAGTATCGTGTCAGGTTTCACAGAACAATCGTCAAGCTGTGAGTTGTCAACACACATGAACTGCCTGACGTCCTGTTTGTCTTTCTCTTCAGCCACCGTTTGATGGAGAGGACGAAGACGAGCTCTTCCAGTCCATCATGGAGCACAATGTGTCCTACCCCAAGTCCATGTCTAAAGAGGCCGTGTCCATCTGCAAGGGAGTAAGTACCGTTTAATAACAGCAGAAACCTGAAACGTACATAATCCATCTTTTCTGTCTTGAAAAGTTTTTACATGCCAGATGTAGGGGTCAGCTACTGCTCATATCGTATGCTATGTTATTGTGGTATATCAAAGTCATAAATTAGGAAGGTTGTACAGGTTGATCCTACATATACTACAATGCAGCGTGATAATCTAAATCTAATCTAAAACCTTTAGGTAAAATGTTTTTAAATGATGTTGTTATTCCTGTGTGGTGTGACCTTCTCCAGCAGCGACAGCATCCTTTCAGGCCTCTCTGCTTGAAACTTTCAATATCTTTGTAGTTTTTTTGGGCAAACATAACACCAAAGATGGTTTTCAGTTTTCCTTTTTCTCACAGTAGTAAATCATTTTACATGGTGCTCCTTCAACACAGTGGAAGTCACAAATTTCAGTGGCTTTCAAAACCGTTCCTGTATTTAGCTGCACCGGCTCTTCTCGTACCTGGAGCATCACCTTTGTGACATCATCACAGCCAAGCATCATGGTTGTCATGATTATGATTATTTACCAACAAGGAAATGAGTTTTCAGAGTCAATTTACACACCAGAGAAGATTCAATTAAGATTCAGGCACAGTCTGGCCAAGTCTTTTAATAACACGGCCCTCCTTCATTTATTATCATATTACACCCTGTAGCCACACGTGCCACCACGGAAAATATCATTCATCATCTCGGAGCCGGTGACAAAAGAGATAGTCCTTATCCCTCTTATTGTTTGCCTCACATCTCATTTGCAAAAATGATTCATGGTCAAAATTGAAAGTGGCTGCTGAATCAGAAACTGAGCAGTGAAAAGGCAGCGTAATTTCCTGCGACTATTTTAAAGCTGGATGAGTGAAAACCGTTTCAGTCTGGCTCTGCATCTTTTTGAAGTGATAGTGAAATAAGAAGCATAGACTGAAAAAAAAGTGGATCGCTGATAGCCTCAGATATCGTTTTTACCCACTTTTCTCACGTCTGTTCCTCTCTGTTTCACTGACTTGTCTTTGCTCCAAGCAGCTAACTGCCCCTGGTCAATCTTTTTAATCCCTGCTCCTGCGTTTGTCTCCAGCTGATGACCAAGCACCCGTCGAAGCGTCTCGGCTGTGGCCCAGAGGGGGAGATGGACATCAGGGAGCAGGCCTTCTTCAGACGTATCGACTGGGATCGGCTGGCAAACAAAGAGATCCAGCCGCCATTTAAACCCAAAGTGGTGAGTGATGCTGTAGATGTGTGTGTGTGTGTGTGAGAGAGAGAGAGCTTGTGTGTGCTTATTCCAAATACGTCTTTCAAAGGTAAATATCCAATTAAAAGGTTATCTTCTATCATCATACATGGAATATTGTGGAAAATCAGTTGAGAAACTATTAATAGACAAAAAATCGAAGGAAGGTCTGTTTTTTAGTAATTCAGTGGACTCCTAATATTAAAACTAATATAAAGTAACCTTCTAATTGACTGAACTGAAAAACAAGCGAATTTTCTGATGGTGCCGGCTGTGAAGAAATCTCCACCCAACTTGTTACAGCCTCATATTAACTGATCACTTACAGAAACAGGGACTGCAACCAAAACCGTTTCAGTGTGTGTGTATTTGTGAGCATCGAAGCAACTAAGAAATACAGAAAAGGAAGAAGAAGAAGAAAAAAGGAAACCACTGTTTTCCATTCAAAACAAGATAACTGTATGGTAAGCCCAAAGAACCATAGCACAGTGACTGGCTGGCATTGATGCTGCTGCTGTGAATAAGCCAAGAAGGCAGGTCTCATAACATGATAATTTATTCAATAGTTTGTTTTCGTTGGCCTTAAGCTCAGCTTTCACCGACGTCTGTGCCTCAGCTAAGAAGTAGAAATGACGCGTAATTTTAAAGTAAAACAGGTGGAAATTTCCCGACGCAGAAGGAGGCGATGACCATAAAGCATCCAGTGAGGTGTTTTATTGCTCCCATACTCCTGCTTAGTTTCCAGGCCATTCCTGTGTGGTAAAAACAGAAAAATCACCAGAAAATCTGTGTAATGCCTGAATGCATCGCTGTTGAGGAATCGAAGTACTTCCTCCAAGAGTCTTTATGTGTGTTTGCATGAATGGGTGCATATTGTATGTGTGTGTTCTCATTCATCTTCATCCAGTGTAATGGCTTATACGCAGCTTGAGGCTGGATCCCAGCTGCAGCCACCAGCCCCGCTGCCACTGACACATGCAATCCACCCCCTCCACCCTCTGCGCCCCATCCTGACACCTAAACCTCCTCCTGTCACCACAAAACCTTTCCTGTTTGTGGACCCCCACATCCCCCATCCCCTCGCTGCCCACTGCGCCCACAGCAACATAAGCGCTGCTGCTGAGGATTAAAAATAGCTCTCTAAGAGCAGAGTTTCCTTTACTTCCACACAAGGACCACAGTAAATGCAGGGTTACATGGCGGATGTATCCAGCTCCACTCACAGAGGGAGGAGGAAAACATTGCTAAAAACAGATCCATCCATTCAGGCGGCTTTGTGTGGTGTATCACAGTTGTGAGCTCATATGCCGCGTCATTAATTGGTCTGAGGGGAATAGCAAACAAAAGATCCATCTGAGGCTTTATGGCTTTGCTTCTGCAATATTGTAAAGCAGCTGATATGTCTATACACAACATACTGATGTGTCTCCTGAGAAAATGTGTTGCAAACAGGAGGCGCTGAAATCCTTCCGTAAAGTCCAGAATTGTTTTTATTATGCATTACTCATTCTGGAGGAATTTGTCTCGTTCCCTTGTAAAAGTGTCGTGACTGAGCTGCTTCTGTGCATGACACACAGCAGTAACCATATATATTCAGCTGCTTGAGACACATGACAGCCCCGAGCAGAGCTGCACACTGATGCTGATGACCTCCACTGTGGATGCTTAGGGTTAGCTCCTAATCTAATTACAACTTCTGCCCGGCTACACATCGAGCATCGACATTTCTCTGCACCACCTTCCCTCTGGGACTGTTGGGACGCTTTCTAATAAAAGACTTGTGAGGAAAAGGGCCACCATCCACCATCCTGTCGCCGTTAGTCAAACCTCATTTTGTAGTCTTTTACAGCCCAGAGATCAAAATTGATCCTCCACATATCTGAATTTCTTTTTTGTTATGAATCTCTTTCAGTGTGGCAGAGGAGCAGAAAACTTTGACAAGTTTTTCACTCGTACGCAGCCTGTGCTGACCCCGCCCGACCAGCTGGTCATCGCCAACATCGACCAGAGCGAGTTTGCAGGCTTCTCCTACATCAACCCTCAGTTCATCCATCCATCCCTGCACAGCGTGGTATGAGAAGAGAGCGAAAAACACAAAACATGGACTGTTGCTGACTACACGATCCTTCCAAAACTCCCACAAACATCCCGCTGTCAACAGACATATCATCCTCTACAGTGTTCTGTCTACTAGTTATCAATATCTGTGTACAGAAATGACTGAGGAGCGTGGAGCCAAGTGTTAAAACAGTGTTTGTGGGCGAGGAGAAAGTACATGGCACTGATACTTTTTGCATAATTGCCCGAAACATCTCACAATATGTTCTTTATTCTGAATCTGCGTTTATCTCCAAACCTGCAGCCTTTTTCTTGTGTATGAATGTGTCTATCAGTTATTATCTCATTAGGTATTAAAGATGCAAGATGTTTTCCTTCTCATCCCACTCATGTTGCCCCGTCCCGCTGCGCAGAGAGCTGCAATGCACGACAAGAGTGACAATTTTTCTGCTCTGTCTCAGCTTTATCTTCCTCTGAACCGCTACATGTGTATTTTATATTTATATATTTTAGAAAAAAAACAAAAACAAAAGAGGTAGTATACTGTTACATGAGTGCCAAAGTGCTATTCTTAATTCCTTACTCCTTACTTGTAATGTTTTTCCCCTCCGGCTTTCCAAACACTGTCAACACACTAAAGCCCCTAAACAGAGTCCATTTATATCTGTTGTTTTGTATGACGTGGAGCTACACTATATCTAACTCATCATAGAGAAACAGAAGCACATCATGCTTATAGTTACAAGCTGTCCCGCCCTTATATGAATGCAGTGGGAGTCGCCTCCAGTGGGTGAAATGCAGGATGAGTTCAGTACATGGTGTCAGAAAACCGTGGAGCAAAAGAGACAGTGTTTTAAAGGTTTTAAGGTACTAAGATGCTATTTCCATATGCACAAAGCAGATCTCTGTTGCATGCTTATTTTCTGACTCTGTATGAGCAGTAGACTCTAGGATGCAGTACACGTCTGGTATCATTGTAAAGTTTAGTATTATGATATAAACTATGTTAATATATAATTGTAGTTTGTTCTGAGGAGTCATATTCTGAAGAAAAGTTTCTAAATGTCATGGGGGGGGGATAAAAAAGATTTTGTTCCTGTTTTATGTTCGGGCTTAACTCTACTTTTATGTCCAGAGAGATGTCTAAACCTTCTATTGTATGTCTTCTTCTTCTTCTTTTCTTTTTTTTTGTAAATATGTTTTAAAGAGATGCTTCAAAAAGAGAAGTTACTTGCAGATTTTATACTAAGAACTGAATGTGCTTTTACTACCGTAGACCGTTGAACATTTCTATGTTTAGATTACCCCTTAATTCTAATGTTTGGCTGACTCTTTGGTAGCTTTGGTATCAGCAAACCTTGTTATATATGTATTTCCACTATTTGTCCATTATTTTCTACTACTCAGTGTCATATGGGGAATATGCAGCACCTACTGTGCGTGAAACGTTTGAGTCCCCCTCTTGCCTTGGTCTTCTCAGGGCTGACTCCTCCTGTAACGGTACGAGGAGTTCAGAGCCCTCGGTGGCTGAAACATGTCTTTTCTTTCGTGTGTATATTGTGTGCATGCGTAGGGCAAGGCCTGGTCTAAAGCATGAGAAAGACCCCCCCTCCCCCCGCATGATAACTCAGATTCCCTCCTTCCCACAGGCGTGGAGCATGGAATTTCAACAAATCGAGACAAACCCGAGCATCGTGCGCTTTTTCTACTCCTAGTCTCCTCCCACTCGTTGTCATGCAGCCCAACCTGTTTGACTAAAATGCTGAATTATGGACAGACAAATACATGTAAAACGCTTCTGTTGGCTTTTTTGTTCACTGGTGCCAAACAAACCCTTTTTTTTGTTGTTGTTGTTGTTTTCCAGTCAGGTGTGCGTCCAGCCGTGTTATTTTCCTTGAGAGGCACACAAAGCTGCAGCAGCGAGCTTTCATGAAACTGCCAAATTGAGGGAGGCTACAGCTCTCAACCCCTGAGTTAGTTACTTAACATGTAGGGCGATGTTGCAGCTGTCACATCTGGACCAAAACAAGATTTTTAAGGTTAAGAGACTTGAATGTTTACATGTCTCACATTGAGAATTGAAAAACAACCTTTGGACCCATGACGGAGGTAATCAGATGTCAGGCCAGTCGGGGTACAGCACCACTACAAGCTACAGTTAGAGCCACAGGGATGTTTGTATGTGTTTCCCTTCACTGCCCCTGCTTTTGTTAACCTGATTCTTCTTGTTCCTCTGTTCATTGTGGTTTGATGAATACTGTGTACAAATAAAGCATCAAAAATATTCATCTGCTCTGTTTTACTTGGGCGGGGAGAGGTGATAATCTTTATCACTGCAAACCACATGTGTGAATGGAAGGTATGACAATTTGAGTGGAAGGAAGGGTGAAGGGGAGAACGTTTTTATTACGTTTTCTTGTTCTCCAAAGATGATTAGACTTTTCTAGAATGACTCCAATGCACATAAATAACAAACATTGATATTAAAATAGAGGTTATGCGGCTCAGACGTCGTGTTATTTGCACAATGAAAACCGACCATACGTATTTTAAAAAGTCATGTAATCTTATTTATTCTTACAGCTCACAACAGAGTGGCTGCAATATTCAGGAGGTAAGGGGTCACTCTGATGGCCGAATTAAAGAAAAACCAAGAAATACATTAGAAGAAACACCACATTATACTTAAGTGAGTACACTTATAAAATCTAATGAGATGCAGTGCAACATCTCTTTGAGGTCGTACTTAATTAAAACAACATTATTATGTCTTTGTAAAGGTAGAATTTATGGCTCATGGCTGTTACTGCTCTGTAAAGCATTAATAAAGTTTTTTCCTGCTCTAACTTCTAACAAAGCCATCATTTACACTTCATGTCATAAGGGTGCCCTCTTTGTGCTTCTGTGTCAAAATGAAATACTGACAAGCAGCGTTGTAGTCGGGTCCCCAAACTTCAAGTCCAGGTCCAGTTTCCAGTTCCCAGTTCCCAGTGTTTGAGTCTGAGTCGAGTCCAAGTCCAGTCCACTACTGATCCAAGTCAAGTCTAATTCAACCATATTACTGTACAATTGTTATATGATATTGAACTTAAGGTAGTTATGCCAAAGTACTATGGCATATTACATAAAATAAAATAAAGATCTGAGGAGTTGATCCACAAGTCCAAGTCCAGGTGAACAGTGTTCAAGTCCTTGTGTGTATGTAGTGTGTATGCATCACCTACAGGTACCTGTTCCCGTTTTTTTTTTTCCTTACATCACCTCAGCAGGCAGGAGGCTGTCTCACTTTCTGTCAGAGCTGAGTGTAGCTGTCCTTGGTTCTGAAACTCTTCACAGACACACACTCTCTCTCTCTCTCTCTCTCTCTCTCTCTCTCTCTCTCTCTCTCTCTCTCTCTGTTTTTTCTTTCTTTCTTTTTGGCATTCAGCAGATGACACCAGTTCGTGCAGCAGGTCCACCAGGCGCCTGACTCGATTTGTTCTCGTGGAAGCTGACGCACTGCTGCATCGTCTTCCCGGTCCCGAAAGCGGTTCCTTCTCACGACTTCACTTCACTGTTTCCATGAAGGAATTTGTGAGCAGGTCGACGTGAACAGAAACGGAGAGTCCTTCTCTACCAACAGCCGCAGACAGGAGGGTTTTAAACGCACAACTCTCAGCACCTCCGAGTGCAGGAAACAGCGCAGAGAGTCGACAGACTGCAACAACCAGTAAGTAGAGTCATTATTTTGATTTTTTTCTTTAAACTATCATTATTATTCTCCTGCTTCTGATTAACTGGGCTCATATTGTGATGTGTTTTACATATTCACTGATAAGTCTGTGACATGCTGATGTTCGTCACTATACATTCCTTTAAATCGTAATATTTTATTTGATTTTTTTAATATACCTGAAAGTGCCATAAGACATGGTACATGGATGCACTGTGTAGTCTCTGTAGGAGTGTCATGGTAAGCGACACTGAGGTGTTGCCGTGAAAAGTTAGTTGTAGCCAGGTCGGTTGCGTGAGAGTTAGTATGTGGAAGGTCAAATCTACTGACACTAACAGTGGTTTCTTCCAGTTTGATAACTGTCCCGTTCCTTTTCATTTATTTATTCACTTCACATTAAAAGTTGGCCATGGATTTTCCACACAACATGTTGGCTTGCAGACTGGAAAGACATCTGATGTGATGTGGATGTGAGCAGGCGTGACTACTACATCCGCGGCCGTGTAGTAGCTCCGTTTGTCTTTTCACACTCTGTCACTTGATTAATCATCCGATGACTATTTTAAGAGATGTGCACACATTGGAATATTTACAGGGTTGTGATGATGATTTGAATTTTCCCATCTCTAAACTGTGGACAGTAATGCAACAAATCTTAAGTGAAAGTCTCGAGAGTAATTCTTTGTTTTCATTCTAAATAATACTGCGTCTAGCCGACTCCCTACTGTCAATTTCTGACACACCGTGTAAAAATGTAAAAGTATAAATACTAATAATAGCAGTTGAACCGAATAAGAGAGCAAAGGATGAGCTTTTAGTGACCTTGCTGGTGAACCAGTTGATCTTTGGAGGAGCTTTTATTCTGAAAGGCTCTGCATACGTGCGTTGTGTGCGTGTGTATGTGTGTGTGTTTGGGGAGGTTGGGGGTCGGTGCATATGGGCACATCGTCATTTTAAGAAGGGTGCACAAATTTAATAATAAAAAAAACTGAATTAACTAAATCTGAATTAATTATCATAATTCAGGCATCCCTTTAAATCAGCCTCTTCCTGTCAGTGTGTCCTCAAGCTGTCTGTCCATAGAATCATCACCTTGTCAGTGTAGATGATGTCTTATATGAGAGCCATCTGCCGGATTCCCACTCTGAATTACCAAGGCTTTTATGAACGTCCCACTTTTTTGGTTTTGGAGGGATTCTACTCTGATTCATGGATCTAAAATGTCAAAAATCCAGTCTTGGATTTCAAATAATGTGAGCATTTGTATTCATTGCAGTAGACTGTAACACCTTTTACATCTGGAGGCTCAAATGGTAAAATTATTTACTTCATTATTCTTTTCTCCTGGCAGGTTTGACAGAGTTAGCAGTGACATGGACTGAATAAGAATTTATTGAGGCTATAAAATTTTAAATGTTGGAGGAGGAGGAAGTGCAAACATTAACATCAAACATTAAAAAAATACTACAAGTTTAAGTGGAATGTTGCCTACTCTACCTGTCTGTCAGTCGAAAACCTAAACCAAAACTAAGACATGAAAATCATTTTGTGAAAGATATTGATTTGGATTAGATTTACCTGCGCAACAACCAAACAAAGATACCATTGATTCCTCCAGCTGCTCGGCTGCCCTGACATTTCGCAAGCTGCCAGTCATGCTGAATAGGTTTGACTTCCTAAATCTCTCCAGCTTTGTCAGATACTGTGAAATATCATGTTGGCAGGAGAAAGAGGTGACGCTCATAGGCCGTTCTCCCTCTTTATCCTCTTCATCTGTCATCCTCCCTCTCTCTCTCCACCTTCTTCCCCCTCCTTTCTCTTTTTCTCAGTCGAGCTCACAAAGCCCCTGGTCACACACACACGAACACCTGCAAGGCCCTAAGTGCCTTTAATCCAAACCCACTGATGTGATTGCGTATAACACTCTGACATTGTTGGGGTTTTGTATAACCCTGAGAGTTTCTCACGGTAATTTGAAAAGCTGAATACTCATTAAGGGTCTAATTAGGTTTCACACAGGCTGGAAAAGGTGACTAATTCTTATTTAAATCCAGCACAGAACTGTTTCCGATCTATTGCATAAATTAAAACTCAGGTGAATCTGTGTGTGTGGCGAGAGACAAATGAGATGACATCTCTGCTTCCAAAAAGGTAGCGCTGAGACTTCTTCTTCTTCTTTACAGTGAAAACCTGACAGGAGCCAAAACTGTGGAGTTTCATCCATATGAGTCAGTAAAATGCAGAAAAGAAAAGTGATGGTTTCTAAAGACACAAACAATACGTACCTACTGTATGGACAGCCAGAGTGTTCAAAATGAAATCAATAACCATCTGTGAAAACTGTGGACACGTGTAAAATCATTGTGAGGCTGTGAAATAATCCAGTTTTTTGTTAAAGGAATCGTGCAAGAGGGAAACAAGGTTTTTACTTTCTTGTCAAGAATGGTTTTATTCTTCTCACTGAACTCTCACCAAGAAAAGTGTACTCGCCACAGTGTTGATTTTAAACACAGTTTTTATGACGTGTTATTGCTTGTCGTGTTAGTATTTTTTTCTTCACAACAACATCTTTTCCCCACCGACCGTTTTTTATGTCTTGATGACACTTTTCATCACAGTCTCAGTCTGTCAGTCAAGACAAACAGGACTGTGATGCTTCTGTGCTTCGCTCGGACCAAAGCAACAGCCAGTCACATATCTGACAGGCCTGTTTGTCCTGACTAACATGTCATGTCATTTTTTTTATTCGATTGAGGACATTTTGAGTCTCCATATCCATCTTCTTTTATATTTGCCACCAATAATCGTGCCTTCTTGTGTCCTCCCTCTTCTAGATTGCTTCTTGGACTTTTCTTATTTTGAACCACCGACTGCTGGAAGCTCCCCCCACTGTCACCATGAGCGCGTGCGGCAGGAAGGCCCTGACATTGCTGAGCAGTGTCTTTGCAATCAGCGGCCTGGGGCTGCTTGGAGTGGCAGTCAGTACAGACTACTGGTTGTACCTGGAGGAGGGCGTCATTATGCCTCTGAACCAGAGCACTGACATCAAGACCTCACTGCACTCTGGCCTTTGGAGAGTTTGCTTCCTGGCTGGTTAGTAATGAGTCTGAGGGTGCGAGGTTTCGGTTTCTATGTCCTCCTGAAATTAACCATGTGTAAATCAGGATGGTGGCACAGATACATGTAGCGGCATTGGATTTCAGAATATATTGGTCTTATCGTTCATTTGTAATGCGTAGCAGCAGGGATTTGTTCCTCTCACACTAATGTATTGTCACTGGATCAGCTTTGACACATCATGATATTCACAATTACTTCGTCAATGTGTGCGTGTGTGTGAGTGTGTGTGTGTAAGAGAGAGAGTGAGAGTTTATGAGTAAGTGTGGACTCCAGCAGCAGGCAAGGTTAGGCATGTTTCTTCCCTGTTTCAGTCACACTTTGTAAAACAAGGTGTACTGAGTGTGTATTCTCTCCTGCAGCATGATAATACACACACAGACACTGACACTAACTCACACACACACATCCAAACTTGCACGTACATGTCATGCTGTCATGCCACAGGAGTAGCAGATAGATAATTTCACAGCAGTCCTGAATTTTGACTCTTTGAATTCTGGTTTTGGTGCCTGTATAGGTGTATCACTACAAGTCTGCCAGTGTCTAACATCTTCCTCCTGATATGTCCCTCTCTATCCTACAGTAGTCCTAAGTGTGTTGCCACCCAGCATCACCTGACCTCCACACCAATCTACACACCTGCTCCCAATTCCCTCATCAGCTCCGCAGTATATATTCCTGCCCTTTAGCCATTGTTACCTGCCAGATCTCAGCTGTGGAGTTTTAGCCTTCCTTTATCTAGTCAAGTCAACTTTATTTGTATAGCCCATTTTTACAAGCAGTTTGTCTCAAAGGGCTTAACATAACATCAGCAACATCCTCTGCCCTTCGACCCTCACATCGACTAAGGAAAAACTCCCAGAAAAACCTTTAACAGGAAAAAATGGAAGAAACCTCAGGGTGAGCAACAGAGGAGGGATCCCTCACCCAGGACGGGCAGACGTGCAATGGATGTTGTACAGGCAGGAAATCAATTAACAACATGAGAAATGACATTACTAAAAAGATAAGCAAAACAAAATCTCAACTGTTTAGTTTCACTTTTGCTACCACCTCAATATGATTTTAACATTTCACAAGTTATAAGAAAATTATAGTAATGAAAATTATAATGAACTGCTGTAACATTCATGTATTCTTTTTTTATGTGATGTTGAGAATCACTATCATATCAGTTCGATTTCGGCCCGTAGGGAGAACCACCCCGCCCATAGTCGGTACATAGAGGAATGACAGGCATCTTTTTGTTCCTGCCCTGTAATGACCCCTTGCCTGCCTCTTTGGGCTTCTTGTCCTCCTCATTCCTCTGCTTCTTCTTGTCTCTGACCTTTGTCTGAACATTTTTTTGTTTCTTTCCTCCTCTCTTCAGGTGAAGAGTCTGGTCGCTGCTTCACCATTGCATACATCATGCCCATGAATGTCCAGCTGACATCAGAGTCCACAGTAAATGTACTCAGTGAGTAACAACTCCAACCTTTGAAGGAGGCTTCAGGCTTGATAACTAAAGGTTCCTACTTCAGGTTGTTCCTAAGCAGCGGGGAGTGTATTTGTGGCAAAAAAAAAAAAAAAATTCAATTTCCAATATAGAGAGATGAGTCATCTGAACTCTCATGTCAATGGTCTCCAGAATACTTATTATCTTTTCACAGACAATTCTCCTCACAAGTCCTTCAGTGTGTCTCAGTTTAATAAGTAAATCTGGCAAAGGAGCAGATGACAATTGTGTCTATGTGTCTTCTGCATTTCAAGGTTGATTGCCATATAATTGGGATTGATCAACTAAATATTCTTTCCCTTTGCGATTAAATTTTATACTGTTCATCTTTGAGCAAACCTAGTAGTTACTACTTTGTTGATGCTATGACTGGCCTCTTTGTTGTAAGTACTGGGCTTAAACAGCAGTTTTCCTCCTCCTCAGAGATGATCCGCTCAGCCACTCCATTCCCCCTGGTCAGCCTCTTCTTCATGTTCATCGGCTTTGTCCTCAACAATGTTGGGCACGTTCGGCCTCACCGCACCATCCTGGCGTTTGTCTCGGGAATCTTCTTCATCCTCTCGGGTACACTCGCCTTCTTTTCCCTCTTACGTCTCGTCATTTCTCTGTCCCTCTCTGCTTGTTTCTAGTTTGATGTTGTTTCTCCATCTCTCAGGTCTGGCTCTGGTGGTGGGTCTGGTGCTGTACATCTCCAGTATAAATGATGAAATGCTGAACAGGACTAAGAGCAGTGAGGCCTATTTTGCTTATAAGTACGGTTGGTCCTTTGCCTTCGCTGCGATCTCCTTCCTGCTCACAGAGGTGAGCAATTGACCACAAACAATTTATTTAGCACAGCAGTGATCATGGTACAAAATGGTTCAGCCAACAGCGTTTTTTTTTAAATTTGATTTATTTCAAAAGATATTTATTGAGCGCAGGTTAATTTCAGCACGTTCTCATCCCAGCTTGTCACATAAGAATACATCATGCCTTTGTGCGTCTCATCTAGATGTGCAAGATACCTTTTGGTACTTGTGTACGTGCAGTGTTTACTGCCCTCCAGTGGTCACAGACGACCAGCACGGTACAACATAATTGTTAGAAATATTTACAAGTCTTTTTTAATAATAATGGTACAAATGATAGCTGTATAATCAATGATCAAAAATAACATTTGTTTGTGTCATAACAATTTTGTGTTGCTAAAGAGGTGGTTATATGGTGCCTTTATTCCACTCAAATGCATCCTTTTTTACAATTCAGAGTGCAGGAGTCATGTCAGTCTACTTGTTCATGAAGCGCTACACAGCAGAGGAGATCTACCAGCCTCATCACCCCAGTTTCTACCGCCCACGTCTCAGCAACTGCTCCGACCACTCCGGCCAGTTCCTCCACCCAGAGGCCTGGTCACGTGGCCGAAGTCCCTCTGACATCTCAAGTGAAGCTTCGCTCCAGATGAGCACCAGCTACCCAGCTCTCCTAAAATGCCCCGACTATGATCAGGTCTCCTCTTCACCCTGCTGAGTCTTCACAACAAAAGCCACCTAAAGGTGACTAAAGAGTCAGTGAAGGATCACATAAGGTCAAGTAAGGACTGTTTTCTTTCAAGAAAAATACACAGTATAGATATTTAACTGTGAGTTTGATGTTTTTCAGGGGAGGGAAATGTGCAGTTTTGACTGTGGCCTGAAGGCTTTGGAAATCTGTCCTTTTGCTAGTGACTGTTGAGTCCAATGCTGTTTGGGAATTTGTTGTAGCACAACCTCTGTTTTCAATAGACGGAAGCAAAGCCTGCAGGATTTAGTAAAAACAATATGGTTATGGTGTTACTCTTTCTGCAAAAAGTTAAATACCTTTAGAAGTTTACCTGAAAGGGTAAAGTGTTCTGTGTTAAATTGTTTGTGCATTTAACCCTCTAGTGCCTCATAGCTGTTTCTCTTTTTGTGAATATCTTGGAATCCCCATTTTGCAATAAATATCTCTTATGCTTTAAGACATTTTCCTTCTAGCACAAAAATCTACAGGAGTTAAAAAAAAAACAAAAAACCTCTCACATTAGCAAGACTTAAACCTTTCTCCCACAGCAAAGACTGTGATGCGTGCCATTAAAGGATGATCATCAGCTTAGCATGTTGCTGTCCTGGAAGGAAATGGGATCAGAAATTCTCTCAAACCTCCTGAAGTGTCATTGGTTTTACTTGTTGTTTTGTCTCTAACATCCTGACTCTGAAGGAAAGAAGACAAATCCCCCCGATGGTCATAACACTGAGACATGATGAGAATGTTACTTTCCCTGTGTTGTCAAATGAGGACTTTTCCGGTCTCAGCAGAGACCCTAGTAAATGAGTACATCCAGACTGGTTTTATATATTTTTTTTATATGTACAGCTGTTGGACATCATATGAATTCATGGCAAGAGTTGATGTAAAGATACCGCATATGAATTTCTGTTGTTCTGCGTGCTGATGTAGCTACACTGAGAAGAAATCGTTTGTAAAATAAATCTCTGCCATCGAACCCAAGAGCCTGTGTTTTTTTTTTTTTTCTAAACAGCGATTCTACATTTATCCACTAGGGGACAGTGTTCACTACATTTTTTCCTCATATGCTCTGGCACAATCAAATAGGGAATCACTGTATGAAACGTTAAAAACCTAAGATCAATACATGAATTAAATTGCAGTAAACCAACAATCTGTCTACAACCGTAATTTCAAAAGAAGTTAGGATCCTATGTAAAACGTAATCAAAAAACAAATGCAATCATTTGCAAAACGTAATCTTATTGCTGACTAACTTTGCTCCATCTTTGCTTGTGAACATGTAGCCTTTGATACTCAGTCTGTCCTGACTGGTGTGATACATGTTGGTATCGAATTCACAATAGACACATATTGACGAGGTATATGTTAAATATGATTGTCATTGTGCGAGCATATTGGCTTCCGCTGTTGTCATGGCAACGCGTATACGCTGGTCTGAAGCCCCGCCTTCACATCTCTCTTTAGGAAGCTCATGATGTACAGTTTTTTGAGAAGCATCATTGTTGTTTTTCAGCAGATTGAATAAAGTGGCCCCTGAGAGTATTTTGAGTGAGTGACTTTGTTTTGTACTTGTCAGTATAAAATTAAACTGTGAGTGAAATGGAAAAACGTTTCTTAAAATGTGCTTAAGTAAATGAGAAAAAATGTAGTTCTGCAAGGTTGCCTTATTGACCAAACTCTACCATAGCCCTCACTCTCATCCTTCATGATTACTACAGTAATGTGCCTTGCATTCTTATTCTTCTTTTTGATGACATTTTATTATTCTCTTTGACTTAGTAAAAACATAAATAAATATACATATTAAAAACAGCAGAGGGCGCTCTCTCCTCAGTCATCCCCTCAGATCAGCATTTTCTCTCCCTCAGATTTCTCTCAGGAACTTTCCTTACCTGTTCTACTCCCTGACCAGGTTGAAGTACCCACCACTGGACCCCATGACTAAAGAAGACGTGATATACAATCAGAGAGCTTGTCACGGCACCTCACTGGCAGTACCTGCATTATGAATTAACGATAGTTCATTACTCATGCAAATATGTGGGTCAAGATAAACATCAATAATAAATACACCATACATCCGCTGTAGGCTTAATGTATACTTTATATAGATACACTTAAGGTACAACGTGACCAATAGCTTTTACAGAGAATATAAAAGTTAATGTAACTATAAGCCCCCACAGGGCAGTACAAGATAATATTCTGCCCTGATCACAAGGCTTTCATTTTATTTTACAATCACATAAAAAACTACTGGTGTTTATAGCATTTGACATCATCATCAATGATAGCATCATCATCGTCATCATCATCACTGATATTACTTCACTATAATCATTGTCATTAACATCAAACATTTTCACTATAATCTTTATCATCATCAGAAATACACGTATCTTTCTCACCCATCAGTCATGGCTTTTTAACAATATTATCACAGTTATTGACCAATATTTCCTCCTCCTCCTCCTCTTCCTCATCATTATATGTTTTCTTATGATTATGTTTAAGGCTTTTGTAAAGAAGACCCCAAACGTCAGCTGATGCGAACTTCTGCCTGTAGGCTCAAACATGTTACACAGAGTGTGCATACTACAACAAAGAGACCAGAAACCTATACAGTATATATACATACATAACTTAAGCATACATTGTTTAACATTTACAGGTAGTAAACCATTAATAAACCATTTCACAAATGAAAATAAATACAAATGATAGTTGGTTATATTTATATATTTTTAAACACAAAAGCAAGCAAGAATCATTAGGATTACAAACCAAATGCAAACAAGATCACGACAATACATCGACCTTCACTGACATAGGTCATAGACAAGAAAAAAAAAAAAAAAAAAGCTTAATTGGACTGGTACCCTATTGGGCAATTGCACAGCCATAAATAAAAGCCACCCAGCAGACTGAAAAAACTTTCTCAAAGGAAAGTTTTTTGAAATTAAAATCCTTAAGATTTTCATGTAATCAAAACGCGTTTTTAATAAGCAACAGCTCATTAATGCATTTACATTCTGTAAATAGCTCTATAAATACCAGTTTCCATTAGTTGTGTCCTCCATCCTCCTTGCTCAGTTTAAATTGCCTTCACACACACACACACACACACACAAAGAGTTCATGTAAAATCAGATAATGGTTGCAATTATTATTGACAATGTGACTTTATTTAGCTGCACTGTACACAGATACGCCATTTTCTCTTCTGTTGTATTTCTGACAAAGGGGCTGCTCAAGAAGTGTGTGCTGTAGCATCAAACTGCACTGTTGTTGTTACCGTCATTAAATACGGGTGTTGCCAGATCAACCAGGACTGAAATCTTAAGGATTATAACTTTAAGTCCAAAGGGCAAGTTTCACCTCAGGCTTTGGCAAAAGCGCATTTTCTATTCAACTAAAATAAAAACGTATGCACATTTCAAAATTCTCTGCTCCACACTAATAAATGAAATCAGCCCAGCTGACTCAAGACTGTAATGCTCTGAACCTAAATGTAAGCCAGCGCCATTTTCCGAGGTTACTCTGAGCAGGGCTTCAGCCATGGCACCAGTAATGGAGAATTCAGCACCAGAGTGAGATGACGACATGGTCCAGGTGAGGTTTCACTGCATTGATCTACCCACCACCTCCCAAATGTGTCCATCTGTCTCCTCTTCCCACCTCCTTCCTCCAAACGTCTTTATCTACCCACACATTTCGTGTCCTGTAGTTCACCGTACATCTAAACTCTGATTTTGAATTGAACAACTTTTTCAAAAAGCACAATCAAGGGAGGGGGGGGGGGGGGGGGGGGGGGGGTGGGGGGGACTTATGCACGCATACTGTAGATGCTGTGTGCATTGATAGCGTGCACACTGCTGCATACACACCCACACACACACACACACAAACACAAATATTGGTCTATAATAGCCCCACATGCATGCACCTGAAACACAGCAGTTGTGCTTTAGGGAGACCTAGAAACAAGTTATGACCATGAGAAGGGGATGCAGGGGGTGTGTATGAGATGGGGAAGAATCGAATTTGCTGGATGGTCGTTCATGTGCTGCTCCATGCAGGAATCAAGTCCATCTAACTGAGTTTTCTGGAGCTCCTTAGCGTGTGGTGTCTCCCCAGCACAAGACTTGAGAGTCCACAGAAGAAAGTGGGGTTTGTCTTCAGAGGTCTTTTCTGGGGTTGACAGTCATGTCTGTGGTGAACCAGCTTTTCAGCGTGTGGTTTATGTGTTTATGAATGGAAGGAGAGAAAGATGGTGGCAATGGAGGTTGGGAAGATTGTCCCTTTTCATTTCTTGTTGGCGATGCGTCTCTTCCTGGTTGCCAGCATGTCATAGAAGGGATCTCTGCTAATGCTGGCCCTGGAGAAGAAGCCAATCAAAGGACAGCAATAAAATAAATAATAAGGCCACATGAGAGGAGGGTCTCAGATATCTTTGATATGGAAATGTAGGCACATTTACACAAACCCCTGCCTTAACTAGATCAAAAAAAAGAACAAAGTTTGTGCAGTGACCTAGTTTGGTTTCCATGGTTTCTGAGGAGGACACCCCCCCCCCCCCCCCCCCCCCCCCCCCCCCCCACCCCCCCACCCCCAAGTTTTTGCTTGGTACTCCAGTTTGCTGGAACCTCCTCCAGAACTCTGCCAAGCACATAGTAAAACACACAATCAGAACAATCATCAACACTTTCCTTCTCGCTGTTATGCAGGTTTGTAAGACTGAAGGAGGGCGAACAATGGTGCTCAAGATTACTGACTCTTCTGCGTTCTCCCATTCCGCTTTTTTAGAGCAATGGAAAGGCAGCGTACAACCAGAGCGAGTGAGTCAGGAAGCCATTTGGGATCTACTGAGGAGCCCAGTTTCATGGCTGCTAAATCCTGTTAGCACCAGCACAAAGCAAGAAGAGGCTCAACCCCCCCACTGCGGATATCTCTGATTCCCTTTACAACGCCACACGCTGAAGAATCAGTCTGTATACGATGACTATCCCGCTCTTTCATACTGCTCATTGTCATTTTACACAACCCAGATTCATGAAACAAAAACTCCATTGTAGTGTGATCAAATCCAAGCAAGCTTGCCAAGACTAATAAGACATATCCTCCATTTCTGTTTGTCAAATATGCAGAAACCTAGTATATTTAATAGAATAGGAAATCTAAAGCAAAAAAAAAAAAAAAAAAATACAAGCTTTTCTCTTTCACCAAAACAACAGCCCACTTTTTCCACTGACTCAGGTGGGCCACCATCATCTGGGTCTTAGTGTTAGTGAATTGAGATAAGCAGATAAAGCTCTGCCTCTGTGATCATCTCTACTATAGAAGAAGGGGAAATCATTATTTCCATAACATATCTTTTTATTTCCCCAGACCCCAAAAACTTTTAGACCCCTTAGGTTAAGCGCAAATTGTGGCTTGTTAGCCTCCATGGCTGCAAATGTGTCAGCCCAGTTTGGAGCTGGCTCTTTGCTGGGTTTGCTGGCTCACCCCTGGGGTGCTATAAGCAGTGACTAATCCTCCATCATTTCCCCAGAGAATGGAGAGAGGGGGGGAGGATGACGAGGAGGAGGAGGAGGGGATTGCACTGTATTACAGTATACAAGTGTTCTGTTCTGCTGAGCCAACTCTCTTTCACATTGCACCATCTTCTATGCAGGCAATTACAGAGCAACATTTAGGTCACTGTCAGCAAGGTTATCGCTACTGAGGGCTCTGTATGGTATCTGACAGAGAAAAAGCATGCTTTTGTTGTCTGTGTTGCTTTTTTATTTATATCAAAATATTGTGATGACATACTCAGCATAAATTTAGGTGTTTTGAAAACCTGCAGTAGCAGAGTGGTATATTATCTGGATCTCTTCTACACTGTTCCGAGTCCATGGGCCAGAAAATCCACATTTTCTACATCAAATGAATCGAGCTTATGTCAGTATTATATATTTAGTATGAAAACCATTACTGAGTGGTGGTTTTGTCACTGTAAACACCTCAATTATTGCTGGTGCATATTCTCATTCAGGTTTCACTTAAAGGACTTTCATACAGGGACTAATTCGACATTTTGTACAATGCAGTTCTTCAGTTTCATCTGAAGATGAAAAGATCAATACCACTCTCTTATCTTTATCATATATATGAAGCTACAGCTAGCAGTCATTTAGCTTAGCACAAAGGGAACCAGTTAGCCTGACTCTGTATAAAGGTAACAAAATCCCCTACAAGCACCTCTAAACCTCACAAACCTCAACTGATGTTTACGCTTCAGTGCACGGAATGCTAAGCTAATGTCCAGCTATTCCTTCAATGATTCCAAATAATATGCAAGTCCATAAAACACATAACAGAGCTCAGTTGAGTGATTCAGAGTCCCACATAGTTTGCAATATGTTTCCTCTCTGCTTTAGCCCTGAACATTAATTACAGACACAAAATTCAGAAATTTGAATCTCACTAAATTGCAAGGATTCAGGAAGTGGCTTAAAAGAGCTAGCCCCATCCAAAGGTAAAAAACATTGCCCACCAGCACCCTTACAGCATATGTATTATATCGTGCTTCTTTGATCTGTTGTTGTTTTGTGACTAATTCTCAGTAGCAAAAGGAGAATAAACATGTTTCCCAAAACTATTGCTCAAAGTACATTTGTGAGAAGTCTTACTTGATGGATTTAATCCACTCCTCTTTCTCTTCTGGCGTGGGCGCTGATATCCTGTACACCACGTGGTTGCCCTCAACAACACGCCCATCTGCCTCTGTCTTGCAGGCTTTGATCACCTGACCCTTGTGATTGGGGTTATAGAGCTCAAAACAGTTCTGGGAAGAGACAAAGTGCAGGACATAAACAAAGTGCTACTGTGAGATAATTAAACATCCTATAAAGACAGCAACAGAGTGCTTAGCTGAGCTAACCGGATGTCCAACTCTTCCTTCAATGATATCAAACAATATGTGAGTCTGTAGGACACATAACAGAGCTCAGCTGAGTGATTCAGAGTCTCCAAGACACACAGTTTCCCACATTTCTCCTCTCTGTTTCAGCCCTGAACATTAATCACAGACACAAAATTCAGAAATCTGAATCTCACCATGTTGAAATAATTAAGCATCCAATAAACACAGTAACAGAGGAGATAAGATACTTGATGTCTGATCTAAAGGCGAGGTCTTTAATGAGGCAACACTCACAGGTTTCCGGGGCTCCTCCACCTCCCTGATGCTGAGATTCTCCAGCGGGATGATCCCACGGGGTTCCTTGTCCTATGGGGGAGAGACATGAGATGAGGAAAGGAGCAACCAAGCAAAAACAAAGACAGTAACAGACAGCAAAGTAAGAAGCAAGCAAACAAGATAGAATAGAGATCAGAAAAGAAGCAAAGGGAAGGGAAAGGGCAAGAGACAAGAGGCAAGATGAAGACAATTGAACATTTAAAAATCATATAAAACGAAGACAAGAAAGGAAGAAATGTTGAGATGTTTTTCTATAATGGAAAGCAACTTTGTCAACCCCTCCCACCCCTCGTCCTTGCTGTTCTTTAACAGATAATGTGTGTAGCACTCAGACCAGAGGACGGGACATAATGATAGTGTCCTGAAGGATAATACCAGAGTAGGGAAAGGACACTGCTGATGTAGCAGCTCACAGGGACACAGAGGCACTGATAAAAATCTTCAATGATGCACAAATAAACTTCTTCTCACAGCAAGTGAAGCAAACACATGTGGACAACAGCAGATGAATCAAAACTCTTTCTTGCCACACAGGGTCGTCCCAAGCCGGTTAAGAGTAACCATCTAAAAGTGCCAATGTGCAAGGGAATAACTGATGATTATTATTCAGTAAGTCTTTAAAGAATAATTTTCAACAGCAGCCGCAGTAACCACAAGTGGAAACTGCAGGCACATTGGATTCTTCTTTCAATTCCAAGTTTCTCTTGAAACAGTTGCTTTAAAGGTATCAACATTACGGTGACCTAAATATGAAAATATATCTCTGACATGTCATAAATCATCAGAAAATTGTCTCACTGTGCTAATGTTAGCACAGTCTGACTGTAGCGTTAATCATTAGCTAATATTAGTGCAGTGTAAAGCGTATGAACCTGTGTGTAAGAGTAGCAAAGTCAGCAAACTGATTCAGTGATGTTAAAGCAATTTAATGAAAAATCAAACATTTTCTTATCATTAATAACCAGGTGTAGATCACATCAGATGCCTGAGTGTACTGGTACTGAGGTGAGCAAGGGAGCATTTTAGTACTACTCAAAATTTTGAATTGAAGTTATCTGTTTATCTATTTTTTCTGGTAAGTACGAGTATGTTTTGCCCTCAAGTTCCACAATCTGGTGTTTGTTTTAATCCCAGAATTTGTTATGGATCCCCCAGATTCTTAAATGTCCTGCCAAATCTTATTTTCAAATAAGAAACTGTGACATCAAAACAACCAGAGCAGGCTGAGCAGCCACTTTGTTCACTTCAGGTCAGCCCTGAACACACACAAACACACAGAGACCTGCACACACATTTGCACTTATCAAAAACATCATCTTGGCGTGACACTCACTGTTGTGTATTCAAAGTAGTAGAGGCAGTTGTCGGTCAGGATGAACCACCTTCTCTTCCAGGTTTTCACTCGGCCACCTGACAGGAAGAAGAACAGGAGACAGGAAGTGATACAAAGGCCGCAGTGACAGACTGGCCGTCTCCCATCAGGAAAAAGAGTAGGGATGTGAACCCGACGTACATTCTCACTGATTTAGGATTTTCTTAGAAATTATACGGATATTGTAATACAGTGATGTATGAGTATTTGCTGACTCTGAGAAATCACCCAGTCACTTGTCACATGTGTTTTTGTCTTTATTCACTGCTGTAACTGGATTACACATACGTAAGAAAGGCTGCTTGTTTTCCACTACATGATCATGTGATACCATAGACAATTGCATCAGTACTTATTAATAATAAACAATATTAATGCAGTACACGTCAGTGAGAGGTCATTTAGTCGGTTATGTTTGTCAGCTCTTGAGTAGTGCAGTTGTTCTGTAGTGTAGTTGTACAGTCTGAGACTGGCTGGCTGTAAACTGACTCTGAGATTCAGACTGAAAAAAGGATTCAATACAGAGAAGCAGTTATCTGAATGGAAAAAGTTGCACTCCCAAATGCTTTAAACACAGCGTTCCATTTTAAAGCTGCTGCATTGGTTCCAGTGTGGTCGGAGGTTCATATGTAAACCTGTGATCAAGACAAAGCTCACTTTGACTTTGTAAAATATGCAGGCAAACACCAAACTTTGAGCTGAGTTAGATGATGACTCACACAATTGTTACATTATTACTGACTCTGCCTATTCATATTTAAAGACAACAAGCTAAAACCTCATTGGCTCTCACGAGAGGGGCGCAAACATCAGTTGATATGAACCTAACGTGGCACCTAAAGCACCCCTGAAGGAACATACATGTGGATACAGACATTTAAGCACAAAACTAAAACACACACACACACACACCAAACCCCAGAGCAAGTTCAACACCTCGCGTGTTAACTTGTGCAAACTACATCCAAATAAAAAAAAAAAAAGCAAGAGGGAGTGCAAACATCCAACACGCTGGTTTGGAGCACTCTTTGAAGCCGTTCAGCCTCTGGCAGTGACAGCAGAGAAACGCGTGTTGGAGGAAAACAGCACTTGTCTCAGAGATGTAAAGCAGGGACAGTGAGGAAGCTCTCCTGGTGGGAGACACATGTACAATGTCTGCATGAAGGCTGTGAGAAAGCAGTGGGGTGGGGAATTCAGCTCTGAACCTGATCCTTATGTTAGTAAAATGGTCTGCACTGAAAATGTCACTCCAGCAAAAGCATGTAAGTACGCTCAAAAGTCAATGCAAAAAAATTGCCCGTGTGACACACTGCTTTATTATTGCACAAAGCAAGCACCACAACAACATGGTTGGACGAGTCTGATGTGGAAGAACTTGACTGGCCCACACAGAGCCCTGACCTCAACTCCATCGAACATCTCACTATTACTCTACTGCACGACTGGGAAAGAATTCACACAGAAAAAACTGACCAGAAGAGCGAAAGCTGTTACAGCTGCAAAGCTGCCAATGTATTTAGAATGCAAAGTCATTAAGTCCTTGTTGGTGTAAAGGTCAGGTGTCTCAATACTATTGTCTACATTATATGATTATTATCATTATTATTATTATCATTAAAAGCAGTGGTGAAATCTTTTTTTTTAATGTTTTGTACAACTTACATTTGCGCAACACATGAGTCAAAACATAAAGATATGCACATGAGCACTTTCTGATGACTTCCTGTGTGTGTGTTTTGACCTAACATTCCTGATTAGTTCCTCTCATCACTAAGCACCCCTTACAGCCACAACACTTTTCACTGCAGCATTTCCTGTTTCGTGGCGTCTCACATGAGCCTATATAGGACACACATAATTACACAAGCCCCAGGTTTTCCTTACATTTCAATAGACTCTGGCTATTGAATTAGTGTGGCCAAATTTCCGCTAAGAGCAGAGAGAGATTTGCTAAAAAAGAAAAGGCATTTATTCCTTCACATCCTCCAGGGTTTATTTTTAGAGCGTTAAATTAGAAATATTATAGTGAGAACTGGTGTGGGGAAACGGCTCCAGGGAGGAACCGTACGAGAATGTAATCATGTTAGGTCTGTGAGCCACAATAGGGCTGTTGGCATTCATACTCACTAGTTTGATGAGACGACAGAGACGTTACACAGACTTAGAAGAATGTGCAGGTCAGAGCCAGGTGTGTGTGTGTGTGTGTGAGAGCGTGTGTACGTGTGTGTGTGTTTGTCAGCAATAAACCTGATCAGTTATGGTGAAATTGACCTTTAACCTTTGACAAATAATACCTAGGTTCTTAAACTGTTTTATGTTCAATAATAAATCTTAATGTCTTTAATGTGGTGTGAACGACAGGGCGAGGGAGCAAAGTCCAAATCAAAAACACGTGTAAACAAACAAGAACAAATGGAGCAAAAATAAGACCAAAAACTGTATTACCTCATTAGGAAAGCATACAATCCCATCCATTCCCTGACACACACACACACACACACACACACACACACAACAAATAATTACACTGTGTGTTCCTTCCCACACTACATTAGGATGATTTTCACAAGTCCGGATCCAGATGTGAACAGTACGCACGCACAGAAAACAAGCCTGCATGCCTTCACACATACAGTGTTTCTTTATGAGGACTGATTGTGCAGTGATAATGATCACACCTGGTGCAGACCTCAGATCGTACATTCCCAGCCTAGTGTAGTGAAGTGGAAGTTCAACATATAAGAAAAACTGTTTTTGTTTTGTTTGGTTTTCGTTGAGCGCTGGCTTTTTCAAGTCAGTCAGGGCTGTTACTCCTGGATAAATCTTGGATAAATTTCCTTAATCAGCACCAAACATGATAAAACGTCAATCATGGCACTGTTGGAGAATGTCAGTAAAATTGCACCTTGTCTTTGCTGTTCTTTTCAGTGACATTCACCATCGCCTTTCAGTTCCAACACATTAATTTTACTCAAATAAATCTGTGAATCTCACATTAATCTGTTACACACTGTGAATGCTTCACACACAATATTGTTGACGTTTTGGTCACTTTAAATCTGATTTTAACCTTTTGTGTTTTCACACTGAAAAAGTGGCACTGAGCTCACTCTGTTCTCGAGTTCTCACTCGGCTGTGAGAACAAAGCCACGGTTGTAGCGAGAAAAAGTGATAGAATAAGCCAAATAAAGTCATCCAGGAAGTCTTGCATTCCCTCAGCAGGGGAATGCGTGGAGACACACACACTAACCTAATTTAAGCAGCCAGCCCTCTCTGTCTGGGTTGAAGAACGTGTGTGTCAGGTCATTCCCATCATCCTCTGGGATTTTGAAGGGTTCGCTCTTGATGCTGTCGTATAGATTCTGCACAGAGAAAGACAACAAGTTCACATGAACACTTCCAGATGAGCGTGTTCACTTCTCTCTCCATCCTCCAAACATTCAACGCAGCCCTCAGATTAACGGTGCATTAAACAAGACATTGACAGAGTCTATTTCAGTGTCGGAGACATTGATTCATACTTGAGTGACTGTGAGAATTGGGAGACTTTGTAACAAAGTGTCTTTTTTTCTTTTTTTTTTACTTAAATAAAGCCAAGGGCACTTTGATACAGACGTCAGTCTTCAGTGTGTGCGCAGACAGGCTTCTTTTTATGTTTTTCACAAAAGATCATGCGCCTAAGTATCTGGGGAAAAGATCTAAATCTGCTGAGCTGCAGATATCTCAATTAGTGAGGCGTGACTCACTGCTCTGCTTCTGCACGCTGCAGAAATTCCTACAGGTTTCTTTTTCTATGTGCTAAATCATAGAACAGCATCTATTAAATGCTAAGCTTGACACTTTTAATTGCCAAAGTAATACTAGTGTATGTTTTACAAAAACGCTACTTGGCGCACACTACATTGGTTACATTTGTCACACCTAACAAACTAATTAAGTCAAAGCTCTCACCCTGAGTAGCTCCTCTGGGAGGTCCCCCCCCTCATTGATCCCTCTGTTCATGGAGATGAAGCGCTCCACGGGGGGCTTGTCTCTGACGTTGGGATTGTGCAGGCTCGTGTTCAGCATAATGATGGCAAATGATAGGACATAGCAGGTGTCTGTAGAGGTAATTACAGAGTGTCACTGTAAAATACAGCATGTACCTGTGTGTGCGTACGAACGCATTGCCCTGCTTAGAATTTATGGCTTATTTATAAAATGAGATTGAGAAGATTTAAACTGTTGATTATTTTTGTCACTCAGACTAGTTAACATCATTTGTTTAATGATACAAAAACAGAAGGATTTGAAACATTTTCTCAACTGTGAAACCGAAAAGTGAGCTCTTACTTAAGTCCATCATTTCTAAAGAGACAGCATGCTGTACAGTGAAAAGTATTTCCCTCATTTATTATTTATTATAATGGTAGTTGGATGACAGCACATCTAGATTTCATCACCACCAAATTTAGGACTCTCATGTCTAATAAAAAGGAGAATTCCATGGTCATGGACACGCACACGCACACACACACACACGTCTTTACAACTCCACATCATAACTCCTGCATGCCATCCTTCACCTCATCCGTCCACACATTAACTACCCAGTCAACATCCCCTGCACTGTAATTTACAACTGTGAGTGCGCTGGTCCACTGAGGTGACCAATAACGAAGTCTGGGTGTGACTCCACTGAACCACATCAATATTCATGACCTAAGCTGTCACCTGCGTCCTCCTTGGCACTCGGTTGGTTAACAAAAGGAGCAGCAGACGATGTGCAACGGGCCAAAGACTGCACTAATGACCACTATTGAGCGGTGATCAATTTCGTTATCACTGCTGGAGACACAGATAGTGATTATACTGTGATTAGTGTGCAAGCTGCAAACCGTGGACTGTTGACTCAGTCAGGTTTAGACTGAGCATAAGAGAATAAATCATCAAATTCTCTGGAAGCAGATTTCTATGTAGACAGAAAGTGATCATACTCTCCAGTGTTATAGGAAAATCTCTAGCACTGTGGCCACATGCTTTAAGATTTAAACAAGTCCAGCTGTCTAGTGGGAGAAGACGGACAGTCATAAGCATTGATCTGAAGCTGGGGTGTCTGGCTGGCCCATGGTATCTGGACTGGACTGTCTGGCTGAGTCTGACTCATATATCTGCTGCAGTGTGTGTGCGCGTCTGTGTGTGAGTGTGTGTGTGTGTGTGTGTAGTACCTGTGGACTGGAAGACTCCGGGATTGCATTGGCAGTACCTGGAGGCAAACGCCTCCATCATACGATCAATCTTCTGGGCTTCGCCAGGAAGTCTGAAGCTCCACAGAAACTGCCTGCAAGAGCAGCGGGAAAAGAGAGAGAAAATGAGATGACATCTCATTAAATAATTGAAGCAAATGCATATTACAGTATGTGGATATTCTTTATAGATAAGACAAACTCCATATGCCTCAGATGTTTTCTTTTACATTAACATTAAGAAAAATAATCTATCGAACAGCTACAACACACGCAGAAACTCTACTTACTGGCTCTTAAACACAATACAAAATAAACAGTATGATGATGAGTACTGCCACCTTCATGTCACGTCGGACTTTTCGTAATCACCTGCTTCCAACTTGTAAATCATGTTCACGTCATTAAGTGATAATTATAACTTAGATTGTTTGAATAGTGTAATAATGTGAAGTGTTCTCATCTCAAACATCCATCCCATATACTGTGAATGCAGTATAAGCCTGTGTTATGACCAATATTAGCAGCACCCATTCACTTTGAATGAGACCACTGTGCTGATGCTGTACGCAATGCAGAGGCCTAAAGCAAAAACTGACATCTGCCACATGAGCTGCAAAGGCTTTTGTTGACGTCTCATCAGCCTTTAAACTAAGGTAATGTATGTAAATATCACTTTGTCACCAGTACCTGTAGGAAAATACACACACCCACACGGACCCTTGCATACATTTTAACACAGCACTGGTTTCGGTTGTTAATTCACCTTAAGGCTTGTACGAGGTTGAGGTCGGCAAACTCATGAAGCTCCACGAATGCTTGGAGGACCTTGATATTAAACTCATCCCTGGAGGAGGAGAAACATGTGGAACTGTTTACACTCTTGAAACAGAAACAAAACAAAAACAGACACTAGATTGTTAAAATAGGTTCCGTTTTGCAAATGCACTGCAATGACAGGTTTGTACGTTTTGGGGGTCAGGGTGAAAAGTAAAATCCTGCATCGCTGCCACAACACCAGTTTCAGACAGAAAGTCACTCTGTCGGCTCAGCCAGGCAGCACGAAACTCTTGTTGTTTTGACAGTCCTGTCCCCATTGATTTCCTTTCGATAAGAACCACATGTCCGCTCAGTTATTTTACTGGCAAGGTGTCACGTCGCTGCACTGCTCCATAAATCCAGACTACCAATTTCCTGGGGCTTTATGCCCTTGTCTGAGCTCGTGCAGTGGAGATGTGACAGAGATGGGGAGAGGAAAAAGAAAGGTGGAGGAAAAACAGAAGGAAAACTGCAGAGCTCACCGTTCCCCTAAGTAGTCCCCGATGACTGTTTTGTTGAGCCCCTCGCCTTTGTAGAGGAACTGTGCAATGTCCTCCGGGGTGTTCTGGAGAAGATCGTTCTCTAAAAGAAACTGGATCCCCTGTTTAAAAAAAAAAAGAGAGCACATTTACACTTTAGTTACATATTTTGGTCTCTTAATAACCCTGATGGAGGGCGTGGACGTATACGATGCTGAATTAAATCATAAAGGTGTATTTCAACATTAACAGTGTTAGTGATTCTGAGAAATAATCAGTTTAGACCTTTTTAGGGTCCATGTTGAACTTCTTCCTCCCCATGGCGATCTGTTTGTTTCTTTGCGTGGTTTTGCTGCAGTAAAAGAATACACAGAAACATACATCAGGTAACAGCTAAGGATGTGGTGTTTGTCCAGGAGGTCAGTTTGTGAAGGGTTGTGCAATGTGGTGTGACTTTGGCTTTTTACTACTCTGTCAGCTGAGCGCACAGCGGATTCAAACTGAAAAAAAAACAAAAGAAAACTGGAAATACGGTACACGTGGTGGCTTGTGATTTAGTATCACCTGCACTGCACTTGTGCATAAACAGAAAGTGCATCCGGTCCCTTCAGTTTAACCCATCCTGAAGCCATTCTGAAAAACATTTCCCCTCTTAATGTCACTCGTGTTCAAAAGACATTTTGCATGCGCCCCACAGGGAAATCTCCACCATTGTGTGTCTGTGCATACTCCCTGCGCTTCCTGTGCCCAAAATAGCCTTAGCCCCTACACAAGCTACACCTGAGGCTCACACAAACACACACCCAGCCTGACACAAGGCCTCAGCCCAGCCAGAGTGAAAGCTTCTGAATACAGACTGTTTGGCTAATGTTTAGGTGAGGGATTGTCCCACTTCACTCCCCATTCAAAGGGAGATTAACACACACACACACACACACACACACACACACGCACACAACGACAGGTGTGAGGCTCACGGCGGAGGTAACTACACGGCTCAGTGGCTCTGAAGAGCAGGAGACAAAACAAACAACCTAGCACTCAAACGACTAGTAAGCTGACAGAAAATTAATCAACATCACCCTTGAGAGGCAAACTGATTAATCTTTTATTTCAAGAAAACATGCAAACCATTGCTGGTTCCAGCTAATCAAATATGAAGTATATACTATACTTTTCTTAGTTGTGTATCAAAGTAAATTTGGGTGCTGTATGGTGGAATGTTTGCTGACATTTTGGGCTCTAGGAATTTGTGACACACATTTTTCAATCAGCAGATTAACTATAACTATTAACTGATAATGATTTTTTTTCTCGACAAATGATTAAATGATTAATCAGTCAGTCAAACAAAAAAAGGTAAACTCACCTCTCCCCAACGCAGGTTAGCTGCTCAATCTCCGTCATTACCTCTGCAATCTCAAACTTCAGCCGCTGAAGAGAATAAAACAACAAAATGTCTCAGTTGTTTATTTCACACACGAGTTAGGAAAGGATAACATGGATCCAGCTGCAGGTCCTAACTTGATAGTTGCATATGATGAACAAATCATGCATATAATATTCAAACTACTGTTTGATGACAAAATGTAACATTTAATATCAGATGAGTCTACAGACATGGAAAACTCCTACTTACATTAACTTTCTGCCGCTGGAATAAATGAAAACATCATCCTTGTACTGTTACTCACTTCAATATCATCCAGAAGCTCCTTTTTCCTGCGTCGTATGTTCGACAGCTCATCTCTTTCCTCCAGAGAGAGGTCCTCGGGTACTGGAAAATGCAGAGAGCAAAGAAAATGAGAGAGCATGTGTGAGAGAGAGGGAGGGGCAGGGTTATGAGGATGGATTAAATTAATTCACCTTCCGACCAGCCAGTCAGAGTCACAGGGATTAAGCCTCACACTGCATACCTGTTCAACGAATCTATCCCACATGACCTAAATTAATACGCTAACAGACAGGAGTTCTTCCACTCTCAGATAGGAAGGAGCATGAATACATCTCATATTATAGGTAATAACCTATGTATGCACAGGTGAGTACACATTACACATGCCATGCATGCAGAATTTACACTTCACACATGACATTTATTTTATTCCACGCCGAAGATCCCCCAGAGCCATCTATTTATCCTTCATTTAACCGTGCCACGTCAACTTCTCCCCCAGACCCTCTCAGAGGTCCTCCCCCCTCTCTCCTCCACACATCAGAAAACAGCAATCCTTTTGAGAGTGGGCTGACAGGAAGTAGGTCATTTTCACATGGAGCTATACCAGATTGTGCTTCTCCTATGCTGTTTTTCACTCTCAAACACACATGCACACACTCCTCCTCTATCTCTCTCTTTGTCCGCTTCCACCCCGGTGCTTGAAGTGGGGGTGAGAGCAGATTCAAATCCCTCCAACTGAATTGTACCGCTAAGCAGCTTTGCAATTCACAGACACTTTTCCCCGTTGTCTCCCCACTGACTGTAAATAATGGAAAAAGAAAAGTACCGGTAAGTTATTTCCTCTCCTCTTTATCTATCTACTCTATCCCTCTCTCAGACCCTCGAAGTCCTTCCCTCTCCTCCGTCTCGCTCTGTAAGACAAAGTGACAGAAGCAGCATGAGCCACTGAGTTACTACGTTCTGAGGGCTTGGAGCTCATGTTATCACAGGCCAGCAGCCAGTCAAGAGAGAAGGGATCCAGATGGGTGTAGATGGCTATTTTAACTGTGTGATCATGTCTCTCTCACACCCAATGACACTCACACAGCACCTTCCAACTTCAACAGGATGAACCGAAACAAGGAAGGCAGAATGGAGCAAAACGGAGAAGAAAAGATACATGAAACAGAAAACAGCTTTGAAAGAAAGAAAACAACTTTTTTGGGTGATCACTGAAAGGTGCAAAATGGGTTGGATGCTAATGGGGTATAAATATCATGTCCACTGAGAAGTGCGCAGTTGAATGATGACTCACACTTCATTTCTCAAGATATCAGAATAGGTTCTTTTACTGGCTTGACTGCAGTGAGGAAAACTGTGAATTGTAAGTGCTCCAGAGTGCATTGAAGCAGCTGCTGGTGATTTAATTAAATCCTGTACTTTTTGCAAACTATAAGACTGCAATTGTCAGATTGTTGTATATGGACTGTCAAGTTAATTGTTGGAATCTTGGCCAAGTGGGAAAATGGTTGGGAAAGAGATTATTGGGACCGTGTGGGTGGATGAATCTGCAAAGAGTTTTGTTTTCCCCCTGTTTTTTCTTTCCTTTTCATTCCTTTTCATTCTGTAAAATCTTTTTAGTCCAGTGCAATTTGTTATTTTTACATTTTGGTTTACATCTACAGTATACAGATGTAACGCATTAATTAGCGAGCTTTAAAGCTGCAGGTATATCTGTTTCCCCATGTAGTTTTTATGTTAAGGTAAGCTAACCAGACATGAGAGTGATATGAATTTTCTCATCTAATTTATTTCCATGACAACTGGGCAGCTCCACCTGCTGAGGAAGATGGTGTGATGTTAAGCCCCACATCAGCTACTAAATTGACTTTAAAAGGACATTGTTTTGTTCAGCAATAAAAGGTTGGATCACTTTTCACACATGTTGCTCAGACAGATAGTGATTATATGTGACTTTTGAAAAACTTGGCATTTTTACAAGAAATTCTAGCAAACTTCTGTTGGTCTTCACCTCTCAAGGCAACACGAGTGTGGTCGAAGAGGATAAAAAGTTGGAAAGAGGCTGCATCTGTGTGTGAAAGAAACAAAGATGCAAAAGGATGCTCTCAGTGCCAGACAGCAAAGAAAGAAGAGAAAGACTCAAAAGCGATGTAGGAACAGATACCAGCACACCAGACATCTTCACACTCTCTGCCTCTGTTGTTCTCTTTCCTTGGCCTCAGTTAAACAGCCTCATAAAGCGGTAATTGTGGAGCGAAGAGACCCTGCAGGCAACCTACGTCTGTAATGTGCAAAAAAAACAGTCCTCCATCCCTCCTACTCTGGCTGAAAGAGCTCGCCTGGACTGGGGAATGGGACAAATTGTCTGAGGAGACGGAATCTGTTTTGGATAACATTTCCCCTGCTGTGTGTGTTTTGCTGCATGTGGAAAACACAGACTAATTTGATATCATTGTGAGGACAACTAATACTGTACAGCCAAGACAGGACATCTGATGCATTATGCATAAAAGGAATATGCGAGTGTGTGTTTATGTGTCTGTATGTGTGTGTATATTCCCACAGAGAGGAGCCCTCCTGAAAAAAAAATCCATATCAGGTTATATACAAACGCTCCGTGCTTAACCCCAGGCCACATGGATTACCAATGCAACATCACTCAGCCTTTTCATATTATGACTTCGGGCGCTGCTGTTCTAGTAACAATCAATACATCTTCATAATAGTTCAAACTTGCATGCTTAGCCTCCTCCTATCAGTTTTGCATGCATGGATGACTGGGTGTAAGTTTTCTCAGACAGACACATGGTCCAGACTATTTAATAGGAAAAGTCATCCTCCTTAAGATTTTTGTTATAGTAAAGACTGTTTGGTATTATTTAACAGCCACAACATTTACATGTAGTAATTATTTCTCTGTATGGTAATCTTCATTGTTAGTGGTGCAGTCCGCCAGTCAGTTTGTACTTTTATCTCACTGATTGAAGCTGCAGCTGTATCAAAGCTACAGCAGAGTGTTGCTGCTAATGTTGCTTCATCTTAAAATCATTCAACCTGTCAACTACAGATTGTCTTTTATTGTCAAGCAGCCACAGGAAAAGCAGTGTATTTTATATTCAATATTAAAACGCACCAAAGTAAAATATTTCACGAATAAAACTCAACCAAAGCACACTTTACTCGGGTCTTTGTCAGTTCTGGACACAATAACTGTGTCATAAGAAGGAAAACAGAGATCACATTTATGTCACTGATAACAGAGGCTGCATCTCAGGCCTACCGATGCACGTTTATATAATCTTGATGTTGTTTGCTTGAATCGGTTAGCACCGTCTTGGTTGCTGTGAACTGTTAATATTTGTTTTTAACATGTTGTCAGGGGCAACGCCCACATGGCAGAGCTGCTGCCCTATCAGTGGATGAAGCTTTAGCCTCCAATCAGCTGATGAAAACTACTGCAGGTCTTGAATAAGACATGACTGCCCTGTTCCTCATTCCAGTCCACGGTACAGACAGGGAGACCTTAGGCTTGAGACAGCTCACTGTCTGATCCTTGTGGAGATACTAGAAAGATCAGGAACCATCTGAACCACTCAACTAAAGCACTTTTATTGGCAGATAACAAAGTCAATTGGTTAAATGTCTTTGACAGTCGTGTCTTTCCAATACCCTTGGCACCAAGGGCAGTGGACAGGATGGTTTTGCATGCTGATGAATAGGGTGATGTTTGCCAGGTGGTCATCTTGGAGAGTCATGAAACTACCATGAAGTAATTATGTGGTATATCAGAGTGAACTTTTAGTAATCCTAGTAGTAATGTTTTTCGTAACAGTGTACGTTCTTATTGTTACATGTGAATCTAGTTGGGAGCAGGGTCCTGAAAACTGCCTCCAGTGATACATTCAAGGACACTCTGATTTCAGATTATTAATTATTGCATTAATAGCTGGGAAGACACTGTATCTTATGTAATTTTTAACTTGCACTACATATTTTAATCAGCCTTTCTCCACAGCATCTACATCAAGCATTGGCATTTCCCTTAAAAACTGACAGAAAAAACAGCAGCAATACTTCTGCCTTTCTACACTGAATGAAAAGTAAAGAGAAAAATAAGAAGAATATGGACCTGCAGATGGCTGGAAAATATGGTCTGTTTTGCAACTTTGTTTTACGTACACCATATTGACAAAAGGATTTGGACACTGGACCATTACACCAACAGGGACTTCAAAGACATCGCATTCTAAATACACAGACATTAATATGGAGTTGGTCCCCCCTTTGCAGCTATAACAGCTTCCACTTTTCTGGGAAGGCTCTTCAAACGATTTTGGAGTGTTTCTCTGCGAATTTTAGCCTGGCTAAGTTTATCCCAAATGTGTTCAGTGGGGTTGAGGTCAGGACTCTATGTGGGCCAGTCAAGTTCTTCAACACCAAACTCATCCAACTATGTCTTTATGGACTTTGCTTTGTGCACTGGGCCACAGTCATGCTGGATTAGAAAAGGGCCTTCCCCAAACTGTTGCCACAAAGTTGGAAGGATAGCATCATCCAAAATGTCTTGGTATGCTGAAGCATTAAGATTTCCCTTCACTGAAAGTAAGGGGCCGAGCCCAACGCCTGAAAAACAGACCCATGATACACCATTCAATAATAAAGAGGTGTGTCTCAGTATATATATATATACAGTGTATATTTTGTATATCTCAGGCAACGCTGTGGAAGCCACAAAATCTCTAAAATTAGACTCTCTAAAATTAGCTGGTAACAACCAACGTAGCTTTAAAATCAGGCTTAATTTGAACTTAATTTGTAATTATGAGCTACACTCATGAAATCAAACCCAGAAGAACAAACAATAGGAAAACACTACAACACTGATCATTTCTGTTAATAAAATAGTGTAAGCTTCATCACTGAATCTAAATGAATCATTGCCTGTAGTCTGTAGTTAATGAGCTACTTCAGTAATATTGTGCTCAACTCCCGGCTGAAAACTTCAAACAATCCTGGCTGAAATGATGACAGAAAACCCAGAGCAACCAGAGCCAGAGAAACGCTTCCTGATTTTCACCACGCTTGCAGCAGAACAATGGAGGGGATGTCTGCTGTGATTACGACCGCTGGGCTGGTCTTCCCGTAACAATAGCAACCCGGTAAACACGAGGAGGGCAAAGGCCGTTCCCACCACAAGCTAATTACAGAGCACTTACACAAGTTCACAACACAGCCAACACTAGGCTACAGTAGGGCTGCTGCAAATATGTGCAATCCATCTGAATTAAGAGTCATTTAAGAAAGCCAGGTGAGCATGTCAGAGCGAATGAAACACCGACAAACAAAACTTTGAGGAGCTCCGCGTTCGCACTCACTTCAAGCTCTGTCCATGTAATATTGGGCTGCAGGTGACTTTAAGACACCTACATCTGTTGGAACAGAACCCTTTCGAAAGACAAATCCTTACTTTTCTGTTTACCGAATACAATACATACCACATCGCCATTTTCTCTCCTCAGTTCCCACAATGACTGACATGCCATCAGCAGAGGTATCTTTGTCCTTATGATGGTCAGTACTATCAGCATCAGCACTGCAGCAGACTGCTGTAAGAGCGTCACAGTTATTGTGCTTTTAGCAGCTTGTTTCCCGCTCACGTAAGTTGCAATGGTAGCTGGTAGGTGTGTAGTAATTGTTTTTCTCCCTCAGCACTACTCCTACTCACAGCTCTCAAGCATGTGGAAACTCACAGAAACACACACACCCTGACAGTGTCTTTGACAGCTCCTGCCTCTTGACAGATGACAGCAGTGGTATGGAAATAGCCCACATTCCTCCTACTTCAACCGCCCAGTCTGGTCAAACCTGCTCTAAAAACCTCCTCTCGCTTCTTTTTATCCGGATCTGCTCACAACTTAATCTTTAACTCTCTCTTTCTGTTCAGACACAGAGCCCACTCAGCCCCGTGTCTTACACTGCCCTCCTAATGAAGAAATCAAACTGCCAAAAGGCCTATCCATGCTTCATAAGAGCTCCTGGATAATTATTACAATGATGAGGGGGTTTTGGACAAGTGCACAAGTGCAGCAACAATAGCAGAGTACACTCACTACCACCACCACTCCAGTTCATAGTGTTTAGATTATTGTTCATGTTTATAAAAAACACTATTCAGTTTCATCGTCATTCCTCATTACTGCACACATTAGATTTGCATCTGTGACTTAAATAGTGACTAAGGAATGTTCACTAACATAGCACAACAAAGTGCATTTGCTGGAGTTTGAGATAAAGAAGACTTATCTTCAGTGTTTTTCTGCTCCAATGGCAAAAGACCTGCCAAAATCTTCCCATCCATTATGGTCTCTATCTTCCAAGAAGTTCTGACAACATCGGGCCAGTTTCCCATTTGCCTCATGATGCTGGCTTTAATAAAAAATTCCCACACACATAAAAAATGATGATTTACGTCTTTATGGTTTCATCAGTAAAACAAATGTCCACAATGAATTTCATGACCAGATACACCACGCAACAGCATATTTTAAACCACCCCCAGAAGAAAATGTTTAAAGAAGACTACCTTGATATTTTACTTATTTCAGACAAACTTCTTGCTATTCCACTTTCCAGAGGTGAGCTGAGTTACATCAACATGTTCATAGTAACAATGTTAAGATGCTGATGTTGAGCAGGTATAAGGTCTACCACGTTAATGATAGCTTAGCATGTTGACGTGCTAAGTCTGATAAATTATGTCAACACAAACTACCCCTGAGGCTCATTTAGTGGACTCTGGGCACAATAGGTAGATGTTCGATTTCATGGCAATTGTTTAAATATTTCAGTTTAGACCAAATTGCTGGAACACAATTGACCGCGAAAAGGTTCACCAATGAAAAGTTTCACCATCATCTGCAGAAATAAACAACTTCTCATGTGTCTCTTGGAAGAAGTTAAGCCTTGTAAACACATCTGATGTGAAAACCGCACTGCTGTCCTTGGACGCAACTGCTGTTGTAAAATATCTGATGAAAGACACCTGAGTTTCACGTTATTGAAGTAGCCGATACAGTGACAGAAAAGTTGTTCCAGAAAAGGCTGTCAAATGCCAGTAAGGTTTCTTTTCGCTGTCTGTTCATTTTACTGAATGTTTTCAGTGACTGTAGCAGTCACTTGTTGTTGTTAGCGCTCATCTCAGAAGAGACGTCCACAATATTCCCTTTATGAAAATTAGATTACCAAAAAAAAAAAAACATCGGTTACATCAAACACAACATGGCTGTTTTGATTCTTCAAAGCCTCAAAGACCCTATAACACAATCCCCTTAAGCAAGACAGTCTCTTCAAAGAACCCACTAGTCTCAGTCACTTATTCACGGACCAGAACTGCTTGTGCCAAATTCTACTCTGACAGAAACACTACCTCTTCCCTTTGGATCTGATGAACGGCGTTTGATTGGTTTATTTTTGCGCTATCATATTTGACAAATTAGCTGAGTGGTTTTGCCGACAGGATCCTTTCTTCTTTATCTTTATCTTCTTTATCAATTAAGAGCATGACTGTGAGCACGGAGGGTCTTTCATTACGATTGTTGATCTTACCTCAAGTGTTATTTCCTTTACAGTAAAGTACTAGATTATTCTTACATATATTTTTAATAAAACTGATTTCTTACTTGGTTTTGGATGCTTTGCAACTGATAAGCCATCAGTCCATCAGTCTGTCTACCGTCAACTGCAGAGACTGAGACCTTTACTTATCTTATCAGTAAGTCTACATCCTGCTCAGGCTTTGTTTTTTCCCCAAAGAGAAAGAAAAGAAATATGAAAGGAAGATGATTTTGACAGTCTGCCATTTAACCAGTGAACAACCTGTAGGCTGTGACAGTGATAGTAAAGGTATGCATGAGATGAATCTTATCACTGTTCTGTTTTCTCTTTCAATCTTGTTGTACATAATGCTCTTTATAATCTTAAACTCAGTCTAGACAAGAGCTTTCCTAATTGGCCATGGATTCAGCTGTTGCACAATGGTAAACCAGCTGAGGATGACACACTAAGCCCTGAAGAATTTTCTGTTTGCTGGGTGTAAAGTCTGTTGAGAAGACAGCCATGATCAAAATGTCACCTTTCCCTACCAGCACACACAACTGCTGGCAGCCTGATCATTTGATAAGGCGGTTTACAACACTATGAAGTTCTTCTGAGAAACCTGATAAAATAATGAGCCTGAGAACATCACAGTTAACACAGTTAGCATTTAAAACAGTGTTTCCTAAATGGGGTCAGGACCTACCCAAGGAGAAGGGGATGCAAGATGGTTCTAAAAGGCTGCAAGATAATTAAAGATATAGGAGATAAAAAGAAGCAATGTTTGGCTTAGTTTTCCCCTTTGGCTTGTGAAATGGATGAACAATTACACAAAAATCTGAGAAAGCAAAAGTGCGCTTTTGTTTAAGTGCCCGCAGTCACATTCAAATCAAAAAGGATCTGCAAACAAGATTTTACAACTGTCCACCCACCCAGCCTTAAGGGGGCAGGGCTTAAGAAACTGTCAGTTATGTTGACTCCTACAAATGAATTTGATACTGACTTTGTAATCCTATTTGGACCACATACAGATTGAGTTGGAGCATCTAATTTAAGAAACATACTGATTAGTAAACTGGTTAGTAAACCAGGATATTCAGCTGCAGGGGTATAGTCCAGAATTTCAAAACCTGTACACAGTCAGTCTCTATAGATCCCTCCCTGCATCCACTGCTACTTCCTCTGGTAACTCTGTGGACCCTTCTCACATGAGGGCCCTGTATACTCAGTCCCCCCTTTTAGCCCCCATTTGTTCTATGCTCCTGTTCAGCTGTGAGCTTAAGACATACGAGTCCTCCAGAAAAGGTAGGGACTCTGCAAGGAGGCCCAGACAGGAAATAACTGTAGTGTCTCACTGGCCTACACTCTTGTATTGAGGCAGACAAACACAATTTGCACGTGACAGAGAACCAAAGATGACAGAGGAGGTAGCAGTACAGTCTGTTTATATTGGGTTAAGGCATTAAATCTGGACAAGACTAAAGCAGAGATACATGATAAAGAGGACGAGGGGGAGGATGAGAGATGAAGAGACAATTCAGCAGCCAAGTACGGACTCCAATTCTGCTTTTGTTGTTCCAAGACAGCAGGAAGGAGAAGAGGCGGATGAGGAGGAGGAGGAGAGAGAAAAAGAGTTCATACCAAAGTTAAAACCCAAACCAGGATATCTTTATTACACAAAATATGTGGGCGGCTCAGGTCAGACCATCACTCTTTCCCAGGTTCTGTATAAAGGGGTTTTCCAGATCATGAGCCTCTGCACACAGAAACCTTTTCTTTAGCCTTTTAAACATCACAAGTTGAGCATTTAGAAGTAAACATCAGTTGTGGTTTTTGCATCATCTCCACAGAGGAGCAGAGTCTTGTTTTTTTTCCCTACAAAAGTGGATTAAAGTCAGATTAAAAACATAAAACATCTGAGTTAAAATTATATATTGGTATTGCAGGGAAATAAATAGGACTGAGATTTTAACACCAGACTTCAAGCCCTCCAAACCACTGGTCAGGGTATGGGAAAGATGACAGTTTCGCTTAAACATGTCCGGTGTCATATGTTTTTAATATTTAATCAAAAACAATCTTTCCCTTAACCACATTTAATTTGCAACAAGCAAATATTGTAGGAAAAACACAACTATACTTTTGCATATATGCTCAGTCATATATTGAGGCTTTGTCGATATGTTAATTCAACCATTTCCTCATACATTTACACTTCGTTTAAAACGTATTCGATGTTGTAAATTAGTATTACATCAACCTAATTTTACAGAGGTGGGGTGATACATTTGTAAAGTATTAAGCTGAATGAATAAGGCCAGCTGAGAGTGGATGAACCTTCATCATGAAAATATGAATGACACAGCATCAATACTCAGTCAGTAACCAGTTATTTTTAGAACATGCTTTAACATAGTTGTGATCAATTTGATGTGGGTCAAAAATCAGCTGAATAATACATTGTCAGTTCTCCTTAAAGCTACAATAGGTATAGGTAACATAATGAAACAATAAAGAAAACTTTCCCGTTAGGAAATGTATGAGATACAGTAGCTTAAACTGGATGGAAATGCTGCTTAATTAATACTTTGGCAAAAAGAATGACTTTGTAATCAGTGCTTGGAAAATCAGCAAACATTTAAAAACTTTCTTGTTACGGCATGCTGACTTGCCAGCAGGTCTGTGAGGCCTAATCATTTTTTTTCATCAAGAATTGCAACATGAGATTCTTCATGTAATCCCCCATGCTTACAGACTGCAGCTAACAGGACCAATACAGGCAGAACACAAGAGGAAAATCTGACGTGAAAGAGATATGAAAATAAGGCAGACATACAGGGACTGGCCAGAAAACAGGAGCCATATCCTGTATTTCCTCTTCACATACAATGACATGAAACTTTCAAACTGTTTTCTGTATCACACATTTCAGTATCGGCTGTTCTCATCTAAGCGGAAAATAGCAGATTCGTTTCCTCCTCCTCTTTTGAGACTCCATTAGATAGTGAATAGTGCTTGACTCATGTGTATGGCCTCCTGACAGCTGGCAGGTATGTATAAACACCACAGATCGCCTGAGAGCTTCGGCAATGGAGAAACTGCTGATGTTTCCAATGTCACTGAGTGAAATATTCCCAAGGGAAGAACATACTCATTATTGCTTTGGTTTAGGTTAAGTCCATTTATGAGGTGACTGACTGTGGGGGCATTTGTATTATGTTCTTCTGACCACATTACATTATCAAGAGCTCAGAAAAGCTTTTCCTACGGTTAGCTGTAGTGCAAGTGATCACTGCATGACAGAAATTCAGCTTGACAGAGGTCAGCAACAAGATTAAATACATGTGTGAAGGAACCTGTGCCCAACAGCCACTGTAAACCACTCGCCCTCTGAGATACCCTCAGGCCACTGCGTGTGCACATTGCATAGCCATGCATTCATTTCCTGAGGACTCACTTTAACCATAACCATAACCATTAATCTGTAACCTAACCTTAACCTAAACCTAACCTTAAGCCGAGCCTTCACCCAAAAATGTAATGATCGACATTATGGGGACAGGCATTTTGTCCCCATGAGGAAGATGAATTGCCAACAATGTGACTGTCTAATACACATTCAGCGTGTGTGTGTGTGTGTGTGTGTGTGTTACAGTGGTCATGACCCACTCAAAGCCACACCAGATTATCAATCATACCCAATCATCATCTGTGGAAGCGCTGGCATTGATGCATCACGAGTTATGAGAATGTGAACAAGGAGAGAAGTGTGTGTGTGTGTGTGTGCCTCCAGCAGTAAGAGGTGTGTGAAAGCATCTGAAGCACAGCCATGAGTCGAGCTGCCATTGTCCCTGTGCAAAGACCTGCTTATCAGTGCCCTTGTGGACTATTCTGGAGCCTGTTGCCCTGACCTGCTCGGTCGAGGCCATTCATTTTATATTTCACAGTTTTCACTAGAGCAACAATAGCCATCCTATCTCTGAAAACAATTTAACAATTCAAGGGTCAGGGCAAAGGAAAGCCTTAGAGGAAAGCCTGATAATAATAAGTAGTGGGGAGGAGAAAATCCTGGTGACACACCAATCACATGGCACACAGTTCCAGTTTCAGGCAAAGGAACACAGGGGAGGGTAGCTCTCAGTTTCTCTCAGCGCTGCCTTTTTGTCAAGATTGAATCCTGTTTATATTCACTGTGTGTTTGTGTGTGTGTGTGTGCGTGTTTCTATTTGTGCTTCACTCCAGTGGGGAAGTGACAGTGAGCAGCTCGAGACTCTGACCTATAATCCACTAACTGTCATCCATATCCCTCCCCACATGATCCCCCCCATTTGTCTATGCATGCAGAGGGCTCACAGCCCACACTAATCCTGTGTGTGCACACCATATAAAGAGATGCACATCTATACACACACACACACATGCCTCTACAAGTGATATAGTGGAAGTAGAGAAGCATGAGGTATACACAGCTGGGCTGAGCCTTGCACCACTAACCTACTTTGTGAATCTGACTGCAGCATCCGCTTCCTTTTCGGTCTCTCTCTGAATCTGTGCCACTGCTGCATGACTCCATCTCCATCTCTCTCTCTACTGAACATATACAAACCGACTCACTGTACAAACATGCCGTCATAAGCATACACACACGCACAGATGCGCATATACATATTGACGGGTTGCTCACATGGGTCATCCCGCCGTGTTTTCCGTAGCCTTGCTCGGTGACAAAGGTAGCATGGCTGTCATTCTCAATAGCACAGAGCCAATGATGAGGAACGTGAAAGGAGAGACTATGGCTGCAACAACCTCAGCTTTCTTTCACAGCACCAGTTGCACAGTCACAGCTCATCCTCCCTCATGATGAAAGAAGAATGAATTTTGTATGATGCAGCAGCATCTTAGCAAAAATGAGAGTGGGGGGTGGGGAGTGAAAACATGCCCATTTTGCAAAAAAAAAATAAAAAAAAACAGCTCTGGCAAAAGAGTGAAGATGTGCTGTAGTAGTTTACTGACACATTGACCCCCTGAGTAAGTCACACAGTGTCACAAATCCCTTCTTAAATGCTTGGTTGGCACTGGTTTGGTGTGGCAGAGTCATGTGGCGGAGACAAGAGGGCTGTAAGAGGCTGAAGACAAGCCAGATGCTTAAAACACACACACACACACATACACAGTGTGTTTTTGTATTTTATGTTGTCATATGCTTGTGGCTCCAGCTTCATCTAATATATTGACATCTTTCCATGTAAATACTCGGCATTCTCATTTGTTTCTCTTCAATACACCTTGCTTGCTATGAAATATATTATTCACAGCCACAGGGGTTTAGCTTGGAAACTCCTTGACTAAAGATTCAAATCATAGGAGTCAAGATTAGGCCAAAAAAACCAAAACGTTCAAGCTCTAATTGAAGCTCAGCCAGCCAGATGGGTGTGTGTGTGAAGATGGGAGAGGAAGAGAAGTTAGGTGGAGATCTGAACAATCTGAATGCCTTTGTTAAAAATCACACTCGTATAATGATGCTGTGTGCCAACATGATTTTAGAAGATTAAACTAAAGATCACTGGATGGTGGGCTGTGTTTCCAGAGTGTGAAGCACTGGATGTGTTGTGTTTCCAGAGTGTGAAGCACTGGATGTACTGGCACTCAGAGGGGGATACACCTTTTTCCTGCATCTTCAGCAGGTCAAACAATCTTACATAATTGTTCCATCCCTCCCTTTTCCTGTCCACTCCGCTCGGCCTTCTCTTCCCTTTCCGACAGGCCTGAATCAAACTTAAATGGAAGCCATGAACCCAGACTCCCACAAAGGTCCAAGTGGAGCAGGACGTTCTTTGCCTGAAATTCACTTCAGCACATGACTTCAGACTCCTGGGACCTTCAGCACGCTCTGCTTTTTCCTTCCAAAGGGGAAGAAAAATAGCTCGATTTGCCTCACGTCTCCCCTCCACACATCCCTTGATGGTCTTAATGCAATAAAGACAGATCCCAATCTGTGACTCTGCTGAGCAGTGGGCCTTCACTGCATAGCACTATCTGTTAGACGAAGAGGAAATTGGATACTTTCTTGAAAACCCCTGTGTGCCTTTCCTCCTCTGATCCAGAGAAAAATTAAGTCTTGCCGCCACCATCATTTTTTAAGGCAGAGAAAACAGAGCCAAGGTCCAACAGGATTTGCACAGATGCCTCATGTTCACTTCAAACTTAGCTGAGCTTTTATTAAAGAAAAGTACTGAAGCCGTCCAGATCTAGAAAGTTGACTTCCATATGGGGTGAGTCTGTTTAAACGCCTCGTGAGTCCAACTTGAATCACCGAGGGGATGTCATGGGTAAATGTAGTGGGCTATCTGATATTCTGGGAGGCCAAACTGAACAAGGGCCCTCTGTGTTCACTGACATTTTGTCAAAGATGAAACATGCGCACAGACTTTGGTCTGCAGAGTAACGTCAAGCCACATTCAAAAGCCAGTAGTCCTTTCTAGCTCCTCATCAAACTCTCAAAGCGCTTACCGAGCCGTGGTGAGCTGCACTGCTGGTGCATGGAGAGTGTGTGAGAGCGCACAGCAGTCATAACAGAGAAAACAAACACTCTTTAACAGAGGTGACTCACACTGGCAGAAAGAGAAAGAAAGCAGAAGACTTTTCCTTTCACGTGACTTCAGAAACAGAAACATTTTGATGGATACCGCTCACTATCTGACAAACACATTGTGTTGTTTAGGTTTAATTAAGTGTTACCTATGCAGGAAAGTGTTTCACTAGCACTGAATAGGGCTCCGACTGAAGATTATTTTCATTCCCAGAAAGTCTTTCAAATATTTTTGGGTAATCAATGAATAGTTTAAAATTTCAAAAAACAGTGATCCAGTATCCATCACAAGTTCCCACAGAACTCTTTTTCATCACTGTGGAACCAACAGCCCACTGATATTTAATTTCCAATTAGTTAAAACAGAAAAGCAGCAAATCTTTCATGTTGAGAAGATGAAACCAGCAAGCATTTAGCATTTGTGCTTGACAAATAACAAACTATTAAGTTATTATCGAAATAGCTGGTGATTAATTTTCTGTTAATCGACGAATTGATTGAGCCCTTGGGCAAAGTGAAGCAAAAATACAGATTTGGTTTCAACTTTGACGCTATTGATTGGGTTCATTCAGGTCAGGTCTTAAAGATGCGGATATGTCAGGTTCAGGTCTCAGTTTTAGGCCTATACATTACAGTTTATAAGCTGAGTGAATTACTCTCCACTATAAGACACCAGACTTCTCATGAGGTTGTAACCTTTACAGAACTTTTAAACAGCACCATTCATCTGGTGCTCCCAAACATCCTGCAGGGCCCTCGGGTCCTTCACCGTCACACAGACAGCATACTGACCCTCACTACCTTCCAGAGCCTCCTTAGACCTGAAGTAAACATCCACGGTCTACCACGTTCCTGAGAACCACAACTCTCTGTAGATACTAGCAGTGCAGTGAACCAGATGACCCTTCTGCAAAGAGAGAGATAAAATATGGACAGGGATGATATTCATTCTGGATACCACTGAGAAGTGTGTGCTATTAAAGCATGATTTGTTCCTACGCTCCGTGAAGACTTCAGGACGCTCCTCTCACAGCCACTTGACAGCGTGTGGGCTGCGGGGAAAAGACAGCAGCTGCAGTTCTACTCCAAAGACAAAAAAACACAAGTCCTGAATGTAGCAGGAAGCTGCTGGTTCTGTCCTGCGGCCAGCAGATGAATGGCTCGGAGATCTCAAAGCCCAGCATGTCGTGCGCGTCTCTTCCCGCCTCAGTTAGGCCGCAGTGTGCCATAACCCCACGGACCACACAGTTACACACACACTCGCACACTGAACTGCCAAGTTTAAATGGTTGGTTTTCACAGTGTGTAAACAGAGCGGCCTGGAGCAGTGAATCCAGGGTCCAACATAAATGCTATGATTCATACCATATGGGCATCACTCATGAAGTCTCCACTGAGTTCTGTGCATGTAGCTCACCAACTAAACTAAACAATGAAGCAGAGATACTGCAGGTGCACATCAGATAGACTGTCAGAATCAGTCATGCAAAGCAAAAATGCGTTACAGAAAGTTACTCTCAGTCAGACAGGTTTCGCTGTAGCACAGCTTTGCGGGCTCTTTTGGGCCCATTGTCCTCTAAGCCACTATGAGGCAGAAGGCATTGTATTCCTGTCATGCATGTCAGATGGGTTGCTGTGGACCTGTTTTCTCTAAGCCTTCTACAGATATGGCCAACTGTGGCTGCAGAAACGTAACTGACATGAGCAGATCAAGACAAATAAAGAATTCAGCAGGAGAAAGTAAGCAACAAAAAGTATAGCATACAGCCATGCTAGCATCTCTGTAAGGGAATGTTTTGCAGGTTATCAAGGACAAATTAAAATTTTGTCTTGATGGTGATGTTAGATAAAATAACTGAGGATCATCAAAGTTATTACAATTAATTGTGAGAGAGATATGAATGTGTGCACCAAATTGCACTTATTTCACTCAAACATCAATCTCATGTTTGAGTTAGAGAAGAAGTCGGGGGTCACCAAAGTCAGTAAAGTCAGTCATAGTTGTTGAGATATTTCAGTGTGGACCAGAGCGGCGTACCGACCGCCACTGTCGTCTATAGAGCCATGTCACTAGCACGTGTGAGGTAAAGTCAGTAGGTCTCTTTTTTCAACGCTGAGAAGATTTCAAGCTGATGAAACTGAAAAATGGCATCGAGAGGATGATGGAAAAGAAATGAAAACTGAATCCCCATCAAAACTGCGACCTGGTTTGATGAGCGGTGATGGGCGGCCGGAGACCACTCACAGTTCAGTGAGTGAATTATGACAGAACAGAAGGACTTTCACTGGGAGAAACCCTCTGTAATACACAGGAGAATTGAGTCAGTCAGAGTATCTAGTCGACTGCCACTCTTCCTCACTGACTTTCACTGGCAGCACTCCATATTTCTTTGGACATTTTCCAACTGGCACTTCAAACACACACACACATACACACATACATCTCATGTCTCGCTCTCTCATTCCCTCTCAGACATCTCACTATCGCTGCTGCTGCTACTACTGTGTCTCGCTCTTTGTGGTCACACGTTCTTTCCATCCTCACGCCTCCCTCGCTGTCTGCTTTCCATCCGACACCTCAGTATCTCACTCTGTCCACCGCTTTCCGTGCTCCTTCTCACTCAAACTTGTGGCCTGGCAAAGTACGTAAGTAGCCCACCTTTGCAGGGAATGACTGTCAGATATCTAAAGTTTGTCACTCATCCTGCCACCTTGAGTACATCCATGCCTGTAATCTGCTTGGGCGCAGTCACCCGTCATCCACTTTGTTCTGCTGCCCCCTCCGCTGTGGCCTGATGTGCGAGTCCTAAATTCTTCTAATGAAAAGTAGCAGTTTGTTACATTCCCCGCTGATCAACGCCAAACTAAACACCAAAACAACAAGAGCTCCCCAGCCTTTCCTTCCTGCAGCATCCAGGACACTATTTATTCCAGATGAGAGTGCAGACTGTGGCATAAATCACACACTCACACCTGCTCTCTCTCTCTCTCACACACACACAGACACACACTCTTTCATTCTGGGTCATGATCCACCCACCCATCAATCTTCACTGCCATAAGGGGAAAAGGGAAAGATTTAATTTGTGTGTGTGTTTATATGCTCCTGGCTGTTGTCATCTGTCCCTGGTTGGCATCATCGCTCCATATGTCTGTCTGTGGGGCTGCGCTGACATGCGCCACCACTGGAGGCCAAGCCGGCCACACACTGCACAATGACAGCTTTATGCCTGCATGCCATGCATTGCAGCACTCTAGTAAATAGTCACATCCTGCAGCTCTGCAAGCATGTGACCGAATACCGTGGATGTGCAGAGGTTAGACAACGTGAGTGATGGTTTCTCAAATGTAAATCTGTGTGATTTTGTTCAGTTTATGCTCAGGCTACAGGCTTAGCTCAATCTGCTGATCAGAGGGCTGATGAAAGGTAGCATAGGTTCCTCGCTGGAATCTGATTGGTCCTCCTTCATGACCCCCCAATGCCGGGGTCAAAAGGTGATATATGTTTGGCAACTTAATATCCTGGACAAAAACCTCTATAAATTAATCTTAACAGGTAAAATTTCTTAATTGTTCTTAAAACAACAACAACAACAAAAAGCTACAAATGCAAAACAACTGCAAAGACAAACACAGCAACCCAAAAGAGATGCAAAAAGGCCACATAAAGGTGGAAAAACGACCATCAACAGATGCAAAATGACCACAGAGAGACACAAAATCGCCACAAAAACTAAACGACCACAGCTCCAATGTGTGTGTGTGTGTGTGTGTGTGTGTGGGTTGGGGATGACGGTGGGTGGGGGGGTTACATGTGTACTACCCCTCCATTCAAAAGTTTCTAAACTCACCCCTGTCCTAAAGTGGAAACGATGTGTCCCTAGGGTTCGCGTTGCAGTGACGCATCTGTGTCAACACACACACACACTCAAAACAAACTCATCTTTTATCATGAGTCAACACATGGATCCTTGTCTCGTGCCCGCAGGCTGTTTGACAGTGAGAGGACCTGTTGGGCCGGAGTGACACCTGACCACAGCTGACTAAAGGCGTAGATAAACACGAGTCTACCGGCCGCAGCGCTGATGTGACACCGGTGGTGCCTTGTCAGTCATCACGCTGATCCATCCAAGCCTTGTTGAGTCTCTATGATCACCGTGAATGTGGGTCAATGTTTCTACTGTAAACACATCCAGCACGTAAGAACGTAAAACGTAACATAACACAAGACGAGCGAGGGGGGGTTTCTGTTCATTTGGGAGGTAACTTCATGTCAATAGGATACGAGAAAGATGTGGACGGATGTGATCAATACTGGTGTTGTTGGTCGACACTAAACTAACCACATATCCAGCCTAACATTAGTGAAATCACAGGGAAAGTCAGTATCCACAACATGATTATTGTCATTATTATCGCTGTTCTTTTGACCACGCAGGCACTTGTCTCCTGATTCGTACTGAAATAGCTACAGTTCAGCGGTCTGAATTGTACTGAATGAATCATACCTTGGTTGTCCTCGTCCATGATTGCAGCCTAAAAATCAAGACCCCCCTCCTCTTTACAAAAATCGGTCAGAGAAACTTCCGTTGTGCGAAAAAAAAGGGGGGGTCTAATTTACAGCAAATGCGCGTCCTAATTTCCAGGACGCATTTGGTGCACAGGTTGTCTCACGGGCAGCGTCTTCTTTTGGAAAATGTTGTGGCCATTTACGCCTCAACAGTCCCAGTCGAGGCAGTCCTCTCCGGTTCCGGTGAGCGGTGTGTGTCTCCACAGAGACAGCGGCAGCGGCGGTGTCTTTTCCCCCCCAGACACACATACAGTGGCCGAGCGCTTTAGCGTTATCCCTCCAAATACGCCTTCACTCCACTAGTATCGGGAGAGTTGTCGGCAAGGGCTACGTCAAGCTTGCCAACACGCAACCGGACTCATACAGGAAGTGTGTGCAACGTTGTCTTCAAAATAAAAGACTGAAAGCGATGACACATGATTTGTCAAGAATTTTCTTTTATTTTGGAGAGGGCAACGAGAAAATGTTTGTTATATTGTAGGTCAGCTAACATTAGTTGATCCCATCCCAGCTCCGCTACACGGCCCGTGCTGCGCGTCAGCATTCATCACTGATCAGCGCTCACGTGACTCCTGGCAAGAGTGACATGATACCGCGCGAGCTATACCTGTAACGTTTTATTGATTATATGACATAATTATCATATCCCTCATGAATTACTGGCAGTTTGTCTTAACACGGGCATGAACTGGAATAAACACACAATTTTAAATTCGCAGTGACGATGATTATACTATTAATCTGTGATGTTTTGCTGTCACTCGTCACTTTCACACCTCATTTGTATCAGTGAGGTCTAACATCTCTGGCTGAGATGTTGCTGTCGTCTCTGTTGTCCCTTTCACATTTGTGTGAAGAGCTGTTCTACCAATCTAACTTAACTTAAACAGTTTAACAGGATTTACAAGATTATTACTGGCTGGTCGTTTAAGTGCTTTATTTAATTTCTGGCAAACAGTGGTGAATACATTTACTCAAGTGCTTGCACTTGAGTATTGTCATTTCATGCCACTTTCTACTTCTATTCCACTACAGAGAGAAATATCAAATTTATCCGAAAGCTTTTGCGACTTTACAAATTAAGGTTTGTGCACACAAAACATATAAAGAACTGTTCATCATGTTTTGGTATTAATTAAACTCCTCTGTGGTCCTCAGGCCTTTATGGAGCACATTTTTGTGATAAGACAGAAGGATTTGTGGAAAATCCTGTGTGCCTGAGTTGAGTCTAATATATGTCCAAGAACGATTCAGCAAATTATTGTAAACAAGCCACACAGCTGCTCAAAATGCTCTGACACAGCATGTTGCCTCACTGTGCTCCAAATAGCTCCAAATCCCAAATATAAAAGAATGAATTCAGATTGGACTACGAGGACCTGTGGACAAGACTCTTACGTAAGCAGGCTGAGCGGTGAAGTGCACACGCACACACAGAAAGAGCACAGCAGAGCTTGTTTCTACAACACACATGGTTTCAATTATAGCATTCCTGCCTCCGCAGAGAAGGAGGGGGTCTCGCTTCCTGTGTGCAGCACTCCGATGGTCAAGCATGAACAGATGTTTTAATATATTCAGTCATTTGTTTATTCATAGGTGTCTCTTTTGGACAAATGTTTCAATCTCAAACCTCTGTTCTAAACAAAATGACAGTCTCCAGACATAACACAAGCAGATCTCCTGACACTACTTTTTAGAGTTGTGAGATTAAAGCCAGGCCTATAAAATGTATCTGTTTTGTCTAACTTGAAGAAAAAGCAAATTACTTTCCTCCGTTTTCAGATATAATCAGTTGGGTCTGGCTGATAACTGCTATAAACTTTATAAGGTCATCACTTGCAAAGTGAATGATCACTTCTGCTTTCTTGGGTTCATATATGGATAGTAGATTAGAAACAGAGGTTTAAAGGTAAATTTAGCCTAAGGGTTGAGGTAGGAGTGAGCAGACACAAAGAAGAAGCTCAGTTGAGTAATTTTCTGCAAGTTCACAGGGTCAAAATCACACAGTCCACTGAAGCCCCTCGACCCAGCAAGATCCAGTCTGGTGATGAATGACAAGAGCAAGAGAATCAGAAGACCTGCAGCGAGCTCCTGAAGTTACACCTGAAAATAATCTCCCTAAGGTGTGGAAGAGGTGTGAATATATCTATTCAGGAATGGCTGGCTATTTGGGTACACACATCCAGACCGTGTTTGTTTTCTCTACACATGAAGCATAGGTTGTGAAGATCTAACTGTGTGTGCGTTTTTTTAAAAAAGGAATTCCTAGAGATGTGCAGCACTAGGTGATGTGAACAAAAAGAAAGGAAAAAGTATATTCCTTGTTATGTTTCAATGTGGTGGTGATGAGAGTGTTTAGTAAGGGAAAAGCTGGGTGAAATCCCTCCAGTTTAGGTCACAGGACAAGTCTTGATGTTAGTGTTAATGTTTTACATACAGGATGATTCAAAGCAGTTATCACACAGAGCAAGACCCACTTTGAATATTTTCTGTACTACAGCGGGAAAATAGGTCATATGCATAATGTAGGCAGTAGCTTTGGGAAGATGGTTAGACAAATATATAGTTCCTGACCATTTATTTCAGTGCTGGATCTGCTGGTGAAGCAGAGCATCCTCAGAGAAAGTCAGAGTAAGTGCCACTAAAAGCAATTAGATTCTTGAGTCCGTACCTCTGACACACAAACACACTCAGTGCGCTCTATTCCACATAAATGTTATGCTAATGGCTTTATGAGTCATAAGAGAAACCTCTGAGTGTGGCCCAGTTATCCCCAGTGATGAGAGGGAATGTGAGCAGGCAGAATGTAAAGCTTTAAAATAAAAGCAAATAGCAATTGGACTCAGTTGCAGAGTGTGTCGCACGGAAATGGACTCTTTCACATCCAAACCTCAAAACAAAGGCGGCTAAGTGACGACAAAGTCTGCGGCTTGAAGTGGCTGTCTGGCCCATACCCTCAGGGGGACGCACGTCTGGCAGATTAGGCCGACCCTCGTGGAGAACGTCTGTGATACTCCTGACCGACTTCACGTGACCTGGTTGAGCAGTCACACCGCTTCATATGCTTCAGTCGCCACGGCTGTGCCCAGAGGGTAATCGCCTCCTCCCTTAATACCACCACCCCCCACGAACCCCACACACACGAGCCACATTTCTCTACTTCCACCTCATCAAAATCACTAAAAGCTATCTGAATCCCACTTTGAGAAGCATTTAAAGTTAGGTTGTGTTAGAGCTTTATGAATTATCACAGCTCGTAGAAGCTATTAAGTTGAGGCACTGAAGCCATAATGCAGCGGATTTTAGTTTGTGAAAGATGCTGATGGTGAGATGAACCCACTTTGCTTCACGCTGTTCACCGCTGGATGCTTTGCCATTCAATTTTGTGGTCCCCATAAGATGATTTATCAGGACTTGATTGATCTCTTGACTTCCCCACTAGTGTCCCCAATAGGTCTACTGTTGACTTATCCTGACATGCTGTAACATCTACTGGATGGTTTGGCACCACAATCAGGTCAAAGAGTCAGTCACTTTGGTTCAAGTCAACATTTCACCACAGAAATCCTTTGTTTAGGTCATATTTGCTCCCTTTTGAGGATGATATTATGTTAATCAAGAGGTGATATTTTTTCCACTGATGCTTTGGAGGTCACCCCCATCTTCTTCTATGTGTTTACACCCCAAATCATGTCCCAGACTGTCCTAAACCAGGGGATGTGACAGGGTTTCACACCTCCTTCCTGTTGTGGGAGGTGAGGAGGTTAAACTTTGGGTGATGGCGTGTGTTTACAGCACAGGTCACAGAAAGCACAGGGCAGCAGGATTTCCTACTTCCTTCACGTTGGTTTAATATCCAGCTCAGCATCTCCACCGCTTATTTCCTGCCACCATCCGATCGAAGGGCAAAGTTGAGTTGTTTTTTCTGGATCCAAGGACACATGTGAGTAGAGTCTTTATTTGGACTGAGTCTGGAGAGCACAAAGGCAGCAGTGTGTGCCTGAGAGCCTGTGCGTGAAGCTGTGTGTACGTGTGCGTGACCATACATTTAAAGTGCAATCCTCCCCAACCTGTGCTTACATAACGTATTGTAAAGGTTATTCCTCCTAAGAATTTCACCAGCAAGAATTTAGCTCACTCTAAAGCAAAAGGTTTGACATCTCTTACACTCAGTTATGACCTGAAAGAGCAGCAGTAACATCACTTACTGATGTTATTTTTGTCATAATCAGCAGAGAGATTAGGTGATGAGGATCCCACAGTACAACAGCACACAGAAGAGGGTAACGTGGGGTGAAACACGCTGGATCATGCAGTAACATGAGATAAAAGCATGAAGCATCAATAGCTGAACTATGATCCTTTAATACCCCTTTAAAAAAAATAAGCTGTTCAGTCCAATGCAGCTGATAATTTACAGAGGAAAAAAAATGTAAGCTGTTGTTATATTGAATATACTGATGCTTCTGTAAAAAAAAAAAAAAGGAGGCAAAATATTTGAATACGGTGGGAAATATTTGCATTTTTTGTGACAGGCCAGCACAAAGCCTGTATGTTTTCATACCTATGTCAAGACATAACACAAATGAGTCAAATCAATGCATTAATAAACTAATTTGGATTTATTTTTTTTACGCTGAGTACAATGTAAAACTGTGCTCATATGACAAATGAATGCAGGAATGACAATTAAAAAAAAAAAAAGCAAAACAAAAAGTAAAATTCACCTTACGAAAACATAAACGTCACACTAACACACCCTGAAACAGGTGCATATTTGAATGCTCCTTCGCTTGTATGACCTATTTCAGTCGCCCAAATCAGACTACAGCAACTATAACGCTCACAAATCTCCCTCCTCCACAGTTCTCCCTCTCTCTCTCTCTTTTTGCTTCTTCCTCTTCCTCCTCCCCCACTCACTCACTCACTCACACTCCTTTGATTCGGTTTTGAGGTCAGCTCCGAGCTCATCTCAGCACCTGATCTCATCTTTTTTAACACTTTGCATACGCATCTCTTCGCCACTCAACAGCACCACAATCGAAGGCGTAACTCAGGTCTGTTTGAATAACCACAAAGAGGACGTTATACACAGCAAAGCCCCACTAAAACCTCAAACCGAGGGTCAGGGGGGATCAGCATGAATCAAAGTTTAAAGACTAATGGATGAGAGCTCAAATCATGTGGATTAATGTTTGATTACATTTAACAATAGTAATCCATTCTCTGTGCGGTGTATTAATGTGTGGCAGTCATGCTGATGGCCTTCCCTTCACAGTAGAAACACTTTGTTTGTTGTTAATAAATGAAAACCGATGAGCAATTTTGATTTGACACATTAGGAGTAACATGTGAATGTCACAGCTTTTTTTTTCTTCTTCATTTTGGTATTTTGATTCAGTTTTTAACTTAAGACTTGAAGGCAGACAAGCAGTTCAGTTAGATCTGACTAAAACTAAAGCTTCTCTTCACTCTGTACAGACGTATATACTGCGTGTGTTTGGCGTTGTAGTAGCAGAAACTCTTCGACATACTGCACAATCCCCTGGCAGCAGGTTGTCTAAAGGAATAATTCGACACTTAGAGAAATACAGATATTCCCTGTAGTTGAGATGACATTTCCCAGAAGGTCTAACTATTCTTTTAAGGCAAAGAAGATCATGAATAAATTGACACTTTAACCCTAAAAAATACCACAAATACAGTAATAAAAATAAATAAATAAACTCAAGAATAGGCACTTTTTTAATTATTAGAATAACTACCGAGTCTGAGAGAAGATCTTTTACTCTTGAGTTCATACAGGATATGGAAAAATGAATTCAACTATCAGACTCACTAACATTTATCACAGTTCACCATCTGTGATGAAAAAGAGGCATCCTACCTATGATAACCTATAGAATAAAAGACAACATTATGAACTATTATCTCTCATACTGCAAATAAATTGTTTAAAGTTTGTGAATAACATGTATGGAAGTGGGTTGCACATTAAATACACTGCATTGCAGCTTTAATTGAGTGCCTTCCATTACTATTGGCAGCATTATCACTCTTTCACACTCGGTCAAATAAAACACATGTGAGCTGCTGCACACGCCAAAGGCTAAAACTCTATAATCTTTATTCCACAACCCCCTTTTTTCTGAGAGTACAAATGGTGGTTGGCAAAAACAGAGTAAAGATAACCGACTTATCTTTCATCTATAGATCTCTCTCTCTCTCTTTCTGCCAGTTCTCTGTGATAACCCTATTAAAATATTTTCCTCTGGCAAATCCCTGAGAAATAAATCCTCTTTCCCCAGAAGGGAGGGTATGCGGGGTGGGTGGGTTGAAGGTTTGTCTGTCACATGGAGAAACACAGTTGCCTTGGCAACCTTTAATGGTTTTACACTACAGCCTGGCATCTGAGCGACTAGTTAGTTACTTTTAGTTACTTTTTATGCTGAGTGAGAGCACCAGCAGTTTGAAAATCTACTTAATAGAAGTGCACGCTCAAGGGAAGATGCCAAACGGGTCTGCTGGCTCAGATTCGTTACAGGTGGCACAGATACAGATCACAGGGCAGTTTTTAACTGATGCAGATCAGAGAAAGAACAAGCAAACACGCCTAACAGTCTTCTCCGGGAGCAGACTTCATGGATGACTGGTACAGTTTGCTAAATCTTAGATACATATAAAAATAAATAACTATGAAACAGCAATAGAAAGAGATACAGCTGTCGTAATGTTACAGAATCACTGCTTGTGTTATTCTCTCCTGTATCAGCCTCTTCAAAGAGTCTGACAGCGCAGGATGTCTGATTCCAACACTGTGATATGCTGCTTCCCCCTAGTGGACAGATCTGGTGTTACATGAGGAAGAGCCGCTCTTCACTGTAGGTTTGGTCGTTCTGCGATCTGAGAGCCTCGCATTGAAACCTGAAAATTAGATTTGTTGGAGGATAATTAATTATGAATGCTTCAATATAACTGGAAGATGATTTTAAATATACAATGACAGTGCTATTGATGTGTAATGAGTCTCAAGGAACTCTTACTCACAATATGTGGGGTGTGTAACATTAAAAATTAAAATTATTTCCTCAGAGCACAGTTTAACACCAATTGATTAAATTTAGCATGTATGTTTTAATCTTTATATATTTGTCGCCTTACTGTGTCAAGTTTGCATGCATCACAGGAGATAAAAGGGTTAAGTTAAATAAAGGTTAAGTTAAAAGGAAGTTAAAAGGAAGGTGTTTGGGTTTCGCTTCCTTATTGCTACAAAGATATGTCATGAAAAAGGACCAGTACGTATAAATGGGAAAACTGTTACTAAGAAGGTTCTTTAAAAAGATATCATCACGTATTTATGCATTGTCTTCAAAACACCATTGAAAACACACTAAAATATATGTGAAACCAATCAGCTCTCTATTTAAAAGCCTGGAAATAATAGTAAATCAATAGTTAAAAGAATGACAGAAAAGGCTCAGGGTGGTGATTTCATTGATTTATTACTTCCTAAATTCAATCATCCTTATCCTGAATTCTGTGACTTCTTCCCAACATACACACATTTTTTTTTCACAGAAATAAAAACGTGTGACAAATGCAGCTAAAAAAAAAACCCAAAAACATTTTACAGGTAACATTTATCAATAAAGATGCCTTTCCAAAGTGCCACTGATATGGAGAAACACAACAACAAGTTTGATAACGTGTGCGTACAAACACAAAGACCGACATGCAGTGATTCCCCTTGAGACTGCAATTAATAACACTGTAGATTTCCGGCAGAACAGCAGTGTTAGCTGCATTGTTGTCCTACCATAAACCAGGTACCGCTACAGCTAACCCCCAACCTCAAACAAAGTGTCCAAGCCACAGAGGACAAATAAACATGCTTGTTTGTGTCATGCGGTGTATTTTTTTTTTTTTTTTTTTACTTTTTTTTAATTAAAGTGAGATGTTCACAACGAGTGTCTAATAAACACACGTCAGACAATAAAGAGAAGCTACAAAGTTCCACAGTAACAATCATCCGGTTTCCCGCCAAAGCCCTCGACATCCAGGAAAAAACAAAAAAATGAAAAGAAAAGAAAAAGAAAAAAAACCCCTTCATGTGACACAATCTTCAAAAAGGTGACGAGCGGCTCCTTAAATCACAGGTGACAGTTTTAAAGGGTGAATGTGACCCCCCCCCCCCAACTTTCACCCTCACACATCACTGTTCACCCCGGCTCATTTCTTCTTTTTCTTTTTCTTTTTCCTTTTTACAAGCATCACTGCCGTACTTCTCCCTGCAAAAGGCACTGGGCTCGTGTGACGAGGGCTGACCGCCGACAACCAGCCGCGTCACTTTGTGGCATCGTCACACCGGTTCGCAGAATCACGCGTGCTCTTCCTCCACATCGCCTGGCAGCTCGCACTGAACAGGCGGTGCTCACAATTTATTGTTTTTAAGCCCAAACACGTACATTGAAGATTCAGTGGATTTCGATGTGGACCTGCAAAGACACGACGCACTGAGTGGATAAGACAGGACATCTCAAATGTTAACACAACATATATCAAAAAAACAAGTTGCCAGTTTAGTGGATTGAGGGTTCATTTTGTCATGCTGCTGAACTTGCAGCTGGTTGGTTACTCAATTAGTTCATCGGCATTAAAATCAATTAACCACAGTTTTGCTCATCTTTATGATCTTTTATGACTGGATGTGAGCGCTGAAAGCAGTGGACCTGTCAGTTAATCCGTCAACAGTATAAGCAAATAAAGCTTCAGCGGAAGTTGAAGTACCAAACATAGCTGAAGTGTCAGCTAATATGCAAGTATTGACAGTAAATAGAATGCCAGCTGCAATGGGAAAAGTAAAAATTAAGAGTTGATGTGTAGAGGCTGAAAGCAGTTGGGCCGTCAGTTAGTGTATAAGATCTGACAGTAGTTTAATTGTCATTTACCCGTATATGTATTTAAAAAATCTATTTAAGAGTGAAGTTGAGCAGCTGATAATCAAGAGCTTTGTTTAAAAAAACAAGCAGGTGTCAGCATTCCAAATGTGAAGATTTTCTATAGTTAAATATGGTAATAATAGATTGATTACTTTTAACTTAATGTACCTAATAAAGTGGAGTTAAAAAAATAATGTACCTGGAGAGGACAAATTCTTCAGCAGAAAAACAGCAAATATTCCAGTTATCATGACTTAAGGCAGCACAGTGATTATAACCAACTCAATATAGGAGTTAGTCTTTCCCATCAGCTGCTGGCTCATTCACATTAGCAAGCTTGCAAACTGGCAACTTAACTGGTGACTTTAGCTACCTTGTTTGGCTTAATAATTCAAAAACAATAATTACCTGTAACCTGACATTAAACATCATGGAAGCGACGAGGTAGATATAAGGGAATCTGATCCGCAGTCGCCATGCGAGATCAAAAAAGATCAACAAAGTCCTTGTCAAGCCTTTGCAAAACACTCCATAAGTCCGACCAGCGGAGCCCGAAAATCGGAGCACTAAATATGACAGACCCGCCATACAGGCGAAGTCTACCCCGGCGGTGTCTACAGTTTACTGTGTCAGTTAGCGAGGCGACAAAACGAGTGAAGTGATGGCTGATAGGTGACAGGTCATATTTCTATCGCTGACTGACACCAAGCTCCATTTTTACATCGGCTGGTTTTGTTGGCAAAGCTGCTCCACCCCGATAGCTTCTTTACCGATTCCTGTTATGGTCAAAGGGAGGAAACATAATGGTGTGACACACACGGAAATCGAATTCAAATGTATACTTTTTACCCTGACCTTAGACTCTCAGGCAGTTTTTCTTTTCTTTTTTGTTAATTTCCCTTAAAACAGAGAGAAATTTTTACAGCAGCACAAACGTGATCATATTGCGATTATAACCAGAAAGTAATAAAATAGTTAATATCAAATAACTTCTGAAAAATAAACTAAATGATGTATTACGAGTTTTAACATCCTTCTTTTTGAATCTAATGGTAGTTTCATACTCAGATGATTAAGAATATTTATTTTTATGGATGTGGAATTTCCCCATTAATAAACATTTTTGTGACATTATTGGTCATTATCATTATTGGTTAACCTGAGATTTTTTAAAATTGATAAATCAATTGTTTAAATTGATTTATCATTTGAATTGTGTGATTCTCTAATTTCTCATTGCAATTTTCCTAAGTAACAGGTGATATTTTCAAATGTTTCGTTTTTTGTAATGTAAAAAAAAAAATGAACATTTTAAGGTTAAATGTTAATTTCATTCGGTGTCAACGAGCATATGGTGCGGTTTCTTTAGATGTCTGGAGGTGCATCTTAATCATCTTTACTCTTTCAGACTTAAATACTACATTTGTCCAAGTGCTGCCTGGTAAGCTTAATTTATGGCCCTGATATTTATCAGAGAATATTCTGCTTTGAACTACTTGAAGGTTTGATCGAGACAGTGTACAACCTGGAAGACTAACTTCAGGGAAAAATCTCTGCAACCAAGTCCAATCAAGGTTCGTTGTAATGACGCAATTTCCTCAATCCGTGCTACATTTTGAATAGTCCGTCTTACTTTTCATTTTCGAATATCTCATCTAAGTAGAAAAGTTAAACATATTTTTGAAAAGAATAACCTCCGGCCACATTTTGTCTGATTACAGCATTCTAATTTAGAAAAACTGGAGAATTATTTGCAGCTTTTTTCATATTGTTAAAATCTCCGTGGGCGTATCATCAACCAGTGCACCGGATGCACCATCTGGTGGTGGTGGCTAACTTCTTTTTTTTTCTCAGGGGTGGTGGCCGCTGTTTGGCTTCATAGTTTCCAGATCAGCCCACGAAAGCATGGGAATGTTGCGAGGGAATTTCTGAGTTAACTTCTGTTAAAGTGCTAGATAACTTCCCTTAAGTTTCTCAAAAGCTGTTCCACATACCAGGAGCTTCGTTGTACCAACAAAGACTGTTAGCGAAACGCTGTTGGGGCATTTCACCAGCGAGCAATTCCGGACAAAGGAAAAGAGACTTGTGAGCTAACGTTAGCTGGCTCACGGGCTAACTTAGCATTCCTCTAGCTGCAGCGCAATGCAGGCCATAAAGTGTGTCGTTGTCGGAGACGGGTAAGTTAACTTAATAGTGCTGACTTTTAGTTTCTATCTCACGCCTAATATTTAACTAATTTAAGAAAAGTAACGTTAGCTGTAAGCTTAGCTTTCACCAAACCAGCTAACGTTTAAGTCGTTTGCCTCAGATTTTTCCCAAGTTAGCTACTAAGCGTTAACTCAAACTACCTGTTTACCGGCATGATCCCGGTGTGTTTTTAGCTTAACTTTTATATGTTGCTTTTCCGATCTATATGCCATTAATTATAATCATCACTGATAATTGCAGCGTATTGCATTACAAAATAGCTATATTAATAATGTAGTTGGCTAATTTCTGTCTTAACGCTCGTGTATCCCGGTTACATTGTTTTCCTCACTTCTGGGTGAGTCAGATATCACTGCCTAAATCACCTATCCCTCTTAAACAGAGTTTGAGTTTGGCAACAGTTGCTGATCAGTTGAGTCATTTTAGGAGTTAAGCTCTGTTTGTGTCCGGCGTTTAATGGGTATTAGTTGCTGGGTAATGCACTGTTGTGTTATACATGGTTTCAGAGCTTCTTAAAAGACTTTGCCCGCAGCAGCTGAGGATTGGTTAGCTACAACTGACTTTCATAGTGTAACAACATGTGGGAGGAAAAGACACTCATAACCCCTTGTTCAGGGTGTGGTGGATACCACAGCAGCAGAGTCATTCGTGGATCTTTGACTATGTTTCAGTTATTATTTTCAATTTTTGAAGTGGGAAACCTTGCAGCAGATGGGTTCATACCTAAAGTCCATAAAGTTCCTTGTTTGGCATGTACACGTGTCTTTAAAAACAAAATACAGTCACCACCGTGTAAGTCTGTCCCTTCAAATTACAGAATGACCAGGGTGATTTTAATGGTATTTGTTTTAGATGTGGAGTTTTCAGTAGAGCTGAAACGGTTGGTAGATTAATCATCTGAACATGTCACCTTGGCAAACCTATGATGGGCATTTTCACAGTTTTCTGACATTTTGTTAACCAAATGCATTATTGAGAACATGATGGTTAGATGAATTGATATTGGGGTGAAAAACAACACAGACAAACATTAGTTGCAACCCTGCTGTTGACCTGCTAGTTATGTGCTACATAAAACCAAAGCTCATTTGTACAAAGCCATAATAAATTCACACCCAAGTGATTTTTTCCTTGCGTTCTCCCTTCCAGAGCTGTGGGTAAGACCTGCCTGCTCATCAGCTACACCACCAATGCCTTTCCTGGAGAGTACATCCCCACAGTGTGAGTGTCTGAGACTGTAACTCTTGAATAGTTATATATTTACTTATGTAAGACTAGACGCCTATCAGCAATCGCTGCCTGTCGTTTGTCTCCACCATTGTTTTCTATACAGTAACTGCATAATTAAGGTAGCGTCTTGCTCACCAGCTGCCCTTTTTTAAGATGAAATTTGATTTCTTGCCAAATAAGTTCCAATCACTGCTGTAGACAGTGAGTGAGATTAATAATGTTTTCAGGGAATATGAATGTTACCAAGAAAACCTGCACCATGATTCTAAAGCAGCCAAGTAAACTATGTTGATTTCTATCACTGTCAGTATTGCATGGACTGGCTCAGCGGTCTGTTGATAAACAAGTTTTTGTCTCGGAAGAGCCAGATTGAATAAGTGATGAGTCATTTTCAAGAGAGAGGAAGAGGCAAAAGTGCACAACAGATCAATTAAGAGCGTTGTTTTCCATTTTGAGACTTTAGATTTCTGTTTATTTCCTGTCATGTCAGTTTTAATATTTTATCAGTTGATCTTTAGTCTGATGCGTTTAGCTCATTTTACATCCTTGCCTTCCTCAGCTTTGACAATTACTCCGCCAATGTTATGGTGGACGGGAAGCCAGTGAACCTGGGCCTTTGGGATACAGCAGGACAAGAGGACTATGACAGACTCCGCCCACTCTCATACCCACAGACGGTATCATAAAAAAATAAACCTCAACACTCCTGTGTTATATTTCACCTATTGTGATTCTTTTCCAGAATTTACCTCCAGGGATTAATAAAGGAATTCTGATTCTGATTTTGGTGTTAGTGGTGCCTTCACATAATCCATTTGGAAAGTCTTGGTACCTAGAATAAATAAGGAAGTTAGAGGGGGAAAAAAAAAACACCACACCTTTGTGTGACATGGAGACAGGCATTTCTACTGTTCTCAGCAGGAAGTAATAGTTAAGGTCTCTGATTGCATTGTTTTCTTTTTCTTACCAGGATGTGTTTCTCATCTGCTTTTCACTTGTGAGTCCTGCCTCGTTTGAAAACGTCCGTGCCAAGGTGAGTAGATGCAGAGCCTGTATTGTCGAGTGGAAACTGTACCGGCGCTTGCGTGGTTCATGATAATTTTTCTCCAGGGATGAATCTAAATGTGTTCAGTGGTCCAGTAACCATAATCTTATCTCTCTATGGTCCCATTATTAAAATTTACTGTCTTTTTGTGTGTGCCAAGGCCAAAATCAAAGACTACCCTTTTCTTGTGAACTTCTGCTGAGATTGAAATGTTCAAAGTAGTCCAACCAACCGATAAACGTACTGAAATGATGCAGTCAGCCTCTCTGTCTTAACATGGACTAAAAGCACACATATTGAGCACAGACTGACACTTTCTATTTGGTTTCATCTCTATGCTCCTCATGGGAGTTGTTTCAGAGTTCAGAGAAGTCATTATAATGCACTTTGTTCATGCTAGGTGTAGCACGTGTTTATAACTCCAGGAAGAAAGGTTAACCACGCTTGCACCGAATTGTTGTCATTTCTGGCACTGACTGTTGCATTAAGGCCAAAGTTCAAACTGACAGGAGCCCAGTGTGAAGAAAATTGTGGCACCTTCGTCAATCTGAAGTGAGCAGTGCAGGGTCGCAGCTTGAACAAAGCTTAGATTTTGCTACACCACGATATCATCTGGCACAGTGCAGCATTGGCTGGTCAGATACATGCACGTGCACGATCTTGGTGGATTACTTTATAACTTGAACTCTGTATTTATGTACTATGGACCTTGTGGTCGTCGTGACAAAAGATAAAATAGTTGCTGCCATCAGTGTTTTGTCATCTGTTAAACCTTCGAAGGCATTAAACAGTTATTCAAGCTGATCACTATGGTTCATTGTCTTTCTGGTACCTTAAACAACACGCCCTTGCTGGACTCCTGCACTGTTTTAATGCAGGCTTGTTTTTCAGTCTGAATCCCTGCTCATCTATCGCTGCATCTCAGGGAAACACAGGGAGACTTTGTGAATATAAAATATTTATAGACTCAGTGAGAGGATGACTGTGGATGAAGAATGTGCCAGCTGAGCAGAATCTGCTCACTGTCCATTAGCATCAAATAAATTCTAAATGCAGCACGTTGGTTAGATTGAGATAATCAAAATGCAATGTGATTATCTGTGGTTTTTGCGCAATGGCAGTAGAAAGAGCCGCGATCAATTTATTTCCCATACTCTCTCTGGACTAGAACATGTAAATGCTAACCATATTCAACAAGACACATAGACAGTTATCTTTGCATTCATTTTCAGTCATGTAGTTTGAGAATCTGACCCTTGTGTAATGCTATAATCAGATGTCTCTGTGAGTATCACCCATGGTGTTTAAGATAATAGGAAGGTTTGAAAAGGTATGCCGCTCACTTCTCAAATTTGTGGTTTCTACGCAGTGGTACCCTGAGGTCAGACACCATTGTCCCAACACTCCCATCATCCTGGTGGGTACCAAGCTGGATCTGAGAGATGACAAGGACACCATAGAGAAACTGAAGGAGAAGAAACTCTCCCCAATCACATATCCCCAAGGACTGGCGATGGCCAAAGAGATTGGTAACAACACTTGTCAACTTTACAACTTTACTCAGTTTTCGCTGATGTTTCTGTTTTTCTTTTCTCCTCAGCTGAAATATTTAAAGAAAACTAATATTTCTGTTTCTGTTCCCTCAGGTTCCGTAAAGTACCTGGAGTGCTCAGCCCTGACTCAGCGTGGCCTTAAAACTGTGTTTGATGAGGCCATTCGGGCCGTCCTCTGCCCTCCACCCGTCAAGAAGAAGGGGAAGAAGTGCTCTCTCCTCTAAGACTTCCTCCACTGGAACGGTTACCGGGGAACATGACCGCTAGTGGTGAGGGTTTCTTGAGATAACAGGAGAAACACACCAGTATACACGCAAAAACAATGTACTTCAGATTCTTTCCTTCCATATGTGTAGCTACAGCAGTTATACCAACCATTTCCATGAAAGATTTGACTTAGGGGTCAGATTTAGGAGAGGGGGTTGGAGGATTATAGACCTTAGTTCTTTCCCAACATTGTATACTGTATAGACAAGTGAAATGAAAATCTTGAGGCCTTCTGAAATGGATTGGATGTTTTGTAAAATGGACCGTGGAATGTTTTCAATTTGTTCTTCCACTGGTTGTACACTTTTTTTTTTTTTTGTTTACAGTTTTCATTGTTCATTTTGAGTGGATGAAAATGTTGCCAAATGCATTTTGCAAACGTGCTGTATTTTAGCAGAAAGGCAAACTTTTGTTCTCCTGTCTCAAACCTTTGACAATACAACTGACAGTTTTCTGTGTGTTTGGCCTCATGACCAATGGCATTTTATCAAATTTCAGTTTCACTTCGTGAGGACAGTCATGTGTCATTGCACTGTCAATGAGGAACTTGAAGTAACCATCTGTGAAGTTCTTTTTGCCTGAACTAGTGTTCATTCCTAGCACGATTCATGTTAATCCCTTCTCATGGACAGAATGGCAACCCGAGACCTATTGGGAATATAGACCGAGAACAGATCTTCTGACACCATCAGTGCTATTACACTATTAACCATTGAAATGATCCAGTATTTTATGTGGTTGGCTCAAATTGAACCTGTCAGGTTTATGGTATTTTTCTTTCCTCTGCAATATTCCCCCTAGAAGCGTCTCAACTGTGTAGCTGCCCAGAAGTGCAAAAGTTCAAACATTTTTGTTAGATATTGGATTAGAAATGTTTAGGTGTATTGGTGGTGGGGAACAAGAGCACCTTTAATGCTCTGTGGGCATTTATCAGAAACCTTTTGTGCAGCACATTTTGATTTTAATAGCATCACTACTGGCTAAGCAATGTCACTAAGAGCATTAATGTCTGCTAATAACAGTAACAAAGCTACTGTCGGTTATGGTGTAGTATAAAGTGTACTCATCTTTTTTTGTTATAATCATGTGATTTGACTATTTTGTATCTTTCTTCACAGAAGTTACACTTCACTCACTGTATTGTTTAACTAACACTATGAATATCCTTTGTTTATTACCTCTGCAGTTAACGCTACCTTAATCTCCCTACAAGCCTAGCTTTTTGTAATTAATGCAGACAGCATGTATGTGCAACATATACTGAAAACTAAGATTAGAATTGCTACAGTTATATTTTTGCCTATTTACAAAATGTATTTGAACTACTAGATCAGGGGTTAAGTACATGTTGCTCATCTGTATTGTATTCAGACATCAAGCTGTGCTTTAATTCAAGCCAATGTTGTGACTCTTAAGTTTTATGGATAAAAGCTATTGTCACTTTTTGAAAAGCCAATAAATTCAAGTAAAACAGACTCTATTCTGCATTTTTGTTGCTTGACAATTGGGCGGGTTGACTTGATCGATGGTACAAGGTGCTTTCATGGTGTGCGCATAAAAAAAGAAAAAAAAAACCCACAAGGGAAAGAAAATCTTTTAATTAAAGATAAAGCAAAACCTGACAAACACATGTCAGAATATTTGGCAATTTATAAACCCATGAGATTTTATAATACATGTAACACAAAATCTGAAATGTTAAGTTATTCAGTCTTCATACAGAAACGGTCTTTGTACAACGCAAGTATTCCTCATCTTAAGTCACTGGCGTCGACCAAAGTGCAGATCAGTCAGTCTTGTTGCTGTGGTTCAGGTATCAACAAATCGTAACAATGTTCCTGAAGTTGTAGGTATGCTGGGAAGAAAGCAAACATGTTATACAAAAAAAAAAACTACAAATTTCCTCAGTGGTTCAATGTGAGTAATATATCAATTTGGTCAAATTAAATTTGCTCATGTTGCCTTGGGTCATTTTCTGATGGGGCTCAAGCTGGCTGGTTTGACAAGAACCACAAGCACATATTTTACCACCTGAGAGACAGCAACCAGCCTGTGGCTAACGGAAAACCCCTCAATTACTGGACTGAGAGGATTGTAAAATAAGAGAGCAGCTGCTTGAAGTTCTTGTCATTTTCTTTTGACAGACCTACTCCAAAACCTCAAATTAAAGAAATCAAAATCTTCTCAGAAACAAAAGCATGCAACCAAAAAAAAAAAAAAACCAACCAAATATTACCTCTCCACCAGCTCTGCACCAACAATGTCATGGATGTGATATTTCATGTGGAATTTCACATTCGAGGCCGTTCGCCGCTCTTCTAACTCTGCCTTTAAGACTTCACTATATTTGGACTTCTTCACCATGCCAAGCACTGCTTTACGACCTAACAGGAAAAGCAGTCAGTGGTTTAGAAACAAACAATCAATTCGCATTAGGAAGGCACTGTCAAACAGCTTTAAAATGAGAAGTTTACATGTGACATCGTTAAAGCAAAGTTGCAACTATCCAGCAAACTACTTATACCCACCTTGTATAAAGTACTTGGTGAATTTGCCAGAATTGGGAATGGAAAGCCACCAGCTGCCTGCGTCCCTCACAGTAAGGACCCCTGATTTAACCAGCTGCCTACATAGTGAGAAAGCAAAGTATGTGCTGATCCTTTTTCAAAGTAAAAGTAGAAAAGCTCCAAACACACGAGAAAAACAAAGTTAAAGTGAGTCCATTATATAAAACCTATATTTTGGGGTTTTTTTTAATACTTAAACCAAACTATGCTGCTTTAAAATAAAAAAAAAAGTGACCTTCTTGTCTTCACTGTTTCTCAAAAGCAAAATACAGTGTTTTTATTTCACTCAAACAATATTGTTTAAAGCTTGGTGTGACATCAAACACAGCTTCATTATGGAAAAAGCTCCAATTTTCACTGTAGTATTTCAAAAAGGAAAAGCTAAAAAAAAATAAAAAGTGGGATGGATCATTTTCTCTCGTACGTAATCTCAGAGTCTGTGAAGAGGAACTCCCTGAGCATCTTGTCTTTGCTGAAGCTCAGATCTGTGCAAGACGAAACCACTTTCTCCAAGAACTTCTCCACCGTTGCTCTTGTCTCTCTGCCCTCCTCTCCTGCCAGCACTTTGGCCTTGTAATCTGAAGCAAAGACCAGCCCGAAAGCTTCTGCATCAAACCCGAGCTGAAACATCAGCAGTTGTCCTTGTTCCCGCAGTTTATTCTGTGGACCACAAGTGGAGCAGTGGGTTGTGGTTTCACATTTAGACAGATACAAATCTGACTTTTCTGATACTAAAGAGCCATCTTACCAGCTCCTTGTCCACCAAGGTCTTGTCACTGTGTACGCTGTAGAGCTGGTGTTTAAGAACAATTTGAGGCAAAGTGTCGTTGAAGAGCTTCCTGGGGAACAGTGCCATGAGGTGCTCGAGGGTGGATTTGATGTCAGTTGGTCCTTTCGTGTGAAGAAATAAATGACAAGTGGATTTGACATCTTTAAATGAGATTTCAACAAAACTGTTTATCGCTTTGTTTTTGTTTTTTGTTGGAGTGACACCCACCATCTCCATTGCTGACAGCTCCAAACTTCTCTGTAGCCGTTCGACTTTTCTTCACCTTTAAAGTGTCTGAAATGAGGGTCCGTTTCCTGTTCATACCTGAGAGAAGAAATAATGGTAAAGAAATCATGACTTGCAGAATTAACCTGTTCATCACGCAGACAGCACCCCCCCATGTAAGAATATAATTTGGGCATTCAGAAAAATGACTAAACAATGAATTACAGCCACTTCCCTGCCACCGTGACATAAATTAAAGAACCACTTTATAAATACCGGCTAACTTAGCTATCATTTTCAAGCATTAGCGTTTTCTGATCCTTTTGTACTTATCTTGTTTTAACACAAACGATAGCTCTGAGGGGAAAAAAACTGTCTGTCATACTCATTTGAGACAAACACTTCAGCGACCCTATAGTTCAGTTCCTGGGTTTGTCTCTCGTTAGCCAAGCTAATGCTAACGCTAGCTGAACACACAAATAACAAATATCTGACTAGTCAAACTAGCCGAAAACCGTACCTAATAGCTGGCAATAGGAATAATACTTCTCATTGCCTTGTTCTTGTTCAACACTGCACAGGGTTCACAGCTTCCAAAAACAACCTAAAGAGTCTCCTTTAAAGTGACTCTTGGCAGGAAGTGTTTTGACTACTCCTCCACGCGGATTGGATGACTAACTGCATGCGGAAGTGGGGTTGGTTTTGGTGTTAGCCTGACGCTAGTTAGCTACCCAGCTAACGAAACAAACACACTCTCTCTCTTTGATTCGTTGTCACTTGCATGTCTTGTGGTAATTAAAGTAGACTCTTCAACACACGATAATTATTTTCAAAGAAAGCCGTGGTTTCCATCGTGGCGGACACCGGCACCGACAGAAACTTAACGTTAGTTAGTTGCTTCTGATGTGAATTCTGAATAAGGTAGGTTTTCATTTATTTACCTGTAATCAAATACTTTTAACAAGAATGGCAAAGCAAAGCACACTAAATACGTATATTTGGGAATCTTTATTAATATACAGCGGACATGCAAATAAGTTACTGGTTGCCCTGCACTCGTTTGTTTACACAATGCAGACACATTTCTACACAGACGTCAACACAACAACAATGAACACCTTTAAATTTAAACAAGTATTTATTTACAACACGCACGACAGGCAGTTGTGTACACAGAACACGAGTTGATGTGTTCAACTGGAGATACGATAAACTGTAGATCCTATGCAGAGGAATTAAAGTGTTACAGCTGCAAAAAGATTTAAGATTTTTATTTGCCATTTGTGCACAAACAAACAGTCCAGACGCACAGGAATTCTTGTGCAGGGCTCTCTCTCGAGTCAAGTAAGTTAAAAGGAAAAGATAAGGTTCTTAAAACACTATACAAGAAATAATAACAAGAAAGAAAATATATAATAAAATAAGAATATATATATAAAATATCACAACTGAATTATAAATTATGAATACTGCAACTGAAGTATGAAGTGCAGTATTCAAGCGCAAAAAAGATTGATAATAAAACAGATAAGTAACCCAAAAATCTGGTATACTATAAACACTATGACCATCTAATATATATTTTCCTACCAGGTAGCAATGGACCACCACAATCCCAACTCAAGTCACCACAACCGCTACTCAGCATACACAAGAGAGAGGGGTGACAGTGGAGGAAATCACAGCAGGATTAAACATTCAAGATCAGCTCGCCACCAGCATCAGTCTGGGCCAGCTTTTTGGCAAAACCCACTCAGCTCACAGGGTTTGAGCACCAGAAAAGAGCTATATGAAAGAGACTTTCCTGTTTACAAACAGCCTGTCGAAGTAGGATGTTTTTCCCTCGACTCTGAACGTAGATTCTTTAACGACAGCAGACAGATGAGATACTATGTGGAGCCTGACAGAAATCCTAACTTTGACCTGAAGGATGGATACAAGGACCGCTTCATAAAGAGAAATGAAAGTGTGGTGGAGAGGCTGGACCTAATGCTCCGCTGGATCTTGGCCAACAGATCAAAAGTCAGCTCAAAGGCCACCACAGTCTCATCATGGTAAGTGTTATTGTGATCTCACATCCAGCCACCTCTGACCACGGCTGTGGTTACGCTTTGATCAACCTCTGCTCTTCCCAGTGCTTTAGATGCTGACTTTGTGACATGGCGTGGTCATCTCACCAAGCTGCTGACAACTCCCTATGAGACAAGGGAGGGCTGGCTGCTGGCGGTCACGAGGTTCAGGGGCACGCTTTACATCAGTGAAGTGGAAACAGAAGCTGCCCGCAGGGAGCGAGACAACCGCACTGAGAGGCATGAGGAGATGATGTACTGGGGCTACAAGTTTGAGCAATACGCATGTGCAGGTAGGTAAATTTAAATAATAGAATATTATAGTAGCTGCTGTTTACTTTGTTTTCAAATCTTGATTACAGATCAGTTGATATTTGATAGTTGATATGATATGATATTTCACAAGTCTATTTGTTTTATAATTTGTCATAGCTATGAAGGCCCTTTTCTGCCAGGAAAGGAAAACAAATATAAAATGTTCTTAATGACAAAAATAAAAATGGTATTTTGAAATGCAAAATACTAAGACATCACTTTACTATCTCGGCTTTGAGATAGCAAGTCTAAATTAGAAATGTCAAGAGGGAAAAAGTGAATTGTATGTATTTTTCTGCTGCATCTTTTCCATTCATCACCTACTGTCGCCAAATTATGGTTTAGTATTTGGTCATTTTAACTTTAAATGTGTATATTTTGACTCAATTTGACATCATTTTAAACTTGACGTGAGTATTTTTATCTTTACTAACACTCCTAACTTTTGGTTTTTCCCTTCCTGACAGAAATGAGTCTTCATACATACCCATCTGTCTCACTATTTCACATTTGACACACACACTTATACCATATGAAGGAAAAAACACTCCACCTTTGTCCATCCCTGTAGATAACGTACACAGTCTACCCGACCCAGGCGGAGTGGTTAACACTAATGAGGCTTTCTGCACTGTGGTGCAAACTCGGCTCGCAAATCACAGTCTTCTGTTCTCCGGTGAGGTGGACTGCCGGGATAAAGATCCCAATTCTCCAGTTCCTCCTGCATGCTACGTCGAGCTGAAGACCTCTGCAGAGATCTGCACCCCCAAACAGCGCAGCAACTTCCACAGGTAGGTGATGAAACAGTTAAGTGTTGCGTAAAGAACATTTTCATGCCATGCTGTCTGTGGGTGATTTAATTTATCCACTTTAAGCTATGTGGGGGTTTTTTTCTCATTTTGGTGGCCCTCAGGTTCAAACTGCTCAAGTGGTGGGCCCAGTCTTTTCTCCCCGGAGTCCCTCGTGTTGTGGCAGGTTTTCGGGATCACGACGGAGTGGTTGTTGCCGTGGAGACTTTTCTCATCTCTAAGATTTCACATCTCATCAGGGTGGAGTGTCATTGTCTGCTGTGATCGCTGACTGATCATCTCATATGTAATTATTTTGATGTATTTTTTTAAATAAAAGACTATAAGTATATATTGTTTCTTCTCGACAGAACGAACACAACTGCTGGAAGCCAACGGTCTGTATGAACTTCTGTTGTGATTTCCTGTCTTTTGTTAAGGCTACAGCTACTGAAGACAATCCAGGGTGAGTTGCAATGACAGACTGCATTGTGGGAAAATATATTTCAAGCCCTCTGTGTTGTTTATAAGTCATTATTGTCCCCCCCCCTGCAGTGTGGTGTACCTGTTCTCCTATGAGCCCTACAGAGATGTGACCTACTCCGTCCACAGGGACTCCCAGTATTCCTTTCTGCCACACTGGTATGTGGAGGAGATGACCAGTATTAAGGACTGATTTACAACTGATACATGGTCAACTTGGACCATTAATTCAGACCTCCAATGCAGGGTTATTTCCCAAAATACATTTGATGTGTATCGAGTTTAACTCATCCTCTGAGAGTAGCTTTGTGAGTTCATTTTATCTCAAATCATTTTTTGTTTTCAGTACTACTTTTTTCTTTTTTTTTACTGTAAATAAAACAGTCATTACTCTTTCAATAGTGTTTCTCAAACTTTTATTATTCATTGGTTATAACAATAACAGTGGTATGTTAATCAAAACAAAATTAGAAATATATGTAAAAAAACAAACAAACAAACTGTGATGTAAAATAAGTGAAGATGACTTCAAGTAAGTATTGCATCAGCAGTTACAGGGTTTTTTTTTCATACAAAAAAAGATAAAACATTTCAGCAACAGAATGAAGAAGACGGTAATTAAGGCCCATCGTTTTGTAGTTGTCCAAATGTGTCACTGCCTTTGTGCTGTTTTATAACTAATAGCGACACGTTCTCCGGCTTTGGGCTTTTTCTGAATTGTTAAAATTGAAATTTGGTTCTCCTGCCTCATCTGATTTATTGACATTTCCTTGTTCTTCCTGCTTTTCCACACTTCTGCTGTTTTTCTTTCCTGGGAGTCTAAATTTGCAGCCTTACCGAACATTCATTACTATCATCGCTATCCCCCAGCCGTCAAAACACCTTGGCCCACACCAAAACCTATCAAATGGCATTCAGAGTGGAAGGCAAAGGCAAGAAGTCCCTTGACATGAAGTGAGCCAAGACCTGAAAAGTTATTAAAGAGCACCTGTGACATGTAAACCCAAAAGTACACAGTTTATAAGTTTTACAACATAAAACAGAAGTGAAAATGTACAGAAGTGTAAATTGTAATCCCCTTTCTTGACTTATTTGATGTTAACTGTAAATTTACAGTATCACTCATTGAAACTAAGCTACCCCAAAGGCATTGGTTAATAACATTTAACAGTCAAAAGGCTGTGGTTTCCTAAATATGTTACAAAGTAATAGAGCAAAATCACATGGTGACAGATTGAACAACCAGTTTAACAACAAGAAGTCAATCAACATTCACATGGTTTTAAGATGACAGACTTTCACTCACCAAATCAGAGAAAGAGCACTGCGATAAACAAATACTGCAAACTACTGCGAGCTCCGGCTGCCCAACGCAAAGCAGGACGCTGAGGTAAGCAATGGAAGACCTGCGTGACGAAATGTTCACACTGACCGATATCATCATGAAGACAGCAGACAGCTGAGTGCATCATGGGTTCATATGAAAACAGTCGTTAAAGCTCAGTTGTTAGCGCATTTTGTTTGTGATGTAATTCTGAGGCCCTACTACAGTATTACTACACATGTAACTTTTACTCTCAAACTGTGTGGGCTTAAGTATTCATATACCTATCTATATTATTACATTTATTTTTACTTAATATAAATATTAAAATCAAAACCTGTCACACTTTACATGCAAATCTTAAAGTATGAATCAGAGCTTCGCTTCGTCCCCTTCTCACAGCTATTGTTATTACTGCTGCTTAAGTTCACAAATTCACAGTTAAAACACACAACTGAGTGTGTGAAGAATGGTCCAGTAGCTCAGATCAACGCAGTACAAATGGTGTCGAAGCAAAAAGGCTGACATTTTGGGAAAGGCGCTTATTCATTCTCTGGCCGAGATTTCACGGAGAAGATTGACGTTACTCATAATAACTCATTCTCTCCCCAAACATCAAACCTTTCCTTTATACAGTAATGTGATGTTTTTCCAGATTTGTTCTGAATTCTCAACTAATGTTTTTTCTCAAATTTCATGGCGAAATGCGATTCCAGTCGCGAGCGAGTGACTTTCTTAAGTAAGTGACAGTCTTTTTCCTGTGCGAATGAAAGCACTTTCATTCAGACTGGAGCCAGTTCAACTCTGCAATCGACAAACTACTTCTATCAGAAAAATGTGTGGGTAAGATAATGAAGGGACAAATTCATTCTCATAACTTCCGTTGCTTTCTTTTACTCTGAAAATCAAATTAAATTAAGCTCCTGTGAGGTCACATGAAATCATCTCGACTGAAATTCACCAGAGGAGAAAAGCCTGCACAAATGGAACCAGCTGAAGGTTAAGAAAGAGATCGTATTTTAAATATTACACCCAGCTCTGTTTGTACCCTATGTTCAGTGTGAGTGTAGCAATCTATGGCCCTAAAGACACCAGACCCATCTCTTATTATAACGTTGTTGTGACAGATACAAGTCATTGCATTAACATATCACCGCCAGGCACTGATAAAACCTACTGATGACGAGCAGTACTGCAGTACTGTATTCAAGTAGGTGCGTGTTCACTGCTTTAGTTTCCTCTGCAGGCCCATGACTTTGAAGGTTGCAGCGGTGATTTTCTCGTACACAACGAACATGAGGGCAGCCGTCAGCACCGTCTGCAGCAGCTTGGCCTCCAGGCCTTTGAACAAACCAAGAACACCATACCTCCTGCGAAAGAACGAAGGGATGTATGGTAACCAGCTATCATAACATATTCCCCAGTGTGCTCAGTCTGTCAGGGAATGTGTTCATGTTTGCAGATGCACTCACTTGATCCTGTCCATGAGCAAGGAAAAAATGTTTGAGAGGCTCCCAGTCACACCGCCTTTGCCATCACCTTTGTACTGGCCGAACTGACGAGAGAGCATAAACCAGGTTATTTTCCTTTCCTCCCATGAGACCTGATTTACTGATTTTTTTTTTTGGGGCTCATTTTGCTCACTGTTACCCAATACTGTGATGAGATTTTGAAGATACTGAGCATCAATAACATCTACAATAAACATTGATTACTGAGAGCTTCATTCATTTTCAGTGACTAGACTCAAAATTCTTTTAAGTAGGATGAATTCATGGCTGTTTTCTGAGGTTTTTATTAGAGTTGTTGATGATCCAGAAGTATAGATAATCAGCATGTGAGTCACCTTGGGAAAGAAAGGAAAAGAATGACATTTTTATAACATAGTATTTACCCTCAGAATGGCCTGAATTGTCTGAAGAGGATATGTCGCGGTGGTAGCAATGGCTTTGGCGATGGCTCCGATGACAAAGATCTCTGCTGAGGATATCTGCGGAGGGAGACACACCGATTTAACTTTGACCGTAAGGTCAATTGTTTTTCTACAAATATAATTTGCCTCTCAAACCATAAACTGAACAACGCTATATGAACTTTAACACAATCAAAATTCGACTGATTGTATTCCTTAAAGTGGTCTCCACAGAAATGTCTGTCTCGTGTCCACTCACCCTCCTCATTCCCTTCCCTGCCTTCCTCTTCATGGCCTCATAAAACATGAACTGAACAGCAGGGTTGAGGACGAGGATGAGAGAAGGCAGAGTGCCGTTCCACAGAGCTCCCACCCCCTCATTGGCTACGATCTGTGAGAAAGCATCTGAAAGAGAAAGCCCAAAAACAGGAGGGTTTTTACAACTGTGCAGCAACAGAAAAAACAAGTCTGCACTGTCAAACTGTAATACATAAATATCACTCACCACATATGCCCCTGTAATGGGTCTGCTGGAGGTCTTCGTTTCTGAACTTTGCCCCCTGCAGCTTCAGTCGAGTGTTGACCACCCACATAGGAGTTGTCAGGATCACATTCACCACCCCTGCATGAACAACACATCATCTGCTTTCTTGAATCATTCTTAAAGACACCTTGTCGAGGTTTTATTTTTAAAAAATCACTAGTAGCTCTATGGAGCATGATGATGCGCATGCCCGCCAAAGGTTTCATCTGATTGATCTATAGGTGGCAGTACTGTGCCAACAACAGCAGGGAGGAAGACTGCTAACAAGTTAACATGAATGTAAACCACAGCTGAAAGGATTGGTCGATTAATTGATGAAAAGAAAATGGACGTTTCTGTTTTACGTCCTTGTAAACTGAATATCTTTGAGGTCTGAACGGCTGGTTGAACATTTGAAGATGTAATCTTGGGCTTAAACTTAAAAAGGTAAGTAACTGAAACATATTTGTTTACAAGAAAACTCCACAGGGCACCTTTAAGTCCTCCACTCAACGCTTTTAATATTTGACAGGCGCCATTAAGTCATTCATGACCATCACTTCAGCTGTGTGCGTATTTACCTGATACGACGCCCATGAGCAGATCTTTGCCAGGTCTGGACTTTCCACTACCAGATGCCGTCAGCTTCTTCAACGTGTTGAACGTGTAGAAATAGACAAAGTTGGAGCAGCAAAGGCTGGAGATGACTGGCAACCAGCCTCTATACAGCGCCTGACTGGGAGAAATGGTGGAAAGACGTTTGAATAGTGAACATTCAGTCATGTGACCAAATCATCAGCCTAAACAGAACTGAGTGTGCAACAGTTTTAAATAAGGCTGCAACTACTAATTATTTTCATTATCTATTAATCTGGTGATTACTGCTAACATGTCAAAAAATTGTGAAAATGCACATTTCAGATTCTGTTCAAATAGCTCATTTTGTTTAAGAAACTGTCCAAAACCCCAAAGGTATTCTGTTCATTTTCATAGATAACTGGCAAATACTTACAGACTTAAACCATTCATTGATTAACAAGATCATTGCAGATTAATTTACAATTGACCAGCCAATTGATAAACTGACAGTTTCAGCTGTGGTTTAGAAATATTTTACTGATTGTGAATGTCTCACTCATTCAGTTGTTGAAATCAAACTAAGAAGACTGAATTTAAGAACAACACAAGCAATAACTTACACTTACTTACACACAATTTTAACTCTGCGACAGTGCGACTCAAATACTTACAGGCCTTCTTCCTTTGCTATCTCAGCTAGGATGATGGGAGTAGAGTTAGACTTTCGCTTCTCATCCACTGAAAAAACATTTACAAGAGTGACAAAACTCAGTGATCGAGTCCTTTAAACAGGCTGAATGAATACTGCTCAGCCTGAACAGCCATGTAATGATTTCTGTGGCTATGGAGAAGTTTTCTTTTGGTCTGAATAATAATCCAGGCAATGCCACCAGAGCAGCAGCAGAAGAAGAACTCAAATCTTGAGTCTACCACAGTGTAGAAACACTCTGTTACAAGTAAAAGTAATGCATTCAGTATCTTACAGTACAAACATATACTTAAAGTACCCAAAGTTAGAGTATTCATTATGCAGGATGGCATATTTCAAAATATTTTATATTACTGGATTATAATCGTGGAGGCACTGATGTGTTCATAACTTTAACCTGAAGCTGCTAAATGTGGGATGAATAATTACTGCTTTATATGCTTCATCTGCTGAGTAGCTAGCTCGAATGAGGCAAAGTATTTCACAATACAAAATAAGGCAACTGAAGATAAAGATAAATAAAAACTAGACAAGCGCCAGTCTCAATAGGTGTTACTTGAGCTGCTTCCTTAAAGATGTCCAAAGTGTGAGTCACTGGGCTCATACAGGACTACTCCTTTACACCTTTAGGAAGCAGCTATAGTGACTCCACAATGAAGTAAACTAATAATCAAACAATCAATCAAGTCTGTTTAGAGCAGCTGTAATCAGGTAACCTCTGTCCCAGATGATAAGACCTCAAGACTCACCCTGCAGTCTGCTTTTGGCCGTGTCCAAAGGGAAGAAGACGGTCATAGCTGTCACACTCCCCTAAAACACAACACATTGTGATGAAACTGACGACTGAAAATACAAAACCAAATGACAAAAGCCTCACTCACACCCAAAGCGCTAACATCAAGTTAGCAAGACGAGAAGAGACCAGGAACTTCCACATACTTCTCATAAACTTATCGCACGTCTTTTGCGCTTTTTCTCTGCTCACCATTGCACCTGCCACAGCGTGAACCAGAGTCTCGTAAGACAGAAGGCCAACAGTCGAGCCATCGTTCCCGGACATCTCTGCGGCGTCTCCCGGTAAGTAGGACGGCACAGACCAAACACTGGTAAGAAAGCGCGGCGGGCGACCGGAGGGAAGATGGTTAGTGGTCGGTCTGTTTTTTCTAGCTGCGGAACAGTTGGGGGGGGAATTAGATAAACATTCACAGATACAGCTCCATGGTGTTCATGGTGTTCACAAGCTCCAGGGCGGCCAGGGTGAGAAAGAAATGTTTCCTCCCAGTCACTATTCATTGGTTGAGCCGGGTTGAAAAACTTCTTCTTCTTCTTCTTCTCCTTATTGTCGGCTTGTTTTCTTCTTCGTCTTCTTTTTTTTTTTTTTTTTTTCCTTTGGCGTTGGGCGAGTCATAAAGATGTATCATCCACCTACTGGACTGGAGGGCGGAGCGGTGGACTTAAAAACAGGGACGCAATGTAATAAATGTAACTTTTCGGAACACAAAAAACCTACGGACATAAAAAAAATCATACAATTTATTTTTTTTATACTGCACTTACATATAAAACTTATAATCCCAGCGATAAAGCCATATGTAAAATATAGTCTTCTTTAACTATAATACATAACTTATAACTAAATAGGTTCATTAAAGTAATACACTAAAATGCAAATATTAATTTGTTTACTTTACAAATTCAGATTTTACACAGAAAACATATGAAGAATTTTCATTAAACTACCCAGCAAGTAGGAGCTTAAATGTGCTGCCTTTGCATCACATGTTAAGCTAATAAGTGACATATTGTTTAATATAAAAGATTCCAAACATTTTATTTTGTTTCAGGGTTATAAATGTGACGATTTTGTCTTAAATTACTGTAAACTCAGTCATTTTTAGGACTGAACTCTTGATTGGACAGCACATATTATTATATTATTATAGATTATTATATATAATGATAGCCAACACTCACAGAGGTTTCTGCTTTGGGTACTTTTACTTTTCATACTTTAATGTCTTGATATTACTTATTCTATAATGAGATAAGATGTATTTTTCCTTATTAACAGAGCAGTATGCTCATACATGATAATAGAAAGACTAGATAATCATTAATGCATCATATTTTATAAGGTGCTGTTTTCATATGTGATATCTTTATCTAAATCTACATTAAATAGTAACTATAGCCGTAAAATAAACGCAGTGAAGTCCTATAAAGTACCTCAAACTTGTACCCATAACACTGCTCTGACAGCACTTATGAAATACTGGTCTCAAGTGTTACTTGTGTTTGAAGAAATTGTGCATCTGACAGCAGTGAACTGGACTTTGCCACTGGACTTTTTGTTTTATGGCTCTGAGCTGCTGATATGTTGACGCCCAGTGATCACATTGTTTGCTCGGGTCCACAGTCACGTCAGTCCATGCAGTCCGTGGAGTGGGGGGAACAGAGGAGGAAGAGAGATTTGTTTAAACTTTCTGTGCTCTTTTAGGAGATGTCAAGGTACCACAAAGCAGCGATTGATGGATACTTGGACCTCTTGAAGGAGGCCACGAGGAAGGACCTGAACACTGCGGATGAGGATGGCATGACTCCCACCTTACTGGCCGCTTTCCATGGACATATCGATGCTCTTCAGCTCATTTGCAGCAGAGAGTAAGTACAACTCACTCCTCAATATCACCTGTGCTACTCACAGTCCATCCAGACACTGAAAGATCCTGTGATAATTGCAGGCTTTTCTCCATGATTATTACCTTTGTGCTCTAAAGTTTACTGAAATGTTTTGATTTCCCAGAGAAAGACTGATCAGTTTGGCTGTATATTGTTAAGCCGAGACAAAGAAATACAGACATGTTAATGCAAATTGTACAAAAATATGTAGTGTGTAATGTTTTAAAACTAAACTAAAATCACCAGCAGAACTGTAGTGTTCACTGAACAAAAGGCTAACATGTTGTTCAGTTCATTTTATGGCCGAAAAATAATGTGCTTTTTGTATTTTCATACTGTGCACCGGCTATTTAGGACTTCATCTGGGTTTTGACAACACCTGCTGGTGTTCACATTTCATTCACTATAATATAATGAGCCAAAACTCAATTCCACTCTTTGGACTGCTCTCTCCCATGAGCTGAGCCAAATGTTTAATCAGCCAAAGCCATGCTTTAAAACAAAAGAGGCCCTTTTCTACCTCCCCCACACCCCCCACCTCCAGCATTCATCCAACACAACAAAAGCCTATAACTGCATTCTCAGCGTAAAATGAGGTCCAGAAAAGATGCTGGGAAGATATTTAGTAGGGCAAGTCTCACCTGCGTGGCCAGAATTAAGTGACGCATTTCCGTTTTTTTCATTGCCGGCATGAGGTGGGATTTATGAGAAGTGGTTGCTGGAAACCAACAATCAAGACTTTTATGGTTGTGACACTGGGGCACAGCCCTGGAGGACTTAATAGTTTACTAATTATTCTCAGCCCTGTTTCGTAATATTTTGTTAAACGTTGCAAGTATGTTTTGTATAAATTTGAGCCTTACATATAAAGGAGTGGTTTGACATTTGGGGAAAATTTTTTTTTTTTTTTTCTCTCTCTTGTCAAGATCAAAAGACTGAACATGTCTATGAGGTAAATATGTAGCTGAAGCCAGCAAACAGTTAGCTTAGCTTTTGCATGCATAAAACATGGGAGCTCGTGTAATTCTCCTTCTGAAAGCAAAGAGTAAAATCTAACAGTATGAATGAGACAGACAACATTTGATTTCACATCTTCAATTTGTCTTTGAAAGATTTTTTTTCCCACATTTCCTCTTATTGGCTCAATGAGTCACCTTACTGGTTATGATTGATTGATCAGGAATCATTATTATATGGAATTATCCAGTGATAGACAGTATCAAAAGCTGCAAATATTTTTACTTTAATGAAGATTTTCTTTTGTGTCATGCAGAGGAGATCCCAACAAGAGTGACATCTGGGGAAACACACCGTTGCATCATGCTGCAGCTAACGGCCACATGCACATCCTCAGCTTTCTGGTCAACTTCGGCGCCAACCTGTTTGCACTCGACAACGAATTCCACACAGCCATGGACGTCGCTGCATCTCGTGACCACATGGAGTGCGTGCGCTTCCTAGACGCTGCCGCCGCACAGCAGACCAACCACAATCCCAAGAAGGTCGCCAGTGTAAAGAAGGAGGCAGTCAAAGAAGCAGAAAAACGTGTGAAACTCTGTGAGAAGGTGAAGAAGAAACACCAGAGCAAGATGGATAAAATGCAGCGCGGAACGAACAATACTGGGTCTGTTACAGAGGCCAGCATGGCATCAGCACTCTCGAACGGCGGCACCGTGACCAACGTCAACGAGCAGTTCTCCAAACTTATTGCTTCCGATAAATCTGGTTCTCTCACAGCTAGGGTTAAAGGTACACTCCAGAAGAAGCTCGGGAGGAAAGATAAAGGCACAATGGAGAGATCAGGAGGGGGTGGGAATGTTATTTTCCTCAAACAGGACAGCGGAGTATCCGAGAAGCCAGAATTTCTGGATGTCTTCAGCGAGCAGGACGAGAGCATTTTAGATGAAGAAGGAACATCAGGCTATGAAGATGATGATGACAATGAGGAACCAGGCCACGTCAAGCAGTCCATCTTCAACCGGCCCGGCCTTGGAGGTCTGATTTTCATGAAGAAGATGGGGCTGGAGTCAGAGGACATCCCCACTGGGAACAACGAAAGTCTCGGCTACCTTGTTGAGAACAAGATGTTTGATGCGGAGGACGACGCTGCTGGCTTTGAGTCCGATCTGCCCTGGGAACAGGAAGATCTGGGACTGGATGATGATGAGAATGATGAAACCTCTCCTTTAGATGTGTTCTTGTCTTCCATCTCCTTGCCAGAGTTTACCCTTGCATTCAACAGAGAGCACCTGGACCTGGAGGGGTTAATGCTTTGCTCTGATGAAGACCTGAAAGGCATTCGCATCCAGCTGGGACCCAGAAAGAAAATCTTGGAAGCTGTTGCCCGCAGGAAGAACGTGCTGGAGAGTCCTGGCATTATGAAGGACAGCTGTTTGTGAAAAGAAAAAAAGAACATTACCTTTTTCTAACCATTTTACCAACCAAAATTCTCATAATTTTAAGTGATCAAACTTACACTCTCTAGGAATGGAAATGTTTTGTGCAATGCTCTGTTTATATACAGTATAATCCATGTTATAACCAATTACAGCATGACGGTGTCAGAACCTACATTTAAAATCTGGTGGGAAAAACATGAAAAAGAAATGACCAGAAACTCAGTCTTAAATCCAGAATAACACTTGAACAAAAACAAGAGATGCTTTGATGGGAAATAGTTTCTCCCCATAAATGACATAACAGTGTGGCTGATTTGTTTGTGCTGTTGTATAATTGGTTTGACTGTTGACAGCGTGATTGTCAAATGAATAAAATTTGTGAAATATACTGTGTCTGGCATAGGATCCATGAATAATGTTTTTAATATAGTAATGCAGAGATGCAATATAATATTCATGGTTTTCATTAGTGTATATTTGCCTGAAACTACAGAACCGATGTTTCATAGCTACAGAGGGAGCAGGTCCTCTGTCATGGAGTCAGTCATGTTGCACTGCCTTGTCTCTGCAATTGCCCAGAAATGACAAACTAAACACTTGCTGCATGGAGAGCCTCCACCATAGAGGACAGAGTGACAGCGGGTGGTCAAGTGAGTTGACTAGTTGGCACTAAATCCTTCACACTGGACCTGTGAGGTGATATTATAAAGTAGATTGTTCCAAAATGGACCATTCCACACAATAAACTCTTTTACTTTTGGTACTGTAATTTTTATGCTAAAGGTTTTGAACTTCTACATGCAGCAGTTTTATTTGTGACAAAGCATTTCTGCGCAATGGTACTGCTACTTCCACCACTGGTCGGTCAGTGAGGTCCAGTGAGTTCCAAAACACGGGGGCGGGACCTACTTTTCCTTGGAGCGAAGCCGGAAGTACGGTGAGATTTGTCTCTTTACCTGTGGGAGGAGCTTCCGGTGAGAGGCGTAAATTGCTGCTCTTGACCGTTTGATGCTAGAACCGTGTGTGGGGGAGCGTGTACGCACCGCAGCGGTCACGATTATGCCTGACAGGTAATATGTGTCACTGTTACAGTTGTTATAGGTTTATTCACACCTGTCTGTACGTGGTAAGGATTCACATGAAACTGACTGACTAGTTTGACACGATGGAGACTGCTCGTTTGCGCCGCCAAGTTGCGACATGATTGCTAAGCCTCATTAGTGAGCTACTAGACAATCTCAGCTCGTCTCTCCGCCTTGTTGCTTTCGTCCGCTACTTTAGCAAAGTGAGAGCTTGTAGGAGCTCACTTACTGAGACCGAATTCCACTTTGCCCAGCGTGTATTTAAATCGTTGTTGGCATCCGATCGGAGCTTTTGTCGTCTAGGTGTTCTAACTATCATGTTTTGTTTTGCCTCCACTAAACCTCTCAGGCTTCCATAGCAAAGTGAGACATGGCCGAAGTGATTGGCGTCTGCGCCGGGTTGCCTTTGCCGTCCACTATGAACGTCACCTTCCCGATCCAGGAGGACGCCAGCACGGCTGCGGTCGCCCCTTCAGTCCCTCTGAGCAGCGAGGATTACCTGTTCGTGGATGCCAGGCACCCCAACACTGTCCTGCAGGGCCTCAACAGCCTGCGGCTCAACAACGCCTTCTGTGATGTGACCCTGTGCTGTGGGGGACAAGAGTTCCCCTGCCATCGCATCGTGCTGGCCTCCTTCAGCTCATACTTCCAGGTAAGCCTCTCATAGTTATGTCAGTGACAGACAGGTGGAGTCCAGCCTCCTGTTTCTAAACTAGAAGATCATGTAAACAGCCATGAGTTATGTCTGCTCTCGTCCCTTCAGGCAATGTTTTCCACTGACCTCATCGAGTCCAAACAGGAGCGGGTTGCCATCAATGGAGTTGAGCCTCAGATGATTGGGATGCTGGTGAGCTACGCCTACACATCCGAGGTGTACATCTCTAAAGCAAATGTGCAGGTGAAGTCTCTTGCCTTTTCTTCATCCGCTGTCACCCTTCCGAGGATGCGTGCTGAAAAATATTTGAATGTGGTGCAGGCCCTGCTGGCAGCAGCCAACCTGCTGGACGTGATGGCAGTTCGAGAGGCCTGTTGTCGTTTCATGGAGCGTCAGATGGATGAGATGAACTGTGTGGGGATTCACTGCTTTGCAGAGGCGCATTCTTGTAAAGTGCTGGAGAAACGTAGTATGGACTACATCCTCGAGCACTTCAGCAGCGTTCATCAGCAGGTGAGAGGCTCATCGAGTATTTATCAAGCAACAAATGCCAGTTCTGCTTCTCAAATGTGAGGCATTCGCTGCCTTTCTGTGTTTCATAGATATGTCGGTGTCAGTCAGACTGAGGATTATGTCCAGTTTTCCCTGGCTACATGAAACAAAACAATCAAAGCTATTGTCAAGTGAATACAAAGCTGCCTCTGCACATGTCACCAGTACCTCACCAGGATAATTGAACCTGGCAGTGTTGTTGGTTTCATGTGTGAAAGGGCTTAACGAAGATAATCTTACCTGCCTGTCAGCACTTAAACTGACATTTACATGTGATAAACTCCTATCATAGCCTGTTTAGAAAGCAGCCTGCCCCTGATTTCTGCCTCCTTCTTTTCTTTTTTTTTTTATTATTATTATCCGCCAGGAGGAGTTCCTGTCTCTGTGTGTGGACAAACTGACAGAAATCCTTGCCAGTGACTTCCTCAATGTGCCTAAAGAAGAGATGGTGTTTGAGGCGTCCATGCTGTGGTTGAATAAATGTCCCTCTCGCAAACAGAGCTTCGAAAAGGTAGGATTCACTTGAGATTATGCAACCTTTTTGCGACCTGTGCACAGTTCTGTCCTGTACTACGGTCCAAAGAGTATCCTGCAGAGATGCGTGTGTTTGGAGCTGACAGTGCAACGTGAAAGAAACCTCAGCAGCCGCCGCTATTAGTCTTAGAAGCAGCCATAAATCAAGGACTACGTGCCACCACTGTCAGGCGCTCATACTGACAGCACCTCCGATCCACCACCACCACCCCACTGCTGCAGCAGTCTGATGCAGCCAGCTGCTGCTTAGCTTAGCTTAGCACAAAGACAGCTAGCCTGGCTACGTTTAAAGGTGAACCCACATGCCAGCACCTGTAGATCTCATTCGTTTAATCCATGCAGAAAACGCAAACACGACACATTGTGCTTTTACGACAGGATTATGTGCCAGACTGCTTGCCGTTCTCTGTCATGTGGTTCCTGTTGTTGTCACTCCTACATTGCACTGTGGGATATTTATGTCGGCGTAGCGTCCAGTGCTTGCATATTGTAATATTTTCCTGGAAATAGTGTACATTTCACTTTCTGTTGGTTTCATACGAACGTTTTGGACATGCTGTATTAGCTTACTGTGGTTTGGAATTTTTCAGTCCGGGCTAGTTGTTTCCAGCTCCTGACTGTATCTTCACATTTAACATGTGAGTGGTATCGATCTTCTCATCTGAATCTTAGCAAGAAGGCGAATGACTATATGTGGAGGTGGCGGGTGGCAGATTCTCGTGTTGGACGTTGGACACATGAGGTACAGTGGCAGTTCACTGGAGCTTTTCTTTTTCCATTTGTTCCTTAAAGGTGCTTGAGCATATCCGGCTGCCTCTCATCAGCCCCTACTACCTCCATGATGTGATCGAGTCTCTGGATGTGGTGAAGGAGAGCCAGGGCTGCCAGAGGCTCATCTCTGAGGCCAAGGACTATCTGCTGCTAAAAGACCGTCGTGGAGAGCTCTACTGCCCCAGAGCGAGGCCACGCAGATCCACAGGTGAACACGCTCACACCTGCACGTTCATGTCAGCCGAGAGCCAACCACGTGCGCTTTCAGTATGGTTAGATGCTCTGTCTTTGTCATGCTAACGTGTTGACAAAGATGGGGAAACTGATGTCCCACTCATCAGTTTGGGGTACTAAACAGCTCACGTGCCTGGTAATCTTTCGTTTGATCTTTGAGAAATAATTAATGACATTTCTTGCACTTTGTCCTGACATTTCATGGGTGAAACAGTTAATTGATGAGCAGAGAAACTGATGAGCAGATTAGTGGGTAAGGAAAAGAATCGTTAGCGCATCTGTCCAATGGCCTGTTGACGTGCTTCGGCTCACTCCTCCTCTCTTCCTCTGCTCTTGTTGTCATGGCAACAGGGACAGCTGAAGTGATAGTGACAGTTGGCGGGGAGGACGACAAGGTGGTGCTGCGCAGCGTGGAGAGCTTCGATCCTGTGACGAGTCAGTGGAGGAATCTGGCCTGCCTGCCCTTCGCTGTGAGCAAACACGGGCTGGTGGTCTCGGGTGAGGAGGGACTCTGATTGAAACTTACTGGATGATGTTGCTCCCATATTGTCTCCATTCTGGAATGAACAAAACCATCGAAAGTGACGTGTTTCTTTCCCTCCTCCTCTCTGTGTCTGCAGACTCCACTCTGTATTTGGCAGGAGGAGAGTTTCCTGACGGCTCAGCCAGCAGGGAGATGTGGCGCTACGATCCCTGCTTCGACTCCTGGATTGAGATGGCTCCCATGAATGTAGCTCGCTCCGAGTTAGGTGAGGGAGCCTCAGTTTGAGGCCATAAAGTACTTCATTTTGCCTTTCTACTTTTGCTGACATCCATCCTTGTCCTTTTTAAAGTTTTTGTTGTTCAGGTAGATGCAGATGCAATTGTAAATTTGTAGTTTGTTGCAATCGTCCTTATTAAGATGTGACGACACACGGACTTGGCCACAGTCGACAAACCCTGAATTTCCATGAGACTTCTGAGTGATGCCACAGTGTACCTCGGAGAACTTGTGCTCAAAGCAGAACTAGTGACAATAGCTGAAGTTGTAACTTGGTGACCTGATCAATCTTCCTGACTTCACTCTCTCCTCAGGCCTGGTGATGCTGGACGGCTTTGTGTATGCAGTGGGAGGTTGGGAGGGTCGCTCTCGTCTGGACTCGGTCGAGTGTTATAACCCGCACACCAACTCTTGGCAGTTCACCGAATCTGTCAAGATGGCCGTCACAAGTCCCGCTGTAGTGGCCCTGGATGGACTCCTCTATGTTACTGGTAGAAAACAGGCCACTCACGTGCAGGTTTTTGTTGAGAGTTGTGCTTGTATTGAAAATATTTGGATTTACTGAAGTTAGTTTCTCGTGTCCTGGTAGGTGGTGCGGTTCTGGAGGATGGCGACGGCACGGACCTCGCTCAGGTCTACAACCCTAAGACCTCTGTGTGGACGGAGGTAGCCCCCATGCAGATCGCTCGATCCGGTTCAGCGGCTTGTACACTCAAAGGAAAGCTTTACGTTATAGGTGCGTAACGTACATCATAGCACCTTAATGAACCTCTAATGAAATCAAGAGAGTTAATTTCCATCTCGCTTTCGTTCTCGCAGGTGGATGGCATGCCTCGACGGAGAACACAGATAAAGTAGAGTGTTACAATCCCAAAACAAACCAGTGGACCATGTGTGCCCCCATGAAAGAACGACGCTACCGGCCCGGTGCTGCTGTGGTGGACGGAAAAATCTACGTCCTGGGAGGGGAAGAAGGCTGGGACAGGTGAGCGGTTTATCTGGGAAAATTCAGAAAAGGTGCTTATGAATCTAGTTTCGCAAAGTAGGAACCAAATTTAGCTCCTCTGTCATAGTTTGTGACTTTTTGACAGAGACTGACAACTTGTTTACAGCTTGTTTCACGTATTTAATCCTCCACCAAGTGCCGCAAGTATCAATATCAAAGTGAGGGACAGGCATTTCTTCGAATACTTAATAACTTTAAAACAGAGTAAGCTGAAGTCCAACTATGAACCAACTATTCTAAGCAGAGCCAGACAAAGAGATCCAGGGTGTGTTTGTATGTGTGTGTGTGAATTATGCAAACAAATGGACGAGACAGTGGACAGGTGGTGATTGAGTGAGCAAGCAAGTGAACAGGAGAAACCAAATTTTCTTTGCTATATGATTCAGCGCAGTTATGTAACCCAGTAAAGCAGAAATAAATAACATATAACACTCGAAGAAGTGTCCTCTGCATCTGCATATCTTCTTTTGCATCATAAACAGACAAAACACAGAAGTGTGTGTGTGTTCAGATGCTGTGGAAATATGCAAATGGGGACATTCGGTTATTGATTTACATCCTGAAAGAGAAGGACTGACGCATTTACAGCCTTTCTTCTTAGCGAAAAGCAGCATTGTTCGACTCAGTTTTTGAATGTACAGCTGTTTAATTCTGATCACCATTCACGTGCAGATATCACGACACTATTGAGAGGTACTGTGACGAGACAGACACGTGGGAGATTGTCGGGGAGATGCCCACCAGTCGCAGCTGGCTGAGCTGTGTGTCTCTTCAGCTGAGGAAGGACATCCACATGAGCAGCTGTCCTGGGACGCCAAATGACAACTGAGCAAAGGTGTCGGTGGAGAGGAAATCCTTCCTGGTTCTTATTTACACCCTCACTGGGAGACTGTGCACCACAATGCTCAGAGCTGAGGACAGCAGCGAGCTGAGAAGAGAAGCCTGGATTTGGCACAGCACCGTCTGAGCTGTTGCCGATGGCATAAAGAAGTTGGTTTTGAAATCGGTGACTGCTTGTGGACTGAGTCTCTTTTGGGGTGAAAGAAGAGACACGAATCTCAAGGGATCAACCGACTAATCGACGGCTCAGTCAGCCGTCTGAACTCACTCTCTGTGTGATGTGAACATGTTTAGGATACTGTTTTAATGTCCGAGCACCTCAAATCTGTGAAGATTTTCCCAGCCAACATAGTGTATTTTTGTATCATTATTATTATTATGTGATGTATTTATTGGGGTGTGACTAGGTATAAGCTCTTTTTTTTTAAAAAAAAAAATAGTAATCATTTGACTCAAAAGATGCTCTATGGGCCAAAAAAAACTTGCATTGTGAATATTTTTGAAGGTTACCTGTGAAAAAGATGTCTATATGTGATCTGTGTTTTTGTATTTAAACTTTGTAAGTTCTGAATGATGGTCTTTACTACCTGTAACATGTTGAGTATATTTTTGTAATGTAGCGTGCATCATGTATCTTAGTGACTTATAAATGGAGTTGGATTCTAATAAAGATGTTTAATTCTTTAATGTGACTGCAAGTGTTTGTTTCTTTCCTTTTTAAGAAAATGCTTACATCTAATCTGATGTAAACTCTGCAGTATAAATTGTTTTTTGTCTCCAGAAATTGTTTCTTTTCATTTGTATAAACTTAGAAGTGTTAGTCCTATGAAATGTATTGATGGGACCAGTGGAAAATGGGGGGAAAAAAAGATTAAATGTTATAGAAATAATCATTGAATCAAAATGATTTAAAGGGAAAGTTCACCACCAAATCAAAAATACATATTTTTTCCCATTCTACTATTATTTTTCCCCTGGATGACACGGGAGCTCAAAGTGCCCAAAAAAGTAAATTTGAAAAACTTGTCAATGGTTAATAAGGTTCTTGTGTTGGAGTTTTTGACCTGTACTAATGTTAGGGAACTGTATAAATGCACACACACCATATAGACAAAAGTATTGGGGAACCTGACCATTAAACTAACAGGGACTTTAATGGCATCGCATTGTTGAATACATATAAAGCTTTGTAGCTTTAACAGTTTCCACCCGTAAGAGAAGGCTCTCCGCAAGATTTTTAAATAAATTATTTGTTTATCGATCAAAAACCGAAGACTTTGTGATAGTTCATGGTAACTTTAAGCCTGGTGCAATGATAGGAAGTTTATCTTTACGCCTTCAATCATCTTTGATTCGGTGGCATGGTGCAGTGCATTGTGGGTAAGACGTCCGACCGCTGCTATATCTGTCTTTCTGCACCGGCTGAAGGAGACAGTTAGTAGCTATGAGAGGAATCCGGTCTCTGAACAATCTCCCCGTGAGTCCTGTTGTTTTCTCGGTTTGATCTGAGCTGGATAACCGACATGACCTAAAACATGCTCATTGTAGTTGTCGTTCTGCATGAAAAGTGAAATCGTGTTTAGCTGTTGTTAGCCTGCCGGCTAGTTAGCTTGCTAGTTGGTTAGCTAATGTAGGTTAATCGAAGCTATGGTGTGCTTGCGGGGTTTGACAGCGTTAATTAACACCGTCACCCTGTGTGTATTGAATGTTAAAATGAGGTCCAAGTAAAATAACCTGTTTATTCGGTTTAGCTTTGCTGCTTGTTGTAGCCTCTAGTGGTTCTTTGAATGCAACCTGAAGGTCATTTCCGAACTCTTGTATCTCATGTTTTTGGATCGAGGTGTCTCGAAACGCCCAACATCCCTAATTTGGTCATAATTTGGTGACATCCCTGTATTTTACTCATTCGCTGTTACAGTAACTGCCGCCTTTGTTGATAAAACACACAGTGTGTTTTTCGCCTGTACCAAATTTGCTCCGACCACTTGAGGAGATCTTCTTTGACCCAGCCCGGTCTTAATGACAGCTCGTCAGTGTCTGCTGTTTGACGTGCCACACATAGGGACAGTATGGACTACATGTAGTGCAAGTGCATACACATCGAATTAGCATAAAAACATCACTATTTAACTGCTTAACAATAGACAACTGAATCATATTTTTAATCGTTATTTACGTTAAATAAAGCTATCCAACATAATCATCTGTAGAGGCTTTTTTTGCACGGTATGTGAGGGATTTCTAAGTCATCACTTTTGGCCTGTGCCATTATTTTACCTCCAAAATAATAATAATAATAAATGTGATGTAGGGTTTTGTTTTTTGACTCCTGACTACTTGAGAGTCTCAAGTAGATATTTCATAGTTATTTCTTGTCTGTAAGTGGTGACCCGGTCAATTGGAAATTGACAAATTGATTTTTTTTTTTTCGTGTTTTACACTAATAGCTTTTAGGGGCTAAAGGAAGTAAAGTTATTCAGTAATTTATAGCTGCTGCTGACCAATTGATCTCTCACTCATTTACTTAGTTGGGTAGATGACAGCGAGTGTCATGAAACATTAGATGTCAAGTCAGTTTTTCATGGGAGGGGGAGATTTGGCCAGTCTAACATCAACCTGCTTTTGTCACTTGCACTTGAGCCTGTGGGGGAAAATATATCCTTCTGTACTGTTTACGTTTCTTGGAAGCTTTGCCACTCTCATGTAGAAATACTCTGAGCTAAAGTCACAGATAGTAGAAGTACTTCAGCATTTGTGCTTGTGTCCCATTACCACCAAAGAGGATGCTGTTGGAGGAAATGTTAAAGTGCTGCTAAAACACTTGTTCTAACTTTGGTTTCGACACTTCCTACAGAAACGTTGCTACGCCGCTGCCAGGAGGAGTGATTCTCTGACTGTACCCCTCCAAGGCCTCAAACCGTCCCCGGCTGCACCTCTCTCTCCCCAAAATGTCCAGGTAGGTGCTGCTCCTGTCAAAATCTAAAGCATTTATTCAGCTCACTCAATGCGGTTGTTAATTAATGTATTTTAATAAGTAAAGCAGAAGTTGTTTCCAGTTTGATTGCAAGTTACCAGTAAGATTTATTTATTCATATATATATTTTTTTACGCTGCTTCAGGTGTCCAAGCTTCCAAATGGTCTGGTGATAGCATCACTGGAGAACTACTCCCCCTTGTCCAGTGTTGGTGTGTTTGTGAAAGCAGGTAGTCGCTATGAGACTATGGAAAACCAGGGTGTCTCTCATGTGCTACGACTGGCAGCTAACCTGGTAATTATCTCTGCCAGGTGTGAGCCTGGAGGAGATTGTGTGTGTGTGTGTGTGTGTGTCATGAGGATTCATAATTTTTGAAAAACCTGTTTTTGTTCTGTTTCATACCATCATTGCCTGCTGACACCTCTTAATCAAACTAGAGAGGCCACAAGTGATTAATAACTGCCTCAGTTTGAAATAAAGGCACAGTAACTGTTCCCATCGGACCGATCGCTGCCAAATTTCAATACCCCTTGTGGGTTCTGTTGTGAATTCAAATAAATATTGATAAGATTCTTTTTTAGCTTTTTTTCTTTTCTTTTTTTTTTTTTTAATGAGTTTTTGCCATTTTAACCACATATGTTACAACATGGCTAAAGCGCTGATCGTGCCTTTTGGAAAACTGTAAAGCATGTCTTTAATAGCTTCTCTTAGCTGCTTATTGTGATTTAACATAGCAAAGACGCCATCTGGCAAACTGCAACAAGTGACCATGTGTTTTTACTAAATTAGCTGTTTTTGACAAATTAAGGACAGCTGACTCTCACTTTCCTTTTGTAGTGTATTAAACATTTTTAGAAGTGGTACCGTACAACTTGTACAACCTGTCACTTTTAATTCTTAAATCACCAACTCGCTGTGGTCTCTTGTCGTTTTGTAGACGACTAAGGGCGCGTCTGCCTTCAGGATCTGTCGTGGTGTGGAATCGCTGGGGGGTAGCCTGAGGTCAGTGAGGATACTCTCTGCACATGGACACACTGACGATCTTTTCCTGCTATAAATAAATACAACATCAGTGTAACTGTAGCCCACCACATTGAACCAACTGTGTCGTCGTCTGTTTTACCTGCAGTGTGACGTCATCGAGAGAAACCATGGTCTACACAGTAGACTGCTTGAGAGATCACCTGTAAGCGCATTCATGTTTTTACATCTTTTACTTCTAGTCAACATGAAGTTGTGTTGATGCGTCAATGTGTGTAGTAACTTTATTGTTTCTATGTGTGTGTCTGTCCAGAGATTCATTAATGGAGTATTTGGTCAATGTGACCTCAGCTCAGGAGTTCCGGCCGTGGGAGGTGAAAGACCTGACGCCCAGGGTGAAGACTGATAAAGCTCTGGCTCAGCAGTGTCCTCAGATAGGTTAGTTGAGCTCCCAACATCCTGCATTTTTATTGTGGAAATTGTGTTGTTAACATGTAAGGCTCAACACGGGGTTAAGTGATCTTGATCACTAGGACCAAAGCAAATAGCACAGAACTGTTGCCATGATATGCTATATTTTGCCAAGTTTGAGCGCAAAATTAGGGCAATATCAGACCTTTTTGACAAATGTAGGTCCGTTGTTCACTGACAATTTCTTCGGTTAAAAGCTGCAAGAAGAAGACGCTTAGCAGGCTGTTGATTCTCAGTAGGGCTGGCACATTGCGGTCAGGATTTGACGCTAACTTTTTTCAAAAGGAGCAACTGTGCTTCTAAAGGAAAAGAAAATTAGGAGCACACAAAGAAATTGAAGAGCACACAGAAAAATGTTCGAGTTTATTGACAAAAATATTACATATTTATACTGCTCGTGCCTGTGTGTCCAAAGTTATAAAATTGCCAATTATCAGGCAAATATAAAATATGTACAAAGTGTTATAATTCGTCTGTCTTCAATCAGTAAATTTAAACTAGACTTAAAAAGTAGTAATGTTTAGTTAGATAATACTTGACTCAAAGCAATAAAGATAATATATTTGCTCACTGCGCCTAAATAACTTTCTGGTTCACACATATCTATGTTCATGGGCAAATACGAGTGAAATACTCGCACTGTCAACCCCCCTGGACTCCATATTCACATTAACAGTAGTTCTTAAAGACAGAGTGAAATAAAAAATACACTTTCAAAGTACTAATCTCATGTCCGTTGTGTTAATTGTTCATGTTTGTCTTGTTCCATGCTGAATATGTGCCATTAAAAAAAATTCCCCCCATTTTCTGAGGTTTAATTTATTTATTTAAACCTTCACCATCCTCCTCTCTGTGACTCTGTCTGAGATTTAACGTGTCATTTATGGAGGCTGCTTTCTTTAACTCTGCGTGTTTTCTGTTTTCTCCCGCAGGTGTAATTGAGAAATTGCATGAGGCAGCGTACAAAAACGCCCTGTCCAACTCTCTGTACTGCCCTGACTACATGGTCGGTCGAATCTCTCCCAACCAGGTACTGCTGTGTTTTGTTGTGTTTCTCCACATTCTTTATGAAAGTAGTTAATTGTTTGGTCTCGGAGATCATTCTCTGTTAGTTTGTGCATAGTTCTTACACACCTCTACTCCTCCTTATCCTCCCCTCGTAGCTGCATTCATTTGTTGAGGACAATTTCACCACTGGCAGAATGGCTCTTGTAGGACTTGGTGAGTGTCTACCTGCTCTTGTCTGACTGCACGTTTTGTCACGGCTGCTCTCTTCTCATCAGAAGCCATGGCCAGACACACTGATGAAAATAAAATGTATGTGTGTGCGTGTGCGCTTATAGTCCTCTCACATTCCATTTGACTTCTGACCAGGGACAGGGTTGCTTAGTCAGTACTGTCTAGCCACAGTCATACCCTCACATGTATGCATTTTTGAACATGTTTGCACATGCTGGGTATGTCTGAATGATGACACAACGCGCTCTTATGGAAGTTCCTGCCCTTTTTTTGGTATGTGTGATATTTCTCAGGACATGAAGCTGCTCTGCTTAATGTTTATGTCAGTATTGTCTCATTTCTGTCTCCAGGTGTGAAGCACTCTGTCCTGAGGCAGGTGGGCGAGGGGCTCCTGAGTGTCCGCACTGGTGCTGGAGCACCTACGGCTAAGGCTGTGTACCGTGGAGGTAAAGCTCATGTTTGATCACAGCATTATGCTCTCTGAGATCTATTACTGTCTTGATGCTATTGGGTGCATGTGTGTTTGGTGAGTTTAGGTGAGCTGCGGGTTCAGACCAACGACGACCTGGTCCATGCACTGATTGCCAGTGAGGGTGGTGTGGCAGGTAGTGCAGAGGCTAATGCCTTCAGCGTGTTGCAAAGGATCCTGGGAGCTGGGCCACATGTAAAGAGAGGCTCCAACATCACCAGCAAAATGAGTCAGGGTATTGCCAAAGCTACTGGACAGCCCTTTGATGTAAGTTTTTTTTTTATGAAAGGAAATAAATCCAGCTATATTTCTTTTTTAGTTTTTAATACAGTAAGTTGAGTTTGTCACCTAATGTCAGATGACCTCTGGCTGTCTTTCAGGCCACAGCCTTCAATGCCTCATACTCGGACTCTGGTCTGTTTGGCATCTATACAATTGCACAAGCTGACTCAGCAGGAGAGGTGATTGCCAAATTCTCTCCTTCCAAGACAAATGTCATCCACAGCTAAAATGTGCAAAGGTGCCAGAATCTGTATTTCACTGAACTCGTGCTTGTTGCCATCCTCTGCGTAGGTGATCAAAGCTGCAGTTGCTCAAGCAAGAGGTGTGGCTGAGGGAAATGTATCAGCAGCTGACATCACCAGAGCAAAGTGAGTTCACTTACTGAAGGTGAACCTGCTGTGTACCAGATGGAGGTGGTTTAAAATGTGTTCTTGACTCTGATCTGTGTTTGACTTGCCTACATAGGAACCAGGTGAAAACAGAGTACCTGATGTCACTCGAGAGCCCTGAAAGCCTTTTGGAGGAGATCGGTGCTCAGGCTCTGGCCACTGCAGGGTACCAGCTCCCCGACAATGTTGTCCAGGCTATAGATGCTGTAACCAAGGACGAAGTGGTCAAGGTGAGTGCCTTCACTATAGAGGTGGAAACGCTGAATGGTCATAAGTTTAGCTTTTTTGTCAGTCCTTCATTTCTGTGATGCTTTGCTTTTTACATGTTCAGTAGAATCTACTATTGCACTATCAAACCTCCCAGCTTTCCAGCTGGGAGTGCACTGACCAGACTACAGGAGGTAGCTGTGGTGTTATTGGAGAATCAGCAAGCCTATCTATTAGACATAAGAGGCATCACTACAATTTATTTCCATTTCATTAGTTGAACTGTTGGTTTTGCAATGAGCTGCCCTCTGACTGCCCCCTTGGTGGAGGTCTGAGAGCAATTTCTAATCGAGTATCTAGTTATCATCAGGGACATCCCAGGGTTTTTAGGAGTCTGCTCACACTGATACGCTAATAAAAAAAAGATTCATTTGTAAGAAAGTGAAAATATTAAATATAACTGGTTAAGTAGGTCTAAATAAATAAAGTCCACCACACTGTCTACTTAGAAAAATCCCGGCCTTTAGACAAATGTAGTTGATGACCCCTGTTGTACCTAACCAGTTTACCTTAAGTGATAGTGAGAGTACCGATATCGGCAAGTATGTAATTGCAAGTATTTGTACTTGGGCAGAAAGAATTCCTCCCTAATAAACACAGTGTCCATACCTGGTAGGACCAGTTTGCGGATACACAAACTTAGCGATAAGCTGGTGAACACAGAGGAACATTTAGCAGCTTCCGAGACACATGTTTCCCTGAGGAGTGGAGACCAAAATCAGAGCTAAAAGGATTCATACCGATAAATGGGTGCTAATGTTGCATTCTCATTTTTTGCTGAATGTGTAAATAGGCATCTATCTGTTTGCTAACCTGTTCATTACAACAACTTCGTATGGTGATAATTTGTCAAGTGTTGTGTTTGCATTTTACAGATATATAAAGTTTATTAATTTCCACAGATGGAATTATTGAACTATTTATTTGTTTATTACGGATTTTACTTCAACGACAGTAAGTGGAGTTGTGTGCTGTTTGAGTAGTAGTTTGGCGCATATGCAACTGACCAAGTAGTGAATTAAAAGGTTTTAATGGAGCATTTGAATGAATTTCTTTTTTTTTCTTTTTTTACAGGCTGCAAAAAAATTTGTAGATGGCAAGAAGACCATGGCAGCTAGTGGATGCCTTAAGAATACCCCGTTCGTAGATGAAGTATGAAAGCAAAGTATAAGAAGTGCTGATGTTAAATCAGGCATGATGTGCCTGGCTGCGTAAAACAGAAAGAGGACCTCAGAGCTCAGACCTCAGAACCACAGCCACCTGCAGCAGTTCATCTGATTTCAACAGTCAATTGTAATTTGTCCTGCAGTAAGTGTAAACACCACACCAGGGAGCCAGAGAATCATAATGCAATTTTTTTTTGTTTTGTCAATTTAAGTGTATATCTATGTAAATTAAAATAATAACTTGAAGAACATCTGGTTGTCGCTTGAATCTGTATCCTGGAATGAATCCAGTGTTTACTGTAGGTTTTAATGGTGTGTCAGGAGTGTAGTGGTTGAAAGGGCTGTTCAGGCAGTAAGTATTTTTAGCATGTAGATAAATTATTCTGTTCATCAGCCAATAGGGGGACCCAAAGGTATAAACAAAACCAAGGATTGAAAGTTGGCTTTAATCCAATGCTGAACATCCTTAATTTTGGCTCAGGCAACCCTGTGAAATAAGCATCAAGCTCATTTACTTTAGTAAAAGTTGCTATAATAGCAAAATGTACATAACTGTACTCTTTGTATGTTGAGATCTAATCGAGATCTAGTATTGAATTATTACTGCTTAGTTTAGCAGAATTTATATGTTGCAGCTGGATGAGGCTGAGCTAATTTTAACTGCTGTAGTTTAACAACAACGATGCATTGTATTTTATAAACATGATATATTTTGCATGCAATATATTAAACACTGCAGTAAAAAGTACAATAAAATGGGAAAATGGAATCATAAATACCTCAGAATTGTACTTTAAACATACCACTTGGGTAAATTCGTCCTGTGTGCACTGTGTATTTTCTCTGTTACCTTGAAGTTCGCCTCAAACTTATTTTGCCCAGTCACAGAGTACCAATGTCATGGACTAAGACTACCATCTTGTCAATATCTGTGATAAATTCAACAAAATAATGTTGACTTTTAGATTAAATTGTTTCTTTGCATTTATTGTTCAACAATAAAATGTACCTTAGTTCACACTGCAGTTACATGGTGCAAGTTGCCAAATTTCCAACAATTGACATATGGCACTTTATTATCTACATCATGTGGCATTATAACGGTATAAGTGCAAAATCAGGGTCACTTCACAGGTGCTTGGCAGGGCTTTAAAAAATGACTCCTGCTGGACTAATTCCATCCCGACTACATCACTGACCGTCAGTCAATTGCCACAAAAGCGGCCACTCAGGACAACACGAACCCCTTGTTTTGTATATTATCGCGAGAACAGAACGACCCCCGCCCCCGACCGTGAAGAATGTGTGTGTGTGTGTGTGTGTGTGCGCGACGCTGCGTGGGGGTGTTCGCCTGATGTCATTTGGCAGAAAGGGAGGCTGAGCTAACGGTGGGCACTCGGGTTGAAAGCATAACAATAACGTTACCGTCCAGATTCGGAACTATAACGGATCGTTTGGATTTAAATACGCAGCGTTAAAAGTCCATGCTCCTTGTCGTGGTCCGAAGATGAAGATGGTGATGAGGAGGTGAAGCTTGCTGGCTAACGGACTGAAAGTACCAGATGCTATTCCAGCGGAGAAGGAGAACGGGCTCGAATAAGCAGGAGAGGGTGATGGGTTCTAGTTTTCCAGACGGCTAACGTTAGACCTTTGATAGTGTAAAGTGAGGAGATCTTGGTTTGCCTTTTCCCCCACCTCCGTCTGTGTGACATTGGGTCTGAAATGCTAGCGCAGACACGGTCTCGGTCGTCGAACAGCCTCTGGGCCGCAGCTCGGCACACCGAGCCCGAATCTGGGAAATAAGCTAGCTAGCTCTCTGCTAGCCGCAGCTGTACCCGATGCTGCTGCGGCGGCTGTTGCTGCTAAACGGATTCGAAAGACGGCGGTTCAGGGCCCTGGCGCTGAGTGAACTATTGTTTTACCTTACTGGACTACAACGAGCATTTGAGATGTGATGCTTTTGTGCGTCGTATTTGAGCCTTTTGTAGCCGGAGGCTCTCGCTTGCTTGACGCGAAGGAGCTACGTTGCTGCAAAATGCACAACAGAACCACAACAGACTCCTGTTGAAGGGGGCGAGGTTAGACTGATAACAGCCCACACTGTGTCCTCAACACCCGGGGTCACATTTGGACAACGACCACCACTTTTTCTCCACGTCATACACCGCTTCATCAGCTGGCGATATGGATAAACTAACGATCATTTCAGGGTGCCTGTTTCTGGCAGCAGATATCTTTGCAATAGCCAGCATTGCAAACCCAGACTGGATCAACACTGGTGAATCAGCAGGTAAACGAAGCAGGCCAGCACTGCCATTCAAGACCACTCTTATGTTTTGTGTGATTTTTACCAGAACATTTGCCATCAGATCATTTCAAAACCAAATCCACAACGTGTAGGATTTTATGTGCAACAATATCTTTTGTCCTCCACAGCTGGGTCTTTTGTGCATATTTATGGTTCTTGTTATTGACTGCCAGACCAAAATGTCACAGATCATCACAATCTAATAACTGATTGATCAGTACCATGGACGTCTGTAGAAGCGTAACTAATGATTATTTGTATTGGCTTTTCATCAATAGATGAATAGTTATGTCAGAAAACAGATTTCCTAGATACCAAGGTGAATTGCAACAGTAAAAAACAGATTTTCAATTTTGCACTGATTTATAAAAATGAAAAAGCAGTCAATCTTCAGAGCGTGAAGCTGAAACAAAAGATTTACTTGATGATATTGCTGAAACAGTTAATCAGTTAACAGTTGTTATAAAATACATTACCTACAGTTCTGATGAGTGTTTAATAGCTTTACCTCCTTTTAAGCCAAAAAATGACCTATGACAAACTCCTTATAGCTGAGAATTTGTGGCTTTTCTTTGATTTATATCATTTAAATTAAATATTTTTGTGTTTTGAGCCACTGGTGAAACAAATCAATCAAATCAGAAATCCTGATTTGATTGTCTTTTAAACTACAGAGGCTATTGATGGGAAAAATATAGTCGTAGTTTAATCAGACATGAAAAAAAATATTTAGTTGTGGACTTTATTCTGTTGACCAATGAATTGATTAAGCGACTAAAGGTAATTTGGTGCTTTGTTTCTCTGGTGACTCCACATTTGAAGTGGCCTGATCAATGGAATCAGCAACTTGAGGTGCTTATTTGTGGCATCCCTGCTGATTCTGGACAGAGGCACTCGCTGTTAGTCTTCTTTTATTTGCGTCAGTGCTGAAAACACATTCAGGCTATTGATAGACAGCTGCTCTTCTTTGTTCCCTCTGCAGGATGACAGCTTAGTAACTGGGTCAGGGAGGATCCATCATCCACCAATACACATCCAGGCTGTATTAGCTCAACAGAATAAGCAATCTGTGCAAAAGTAATAATAGGATTCAAATGAAATGAGGCCACCATTTGCAATGTAGTCCATTTGATGGTATTGGAGAGCAAATAACGGATTTGCAGCTGTGTGTGAGTCTGTGTGACAAGGTCAGGACTTTTTGGTTGAGTTCACATCTGAAGTTAAGTGTGCTACTGTTAAAAAAGCGCACTGCCACCAGCCTTTGCTATATTTAAACCACAGTGTTGTGGTTAGCATTGGGGTTGTTACAGGCTGTTACACACTGTTAACTTCCACCTTGCTGTCACTGTTCTCACTTCCCCTCACAGTCAATGCTCTCTTTGATGATTGTGATGTGAATTGTCTTGCATGGTTTTATGAGAGTTGTAGATGACAAACCCCTGACATACTCCCTCACACCTTTTTACCCCTCCTCATCATTTTGAGAATGTGTCAGCCACTCTTTTGGAATATATATATTAGTAAAATAATGTAGGTCTTCTGTAGTGTTCTTTAGTACATTTTCACTGTGGTCAGTACATTACACTTCCTGTCTATCTTTGTGTGGCTCAAGTGGCTATGTAGTCATGTCTAGTTTTACTTACTTATTATTTAATCAATGTAAAAATAAATGGAATTTCAGTACTATATGCGCCTTAAATGCCAGATGTAGGTGAAGTTATTTGTGACACACCTTTGCATTTTGCAAAGGTTGTTTTCTTTATGAGTTGAGTGTGCCATCTTTACCGCAAGCATGTAGTTAGATTTGTGGTACCAATTTAGCATTTAATAAATTACTCAGTAGACACTATGATGTAGTTTTAAGCAGATTGTCAACAACTATAACCCCTTCTGTGGGCACCCTTAAGTGGAGCCTGGAGTCATTTTTATAAAACTGTGTAAGATATAATGTCATTAAAAACACAAGCCACAAAAGAGCAGGTCCTATTTGTCAAGTACCTGCTGCAAATACTGCAGCTCATTCTGTTGTGTATTGTATTGATGTTGGAGTTGTCAAAAAGCCGACCTCTTCTTCTCCCCTTATCTGTGAAGCAACACTTACCAATAGATTTTCTTTAAACTTCTTCCATTCTACTTTGGCAATGGACACCACATATTTGCAAACTCTTTGTTGTTAGCATGAAATTCTCTTCTGCGAGTGGTCAAAACATGGTCAAAAAATTTTTAACATAATTTATTTTATTTCCCAGTGTGGATTTTTACTCACAGTTGTACACATAATTGTGTAATTCTAATATAGATTATTTTTTGCAAAGACACATTATGCTTGTCATATATAAGTAGGCAAACCCACAAACACATTTTCATCAAAAAAAGCAGCAAAGTTCATCATATCATTCTTGCTTACACCACTTTAAAGTTGGGGGATTTGCTTTAATTTCAAGTTATTCCCGGACCCCTCTTGTTGGCTGCCCATTTCATTTCACTTTGCTGTTTCAACTTGTGACCTTTGTTTCTTATTTTCAGTACAGCTTGTCTGTTTGTGGCTTGTTTTGTCTTGACTTTTAAGATTGCCTAGGCATATCAAGCAATTTCACAGTTTCTCTTTGGGGCTCTGTTAAGCTGTCTTTAGTTAATTTGAACACTAGGCCTCTGTTATAGCCGACATGCTGCTAAATTGGATTCAGCCTAATAATAACAACAATTCGTGCATTGCAGTACTTTGAGTTAAACTATGAATTAAACTAGCATGAGCTGTTTGTATTATTTTGTGTCAGGCATTCAGCAGTCTTGTTAGAAGTTATTGTGAAGTAAGAGCCTCTGATGACTCCCTGCATTTTATTATGCCCAGTCAGCTGATCTTGTGCGTTGTTGTTGTCCTACCAGAGGGGCTCAGTGCTGGACAACCTGCCCTCGTAGGACATCAGAGTGTCATCTTTGTGCAACATGTTACTGTGGGCAGTTAGATTCTATTAACGCTGATTGAACTAATCAAAAAGAAGTAAACAAACTATGAGGCTTGTCAGAAACACCACCTAGTACTGATAATGAACCCTAGAACATCCCAAGAGGGAGGAGAAGTAGCACTGAAAAACACGAGTACCTGTGACAGGCGTGTGATATCCTCAGGTATTAAAGGCTGAAGCTGATTTCCTTCACTGAGCTTTACGACAAAGCTATTGTTGTTGCAGTGTCAGATACAAACTGTGAATCTCTGCTGACGCTTGTCACCCTAGTCAACGGCTCAGATATCCTCTGAAACACTCAATACATGCACTCACACTTAAAAAGCTAAATTACATCTTGTCACTGACAGGCTTTTCATCAGTCCACCATATCCGGGACAAGTGATGATTTTCACATTTACTATCTTTCAGTGTAACTTTTCTAGAATCAAAACTTAAAAGGCTTTGTACAAAATCTTGAAAGTTTGGAAAATTGTAACCATTGTGTTTTCAAGGTTAGCAGTGTGCTTTAATTTGAATATATTCCCTGAAAAAAAAATTTTCAACATGATCTGGTGTTTCATCTAGATGGCCTCTCATGAGATGAAATGATCCATCATCATATTTGTCAACTGGTGTCAAAAGTGGCAAGGATTGGCTGCTAAAATAAGTGACAATATAAATTTATCGCTGTGTGTATGAAAAAGATGTAACCTTACTAAACGATTTAGATGTAATGATAAAGGCTGTGAGAGTCTGGAAATTTTTCGTTCAGGTACCTTGAAAGTGTGTCAGAAGTTTTTCAGTTTTGCTCTTAAATAGCTGTACGAACCCCCTGTTGAAAGAGGCAATTTCAAAATTCGGTTTCCAATGCCATTGCAAGTATTTCAGAATTGTCAGGTGGATTTAATTTGGGTGGAAAGCATTCTCTGTTTAAGAATGAATTATTAACACTCACTGTTGCAACCCTCTGTTTACTGAAGTGTTAAGTGAAATGTTTTATTGTGTGCAGTGAGCTACTGAATGAAGCAAGAGTTAAAGTGAAAAGGCCCTAGTTGTGATGGGAAGTTGCCACAATTTTTCTTTTCAAGCAAGCGTATTCTTAAGAACCAACAAATTGCACTTTACATTTTTTGCCATATCAGTCCTTGATTAGAAATATTCTCCACACTGCAGACCTTCTCCTTTGCACCAGCAGATGTTTATCACCCCAAAGTGAATGCTGTTCAGAATCACTTGTGTAATAATAAACAGATTTATTTTAGGAGCTGCAGTAGCTGCTACAGATGGTGTCAGTACCAGAGTTTTGTAATCTCTGTAGTCAAGCTCTTCATATTTGCGAGAGTATAACTATTGTAAGTCTGCGTTGAGCAAAAAACTGATTTATTGGAAAAAGAATGTAATACACGTTACAGGAAATAAAAGAAAAATGTATGAAAAAGATGAAAGTTGCTTTTGCCAAAACTACATAAACAATCACACGTGGTCAGGGACTGATGCTGTAGTTAGGCCAATTCCCTACATGATCTAAACCAGATGAAACAGGAGAATATTACATTGCGTTACATTTGGTGTCCCTTTTCAGAGCACAAGGACGCACATTGCCACTGGTGCACAGCAACTGAAACCAGGCCCGGGCGATATCATCCAGCTGCAGATGCAGAGTCAGCAGTTTTGACCTGCAGTTCAGGTCCTACCTGTGCCACGAGAGGCAAGGGCAAAATAAACAGCAGCTCTGGTTCAGAACTGCAGATGTAGATGTGACAGTGTTTGAAAATTACAGGCAAGCATAATTGTGATATGTGCACCAGAGTGTTGAATATAAAACCTTAACAGCTGTTTGTGTTAAAATTGCAGCAGCCATGACTTTCCTTTCCTGTAGTTAGAGGCTGCTTATTTACTTATTTTGCTTTCCCACATGTGCTGCAGGCTTTTCTGACTGAACTGAGGATGCCAATTGCCACAAAAATATTGTTGATCAGACATATACCTTTTTGTTTTTCTTTTATGTCTGATTCTTTATGCGTTTTTACTGGGTTTGAGGGGAGGGACAGTGTAATTTGCATATTTACATTTTAATGAGAAATATCACTCCTTTGGACTGCAGGTTGACTCTGGTCCAGATCTGCTGGATCTGCTGGAACTGGTTCTTGTTTGTTTGGTAATTTAAGTTTGTTCACCAGGAGGGTGTTGTTCATGACAGTACAGATACATTAAAGAAGCAAGTGAGTCTCCTTTCTGGGAGATTATTGATCAACATTTTATTCTCTGTAAAAGGGCAGATGACTGTGGACACTTAGACAGCAAACAGGATTCAGATAATAACAGCACCTAAGAATTTGAAGCATTCAGTAAGATTCCCCTTTACTTTCCAAAGTCTTGCTCATCGTGCTTGGCCAGTACCCTAGATAGTGGGGGGCTTACGTTTGCTGACACTGTGTAATGGACATATGTGTAGTTTGTCCTGTGAGTCTTGGAGAAATGTTATATTAGTTCAAGTTAATTATATTGTAACATTAGATTCAATTTGACAGAATGAACAGTAGAAGATGATAAGAAGCGATGCGTTTCTCTTGCTATCTGCTGTGCTCCAGTGTCCCTACAATCTAAGCGGCTGCTGTAAAAGCCTCTTAACAGCAGCGGCAGAAGAACATGCTGGTGGCTGCTTTAGCATGCTTACTCGTCGCCCACCACAGTTCAGAGGCCTGTTTGACTCATCCCTCCAGAGCTTTCAAACAGCAGCACCTCCTGTGCTCCGCTAATGACAGCATCATCATGCTGCAGATGAGCAGAGACCGGCCCCATTTCCTCTCATTTGGACTGAGATATGATGAGAGGAGTATTTTGATCATACAGAGTTGACTGCGGGGTAACACCATGATGGGGGATTGGTCCATTTTTTTCCCATATGTGTGAAGAATCAAAGACATTTTTTTTAATGAAGAGCATCAGTTTGGCTCAGGATATGGTCACACTTGCTCAGTGCAACAGATGAGTTCCAGTATGGTTGGGTGATAAATCAAATTTTGGCTTCCAGCAAATATTCCCTTTGGCTATGGTGCTCTCCTTTTGTCTTGTGGTATAAATCTAGCACACCTCTTTTCTTTGCAGCAGTGCCACCCCTTTCCTTAAAGTCCAGACACGTTTAGTTCAACTCCTGTGGTCAAGAGAGTGAACATTACACGTATGATAGATGAGTATTTCTTTTTTACATTATTACATTATTACAATCAATTAATGCATGTTTCCATTGTCAGTGGTGTACTGTGTTAAATAATCGTTATCTCAGTATTGACCAAAATAATCACTTTTTTTTTTTTTTTTTTTTTTTTATCGCCGTAATTGTGAAGCCCTGTGTTCAAGCAAGTTTCGATGCAGTTTCAAGTTGGGGTGGACTCGTGTCAGAGTTCATCTTCATTTGATCAACCAATTATAACGCTGAGGCACGAAATGGAGAAGTCATTATTTTAGTGCTGTATCACTCTACAAGACGTATTCATGCTCTGGGCTTCCGGTGAGAAGATTGACACCACTCTTATGTCTGTTAAATGTATCTCATCTCCTAAAAGATGGTCTTTTTTTAAAATTGGGCTGTCTGTGCAGTAGAAAGATGCACATTTTTTTTTGAAAATGTTGCTACATGATCAGAGAAAGCTGAGAAAGGGGGTTGTTGTTGCACTGGAGCACTTAAGGCTTTTGCTGCTGGGTGACATACTGTAAGCCGGGCGATGCTTGGTTTTGGCTCGTCATATTCAGTTTCTGAAAACACTTGAAGCGCGAAATGCATCAGCAGAACGTTGATTCATATTTGGTCTGCACTGCCTGGTTTGGCAGTTTGATTTGAGTTTCGTGAGCCCCCCCCCCCCCTCTTGATCCAACTTTTTAGTCCAAGATTGGCGACACAAAGTCACGTTTGTTCATCCAAACATAGCTCACGCTTTTGATGTCAAACCCAGGGAGGTTGGGGTAAGAGGCTGGGGTGGGTATTGAAGGTTTGTTATTATTGGATGATTTAGTCACCATGCTAGGAATAAAAAAATATTGTGTCTGTGGAGGCTGGGATATAAAAAATATGCAAGTACAAACTGCCCAGAGCTCTAGTCTTTCCAAAATGTGTATTCTTATCATTTCAACTATTCCTTTCATTTCTCCTTATGCATATTTTACATAGCCAGTCCAAATTTACAGGGTTGTGTGTCTGTCAGTTGAATGTTGCAATGAATATGTATCATGAACACACTGTCGTCGTTTTACTATCAGACCGGACTTCAACGTGAACTGTTTGTTGAGTTGTTTACCTGTATCCATGTACCATAGCGTGCCTGCCTGCTGTAGGGCAGGAATTCCACACAGAGCTAGTGAAACAGCAGGAGGCCCCAGGATCCAGGGGAAGTGGTCATAAACCGCTGCCATTAAACTTTTGCTTTGTGTTGTCCTGTTCCCAGCGCCGTTCCGTGCTTTCTTTACCTCGTTCACCTCCCGTTCTTTAACTTGTTCGAGTTTACTCTGCAACGCTGGGCCAACGTCAGTAGGCTGTTAAATAAGACTGTGAACCATTCTTCTGCCATCCTTTTCCCTTTTCACTGTTCCCGCACAAGTGTTCTGCACAGTATGACTTGAGTTGCCATAGCAATAAGACAGACGATAAGGTAAAAGAGAACCTTATTTTCACTTGTTCCTTTTCTGTGATGAAACACATGTTCTCTATTCACAGCATTACTGTGTTTGGTCTGAAAGGTAGGTTTTTATCCCTGTAGAAGAAGATATAAAGCTCTCACTTCTGCAGTTCCAGATATGGCTCACTTTAACATCTACAGACTCTCAAGGCGTTTCTTTTTGAACCACTGGCATTGTTTGTGTGGGTTGTTACTGTAAAAGCGGCGCTCTCACTGGTTGTTATAAAAGGGGACAGGATTTCCTCTGGACAGCCTGCAGAACCCACCACACCCCCCGCAGCAACACGAACACTTCCCACACAGGCTTTGCTTTTTTTGTTTGAATTCAAGTGCTTTAGACACAAGAGGGTTAATTAGCAGCATTATGTATGTATTCATTGTGTAAATATAAAAAAGGTAATTACAGACGGGTTATGAAATGTCTGGATTTGGGTGCCAGCTAGAGCAAGTATGACCTTCTGAAATTCCAGCTTGCATACTTGTCTCATGCACACGTCCACCCACCTGCTCAGCCTCTGTTGAACTTGATGGTGATGCCCACACAGGCTTGCCTTTTCCGTGAATGGGTTATTTTGTGGTCAGTGGAATGAGTGTTTACCACTCATCAGCTTTTCTTTTTTTTTCAGCTTATGCCTCAGACATGCAGAGGATATGTTGGTATATTATCCCAAGACAACAATGTGACAGTCAGTCCTCGAATTAGAATTAGCTTAGCCACATACCCTATATTCTGAGCTGTTTTCATTCATAAATGGACAAGGTTTGTTTAATGGTTTCCTGTGCTATGAAGGGGTTTTCCCATGTTTAGATTCCCATTTTGTTCATCACATAGACTTGCCCATGGAATTGCACTATTCCACTGACCAACAGACAGCAGTGTTGAGCCAAGGTGTGCTGCAGTGCACAAGGTAGGGGAGAAGAAGTCAGTTAACATGAATGTAAATAATGCAAGATTTAAAGCTGCGTGTGAACAAAACTCCACGGGACACATTCTAGTTTAAATTTGTTTTATTCAATTATGAGTGGATTTCATGAGCGTGGAATTTATTGTTTAGGAATGTATGACATGTATTTAGTGCCATTTCAGTACCTGCTGGGTTTTGGTACTAATGGAGTGTGAGACAGAAAACTGCATTTGTTGTGGTGCTGCTTCTGGTGCCCATTTGACTCTGAAATGCAGTGCAGGATAAAACATCTTTGGTTGAAACATCAGTGATTTGGAAGGCATTTCAAACCCCGGAATACACTTCAATAGCTTGTACCTTTGTTAACATGCCAAAGAGACAGCTGTTGTGCTTACTCAGGTAGATATATTCCCCTTGAGAACGTGCTCTTAATTGAATGGCATCCCTCCAGAGTGAATGCACCACTGGAGCGTGTTTCTGCTCTGAGTGCTGGCCTTCACACTCACCCTGAGTGAGGAATGAATCCATTTGTCTCCCTGTCTGATCAATCATGGAAGTCGTGCCATGTTTTGTAATGGAAGATGTGCATACTTACATAAGATCTCAGCCAAAGACGAGAGAGATGAAGGAAGGAGATGGTCATTATATTTGAGTATGAAACAGGAAATATTGTGTCTTAAAGCTGCTGAACATTTGTCTGGTATCACTGTAACTTCTTTCCCTGTCGATGTTAAGTGTCATATCTGCGTGGGACAGATTCAGTAATTGGCAAGATTGATTTAGCCCTCACCCTCTCTCCTTGACTGTGAGAGTGTGAGGAAAAAATGTAGGCCCTGCACTGGTTTAATTGGCTCCCACCAAATCCCTGCCAGCATCGAATTGGTTACAAATTAAAGGAGCTTCTCTTTTCTTTCTTCATTCTTCCCCCTTCACTTGTTCCTCTTTCACGTTGCTCCGACCTCTCCCTCACTGGACCTTGTCGTCGATTGAGGCACCAATTTGTCACAGCTTGACTGTTTTTCCCTAGCATGAGACCCTTAACCTTTTTTGCTCTTGTGGGTTTTTTTCCCACTTGCATTTTTTGTGACATACTGCTACCCTCACAGATGTAATGTAAGAAATAAGGATCATGTGCTCAAATGTCAGCTGTTAGAATGCCTTGCCATAATTTGATGTTAGTCTCCTGGTGTGCACAGATACACTATATAGATAGACAGAGCCACTTTGCTTGCGTTTTAATCTCTTGAGCTTGCAATGTACATTTACTGATGCTTTAGTGTTTTGTTTATGTGCTTTTTATTAGCTGTGCTGCTTTAAATTCTTATGGATGATGATTGTAGATGATTTCCAAACCCTGTGCCATGGACCAGTGCTGAACCTACGTGTGCTCCGACCATATTATAGCTAATATGTAAAGAAAACTGAAATCATCATTTAAGGTTTTTAAAAGAATTCACTAGAGCTGAAGTGCAGCAACTTTTGCAATTGACGCCTCACCATTATTCAACTCTCTCTGCAGGTGCCCTTACAGTCGGTCTAGTCCGGCAATGTCAGACCATCCACGGACGAGATCGGACCTGTATACCACCACGACTGCCCCCAGAGTGGGTCACCACGCTTTTCTTTATCATCATGGGCATCATCTCCCTCACAGTCACCTGTGGTCTGCTGGTGGCTTCACACTGGCGCAGAGAAGCCACCAAATACGCCCGTTGGATCGCCTTTACTGGCAGTAAGTAAACAAGACAATGACTTTCATAGTGAATGAAATTATTTTGCTTTACTCGACTTTCCATTAGCATATTTCCCTTTGTGCTTCCACACCTTCCTCTGTCTCACTGCATAACCTTTAGAAAAATAACCTTAGTTATTTAACGTAGCCACATTGGTATTTTCACAAACATGGTTTCTTTGGGGGCATGAAATAATGAAAGGAGAAGAGATGAGATTGAGTGAGTGTGAGAAATAGTTATGCACTGCTAATTTGATGGATGTGTAGATAAATATGACGTCTAAAATATCCAAGGCCATATACAGGGCTTTATGTGTTTTTGTTTCTGAGAGTGAAAAATAAATGTGTGTGTGTGTGTGTGTGTGTGTTTGGTTGCATTTGCACATCTGTGAGTGTTGTTTTTGCATGTTAGACGAACACTCTTGCTCCCCTGAAGCTGATTTATTGAGTAATGCAGCTGGTCTGGTACAGAGTGGGTGGCTTGTGTGCCACTGCGATTTTTTTTTTTTCCCCCAAAACGATTTCTGTATAGATGCACTTCCAGCACTCGATAATAACTCAGCATCCATCTCGCGCGCTGTGACTCGAGCTGGTTTCGTAAGGCTGTGTGGGAGAGCGGAGTTTGATTGGTCGGTTAGTTAGGGGAATAGACAGCCTCAAGCACACTTGTACAGACGGAGCAGCCTGTGAAGCCACAATGCTGCATATTATTGTTTGAAAGCTCAGGGCATTTTTTTTTTGTTTGTTTTTTTGGGTTGTTTCTTTTTTTTGGGACACTGTGCCCTTTTTTGCCCTGTAGATTTTGAACAAACACTCAGTGCTTTCCTCATGTTTTTGCATGTGGAGCCAAATGCAGATTCATAATTAGATTTTGTAACTCTTCCTAATCACTTGCAAATACCCGATGAATCACCACTTTACAGAAGCCCGAAGCCCTCCACAAACTGTCTGTCCGGTGAGCACAAATCTGTGTCACAAGCTAAATTGGAAGGCATTGAATCATTGTTTAACGAGCACACGCAAAGGAAAGTAAGGCGGTTGCCACGGCAACACTGAGCAGTTTTCACCCTTATCCCCCTTCAAGGCTTCTCTTGGCCATATTTGACAAGAGGTATATTAATAGTACTGGTTCTCTCTGAGGTGGCTAAAGCATGGTGATGAGTATGGCTTTAAATGAGGAAACAAATGTAGCTGAATGAGTTTGCTGAAGAAGATAGAAAATCATCACTTTATGTTTTTTTTTAGCACCCCAGTTACCTGACACTTAAGTGGCTGTGGATCTTCTTGAGATCCTCTTATTTCAAGAGCCTGTTTGAAGGATAGGAGGACAACAACAAAAAGCCAAAAATGGGACCAATGTACAAGCTTGTTTTTTATTCCATCTAATGTAGCTGAACTCTAGCTGTGATGGAGAGCACCTCTTTGGTATCAGCCGAGCGGGAGAGGGAGTGAGAGGTCAGGAGAGGGGAACGGGTGGTGGATTAAGAAGAGTAAAGAAGGCAAGCTGTGTGAATAATCATGTTTGTAGTGGTCAAGAGCCGAGACTGCGAGTGAGTGAGAGGTGGTTGCCAATGTAAAGACACAAATGGAAGGGGAGAATAAAGTGAAGTGGCTGTGTGGAGATGGGGGTGGTTCGGTCGGGGTAAACAGGTCATGAAGGTTGACAGAAGGTGGGCAGTCTGTAGAGTAACTGGCTCCAGGCCACCAGCACCTGAATGGACAGCTTTGTATGATCAGCACAGACCCGCCTCTGTGTCTCTATACTCTCTCTCTCTCTCACACACACACACACACACACATATATACACACACACACACCCCAGATGTGATGATCATCTGTGGCCATTTAATTGGGTAATAATAAGTGTAATTCTAACAAGACATTAACTAACTATGGAATATGTGGTTATAAATTAAATTCTGAAGACAAGGAAAATGTGTATAATTTCCCCTACCACCCCAGGTATTAATTACAGCCTCAAAGACGTTCATTGTTGGTCCACAATAACGAAGATGCTCCCTGAACAGAGAGAATAGCCACTTCATTATGGAGTGACTATTGATGGTGTTCAACGCAACAGAAGCTATTTTCGTTTTATTTTCTGCCCACAAACTATGAGGTGATGTTACCCTTCAAGTGCAGTTCAAGTTATTTTTCATTGCTTTTTAAAAGTGGATCGTTTTACTATTTACAGATTTTTATTCTTAATCCCATTTACCTGCACGCTTCCTGTGATGTAATGGCAACCTTTTTGCCAAACTGGTTGGTAACCAGTGCTCACTGGGTCCTTGTACAAAACTGAAGCAGTGAAAGAAAAATATCTCGTTAGCCAACATGTAAAATGATTATGATAAATCTGCTAATGTCAGCCGATTACAGTGGGTGACACCAGTTTAGGCACTACTGAGAAGCAGCGGACCGTGAGGTGCACTTCAGTTAAATTGTGCAGGAATAATGCTGAGCCATGTATTTCTAGGTCCATTTTTAGCTTACCTTTCACAACGTCCTTTTGCAATCACACCCCCCTCACGGATAAACACATGGCCGGAGCAATGAGCAGGCAAAATGACAGACATAAATATTTGCTTGTGTGCGGCTTGTGATACAGGGTTACCAGACGTTGTTCATTTAGGCTTGCTGACAGACTGGAGACGTTTGGCCTGTTTGAGTCAGCACAGCATGGACCTGATCATTTATGAACATACTGCCATTCTGATTGTATATAGTATGTAATGGCTCACATCTTAGATAAGGCACAGTGAGAAGTACAGGAGTCTGACAATAACAGCTAACTAACAGTTAAACTGTAAAACAAGTTTATTAGTTAACCAAGTAGCTGCATGAATGTCACACTCAGTTAATCTTATTCATTTATGGTATGAATATACTTGTGGCTCTATTAGGATATTTTGAATAACATTGCAAATAAGGGAGAATGGGTGATTTATGACAGTGTTTTATATTAAACTGTATTAGGCACATGGCTTTGTCAGGTATTTAAGCTGCTGGTTTAGCCAATACCAAATATTCCCGTCTGTTTGTTTTATCAGTTAGCAATTACTCACAGTGATAGAGTCATATCGCACATCCCTAATTAAATATTTAAGCCCCAAAATGTCTTGTAATACCAGTATCTGGATTGCTGTACTATAACAGGCTCTTCTAGCTGCAGGCTGCTTGAAGAAACTGTTAAACTGTTAAACATTAGATTATATTTGGAGCAGGAGAAATGATCCCTCAGGTACTGACCAGCACTGCACACTGACAAGCTGGAGTGAACAGGTTAAAGCTAAAAATGCCTTAATGTGCCATCACCAGGTCAATTACACACTGTTGAGGAAACCAGAATAATTCAGCACAGCCTCAGCTGACTTTCAGGTGCTGCTGGCGAACACAAAATCTTTATGCCTCTGCGCCAGCAATGCTTTATGTTTTTGTATAACGTCAACTCAGACTCGAGGATGAATTGTTTTACATTTTGGTGGTCAAAGGGACCGTTCCCTTACAAAACACGTTTTTCCACTTCATCATAATGCTCTGCAAAAATACCTCTGTGACCGTTATCCAACACCATAGCTGAAGAGGAGATTGTGACCATATTTCACATTTGATCAGATACTGGACCTTTGAAACTGAGCCAACATGGAGCAGTAGATTAATGTTATTGCAATAGTGACAAAGCTTTCTATCAGTCCCCTGTAGTCCTCTGTATAAATGAAGTGTGTGTGAAAAGACAATAGATATAAAACTGAAACTTGACCCATGCATGGAGACTTTTCAGTGCAAGGCAGTAATTCTGTTTTCTCCTCAGGTGGTGAAGTCATATTCAGTGAGCACAAAACATAGTTCGTACAGTCACAGACAGTAAATTGTTCAAAACACATCATTCTTGACGTCAAACCCAGTGAAGTTTGGCATTTGGTGGCTGTTAAAGGGTTTGACATCAAGAACAATGTTTGGATGATGATTCAATGTAATGAGTACTTGTGATTCTGCTGGAAACTAAGGTAGTTAAGAGTTTTTGTAGCACACACTAGTAACATATGATGGGCAGCCCTTTCACCCCACCACACTACTACAGACAGTTGGTGCAGGAAGAACCGACTGCACCGAGTCTTATTTTTATTTTTATTTTTACGTGAAGCTATTCAAAAAATTCTGCACTGCCATTGGCATGGGATTCACAAATTCACACAGCTGGCTTTGCTATTTAACTTCATTAACTGCATTACATAAAAGAAGCTGGACTGAATGTTTCAGGAAAAACATCTTCAAAGTAAGCAGAAGAGGAAGCAGTAGATGATTAGTCAACCACAGATTCCTGCTTCCTGGACAGGATGGTAAAACTTTATAATGACTTCACGAATAGCTTCACCTCTGATGTCTGCTTTGCTTTCAGCTGTAGACAAATCTGATGCATCACAACATGTGTTCCTTCAGTTTTATGTCATGCACATGCATGCTTATGAAAGGCTCCATCTGTCTCAAGGCTACATTAGCCACTGCTCGCAGAGCACAGCTTAATCTCCAACCAAACTGTCAGAGGTTGAGTTCATTGTGGTTAAAGTAGATATCGAGTTTCAGTAAAAAAGATCATATCTCTGGTTCTGCTGTATCAATTCTGATTTGGAGTCTGCCAGTCTTATTTGGGTATAATGCTAAATCGGTGGAGTGCTCCTTTAAATCAGGGTTCTCTTATCCCATACTGCACTTAAAGAAATTGGGTCTCTTGTGTATATATATATATAGATATATATATCTATATATATCTATATATATATATATATATAGATAGATATAGATATAGATATATCTATATATATATATATATATATATATATATATATATATATATATATATATATATATATATATATATATATATAGACATATATATATATATATATATAGACATATATATAGATCTATATATATATATATATAGATATATATATATATAGACTTTTGAGAAATCAGGTGCAGAAAACTAGCCTGGTTCCTTAAGTGAAGATGAGCTTAGCTGTGGTTTATGAACTAGTGTGTGTGTGTGTGTGTGTCTGTTCACACCATTTCTGATTAAAATCCCCACTTTCACTTCTGCTACTCTATTCTCTGAAAATGAGTTTCAGTCGAGCAGAATTCAAACACACTGTAAATGGAAATAATTGCTTTGTAATGCGTCAAGATTTATCAGTAAATTATGTCTTATACCTAACATGTCGTGGCAGCTATAGGAGAGTACGACAGCGTTAACATATGTGATTTCCTCCAAAGCCCCTAGTGTTTGTTTTTTTCTTTACTAGTGCAGGAAAGTCTGTTAAAGGATTTAACCTAATAAACAGAGCTGGATGTGGCTGTTTAGAAAGCTTGAAATCTGATTTGCACCTCTAAGCATGCAGAGAAATTTTAAACTGTGTTAATCAGCCTGAGGTCGCATAAAAAGCTTATTTATGGTTAACATTTACTGAAACTAATGCTGTGTTCAAGTAGTGTTGGAAATACTGTAAGTTTGTGTTGGGTTCAAGAATAGAACTTGATAATGATATGGTTTTACCCACAAATTCTCGCCTAAAGCCACATAAAGGTTTGACTTCAGAGCTTAAGTTCGGTGAAATACCTGTGGGATGGTTTTTAATGATTTGCTGAGATATTTGACTGTGGGCGAATGCTGCCTTCATGAACTATCGAAAATATCAGAAATGTTGTAATTTAAAGTTGGAAATACTTTTACAAAAAATAAAAAAGCCCCAACAGAACAACAAATATAAATTTTCATGTGCCAGAGTGTAAGAACTGGTTGACACACTTCTGGGGGAAACACAGCATTTGAATATCACTCCTTTTTTGTTTTTGTTTTACTGCTCCTGTATAAAATGTAGTCGAGTTTTTATTACTGAGCTGCTGTAGACCTGTGCTCTCCAAACATGTCTGGCCTCGTCTTTGAATTGCGTGTCTTTCATTTGTCTGGTTGTCTGTACAGGAGATGACTGATTTACAGGTTTAATTCGAGCACACAGCGCACATTTGTCATTCCTGAAACTTTTCAGATAACTCGTCCTTTGTTTGCTTGTTGTTCTTCTTTAGTTGAAAAGAAGACAAGACAGCGTTATTAATAAGATTGTGATCGCTGGGTTGTCATCTCTCAAGACCACAAATAAACAGAAGTATGAAATAAATGATGATATTAGAATGTCTGCTGCCTTTGCCTTAACATATGAAAAGAGTGACATGACGTACTGTTGAGAGATTTTCAGAAGTTTTCTGGAGTAATTCTTATGTTTCCCAGATTATATGGCATATAATGCGGACATGACAAAGGGTCATATGTTCTCCAGCTCTAGCGTTAGGGTTGTTTGTCCCTGTGACAATCAGAGGTGTAATATTTGTCGACAGGTTATTGACCTGGGAAACATAGGACCCCAGCAGCAAAGATATACTTCTGGTTTTCTTGTTGATGTTCAGGTTGCACTTTGGCTTTCTATGAGAGACAATTATTTGAAATTTCCAGCTAAAGGCCTGTTGCAATGATCTGTGCCAAATATGCTCCCCAATTTCTGCCTCTTTATTTTTTTTTTGCTTGGACGTACATTTGTTGGAATAATGTATAATCTGTGACGTTTCACCTATTTTTACACGAAATCATTAAACATTAAAGTTACATAAATGGCTGAGAGGCAGAGTCATGCTGATCACAAAGCATACCATGAGTCTGCGGCGTATAATTGCTCTTTGAAAGGCCATTTGAAAAGCGCTATTGTACATCGGTAATGAACTTGCTAAAATTGAATTCAATTTGAGCTGTCGAGTGAGTTCCTGCTTAATTTTCTGCAACTTGTGTGGAGCGCAAAGGCCAAAGCGTAGGCTGTGGTCAGACTTTTCTTGCTTTTATTTCTGTCTTAAAGTCTAGAAGTATATATTTAGTCACATGAGTCTAGCTCTGAAATACATTTGGTTTACATGTAGGATGGACTATGGAGTAAAAGCGGGTGTCTGTACAGAATCATAGCAGTCATGTTCAAGCGCTGAACTAACATTTTCTCTCCTGCTTCTTCCTTCTTTCCAGTGATCCTGTTCTGCATGGCGGCGCTCATCTTCCCCATAGGCTTCTACATCAACGAGGTGGGAGGCCAGCCGTACAAGCTGCCCAACAACACAGTGGTCGGCTCCTCGTACGTGCTGTTTGTCCTCTCCATCTTCTTCACCATAGTGGGACTTCTGTTTGCAGGCAAAGTTTGCCTCCCAGGCTGAGGACTCAAACCATGCCCGCCTCTGGACTGACACAAGAGGCTCTGAAAATTTTATGGGATTTACAAATACTCACAATGACTGAAAATCAAAAACAACAAACTCTGGCCACAGGGCTGATACAGAGATGTCTTTGATTTATGTGTCAAGGGACCGCAGACCGTGAAGTATCTAACGACTAAAAAATGAAAACGAATAAATGAACAAAACACTAAAGGTGGGACATGGCCACAAAGGGGTGGAGGAGTGTGACAGAGGGCAGCCGAGGCTGTCGCTGCACCCTGCCACTGTTGATTTAAAATATGGCCGCCTCTCCGTTGTTGTTCTGTTGGGGAATAGGGTGTTTAATGTGCCGCTGTCATGGCAACTGCGGCCATAATGCTGGCGCGCATTGCATGAGGACCACTACAGCCGCTCCTCGACTTGACCCCTCCGCTCGCCCTGAGCACACATCTGCGCCGTCACGACTGCTCCTGTTGCTATTTTTGGCTTCTCTTAGCTATTTCAGTTGTGTGGTTTTCTGTTGTTGTACATTTTGTGTTTTTTTTTTTCTTTCTTTCCTTTTTTTCCCTCTTCCACCTCCCTCCCCCAGCAGCCTTGCCACTGAAGCTCGAGTGTACTTGAGGTTCACTGAACAGGATCCTTGAGGGGAACTGAAGAGTTTCCTGCCAGCTTGGCTTTTAGAGCAGGGTTTATTCTCGCCTGTCACTTCAGGAGGCCCCAGGTGTGCAGCTGGGGAGAGCAGCTGTGAGTCCAGCTGTCTGGGCCAGTTCACTGGCTGCTGTGGACCTAAGGAAGGTGCAGGTGTGCTGCCTCTTTTTCTCACAAACAGGTGCAGCTAAGGAGCCGGTAGCAATGAGGGCTGACCTCCCTGGGCAGCAGAACAGGAGGTCAAGTACCACAAAGGAGAATGCCACTCAATGTGAGAGCTTGCATTATGTTATTTACATGGACAGCAAACAGAGTATTAGTGAGTGTTGACAGCTGTTTTGCTAAGCTAAAGCCATGATGCTGATGCACATCATTTGCCAATATCTAGAAGACTGTGAATTTAGAGAACAATCATCATAAACATAAACACAACTTGTATTTGTAGTAATACTCTTAATACATTTAAGTACAGGCCACAAGTACACTGGCCTTTTCAAGGTATTTTCAGAGGTGAACATTACTGTGGGGTTGAAATGAACTCATACATGTAATTATAGCAGACAGTATTGACTTGTACAAATAGAAGCTGATGTTACGTCTGGTGTGAAAATAACATATGTGAATGCTGAAAATTGGTGGTATTCTCCTTTAATGTTGGACAATAAAGAAGGGAGCCAGGAGTAATTTTTTTGTTGTTGTTTTTTGTTTTCTAAACAGTGAAGGCAGTGGGACTGCAGGTCAGGTCCATGCATGAGGCTGTGCCTCAGTGTGCTACCCTTGAGGCCTGTGAATGTAAAACACACACACACACACACACTTTAATTAACCTCAGTGAAATTTTAGTTTCCAAAGCCCAAATGTGATCCTTCAGATTCAGTGTGTGCTTCAGTGCAAGTCTCTCAAAATTAGGACACGTCACACAACTCATTTGTATAATGTCGTTCACATTTTGACTAATTGGCACCATTAAAAGTATGCTGAATTAGATATTTGAAGCTCTTGTTTGCAGAAAACTAAAAAACAACAAAACAAAACAGTGATTAGTATTCTTGGGCATATTGAAAAGAGTGCATTTTTTATTCTAAGCACATTTATAGACGTTTATTTGTGATGGATTATATTTGATAATTGTTAAAAACCTGGTCTGCAAAGCACAGAAAACCAACCATTCCTCAATTCACAGACGGGAGTCTGGTGACATTTCATAACCCACTGATTTACAATTTAGTATCACAAGAAGCAAAGCAGAAATGACTTTGACAGTCAATTGAAGCAATCAATTGATTATCAAATCCTTTCAGCTCTTCCACGTATGGGCTGATACTTAACATGCTCAACAATTTGGGTGGTGTGTGTGTGTGTGTGTGTTTTAAATCAATCACAGAGCCCAGTCGTTAAGTCTTAGACTTTTGTTTTGTATTTCTGTTTGCTGCTCAGCTTTTCTTACTCTTGGTCTGATGATGTATACTGCTATCTCTACACTCTGCAGTGGCCTGTCTTGGTTGGTTCAGTATTGTGCCATGACCTGTTTTTGTTTAATAATGTACAGACACAAGAGGCAGGTTTTCTGTATTAGGAAGCACTGTGCATTCAACAGTATAGGTAACAGAAATAGAAGCACCACAAATGTATAAAAAAGAGAACTTCTTACCTCATTGTTTTTGTTTCTGCTATTATTTTCTAATGGTGGCAATGTGTGCCCTCTAATTTGTCTCTTGCCTTGATCGGATGTCTTCACATAAAGCCTATGATCATAGGAAATTATTTATCACTGAATAAAATGAGAAAAATGGGTGTGTGTGACTCTGACGCCGGCTGTATGAGTTATTGTGCTTATATGAGGGGATGCTAAGTATGACTCTCATCAGTAGCTAAGCAGATAATTTAATCAGAAATCAGAGAGAACGTATTAATCTTATAATCAGTATACTTCTTCTGCAGGATGTTGCCCAAATGACCTTGTACTCCCACTTCACTCAATCTAAAAAATAAAAAAAAACAGGCACAAACCTAAAGTGATTCAAGGGCAGCTTACCAGGATGCATTAGTAGAAGTGCTATCTGTGTTCCTGGACTACATCTGTTAAATGTTCGACAGCTCCTCGCTGGGGAACAATCACCCCTAAGCTTCAGTATCGACAAGCAATCAAGCTGTCAGTGACCTTCAAATCTATTTTTAGAACATTATTGTCTGGGCTAAGTGGATTAATTTAATTTACACGGTAAACATTTTCCTTCCAAATAATAACTTACACTTTCAGTTTCAGCAACGGATGCACTTAAACTCTGGATAAGAAAGGTTGGGTATGAGTCAGTTTGTGGACATGCAGTCATTGCACCCTTCCTGTTAACCTTGCTAGGTTGTCAAATGCTTTGATTTGTTACCGGGAAAAAGAATAATCTGTCCTAGCAGGTGCTGGTGGCAGCCTCTGATGTTGCTTTTGAACAAGTTCCTCTCCAGATATGTTTTATTATTGTATGAAGACATAGTCTAAATGACTAATATTTTGTTCAATGTTAGTTTCCTACATTTAAAAAAAGCACATGTACTCTTTCTCCCTCACTGAGAAATTCGGGATTATCGCTGTCCTTGCAACCTTTCAGCTGCTGGAGTTTGCTTCAGGTTGACCGAGGTGACAGAGCAGTGCTCATCGCGATGTCCTCAGAAATTCAACCATAAGGTTGCAAGCTTGAGCCTCAGTTGGACCCAGGCTCAGATAAGGAATCTTTCTCGCACCGAAATGGGGCAAAAGCAGACACAGCAGCCAGTGTAAGTTTGAATCGTATTTTTGGGAAGTGCAGAGATCTCAGTAATGTGAAAACACTACAGATGCAAGACATACAAAGTCCAGTAACTCTTTCAATGCACGACTTTTCCTTGTAAAGTATTTTTACAGTGTGGCATTAGTAATGTTACTTAACTAAATGGCCTATATATTTCATCACTGTTTGAGACATAACTATGGTTATTTCACAGAAAGGTTCACAAAACGTTCAATTAACTGGTTCTTAAAATTACATTTACTCCCTTATTGAAAAATCCAGAATTTATACTCAAGTACAGTGCTTGAGTGAATGTACAAAAAAATGTCTAGGGCGGATATTAGCAGTAATAAAACTGTGCGAAGGAGGCACAGCAAATTAGTTGTTCTTTAACGACAGATAGATGGATAGATAGATCGTCAAGTGGAGAACAGAGAGCTGGCACAGCCTCAGGAACAGATGGCGTCCATATTTCCCTCTAAGTACACTTGGCAGCAGTAGGCTGACACAATAATCTATCTTACTGGGCAAAAGGACACCACACTGTAACCCATGAACGCAACATTCATGGAAGGCGCACTCTTCACGCATTTGCAAATAGGGCCTGCAAAATACAGGAATATGTGCCGCTGCAACATGTCCACAGAGAATTTTTCTCACCGCTTCGTCCACCCACACAACTTACCACAAGGTCATAATAAGGCAGCTATCAGTGAGTGAAATCTGCACACTATATCAGATTATTTATAAGACAGATGTTTAATGTGTAGATGTGAAACAGCAAACCACAGCTTTTGTCAGAGGATGTGTTTTGGGTAAATCTGCTTAGTGATATAAATAATGGAGTTTATTAAAAAAAAACATCCTCGGATTGTCTCTTCAGTCCGTCATATTAAGTAGCTCCAAGGCAGTTTTCATTCTTTTATTGGCTCTGATATTTTGTGAAAACACAATTACACAAACTAGAGCAGCGCAGACCCTCGCTACTTCAGGACTGTAATAAAAGCACATTAAATGTGAAACAGACACGGCTGTAATCTGCTCGGAAAGCAGCAGGCTCTCACTAAACAACAGTCATTTGCACAAAATTAGAAAGGGATCATTGCTTGATGATGTCCCATTAAACATATTGGGTTAGTGTAACATTTGCACACAAGAAAATCAGCCCACAGAAGCCGTATTAACACGATTCATCACTACGCTCTGCAGTGCTACTTCTCAACAGTCGAACAATCCGCAGAAAACTGACAGCTTTCTTAATTAAACCTTGAGCTCCATCCTGAATCATTTCTTTATTGAGTTTGTTACCACCCAACATACTGTATATTGCTACACAGCTCATTTTTAATGGTAAAGCAGGCCACATATTCCTCTTTTAGCAATTTGATTGGTTAAATATAATTAAATATATCAGCTCCATCTGGACTGAGAGGTGCAGTTCTAGGATCTGTCGGTGTTGATATGTCCTTCAATAACTCATGATTAAGAGTCTGCTGCCGGTCAGGAGGCACTGACTTAAATCAAGACGAGCAGTCTCATGTGCGAGTCCTCCAGGCTAACTTTAGATGGTAACTCCCATACATATTCAGGGTGACATGCACACACAGTAAGTCTGGGTAAAAAAACAAACAAAAGAAACACTGCAGGAGCATCCAGCGGGACTAAAACAGCAGTAAATTTGTTGATAGGTTTGTTCTGCTTAAGCAGTGTACTGTCTTTTCACGAGCAGATAGAAATGAGAAGCATTGTTATCACTTTTCATACAATAAAAAAACAGTTTTAGACCTTTCTTGCTTGTAGAAATACTTCAATAGATACCTCAATACCTCTTAAACCGTGTCTACTGGAGACTGATCATTAAAAGACAAGTTTTATAATTTTTTTCTTTATAATCATCATGGATTTTTCATTTGGAAAATGTCTTAAACACTTCCATAAAATCACTATCGGTTTTGGCAACCAGAGTGGGGGCTACAGCACTACAGCATGGCTGTGCCTGTGACAGAATAACTCAATTCGAACCATAAATGCCATCACGTATGTAAGGAGCTAAGATCAAATATTCAACAGTTTATTTTTCCCTGTAGTTCTGTTTAAAGTCCCTCAGCTGTTCTCAGAGAGCACAGCGCCGCTGAATGGACTGAATATTGTGACCTTCTGAAATCCAAAATGGAAACACCGCTCATGCTCGACTGCACGCTGCAGGTCACTGAGAGGCCAAAGGAGGCGCAGTGTTGAGGAGAACAGTGCTGTTTTCAGCTACACACCAACAGCAAGAAAATGACAAATAAATGAAAGTGTCTTGTCCAGCTGAGTGTAGGATGGACATGACTATAAAGACCTATTGTGGACTTGAACTGAAGACTTGGATCTCTGTGCCTGCTTGTGTAAAGTGTGAGAAATCTGTTTTCTCGAGGGATTGTGAGTGTTTGAACTGTTGTACTGCATTGTTAGTGAAGGAATGAAGGGTGTTAAACATATCTGTAAATGCTAATTAGGAGAATCCATAAACCCAAGTGCTAATGCTGCAGAAAAATCAACTAAGCTCTCAAACTTCAAAGATTTTCTTGTTTTCTCTGCAGCAGAAGGCTTAGAGGGGGTTTCATTTTGGGAAATGTGCTTCTTTTTTGTTTTTTTTGCTTGCCCAGAGTTAGAAGAGAATATTGATGACACTCAAACACAGCTTTGCGTTCTTATGTATCAGATACCTTAATTATTCTGAGCTGTTTCCACAGACATGCTGCTATGTAAAAAAAATAAATAAATGAAAATCACTGTCTAGCCACTGTTTATAGATCCAGACTTTGTTTTACTGTGTTTAAATGCTTGAAGAAAATGTAATATTAATTTTCAAATGCATTTATTTTAATGAGCCTGTTTACATCCATGTATTATCAGCTCTGTAATTCTCCTCTGTCAGTCTTTGTAGAAACAGGTAAAAGAAATACATACATACGTCTTCATCGAAAAAACACAGAAATATTAAAAATAACGATGGCTTAGCTGCTTTTTTAATGGTATTAGTACCACCTATGAGTTTCCCACAGTGACAAATCCACAGTTCTGCTGTGAGAAGGCCTTTGTTAGCTCACCTTATTCAAAGTGATGTGAGACACGCTGGCCTAAGACCTCTGAGATGCTTTGTTAGTGCTAACTTTAGCTGTCTTCACTCAGTATCGATCAGCATCGGTCAGAAGGTGGGTGGTAGAAGTCCAGCAGCCATGTCCTCTCACAGATGGATGTCTGTCTGTTGCTCGTCAGCATCCATCGCACAGCAGACCTGCTGCCGAGGCAAGAAAACAACGGAAACAACACAGTCAAGTGCTGTTTGTGGAGGGCAGGAGCTGCGTCATTGAGAGCAATCACGGTATCACAGGAGACATAAAAACAGTGTCTTCTGTTGCAGTCAGAGCTGTGTCATCGGTGTGTTTTTAGTAACTGCCATGTGAAGGTACAGACATCATGTGTGGCTTTTTTGCTTTTGCCATATTAAATCATAACTCCATTAATTTTTAAAGTTTTGATTTCAGTTTGGCATGAGTTAGTTTTCATTAAGGCCTGAAATATCTTGTTTACTACTTGTTCTCATAACTTCTTTCTTTCTTCCACATTATTTTTGTCATTATGTTGCTTCAAGTTTTTATTTTAATATTTTTAGTCAAGGTGGTATTTTATCACCTGATATGAGGCTCAACTGTCAACTTGTTTCAGTCCATTTCCATCTACAGATCCGAATCAATCAACTCGGTGGAGTGAGTCTGGATTGAGGCGAGGTATTTTAAATAACAGAAAGTCTCATTGTGTGTCTGTTTTAAAACAAAAAACACCCATTTAACACATTTATTTTATGTTAGTTAATGTCAGTGGTGAAATGTAACAAAGTGCATTTGCTCAAGTACTGTGCTTAAGTACTTTGCTTGAGTATTTCTATTGCATGCTATTTTTTCCTATTCTGCTACGATTTGGGCACAAACACACAATGAGCACTTTTTGTATTTATACTTTAATGAGCAAGAATAAGAACATTTCTTCCACCACTGGTTAATGTAATGTAAAAGATGATGTAGTTGTTAACTTGCTAACTTGCAGGGTTTTTTTTTTCAAGACTGCAGTATGAGACTGCAGGACCCTCAACACTACGCAGCATTTTAGCAACTTGCAGCTCACTGTTGTGTTTTTCCAGGTCACAGCTGTTGATTTCAAAGTGCTAACACGTTTATCAGCTGTACAGAGTGTGATACAATTTGTTTAAGTCTTCACCCACTGCCCCCGAGTGGCCAAAAACTTACTGATGCTTCAAATTCAAATTTCCAGCCTTGTTTTGCAGCTCATCTCTCAACTCTTTCCTTCTTCCCACACTGCTGTGATGTTCAGGTCTACTCACAGGCAGACAGCTGGACTTTCTGCTCTCTCACTGTGTACTTCTGACAATAACAGAAGTCAGCACGAGTAAACACAAACACGTGTTACCACCACATGATCGACACTGGAATGCAAAGGACATCTGCTGTCACTTAGGTGTACCCCAGTATGTGAACAGATGGTGCTGAATGCGCACACGCACACACGCAACACACACGCACACACACACACACACACACACACACATGTGCTGTCATTTGTAGCTAACACAGTTGCCACAGTTGGTACAGAGTGCACCTGTGACTGGTGTGTGTGCTGCAATGTTGTGTTTTCTGACATCACATCCTGGCTGATTACAGCATGACTGAACTGTAAGAGGGCAGACAGGGGTGACTCAACCAGTGGGCGAGAGAGTTTATGTATTTATTTCAATATTTGATAAATATTAGATCTCAGCTGGACCACTGAAATGAGCTTTGAAACATCTGGAGAGGAATTGTCTGACATTATCAGCTGTGGTTAAGTCACCGTTTGGATTCTTTGCTAAAGTACTAATACTACACTGCACAAATACAAAAAAAATTCTTTCCCCATCACTAAAATACTAAATCTGCCAAGCTGTTATGTAGTTTTCTGGATTTCTGCCTGTGCCAGAAAAAACACACAGAAATTAATCACAAACAATGTTATATCATAGTGATGGTAGCTTCAACAGAGCCAATAATAATAATAATAATAATAATAATAACAATAATAATAATAATAAAAAGCTACAGTACTGGACTTGAGCCAGATTAAACATGTCATGTCAGTTTGATACTGCATGCTCAGTATATCTTTCTCCACAAAAACAGACTGAGCCAAATATACACCTGATAGTCAAGACTAGAATTAAACTATTACATAAGCCAATGTGTTACAGAGATATCCCATCAAGCAGTTAACCTTTTACCCCATATGAGTCCAACCAGCCCAGTCTCCACCGAGGTCCACAAGACTTCCGTCAGTCATCGGGCCCCGGATATGACTGCTGGCACACATCCCTTTAAGTGTTGTGCCCCATTATTTCTCAGACAAGCTTGTGGCATCCTTAAGAGCCGCTCAGTCACTTCAGCCTGAGCTCCCTGTGGACGCCGATGTGTTTGGTATGTTGTTGTAACAGTAGGAGCTGGGGGAGAGGCTGCAGTCTCACGGCCCGCAGACGAAGCCCTCTGACCAGTGTGTATTTCTGCTGGGCCCTACTGTTTATTTTCACGAGGGTATTAATGTCTATTTTGATATGCCTCTTGTGTTATTTTAGATGAGTCACTGGGGAACGTGTGGGTAGTACATGTGAGAACAGTTTGTGCCTTGTGTGAAGATGGCTGGACGGGTGCACGTCAAGGAGGACCGTGTGTGTGTGTGTGTGTGTGTGCATTTGTTCTCCTGAAAACACACACTCTCATGATAATGTAGGCTTCTGTATTCTGTTGAACAGAGAAGCTTGCTTCTTTATCCACAGTCAACGATGCTACCAAGAGATGAGAACAGACTGTGAAAGGGAACATCTCTTGTGTAATGCATTTCAGATTTTTGAGCTTTGCAAACATTACATAATAGTTCAATTCAAACAATATCATGGCTGCAGCAAAACAAGCATCATGTTCAGTGTTCATTGTTTTCTGTATTGTCTAGTTTGAGGGAAATTATGTAGGCAGTAGTTTTGTCTGTAAACTCTGTTTACCCCCAGCAGTACCATGCTACATGGGGGTGGGGGCTGAGGTCCCAGGGGAGGAAGAAAAACCTCTTTCAGGCCCTTAAGAGAGACCTTGAGGTGGCCGGCTGTCACCCTTGTCAGTCATCTCCCTGCAAAGCTCTGAGGACTCAAGGAGCTGGGAATGACTTGCTGAATTTCCACATTAACTTTCTGCCTCCAAAACAAAAACAAGTGTTTGAAGAGAATAGTTAGGGAGTCTCCAAAATTATTAAGATTTGGACACATGCATTTGGGCTGACATAAATGTATAGTATGTGACATAAAGTGTGACAGCTCTGTGGCTGTGTTCACAGAGGTCAGTTCAGAATACTAACATGCTCACAAGTGACACCTCTCACAAGCTGATGTCTGGAACATAAAATGTTTACCATGTTTATCATCTATGTTAAATGTGCTGACTAATGCTTATGTAACACTATAGGCATATCTGAGAATGATGGTCATAAACAAAGTACAGAACAAATTTTATGGAATCAACAAATTTATTACAGTTCATCCTGGGGAGTGCATGAATGCAGTATTTGACAGTCAGTTCAATTGTTGTTATTGTCATCATTAGTGTAGCTAAAAACACACACTATACAGGCAAAAGTATTGGGACACCTGACCATTATATCAATGGGGATTTTAATGATATCACATTCCAAATACATCAACAGCTTTGCAGCTGTAACAGCTTCTACTCTTCTGGGAAAGCTTCTGGAAAATCTTGGAGTGTTTCTCTGGGAATTCGTGCCCAATCATGCGGTACAGCAATAGTGAGGTCAGGTACTGATGTTGGACCAAAAGGCCTGGCCCGTAATCTCTGTTCCAGTTCATCCCAAAGCTGTTGAGATCACAGCTCTGTGCTGGCCAGTCAAGTTCTTCCACACCAAACTCATCCAACCATGTCTTTATGGACTTTGCTTTGCGTATTGATGCAAAGTCATGCTGGGATAGAAAAGGGCCTTCCCCAAACTGTTGCCACAAGGTTGGAAGCATAGCATTATCCAAAATGTCTTGGTATGCTGAAGCATTAAGATTTCCATTCACTGGACGAGCTCAACCCCTGAAAAACAGCCTCATACCACGCCTGAATTCAATGATAAAGAGGTGTCCCAATACTTTTATCTATATAGTGTATACCGTACACGAAAAGGTTTAATCACTCTGACTATGCTTTTCTGACTGTGAACCAGTGCATGCTGGGACTGCAGTAGCAGCAATCATGAATAGACCTCCATGTCTCAGATAATAACTACTCAGTGCATACAGAACATATTGTTGTTGTTTTTTTTGACCAGTGGAAATGAATAATTAATATCACCCTGGTTTGAATGGAGCTCAGTGAAAAGAAGTCACGTCGTCCCAGCTTCACTTCAGACTTTAGGAAAACACATGAAACCTTTGAGCTCTTGTTGAGTTTTGACGGGCGCACGTGTATGCTGATAGCTGAGCCAGACTAACAGTCTCTATGAGGGACGACTGGAGGACGCTGCAGTCATTGTGAAAAAAGAGGTGACTGTAATCTTTTTTGTCCTCTCCTTGTCTTTCCCTCGTACTGCCCTGCAATTAGAAAACATGTGCTCGTGCATTTTCTCCTCCCGTTAATCATGTCTTGCTTTTCAGCCGCAGATAAATGCAGAGTTAATGCTGGAAGCTGTTCACCTTCTGTCCTCTCCTTGTCCTTTGCTTTGAGCCATCAGGTGCATCAGGACAGCTGCTCAGCTGATTGGGCTCTGGAGCGATGGATTGAGAGGTAACTGCCAGATATTGATTGCCTGCAAGCCTCTGACCTTAACAAGAGCAGGCTTAGAGTAAAAGCTATTTCTCAAATGCTGCTACAATATTATCTGCGTTGCTGTCGAGCAGCGTTCTAAGAGGTTTTTAGAAAATGTTGACTCAAGGTGACAAAACAGCATGCTGAGTACCAGAAGGAAGCTGAAATAATAAACCATATTCTCTTGCTGTTCAGTTCCCTTTTGGTCCAGTCCTAATCTGTTCTTGACAAAACAGTCAGTCGGCTGGCGTCCCACCCCCCTCCATCCTCCACACCACCTCTATTTTTTTTTTTTTATCTGTCCTTGAAACAGCAGTACCGCCATCGTCTTCGTCCCAAGCTTCCAATTTCGTCCTCTAAGGAATTATGGGCTTGTCTGTCATTTTCTTAGTCGCTTTCTCCTTTCTCTCTCAGAGCGAGAGAGGAAGCAAAGACGATGAATTCACTGGCAAAATCTGCTGAAATTCACCATCTATACTAATGTTATTTTAACGTTTTTTGTCATGCCAAGAGTCCATTCTGAATGAATTCTCATTCAGAGTCAAAATAATATTAAGTGGATTGGTGCTCTAGATATAAACAAGCCACAAAACTGAAATGTATATCAAAACATACCATATTGTACATTCAATACACTTAAACACTGAAAGGGCGTGAGTAAATATTTGATTTAAATGTCAATATTCCTCCAATGTATTGAGTAATTGCAGTTTTTACACAATTAATATTAAACTAAACTAAACTAAAGATCAGAACTGATGCAGCAGAATTGGAGAAACAGCTTTTTTTTATTCCACTCATTACTTTTCCTTGTCGAAACAGGTGCCTATATTACCCACAATGCATCTCCACTGAAAAGTCGGTGTAAGATTCAGGGTTAGTAGCTGCTAGTTTAGTTTTATTTAGTCTTGAGATGTTACCGTCAAGCAGCAATGAGGAGTTACAGAGTTCTGCTAAGATCACTTCTTTCCGACTCCACACCTTCAGATTCTCTTCTGTTTTCCAACTTGTCATTTTTGGCCTCATCTGACGCTGACTCAAGTGACATCACATGTGGCGATTTATCAGACTTTACGCTTTAATACAACTCTAGTGTACTTCCTGAAAAGATAAAAAGCATACTTGTACACTTGCAGCATTTTAGAAAATGTGTTATGATTTCTGGCCAGTTGCCCATCACCCAAGGTCAAGAGTTTTAATCTCCTTCCTTTTGTTTAATGTTGACTGAAAGTCACTGAGGAACACTTCCTTTCCTGTCTGTCCTCTTCTCCTCTCCTGTCCCTGCATTTATTAAATGTGTAGGATTTGATTAACTTTGATCAGTGAATCAGCGCTCTTGTATCAATATGTACCTCCCACTCACTTATAATATTAGTCACTACTGACACTTATTTTCAGTAAGCCCCTCTTTTGTCTGCTTCACACCTATCTCCTATGCCTCTGACATAGTATGTGTGTGTGTGTGTGTGTGTGTGTGTGTGTGTGTGTGCACGAGGGAGTGTTTGTAGAGCAGCTTGTGACTATGGGACCAGTTGATAAGCAATGTAAACGTAGATAAAACTTCCACAGCTTCCGCCACATCAGCCTCTAGCGTTGAAATGCTAATTGTAACAGTTATATGTCAGTATGTCAGTGCCACCGCTTTGGCCCAGACTGAAATATCCTCATGAATATTGCTATGGATTGCTACGAAATTTGGTTCAGATATTCATGGTTCACAGAGTCAGAGAGACGCTAATCGCTTATTCTGTCTGGTTTGTAATGATTTGATCTACCATGAAATTTTGTGGTTTATGAGTGGGATGTCTTAACAGCTACTGAATGGCTTGCTGCAAAATGAACTTAGGTGGTCCTTTAACCTTTTTTCTACAGTCATCAATTTGTCCAAATCTTTGTTATATCACCAAAACTAATGTAAGAATCGTCAGCTGTGTCATCTGTACTTTGGGTTTGATGCTGATTAGCAAATGTTAGTGTTCTAAAAAGGTGAACATGGTATACGTGGTAAAATATTACACCTTTTTTTAATATCAGCAGTCATCGTGAAAACGCTATGCTAATGTTAGCGTTTAGCCTTGTCTGCAGTCAGCCTCACAGAGCCTGTAGTGTGGCAGCCTTCCTACTGATGTGCAGCTCAAGTGTCCATATAGCCGTCAATAAACATCTTGTGCGCTGATAAGTAAAATTCATCCTCCTCTCTGTGCAGCTTCCTTTCTCTCGGTGTCCCACTTTATCACACAAGTGATTTGAGGGAGGCTTCACATAAAGTCAAGCTAATTGATTTAGCTGAAAATCCTCTCAGTGTATTAGCTCATCAGGCTGCCTTTTTTTTTTTCCATGAGGGTGACCTCAAAGCTCTCGCTTCCTAAAATGAGCATGAAATGAGATGACTAATCCACTTCAATTACTCATCTCAGCAAAAAATACAACCTGCCAACATACTTTCACTGAAGAGAGTTAAGAGCAGGGATTTGGGTAATTGCTCTATTTTGAAAGTCGACAAGTTTAAACTCACTTAACAAGTATAATATTCTTTGATAACTGAATAGTATGGCATGCATCATTGCCTATGACAGATATATTTTTTTTTTGGTATTTCCTCTCCTTTCAAGAACACATTTTTAGTTTATCTTTGGGATCTCTTTGGTATTTTAGTTGTCAGTCACAAGCTGCTGCAGTGTGCATTATGTCGCTGGCTACTCTTTTTTCTCTTTCTGACAAGCTGGTGTGTTTCAGCATGACACTGTGTGGAAAAACAATGACTCCTTTACCTCAGAAAACCTCCCACCCTTCCTGGCATGTCATCCAGTGTGCATGTAGGTTTGCTGCATGCAAAGTGATTTTTTTTTCTTTTTGTCTTGTTTTTGCTGCTTTTGACAGCTCTTCAATGCAGTTTCTCCTCGCCATGTCTCCTCCAGAGCTTCTTCACATACTCTCAGCTGTCTACTTCCTACTTCACAGCTTCCTCCACGAAATTCATCTGTCCAAGTATCTTCAATTTGTCTGCCATGAATCCCCAATTAAGGCCGCACCAGAGTTTCAGTGGGTGTTGATGTAATTCTGTCTCTGTCTTGTTTCTTTTGTACGGCGACTTAAAATCCTTATGAAAGTGGCCTTTGCTTCCATCATAGACTTCAGTAAGTGATCACCAGGCTTTGGGTCTTATGTGAAAGCCTGTGACAATGTGAACCTCTGTTCTCTGCATTTTGTCCATCTTTCTCTCTGACCGGTTCAGAAACATCAGGAATCTGAGCCTGAAAATGGTCTTCACTAGAGAGGCTGATCTGACATCAGTTTTTCAGCTCATCTGACTACAGTTTATCTTTCAGTCTGACCTGGAATTAGAGGTAACAAAACCATCTTTTACCTTTCAGGTAATCTGCAGTGTATTGTGGCTCGTGGTGTATTCAAATGTTGTTGTCTTGCGCCACCTGCTGCCCGTTACTGAGTTCTGTGATTTCTTCAATGATGAGTAGTTGTTATTTTTTCTAGCAAAAAAATGCTTCAAACGCTGCTTTTCTTTGTCTCTTGTAATGGTAAACTGAATGTTTTAAGGTTTGATTCTACTGGTCAAACAAATAAGACATTTAAAGACATAACATTATTGGAACTTCTGATGGGTGCTGTTATCTGATATTCTCTTGGGATAAACAGGCACTTAATTGATTAATTAATTCATTAGCTGCAGTCCTATATGAAGTAGTTTAAAATTAGCTCAATCAATCCATTTACTCGCAAAACGACAAATGGAGCAAATTCTGAGAAATGAAGTTTAGTAGAAAATTTGATCAGGAAGATTATCCACAGGCTTAGGCCGCTCTGTTTTCACTCCCTCTCTGTCTTTCAGTTAAACCAATCAGATTTTGCCTCTACCTCTGTGGCCGAATCATATCGTCACAGTCAGACTTCCTTTCCTTTCCCGGTTCTCTGCTGCCATCAGTTGTCACTTCAGTGTCCTTCCTTCACCCCATTCACCTTCAGTTTTCATCACAGGTCCTTCCACTGAGCTCATCAGAAGTCCCACTTCACATCACATCCATCTACATCTTCAGATATTTGTCTTCACTCCTTCGCTGGTGTCAAGGCTCCACATGCCTGTGCTGCTCATGGCATCACTACCATCTTAAAATTAGGGTGAATTTATATAATTACTCTCCTTCAATACATTTGCTGAGTTAAATAAATGACAGAAACTGATCATCATCCTGTGATCACTTATCTAAAGTATGTTCATCATCTGAAATTCAGCCACCACAAATTTGTGATCAGCCTCATCGGGCCACCCTATGAAAAGAATTCAGGGTGGCACCACTGCATTGGTGCAGCGTGAGATCAGGATGGTGAGGCTGCTGGCTAGTGTGTAGCAACACAACACCGATTAAACAAACATAGCCCAGCAGCTGTGTAGTAAAGGGGAACTCTACCAACTTTTACAGGTCTACTGAATGAGTGAAAAATTATGACTCCAGAGAGAAAGGTTTCTCAAATGAATGGTGTCATGTTACATAATATTAGGTGGAAATCAGAAAAGGGCAGGGTCATTCATTCTACTGCACTTTCATTTGTTTTCAGATCTCTATACTGCCTGTGAGACTCACTTACATAACTGAAAAATGTGATGCTTTTCCACTGCAGTGGCAAGCTGTGTCTTTTGTCTATTCAAGAAAAACACCAGCTTCTCTATGGTGACACATCAACAGTTGAAAAGCTGCTGCTTAGCCCAGTTGAAGGTAAATATATCTGGGATTGGAAATAAATCAACACATGATGTACTTTGCGTTAAAAGAGGAAAGTAGATTTATCCCAAAGTGCAGGCCTTTTTCTTTGCTTCAGCTTATCTCCAAATTGATATATTCAAGAGTTCCATTTGGTAACTGCTGAAGATTTTTTTCCTCCTCTTTAATTACGTGTAGTACATTTAACTGTCGGCTCAGGCTTGGCAGTTTGTCTGCCGTCTGCTCAATAAAACATGAAGTGTCTATTTCTGTCCTCTCCAAAAAGCAAATGATGTTGCTGGTACTGTTGTGTACCTGACCTGTTGTCGTGTCAAAGATACAGCAGGTCCATCGTGCCTGAGCTTTCATTAATGATCTTATGTCGCCTTTCACAGATAAGTGAACAACATTTCCATGTGTTAATTTATTAAAGGAAATTCTTCTAATGTGTTATGATTAAATATAATGGCTGGGGATGAGCCAATGTTACTGAATGATTATACTGCAAGCAGCAATCCACTCACAGAGTGTGGGGCCAGAGAGAAGGAGAAGAAGAAGAAAGAGATTGTAAACATCTTTTTCTTCTGTCTTGTGAGTATCAGAACCTCTAAGTGATTCATACAAAGATGATTCATTATGGATGACAAGGAAGTTAAACAACCACAAAGAGATATTACAGGCCTCTGGGTGTCTTGGAGGGTTGAGGGACCGTTTATATGTTTTTTCATGACTATGGGCTCTTTGGAGAAAAAGCTGTTTATTGATATAATTTCTTACTATAATATTTAAAGTTAATAATTTGAGACTAATTTGTTATGCTGAATAATCACTGTAACTATTAATAATGTACAGTTTATGACTGTCAGAACCAGGGCTTTGAATCGGAGTCATGTCTTTACTCTTTTTCCACCTTTGAAAGCCTGCCAGTTATGCTTGCTCTATAAAGCCTCAGTGAATTATTTATTAATCATTAATAAAGCGTAGTTACAACCTACAGACATGTTACAAAGGCTTGCCTGATTATTAGAACATTATTAAAGACTGAAACTAACTTAATATTTAGCTGTAACATTTATATCCTGCATTTACATTCTATTCTACATTTGAGAAAAAATTTGACTTAATTTCATTCACAGCCAAATGTGGCTAAAATGACGTGAATTTAATTTGAACATTCAACGTTTTATGATTTTGCATCAGCCAAAATTGTACTGTAAAGCAGGGCTAAAGGTGACAAAGTGCATGGCACCTCGTCTCGTGGAGGAGTGAGGCTTGCTTTTTGTCTCAAGATAACAGTGGGATTTAAGTTAACCGGGCCTTTTGGACAGATCAGAGGCTATAACTCTGCTGTGACACAGGGGCAAATATAAAATATTCAAATTCCCCATTGGCAGCAAGTTTTTTAAAGGACGATAAGACAGGAGGTGCGCGCTGCATCCAGACATTACGGTAGGCGAGTCCTCAGGTGAACAAGGTGATTGACAGGTGAGAGAGGCGACGCATCGGGAGGGATCACGAAAGCAAAGGGAAGGTATAGAGACGGGATTATTTCATGAGGCAAAGGTAAAGGTACGGATGTGAGAGGTCGAAAGCGATTTTAAGGTAAGTCAGTTAATATCAGTTTTAAAGTGATCTAATGTGCACATCTTTTAGGCCTTTTTATCACGCCATGCTAAAAGCACTGCGCAGGTTTTGTTCAATATGACATGTTAAGCTATAGGATGAGCAGAATAGAGACTAATGACTGACGACGTCCCGTGAAACTTGTTTGGTGAGCTTCAAAATATTTTTTGCTTCAATTCACAGTCGACAGTGTGGAGACAAAGGAGTAATAAACTCTGATCTTACTGTTGGATATTATACATTCATTCGGTGATTCACGAGGACGTCGCGAAAAATAAGTTAAAGATGTATGCATCACCATCAGGTTGTTGTCATGTCTCACTTTAACACATTTGAAGGCCTAACGCAATTTTATTGTGACTTTGCACAACCACAGAATAATCCCTTAAAGCGTCGCTTTTCTATATGAAAAGCCTAGTAAACGTTCAAGAAAATATTGTTATTCAGTTGCGTAACGTGCAAATGAAACTCTGGTATTCTGTCCATTTTATTTAAGAAACCCATAACAAGCAAAGGTCAGTCATTCCAAACCCATGCTGCCAAATAGTGTATTTTAGATTCTAGCTGACAGCCCAAAGTTTCCAAATGTCATAAAAATGTCAAGCTAAATTTATGGGAAATTTTGTGTAAAATGATGCAAATGTTCTCTGATGTAGTGGTACTGCCATTAAAAGCCTTAACTCAGTGAACTCTTGACTTGGATGAAACAGTAGATAACCAATATCTCCCCTTTCCTCACATCAGGATATCTATGGAGCTGTGCAGTCCCAACATGAGTGAGAGTGGAGGATCTCTGTGCCAGGTGAAGCAGCTTGCCTGCCACAGTGTACCCCTTTGTCGCCTGCAGGCCAGTGGACACCACACGCACAACCTTTCCCATCTAACCCACCAGCCGTGGGTCAACCACCCAGCCCCAACTATCGCCTCCAGCACAGCCATGGCCATCCGCCAAAGGGGAAATGGAGCCATGATGGCCAGCTGCAGCAGCCATGAGTGTGCGGCCTCCAGACTTGGAGAGGAGGCAGCTATGGCTCCTCGGGGCATCTCCACAGGGAAGGTGTTGGTGACAGGAGGAGGTGGATACTTTGGTTCCAGGCTGGGAAGAGAACTAGCCAGTCAGGGGTTGTCAGTGATCCTTCTGGATATAAACAAGCCTCCTGGTGACATCCCCGATGGAGCAGTCTATCATCAGGTATGGGCCAGAGGAGAGAGATCTGACTGTGTTGTGTTCTTGTACATTTTTTGAAATCTCTCCAAATTTTCCCTGCATTTTACCCAATAACTTTTTACCAAGTGGACCAACTTAGTCCCAGCCAATGCTCTGGCAGTTGAAGACAGCACCTTATATTTATTGTCTCTAGTTCACCGAGAAAAGACTTTGTTTCTGGGCCCTCTTGCAACACAGTCCTGTTTGCTGCAACATGTTTTGCTTAGCTTTGGTTTTGTTTTATAGATTAAATGAAATACACACTGTGCTCTCTTTCTGACTTGCACTGAAGTGTGCGGACCTGGAAATCAGTTCTAGTATTTTGTTGCTTCAGCCAGCGTCAGTCTCTGTGGTTAGTCTGCATGCTGGGTGGAAACAGACACAGGTGAGTGATCCGCCTCAGAGCACCAGCTGCTGACTGGGTCAGAGAGGGTGGAGACCTGATTCAGGTTTCACCTGCGGGCCTCATGGTACACTCAAATTAATTACAAGTGTCTTTTCATGGGATGGTTATTGACTCATACTCTGCGTGCAGTACTCTACACTTGCCAACTTGTTGTGTTGGGAATAAGCAGTAAATGTACTAGTCCTAACATCATATAAAAATTAAATGTTCTCCAAGGTCGCGTCCATTAACTGACCATGATATTTATTCCCATTTCCTTACAGAGTGACATCCGGGACTATGCTTCCCTCTATAAAGTGTGTGATGAGGTTGACTGTATATTCCACACAGCGTCTTACGGCATGTCCGGGCCAGAACAGGTGATTTACCTTCATGTCCTCTTTAGCATCTGCTCACCGCTTTATGAAACAGAGACTGTATGTAGCGAGGATGTTCATAGAATCATGAAGCTTGTAGAAAACATACTGTATTGGCATACTTGGTGGCAAATACATTTTTATTCAGCTTTTATATTCCCTCAGAAAGGCACACTGAGCAGTAACAACGTTTGTTTTGCAGCTGAGTCAGGACTGAGGACTGTGTCACTGAGTGCTTTTTATTCAGGATAAATTATGTACTTAAGGTGAATCAGTTCTCATGAAGATTTAGGTGTGTCATGCTAGTAGCGGCCAATATAGCGTGTTGCTATTCTAAAGACTACAGAGCTCTGGTAAACTCCACGCCTCCAGATTATTTTCATGTTCAGAATTCAGCCCCAGCAGACACTGACTCAAGTGACACGATTTGAGTAAATTTATCAGGGTTAACACAACGTCCTGTATAGGCATGAAAGGCTTCATCCAATTTTGTTTCTTTCACCTTGTAATCCACAAGATGTGTGAATAGACTGATGTGTAACATCACTGGGGTTCCCTCCTAAGGCTCACCTTTTGTTCACAAACACGTGTAATTAAATGCACTAATAACATCCCTGCTCAAACGCTCAGTGCTCCAACAACGAAGCAATTAAAGCAAACACACCTCCCCACCATTAGTCTTTATTTAGGTTTGACGGCTCTATTGTGTGTGTGAGAAACTGCGAGTGGCTGTGCTGTAAGACAAAATGGGCATCAATGTCCAGTAACGCAAATTGAATACATACAGTGAGAAAAACACAAGAAGTGAAAATGAGATGAATTACATAACAAAAATGATCTTTTTTTCTGTCTTTCTCTCTGTCTGATCAGCTGAGAAAAGAGCAGGTGGAGTCAATCAATGTAGAAGGGACCAGAAATGTTATAAATGGTAAGAATATATGAAGCAATCATCTTATTTATATAGCCAACACCCAGCATACCGCATAGAGTATGAAGCATAAATAAGATGAATCTCTTGAAATCTGTAAATCCTCATAAGTGATGTTGAAAGGGCATTTGACAGTCCTGATTATGATGTGAAAATGAATTGTGTTTTGTGTCAGGGCTAATTAAGATTTTGGCTCATTTACATACAGTTCACTTACAATGCAAACTACGTTAGCAGAGATATCTAAAAAATTTCATACAAGTAATGTCTACAATACTGAAGCTTAATTTGGCCAAAATATCAATCTTTGATGTAAAATTGGCTTTCTTCTTGCTCTTTTAGTGTGTAAGGAGAGGAACATCCCCAGGCTGGTGTACACCAGCACCGTCAATGTAGTGTTTACTGGGAAACCAATAGAGGAGTGTGATGAGGCCTCAATGCTGTATGTTCCCCCCAATGTAGTGAGTAAAAACAACAACAATCAAACCATATCAACTGAATTGTTAAATTATCGTGAATGTCCCATCCACCCATGTATCATACACACTTCCAGACCCCAACGAAAGCTACATAATATGATAATACGTCTATATTTCTGTCTGTTCTAGCACATCGACCACTACTCCAGAACTAAAGCGATTGCAGAGCAGATGGTCCTTTCTGCCAACGGATGCTCCCTAAAAGGTGCCAAAGTGATCAGTGTGTATGACAACAGCATAGCCACTGAATGACACGAAATAAACGAGGGGCACGAGCAGAGAAAACTGCCATTCTAGTTTTGTTTTGTTTTTTTTGTGTGTGTGTGTGTGTGTAAAAACTGTTATATAAAGCGTAAGAGAGAAACAGTGAAACTGCATGAAAACTGGAGCCTGCAATCCAATACAGCACCAGTGACTCCAGTTTAATTTTAGCACAGAACAGTACCAGTGAAGTGTGTGACTATTTTACAGTATTCTAATACACTGTAATGGGTTTCGAGTTCCTGTACATTCCTTACGTCAACAGGTGCAAAGCCACCCGCTTCCTCCCTCGGTGTAACTCTACGCCCTTTCATTGACCATCACCTCATGCATGCAATTAAGCTCAGAGCTAAGAGCTTTCTCATTATATGTCACAGGTCAAAGTTTATGGCTCTGCCACAGGAGGATGTGGTTTTTTATTTCCACTGACTTGGGCTGAAAGACTTAAATACAGCTCAGCAGTGCTGGAAACCACATTTAACCACTCACAACAATCTTGTTATGTTTGTTTGTACCTTACTGGATTTTATGCTACTTATACATAGTTAAAAGATTAAACCAGTGCTTTCCAAAGTTTTTTTTTCTGCTTTACTACCTCAATAATCGGCCACTGATGCATCAGTGTTTAATAAAAACGTATATCACGCTGTATCTCACAGTGAGGCCATTGTTTGATCCAAACTTTTACTTGTGCAACTTCAAGTTTATTTAAGTGATAGTAGTGTAATTCTGTAATAGGAATTTTACTTGCACTCCACCTCAGCGATTCACTGAATAGAAGCTCGAAATGTGTGTTTACTGATATCGCCCACGATCTGTTGTACATCTGTATTCAGTAAAGTTTTAAATCCTTTCTCGTGAAGGGGGAGGCCTGCTTCGCACCTGCGTCCTGCGGCCCTGTGGCATTTATGGACCAGATGAGAGGAGACATCTTCACAGGGTGATGGTGAGAGGCTAACTCAAGCAAAACATATATTTAAATACGTATTATCTTATGATTAAGTCAAGTCTTTTATGTTGTGACACTGGAAAAAATGTACATCTTGCTGTGTTTGCAGCCTCCCTGGCAGAGTGTGTTTCTGCCTGAAGAGTTTACATTATTGATAAAGCTCTCCGGGCATCCAGTTACAGCCGTTTTTTTTTTCTTCCAGTCTGTCTGTCCTTTACGAGCCTTTTACTGATGGACTAGTGGTTCACAGAGTTCACTGTCGGCCAAGAGGGTTGAAAATGTATTTTATTATGGGTTGCCTTAAACCTCATCCTTAGCCTAGAGTACATTTATACAGCATATGCTCTAAAACTTTTGCTACTTAAAATTCTTTTTGAGCATTTGTTTCTGTTGAGCTCATTTTAAACTGTCCCCTACATGCATGACATCATTTTCTTTTGGCACAAACTTAGCTGTAAGTCTGACATCTTATTTTGTAGTACAAAGCTGCCAGGAGCACAAAATAAATGAAAAACAAAACCTGATTGCTATTAAATTGTCCAAATATTTTTGTCATAATCTCTCACAGACAGACTCAGAAGGTTAAGACACTTTGCTGGTGTGTTCGAAGAGGTTCAGCATCCTAACTTTAACAGTCATCTGATGAAAAGCTGGATGATGTTGCCAGTGTTGCTACATCTACTTCTGTGCTGTCTTTTCAGATACCTGCTATTCCTTACCTGTCGGTTAGTTGTCCCTTATGTTGTCCCACTATTTCCAGTCATCTGATCACCATTCACTCATTAGCTTCCCTGCATTTCCTTTGTTTTCCCCTCCCTGACTGATTACCTTTTGTAAAACTCTGATTCCATATCTCCGTTTGCTCATCTTACGGCCGGTTCTCAATCTTGCATGTAATAAGATTTCAAGACACCACTTAAATTTAGCAAAAGATTGAGGCAGTGTTTGAAAAAACAAACAAACAAACAAACAAAAAAACAGACATGGAAAACACAATGAAAATGAGAAACACGGTGGGGTTGATGAAAACACCTCATGGCAAAACATGCAGCAAAAGGAAATCAAGGAGTCTAATTATAGTCCCCCATCCTGATCTCTCTCGCTTTCTCTCAGGTGAATGTGGAGCGGAGGTTGTTCATTTTCAGGTTTGGAGACCCCCGGGCCAGGATGAACTGGGTACACGTAGATAACCTGGTGCTGGCACACATGCTGGCAGCCGAGGCTCTCACAGTGCAGAGGAGCTACATATCTGTGAGTCAGGACGAACACCCATTCATCCATGTGATTAGACTACTCTCAACAGTAAAACAGCACACAATAAATTGGGTCTACAGATTCATTTTTAAACCTTAATGTAATGTTGGTTTTATTTTCAAGGTTATTGTTCCCTCTGGTCCTGCTGTAATATTTTTAGTCAGGCTTCCTGACGTCATAAACTAAGACCAAAGACAGGAAACAGTGGTCACTGCTCACTCTCGTGTCACTTTTATAGTTTAAATAAAAATAACGTACAGGCCCCTATTTGGTTCTGTTCTTTTGCAGAGTGGACAGGTCTATTTCATTAATGATGGAGTTTCAGTCAATCTATTTGAGTGGTTGACACCGCTGGTGAGTTAAATAAGTCTTGAGTCTGCCTCCGTCCTGCATTTTTCTTGCTGTGAACAAATCCCATGAAAACACCAAAACAACAATGAATTTCTAAGTATACTCACAGGCTTTGAAAGAACTTTGAACGATAAAATAGTACATTGGAAACTCTTTTCAGCTGTGTATTAATCCACTGCTGAAAATAGTTTTTTTGAAAAAAATTAAATGATGTATTTGTGAGTTGTTTTCAAAGATTCAAATATTCAGTAGGAATGAGTGGCCCGGGGCTGAGTGCCACAGACGGGTGGGAAGGTTGGAAAGTAGTGAGGTATGGACTGATACATCACTAATTTTGTCCTTTTCGTGGGATTTGTTGACAATGAGAAAACTGTAGAATAAATCCTGCTTTATGTTTTAAAACTTATATTTTTATTTTTTTATTACTTATATAACTTATATTTACAGTATAATTGAAATGCATTTGTCAAAACTTCAATCCTCCTGTTTAATATTGTCATTGCAGTTTGAAAATCTGGGCTACAGCAGACCTTTGATAACCCTGCCTGTGTCATTCGTCTATTTAGCAGGTCGCTCACATCTCTTCCTCTAACATTTTTAGATATGCCTTAGATATTTGTTTAGCGGCTTGTTACTAGCTCATGTTTTGCTTCTATTTTCAGCCAACCTGGTAGAACGTTTACATGTAGTTCTGAGACCTGTGATGGAAGTTCCTCTCCTCTTTACCCAGAGTGAGGTAATTATGCTTCTTTCTGCTTGTGCCTCTTATAAAACTTTTATGGATGGTGATGACATGTCTACAGTGCTGAAAGTTACAACGCCGTGTGACCGTACGCGGGCGTGTGTACCTGCCTAATTGAAAGTCTTGTTGGAGATGGTTTACCTGCTCTCAGATGAGGAGATTGTTGTTTAAGTCTCTCTCACAACAGTGAAGACAGACTTCATTAGAGAGGGTATTTTCCTATCAGCTGCCCCCCTCTCCCCTTCTCTTGTGCATGAATTATGGAGAACTGAAGTGAACCTGAATTCAAAAATAATACTGTCAAATAAGTAAATCCTGAGGGTCTCATAGCCGCTGGAAGTCTTTTAATACTATTTGATGGGCTGAAGAAATATTAAAAAACATGAGAATTGTATCAAGATGAGGGCACTTTGCAGTAAGCCTGCCAGGGGAGACCTTTTACGATGCATCTTAAGGAGTCTCCATTGTGGCCTTTAAGGTCCTCATGAATGTGTAATGAGGCGGAAACCAAAGCTGAGCCCGTGGGCCTGCACCTGGAGCTCATTCTGTCAGACAGCTGCTGGCCGAGGGGGATCGATGATTGTGCTGTGAATAAAACATAAACTGCTGTGGGTCAGAACAGGAAGTTCAAGATGAGGTTTACAGGAAGTGACCTCAGTACAGTGGCTGTTGCTATGGAGAGCGTAATTGGGGAACGTCTCGGCTCGGCTCGAGTGATCCGGCCATCTCTCAGGTTGAGCCATCGCATGACCTACAAGGAAGTTTGTCCTCTCGTACATAAATACCCTCTCTGCATACACGGAGGATAAGGCAACTGTAATTTAAACACCACAGAGAGCTGCACGAAGGTTTTATCTGGAAGTGTTCAATAAGCTTAAATGCTAAATCTGGTGATGTCTTCTTCCTCTGTGCCATAGAGCTCCACTTTTGTCCAAAAACTATGAAACACACATCAGTGTTCCTTCACTATGATGAACATGAGCTCCGTAGTTCAGCTCGATTCTGTGACACATTCACTGCCCTGCTGCAGGAAATAGTCAGTACAAGCACCAAATGTGCAACTGAAAATAGTTCACAACAAGCACACTGTTTATGTAACATTTTACTAAAAACTCCATCAACCAGCTGTTTTAGGAAAGTCTTTGTTTTCTTTTCAAAAATGAGCCCAGAACCTTTTTCTAAGGATTTATCTCTCCAGTAAGAATGAAAGGACTTGAAATAAATTCTGCAGACAGGAAGTCGGAAAGTATTAAGTAAAAGATACACATTTTTTGTCTTTTCAAGGCATTTGTTTACAGTGAGAAAAATCATAGATTAACACATACTACTGCAACAAACCAAACACTGAGATTAATTGAAAATTAATCATGATGAAACGTATAAAAACTTTTTCTCACTTTCTTTAATGTTTCTCACAGGCTGAATATTTTTATACAAGCAGGATTTTGATAGCAGAGCCTTTACCTGTAATGACATATATTCATATTGATGTATTAGGACTTCTACTTTATGATCTACATATTTCTTCCACCACTGCCAGAATTGCAGTTTTTCCAGCTTTTTAATGCAGATTTATCTCAAATGATAGAAAATAGAAGGCAGAAAAAAGGCGCAACTAGCAGCGATGTAGCAAGGATGACTGTCAGGTCAGACAGGACGAGCAGGATGATGATGTACGTGCAAATCAATAAACAACAACCTGGCGTGAGTCATCCAGCGAGACTCTGAAGAATTTTTTGCACAAGGTGTGTGCTGATTGAAGCAGTTTTACATCATAAGAGAAGAAGAGCTAACTCATGGGACAATGAAAAGCTGTGAAAGGGCTTAAAAGCCCGCCGATGTTGGTCTGAGCTCTTCTATCACTGCACGTACTTTGCATGCAGACACCTTATCTCCGAATGGTAAGAGGATGCAGTAACCGGAGGCATCCATCAGTCACAGGCTATCAGAATGTAAAACCACGTTTGCCAAACTGAGGTTAATCTGAACCATTAGCTCGACAGTACGACCTTAAACTTGGCCTTGGCAACAACTTAAGGAGATTCTAGGGGTGATTTCTGTCTTGATGACTACATATGATGCAAATATCCTGTCTTCCACTGCAGGTGCGGAGCATAGCTGTGAGCCACACTTTCAAGATTGACAAGGCCCGTCGAGAGCTAGGTTACTGCCCAAAACCTTACAATCTGGTGGACTGTATAGAGCAGTACCTGAAGACCAGACGGCGTCGCTCCAGCTGGCGTCCTTCCAGCCTCTCCTGGACCTCCCAGTTCCCCCAACACCTCATGCTGCTGCTACTGATGGGTCTCAGTCTGGTGCTACTGATGCTTCTCTGTCAGAACTAAGCTATTTTCATTGGAAATGATGCATGGACAACAGCACAATAAGCTGTCTAACGTGATGTTTCTTATGTTTATTTTTCGTAAAATGATGGTCTATTCTCACCACATGTGAATGAAATTTACCAAATGCTGAAAAGTATGAAACCTAAGTTGTGTGAATGTTCTGGATTTCTCTACAGTTTGAAGTTAAAGTTACTATGATTCCATTAAAGGACAGAAATATCTAACTTTGTATTACAGATATTTAAATTTTGATTGATTGTATTTAAAAATTGCTTCCAGCTTCTATGATAAAGATTTGTTGTGATTGTATCTTTAGACATGAATGAGTATTTAATTAGTAATTTTGTACCCTTTTAGCAATAAAAGCATAAACAATGATCGTGCCAAAGACGAATTTATACATATGATAAACAAATTGATTTATACTTTCCCCCTTTCTTCTACTCTTATTAGGGACATTATTTTTAAGTTGAAGACTGGGCTGGTGTTATGTGAAGATGCGGTCTGCCGCAAGAGGGCGCGATTGCACTGCAAAAGATTTTTCCAGTTGTATGTAAAAAATCTGTAAGAATACAATGAGCCGTACTGGCGTTTATGTAAAGTGTTTCAAGCTCACATGCGTCTGCTGACTCATCGTGTGACTTCATGGGGAGGGGGAGACGAGTCACAAAAGCAAAGGGCATTGGCAGCGGTGGGATTCGAACCCACGCCATCGAAATGACTGGAGCCTAAATCCAGCGCCTTAGACCACTCGGCCACGCTACCACTGTAAAGTTCAGGGGAACTCAAAGCTCAAATCATTTACACAGCGTTGTCTGTTAAATAAGGTAATTAATGGACACACAAGCTTAACTTTGCAAATAGCTAATAAAGCATTCCATGTAAAAGGTATGTTCCTCAGCAGAGACAATAAATTACTGGTACGGTTTTGCTTATTATTTCCAACGCACTGATTTGGATAAAGCATTTCAACGCTGAAAACAAGTTTACATCATTTTATTTAGTGTTGATTGCGTGTAAATGCTTAACGTAACTTAAGCATTTACACACAACTATATTGTCTATAGTGATGTAAAAAATGGCCATGTTGAAGCATTTATCTTAATGTACCCTGCTGTGTTTTGTAAAATTCGTTAATGCAGCTTTCCGGTGGCTTCGCCTATACTGCTAACCGAATTAGCCACTAATAATGGCTGACAGAGGCTAATGTGTTGGTAATACTGTCAGTACCTACTAAGTAACTGGTGGCATTGAGTTAATGTTGAGCTAACTCCTACATATTTGACTATTTTTCTCATGTAGACCTTGTCAGACTGTAGTCTTTTATAGCTAACACTTTCTTTCTCCCGTGAGGCACAAAATTAAGTAATTCATGGATAATCTACACTTTAGTGAATCTAGTTTTCATGGTAAGGTACTCATTCATCTTCTCATTATGATTTATCTAACTTTGGACACGGACCTCTGCTGAAGGCTTTGCTGATGTCTTTGAAAGCTGTTGGAAAAAAAAAAAACTGTCCTTTTACCCAAGAGTGGTATGCAATCCCCTTGTTTGGAGATTAAATGGTTTGGGGCAAATTGAAAGCAGGGCGGAGGAAATCTCAGTTATGTAAAATCCAATTATGGAAAGAGACAATAGAACCATTAATTGTTTGCTGGACCACATAGCACACTTGGGGACAGAGTTTAACAAAGATGAGAAGTCCTCTGGGTTCTGTAGGAGGAAAAAATGCTTCACTGCTGTTGAGGGCTTTGACTTTTTTCTACGGCACACTGCAGGACAAGTTGAGATATCTCTGCACACACAAACTAAGTACTGCTCACATTGCTACAATGCTTAGAGTTTAGTTTTTTATATGCTTTATATACTCATGATACCAGGGATGGGGTGTTGCGGTGACACAAGAAAACAAAGTACTCAGCATCCTTGTGCATCAATGTTTTTACTTGATAGTTGCAAGAATAAACATCTTGGTTTTCTCGTGGACACCTATGATCACTTGGCGATACCTTCTGCAGCAGTACAACATTCACAGCTTGCTTCTACTCTGCTGTATTTTAGTCAGCATTGTCCATTAAGCATCTTCTTTCTCGTGAGCATCACATCACATGGAAAAGAGAAAATGACAAGCTTAGTCAAGGTCAGCCAATAACTCTTGAGGACCTGAACATTTTTAGTTTTTCCTGTGTAGTAAGTACAGTTCCCCTAATGTCTTCCCAAATGTTTTGATTTAGATTAAAGGGGTTATCAGAATCAACTATTATCAACACAATTTCTGTTCCATATTAAGAACAACAAATGTCCAAGTCAGATGAAACAGTCTGAAAACCTGAGGCAAAGGAAACTGTGTGTAAATAAAGGAAATTCTCTTTCGTGCTTTCCATTTACCTCTGTATTTTTCAATTACTTGTGTCAGAACAAAATACAAAAAAACAAAAAAAAAACAAAACAAAAACAAAATAAGCACCTCAGTGTACATTTACTTTAACTTCTAATCACTCTCTGCTGACCAAGCTGTTATACATATTTAGCAACAAAAAATAAATATAATTTAGATTTCTTTAAATGTACAAAACTAACAAAAAAAGAATAAATAAAACAAAATGTGATTCAGTCATGAAATGTGCAGAACTGTCGACATGCCAGTGACCCCTTAACTGTTGCCAACATGCAAAAATCAACTTACACTAGTCGTTAAGCTATTTATCATAAACTCCCGAGTACTAAATTTTTCATCCTATTACAACATTCCAACATTTCTGTTTACATAAGGTGTACATAACAGCTGCATCTCTAACTTATATCAACATACAAACAAGATTCAGTGTGGGCGTTTCTCTCACAAGCATCAAATGATCCCAAGTTTAACATTATATTTACACTGAATACTGATGGAGGGGGACAAAATACTTGTGGATGTAGAGGCCAACCTACACAATGAAATGTACTTTTCACTAGCTGATATTCAGATGAAGCCATAAATATCTTCCTTTACAATAAATCCTTACCATGATAAAGTGGTAAAAGAGTTTCTGTATTTGTTATTTGTTGTTGAACTCTGGAATGCGTTCTTTATCTTTATGTGACAAGTTCTATGACAATTTTTGATAAGGATGGAATAAAAAAAAGCAGCACTGACTAACTAAGCATAGGTGCATCAAAATGATAGGAGATAAGAGGATTGCAGCATGGGTAAGACGCACAGGGACTGAGAGTGCTTAGTGCATCTGCACCCTCTGGATATTTTTATAGAAAAGCAACCTCAAAATTTCTCTTTTGTCAAACACCAAATAGCCCAAGTTACGGTATGATGAACAACATCATTTGGCAGAGCCCCGGGAATGACTGTTCTCGACTGGACGTCTGTTCTCGCTGAGGTCCTCTTTGGTCTTTTGGATGCAGCTGAAGATCTCGTTGAAGAGAGCCTTGTACTCGGGCTGCTGGTTGTCTTCCAGAACTGCTGTCAGATCAGACAGCGCAGCTGAGCTGGACAGGCGGCGGCGGACCCGGCTGCTCGCAAAGGGACTGCTGGTCGTCTGGACGGCTTTATGGTTGAGCTTGTCTGTGGCCTGCTGGCACCGCCGCAGCAGCTCGTCATATTTCACCTAGACAACACACACATATATTAGGGAAGTGTAAACATTAAAAAGAAATATTAAAACACACTTTGCAACAAACACAACTGACAAAGAAAATATACTTCTGAGTGCTATGACTACACCACCTGCAGTGCGCTGTACTGTGCATCCACCTCGTTGAGCAGAGAGATGCCCCTCTGTTTCACCGCCTCCACTCGCCTTATACACAGCTGCTCGTGTCCTCGGCGAATCTCATCTGGGTTTGTTGCTCTCAAAACACTGTCACTGTTACACCTCTGCCGGCTGTATTTCCTCTGCTCCTCATCCTTTTCTGCCTTCTCCTCCATCTCATCCTGCACGGGGGTGGATCTTTCTTCTGAGCTGAAGAATACTGTATCAGGCAACAGCAGCTGGTCCGGTCTTCTGACACTTGTGGGACAGGGGCACAGAGTCATAAGCCTCAAGTACTTTGCAAAATTGTGCCTTTCAGCAGGTGTTGATAATGGAACAAAAACAATGGGACTGTTTCTTCAGAGTCCAGGTTTACCTGTTAGCACAGTCAGTTCTCCACAGAATTCGCAGCTGCTCCACTTCAGCCTCCAGCTCCTTCTGCCTGGCCCGGCAGCCATCCAGCAGGGCCAGTCGCTGTTCCAGGCCCTGGTTCTCCCTGATTGTCAACTCACTTTCCTGCTCTGCAGCCTCCCTGCGGCTCCGCTCCAAAGCTATCTGGCTCTGAAGACTTTGGATGGAGCGCTGGAGATCCGCATTCTCCTCTGCCGGGTCTTGGCATCTGTTTCGGCCATAGAAGGAGCCCTGCGGTGACCAGAGTCCATCCACGGACAGATCAGTGCGGCCTGGATGTCTGTGACAGGACAGGGCAATGTCAAAACATGAGTGAAAATAACATTTTCAGGTAAAAATAAATATAGCTGCATTTACATTTGCAGCTGACAGGGGTATAGATAAGGGCATAATTTCTACTGAAGTGGTGGGTATGTCCCCCTTACCTTTCAAAATCCTATTCCTGTTTTTTCAATTTGAAATTGAATTTGCCAATATTCTGACTTCACTGTTTTTGCCACATCTGCAAAGAAACCTGTGCCAATGGGCGCTGCCTTGGCATATTTTCTTTATATATAATTCACAAATTTTAAATCCTGTAATATCCACAGGACATCAAACAAATGGCACGACTTGCAGCAAGCTAAACTAACAGTAACAGGTATCTATTAGTACACTGCTGACAACGTGGGAGGATTAACTTCTTCCTCCTTTGGATTATGTCTAAAGGTGGAGGTCTGGTCTGGCTCTGGATCACCTGTAGGTGTCCAGTCAGCAGACAAGTGGCTCAGACAGCAGGGCACTGAGGGCAAGAGAAGACCTGACAACAGACAGGAGCTCTTACTGCTCCGCCACACAATTCCCTTTCTGAAAAGTGTCCACAGTACTAGCAGAACATGATTAATAACATCTCCACATGCAATACCTGTCATGGTGTAAGTCATACAGCTCTTTGAGACAGGACACACTCTTTGCTCCAAGACTGCGTTGCTGCTCTGCCAAATCTTTTTTGTTTTGCTCTGCCTGGGCAGTCTTTAGGTCCTGCACCTGAGTCTGCAGGTCCTCCATGTAGGTCTGAAGCCCTTCAATGGTCTCTGTTAGACTAAAGGTGAAAGAGGAGAAAGAACACACTAAGATCCTGCACCTATTGATGTACAGTCTTTTCAAAATGATATTCCTACATTTAGTGTAACTGCTTGGGTGAGGAATTGTGGAAAACATGTTTTCAAAAGGCAAATTCACTGATAACTGGTAGACGGACCTGTGGATCTTCTGCTGGGCAAGGCGGTTGTCCTGCACTAGTCTCTTGTTGCCTTGCTCCAGATCCCGGGCGGCCGCATCTAGTTGCTCGTACACTTTGGCATGCTGGTCGTTCATCTGGCGTAGCATGTCCACCTGCTTGGTTAGGTACTGGTGAACAAGAGAACATCCATATTCATCTTAACTCACTACCTTTAAATTAGCCGAGATATTTCTCTTTGTTAAAAACTGCAGCTGAGTTCAACTAAGTTCAATTGACTTTTCTCTGGTAGAAATCAATGCGACCATTTGTCTTGCACTGCAGCACAGGCCTGCATCACGCATTAGTGCAGGATGAGGGTCAGCGAGATGTATGAGGATTACCATATCAACCTCGATAAATCCTCAAGCCACTGGCCTTCTCAGTGCTGTAAACAAATTAAGGCTCTTGTCTTTGATGACCTGCTGCATGCCAAAACGGATCAGCACTGTCTGTAAATGCCAAAATTAAATGTCTGAGCAGTGAAATATGAGGCCTATTTGTGTTTAATATAAGCTTAAAAAGCCAAAGACCGCAAGTAAAGCAAAATATATGCTAACATAACATCCATGTAAGATATAATCAAGAGTTTGGTACATTTATATTGATTTAGGGAACAGATTAATTAAGATCTTGGTGACTTGAGCAATGTCCAAGCAAAAGGTAGAAGGTAGCAAATAAGCTGGTGAAAGTTTTCCTATAATTAGGTAGACAAACATCCTGCCCAGAGGACGCACCGTGCCAAAGGCTCACTAGGTCAGACTGGTAAGGATTAGCTTTTACTCCATCCTGTTTAAAGCTAGGAGGAATTCACAATAAGTCTTTCCTGTCATTGAAAGAGCTTGCAGATCTCTCAACATGGAATTTTCTCAATGAATCATCTCCACATGCAGTCTCATTCTGCACCAATATGTGCTGACTGACAAAGCTGTGAACAGTAGGGGATATACTGCATAAACAAGTGCTTTGTATGGTGAAACGGACATGTCTTACTCATACACCGCCTTCAGAGAGAGATTAGTGCTGCTGGAGCCTCAAGAGCTCTGTTTAGTTCCTTCCTAACATTTTTTCACCTCTATCTCCAGCAGCTGCTCCTGGTTGGTGGAGTACATCTGCTGCAGGGCCTGTTCCAGCTCATGGTTCCTGTCGAGGAGGGTTTTCCCCAGCTCCGCTGCCAAATGGAGATCTGTCAAAACAGAGGAAAACATGTAAACACAAGAGACGAGGCAGTTTCAGTGACCAAACACAGGCATTGGATAGAACAAGATGTGCGTATACTGTCAATAAAGCTGATTCTTCTTCTTCTTCAAGGGTATTAACACACACACACACACACACACACACACACACACACACAAGTGTCACACTATTAGTATCTGGCACTGGTGAACTGTGGAGGAATCTGAGGAATGCCTTGGGATCTCCTTGTGACCCTTTCTCCCACTAAAGTTTGGATCTTGTCCAGCAACAGTGTTGTCGAGCCTGCTGAGGTGAAGTGAAGCATGTCTTATCCAGGACTACTCCAGGCACAAATCACACAAAAGATCTGCCCACTGTTTCCTAGCTTTTTTTCTACTTCCTGTTTGTAACTATTCAGACTTTAACAATGCAATTCATGCAGTAAGCAGTGTATGCCCGGTGCCTCTTAACTCAATTGACTTTTAGCTAAATCAACTAAAGATTTCAGTTCTATCAGCTCAAATTTCTGTCCCCTGTTCTCTTGTACTTCTCACACTTTCTACATTTATTAAATATTAATATACTTTGATTTTAATATATGTTATGAAAGCACAATCCAGGAGCTTACCATACAGAACATATAATTATGTGCAGTACACTACTGGAAACCATAGCTGTGCAGTGTACATTCAATACATGAGAGAGTTAGGCTGTAATTTTACTTCTAGGTTGTGGTTTCTATTCCATTAATTATTATAGTGACTGTATTATTTCTAATATCCCTATCTTTTATTCATGATTAATGTGACTTCCACAAACAACAGGCTTGGCAAAGCAAGCATATCAAGAAACAATTAACATTAGACCTGTGACAGCCCCAGGACACAATGGCCACAACTTTTACCCCATGACTAGAGTGACTGTGTGTCACAAGAGTAGACTATAGTCTTCAATCTCTGTTAATCTGTGAGCCCAACTGTCGGGGCTTGTTTCACGTCCGACTATTTCAAGATAATCCACCAAATGACATGCAACCAAAATACTCCAACGTGTTAATTTATTAACAAGCTTGTGCAACAGCTGATCTGATAGTAATTCGGCTACATTATTCTGCTGCCTGTACGCAAATGTCTATGGCGAAATAAGATGTCATCCCACACAATCAGACCGAGTTTAGGGTGCGACCTGAGGAGAGCCGAACAGCCCTTACCGTGCTCCAGGTCCTGAGGGTCGTACCAAGCCTCTCCATTCTTGTCAAACTCTTCTTCCAAAATCATATCAGTTAACATTTTGAAGGCGAGCCGGGGCGAGCGATGACTCCACCTATCAGAAACTTGTGTGTTTAGTTACGTTAGTTCAGCACCTTGAAGTTGTCCGCCGTTCACCACCCCGTGTGGAGAAATGCACATCCTCCCGGTGTTGCATGCGATCGTGTGAGGCGTTAAGTCTGTTGTCTACAGCAACGTGGCAAATCTCTAATACACCCCGACATCCGGTAGATGGCAGATATAGCGTCACCTGCGACAGAGGAAAATGAATATGACTTTTACTTCACTTTAACTGGAAATTCAAACGAACTTTTAGTAATATTCAATAACATTCAACAGGAAAGACTGACAGTTAAATATTTTTAAAACATGTTTTTGTTGTCGTAACTTCCTGCTTCTGATGACAGCCATTTGGATCGACGAATCACGAAGAAGATAGTGGAGTCAAAGAACTCTACTGGCCAATTGGATGTTTGTTGTTTTAGTTTACTTTATAAGCCCCGACCCTCCCGGTAGTCACAGAAGTCAAGTTTGACAAGGTTTCAGTTTAATTAGTGGATGAAATTTTCTTAATATAACAGAGCCTCGGGAAACATATAGGATTACTTTTTAACGGTAACATCCTGACACGTGAACATTATGAAAATTAGTTAACAAGATTAGTATCGTTACTGAACGCTTTTTCGCACTGGACTGCAGATCGATTCAACTATTTTTGCTAATAGCAGCAATCTAAAGCAATGCTAAACATCAAAAGCGTACAGTGGCGTCAGCTGTAGGGGGAAAACACCTGGTTTGATCGACAGGTAACTTGGTCGTGAAATCTGAACCGCCATGCCCGTGGAGGAGAAACCTGACGCACGTTTGCGCTCCGGAAGAATGAACTTAGGCCGGCACCTTATAAGTTTTGGCGTTAACCCTGCAGCTGTGGCTTATGCCATGACTACACTCGGGTCTTGCATGATAAACAATATATTCAGCTTCTACTATGTCAAACTGTTTATCAATAAGTACAAGATATCAGAGGGCGCTTTCCACCAATCACAGGCGAGTATATTACCACGACATATTGCTGTTCATATATTAATATGTGTGAAAAGTACTGGTCTTGTTAAAATTAAAATTGAAGGTGACGATTATAATCATTATTGATTAAACTGTTTACTATTTATACCATTTATTGATGAATTGTGTAGTCAATAAAATATCTGATAAAAGTTTAAATACCCATTATAATTTCTCATAATTCTCGTTGAATTCTTCAAATGGCTTGTTTAATCTAATCATCTGTCCAAAACCTCAATTTAAAGTAGCCATGTTATGCATTTTGGGTCTGCAAAGTTGCAAAGCCCAGTGGCATGGGGAGGTACTTTCTGCCATAAAAAACACTGCTCTCTGTCAAATGCCTTGTCAGGTGTCTTACTTTTACTTCCTGTAACTTATCTGAGTCACTATGTAATGCAACACCACCTCAAACCTGGACTGTCCTCAACCAAGTCACAGTCACGCCCACCTCACTGTCTGCCGTTGATATATGGAGATATAGAAGGTACGCGCAAAGAAGACAGCTTTGGCTGGATATTTTGATGGACTGCGACGCTTTAGAATTTTTAAGTGTGACACCATCTTTCAGTGTTTCTAAGCGTGAAACCACTGGATATTTTTACCCAAATGAGGGCCAATACAAAGCTAAGAACGAAGCACCAAGACCTGCTCTGAGTTGGAAGAATCAACATGAATGTCGTGATGTGCTCCCAGTGGATTAACTTAATTTGTGAGGGAAATTGTCCCCACAGTTCATTGTTTCTGTACTATATGAAACATTACTTTAAATAAATAATCTTCCACAGGTGGTGTACATGATGTGGAATGCACTCAATGACCCTCTCTTTGGCTACCTACAAGATAACTCCAGGTTGTCCTGCTGCTCTCAGAGACGTCTCTCCATCCTGTATGGTGCTCCCCTCTACTCGCTCACTTTTCTTCTAGCCTGGTTCCCTTGGCGGGCCTACACCCCTGGTGACTGGTTGAGCGGCTTACACTTGACAGTTGCACTGTGTGCTTTTGATGGCTTGCTCACTTTTGTGCTGCTGGCACAATGTGCATTGTTTGCAGAGATATCTAGTCACCATCAGAGCCGACTCAGACTTGTGAAGTACAGCCAGGTAAGGACTTAGGATAGTGAACACTGCCTTCCCTTTTCTTCTTTATACTCATGTGAGCCAACAGGGGAAACTGTCCATCTTTCTCATATCCCCTCTCTTAATTTCCAGGTGGCTTCTCTCATTGGCTCCTCCAGTGTTCTCTTCTGTGGTATGGTGTCCAGAAACATGGAGGACTTTACAGCCTTCCAAGCCTTCACAGTGCTGACCGCTGTCATAAGCTGCGGATGCATGCTCTATACGGGCTTCCACAGTGAGAGCCGCTTTGATAACAAAGTGTCTGCATTGAATGAACAGTTCTCTGTTGACAAGGCTTCTGATCAGTCAGTGTTTTCGTTCTCCACGTTAAGAACTTTGATGTGGCAAATCCTGACCAACAAGGATTTCCAGATGTTTGTGCTTATGAACTTCTTCCAAGTGTTCATGTTGGCATTTCTCAATAATTTTACCATGATATTTGCTGAGCACCTGATTCCTCCAGATGTGCTTCCATCACTGGCAAAAAGCATCATGTATGGAGCAGGATTCATCTGTCCACAGGTATTGTCCCCTATTGGCTTAGGGATTAAAGGATAAATGAGAGTTGTGGCACTTAAATGGGTTCACAAACCCTTCAATTGCTTTGTAATGTCTTTTTGTCCTTGCATTACCTCAGAGCTAATGGTCTGGTCTGTCAAAATCACATGTCCTTCACATTACTGATGACTTTCTTTCCAACCCTGTCTTCTAGGAAGTTATTTTTTATGTTTTTGGCAGTGCTAAATGAACATCAGCTTCAGGTCAAATTTGAAACTGTAACATCCCAGACTTTTTTTTTTACTTATTTTTAATCACCTTAAGGGTGTTTGTTGCTTACAGCACAGCTCATGAATGCATTTCTTTTTGGCAGCTCACTCTCAAACTCATTCACAGGTTAGAGCTCAACAAACACCTGAAAGAGGAAAGGAATAAGAAAATGCTTTCAAAACCCTTGATGTACTACTTAATCATTTTGTTTTTATGTGCTCTTCCTGACTTGTCTCCATTCCAGCTGTTAGTATTGAGCTGTCAGAGCCTCCTCCGTGGCCTTGGCTACTACAGGATCATCCTCTTCACCTTCTATATGGAGGCTGGGATGGCAGTTGTGATGCTGGCACTCGGTTCTCAGCACTACTATATCCTGGCATTTTTCCTCACTGTTAACATGTAAGCAGTTCCTAACATTCTTTCATTTTATTATAGATAGACTATTCAATCACTCAGGTATGTAATGTGATTGCTCCAGTTTGATTGTACTTGCGCTCTCGTTCTTGATCTTCTACACAGGGTCATTGTCCAAGCAGCCTTCAGTCTTTTTGGTTTGCCTTTGGCTGACATCATTGACACAGACCTGCATATGTACAAACGCAGGTACATAAAAGGCAGTGTTTTGCTTTTGTACCCAGTATCGAATATACAGATGTACCTCATGAAGCCAGTTTATTTTTTGGATTATACCCACACAGATACATGCTATTTGGCTGGTGATATAATATTTTTTAATCATCCACCCCCATCCCTCATTCTACAGTTCCCCTCTCTCCTCCATGGTGTTTGGGACGAATGCTCTGTTCACCAAGCCGGCTCAGTCCCTGGCCCCTATGATAGTGCTTTACATTCTCAACCAGTTTGGATATGAACAGCTGAAGGACACAGGGAGGGATTCAAATCCAAGGTAAAGAGAGTTTCTAGCTCCTTTATTTCAAAGCTCACCCCATAATGTAATTTCATATACTCAGAGTCAATGAAATATTTGCTTTGGAGTCAGATATTTGACCTGTTGGGTACTGGCTGAAAAGGTTAATTCACACATCTGTTAAATAATCGGCATGTGTAAAAAGGAGTGATGTTCACTTTACTTAAAAACATTTAGAAACACATTATTACTCTTTTTTTCATTTTAAACAGATTACCTAACATGCTCAGTTTAAGACCTCCACTGGGCTTCTCTTAAGTCTGATATTATTAGTATCAGAAACATCCACATAAGCACAGTCAACACACGCAGGTTTATGCGTTCGCAGTCTCAAACGATGTGTCACCATCACACAGTGTCATAGCAACATTCCTCTTTCTTTCCAGCGCCCTGGAGAGTCTCCACAACATCATGTTCTACTTGGTGTGTCTGGTGCCCATGTGTGTCGCTGTTGTGCAGGCCCTGGCTTGGAGGCTGTTTTCCATACGCAGCAGTCACACTGTTGACACAAAGTACATTGATGGCTAACATCAAGATTTTAAATATTCAAAGGGATTTCTTGAAATGAGAGCTTGTTTATTGCTAAGTAAGAGATTGTGTGAACAATGTTTCACTTACTGGATATTTGGGAGAATTTTGGGTTTTACTGATGCTGGTTAAGTGGTGAACGACTTTAAGTCCTCTTGGTGAGCTCATAGGTGACTTGCTCTAACTGTCTTTATCTTTTTCAAAAATAATAACTGGATAGCTGGACCAAATATGGCAGGGATCGTGATACTTTGTTAAATGTCAGACACTTTGTCCAGTCAGTGACCTCAGTGGGTAATTAGCAGGAACATACTGTGTGATGGACACTGCGTGAAACAAAGGACCAAGTCCTCAGGAGGCATGTGAAGACTGTCCTTGTCTAAACTGAAAGTAAATTAGAAAGTTACTACAGGAGGTTTTGAGCAGCATCCTAAAACATCAACTGATACAGAAGTGATACATACTGACAGTGGTAATGAGGGAACATCCAATTTAAATAAAACATGATGCCAACATGGCGTGCAGCTTTGGCAGCTAAAGGTCAGAACTCTTGAGCTAAGACAGGTCAAGTAGATGAGCCTGAACTGAAGATTAATGAATACTTACTGTAGACTCACTACCTCTTATGTCTGAGCACACAAGCCAGAAAAAAAAATGAAATAAACGATGAATTTTAATTTTTTTCACTGAAGAACATTTCACAGTCTGAGGTTGATTTTGATTGTATGACTTCAGTCAGCATGTGATTCTCCATTTGCATTCTCCATTTGGCTTCTGGAAGATTGGAATCACAGCGCAAATGATTATCACTTGCAAGATGCAAGTAAATTTGGAAGTCCTAGAGGGCTCTCGCAGGTTCCTGCATGGGTCACGAGTATGATTTTTGTTTTGACGAGTGAAGCATGTCACAATGGGTGGGAGAAAATGGTCTCATATTGCAAATCCTCTGGCTTCTTGTTGGTCGAGGGGCTCGTAATGGAAAATTCATTTCATCGTTACATTGGACATTATGAATAAGTGGCATTGGTGCAGTAAATGTCATCATCTGTACTGTAAACCATACAGTTATAAATCAAAAAGTGCAGTAATTCATTTTGATGCTCTGATGTGTTTACATCTGTGGGGCCTGAAGCAGACTTTTTTGTTTCATTGTAAATTACAACCAGTAACTTCAGATCATATTAGGTCCTGTCACAGCTTTTAATGTGTAAAAAAAAAAAAAAAAAAAAAAAAGACACGTATACATAAACATCGACTCACAGGTGATGCATAAGTAAAATGTAACGTTAGCTTCTGATTCTGTGAGATGCCTCACAGACAATCAGGTTGTTAAATTTTGCCTTACTTTAAGTTTACTATAAGCTGATGATTTTTCACAGAAAAAAAAACACTCCAAAACCAAAAATACAACATTTTCTTTATCTGTCCTACACTGTACTGTAATGTGCCTCTTTTTTGTCACTGCAGTTCACAAATTATTTTTTCTATAAAACAGCTTGTTGTCATAAATATATTCAAGAAATGAAAATGATGAATTAAAATCATGTGAATGAATTGAATTGTATTTTCCTGTTGTTTCAAGTAAACACTGCCCTTGTTTTGTAAAGAAGAATGTGGTTGAATGTAGATAAAACCACAAATGCTGGAGGAGGGGACCTTCTGTGTGTCACTGCAGTAACTCCAAAAACTGGAAGGAAAAGGACAAGTGCCTCAGGATCTTTGTTGTGGTTGTTACATCTCAGTTCAGGAGAAAAGCACGAGCCTGCACACAGCTATCCTGCAGCCTGTGCTCGTTTGCTCATTTCCTCAGTCACGTAACTGCATCCTGCATCAGGTGTTTCGTTGCTTTGGAATTTCCTCACCATCAGGATGACGGAGGTCTAAATCTGCCGCTGAGTATCCTTCTGTGACACTTAGACATTTTGATAGATGTCATCAGTTGAGTTGTCGAGGTCTGTGCTTGTACCCTGCAATGAGATTAAATTTCCCATGAAAGTCATGTCAGAACAGCTCATTTTCATATTAGCAGGAAACCACCTTTGTGGCGTAACACAAACCGGACAGATAATTCATCCTTGCTCAATCTGTGGTCTAAATCTAACATGCTGCCCTAAGATTTACCTCTTGTGTGTGGTTTCTTCTCACAGTTACTTTGCTGGCTGCTTCTTTGTTTTTCTCCAAGTTCCTTCTGCTGTACATTTCCTGCAGCACATCACGGAACTGTCTTTTCTTAGTTGAGCTGTTCTGCTATAAGGAAAATTATTCTTGAATTAATTTATTTTTAAAATCATAAAATAAGAAGACATTTAACGTAGACGTTTTGGATTTAATTTCCAAGAAAAGCCAGTGAGCAACTGCTTTGTATTTTGTGATTTTGTAAGAGCCCGTAATTTCCTGTTCCTCTTTTTGCTTCTGCTGGCTTTTCCCCCATTTGGTAAAACATCGAGCACAGACAGAAACGAAGAACACAAAACACAGAAACAGAAAACCAGACACGTATCTACAAACCTTTTCAATTTTGCGTGTCCTTCTGCAGTAATGCTAAAAAAACGGGGGGACAGGTAGATTTCACATCAGTCCATTTGCGATCTTGTTCGTACAAGTTCTGATGTTAACAATAAATAACATTTAATATGAATCCGTCTACAATATTTACCTTCTTCAGAATAAGTATCACTATCACCAAACTGTAGATGGCCAAGAGGAGAAATGTCAGCCACAGAGGTATGTGCCTCACCATTTTAGTTTTTTCTGAAAACATAAGAAAAGCTGTCTGTTCCAATTCATCGTAACACATCCAAACATCTGTGTCTGACTGAAGAAGCAGTTTTCTCTCTTACCTTTCATTACAAGAGTGGTACCCGGCCCTACATGCTGTGCGCCGGGTGCTGGTTCTCCATCTGATACTGCAGCACAGTGGTAGATTCCGCTGTCATTAGCATGAAGTGAATTGATGTGTAAAGATGCTCCTTCCAGTCTGTACTTCAAAGGATTGTCAAGCAGCTTCAGATGAAAATGAGAGTTTTCTTTGAAAGAAAACCATTCATACCTCCAGTCTTTGGCTGAACAATGTGAACTGACAAAACAAGGGAGGACAACACTTTGTCCTATTTTCTGCCAGATCACCTTGTTCGGTTGTGATAAGCAGCTCTCGGCTTTTCCCATTTTTTCCATGCTCTCTGGAATAGAAAGACAAAGAAATTTAACAGATTTAGCATCTTGTAGCTCAAAATGTGTTTCAGAGAAGTCAGTGAACTATTGTTGAACAGAAGCTGTGATTCCTGATGTGGAACAATGAATTCCCTGAAAGTATTATTTCCTAAAGGAATAATGTGCGTAATGTTAGAAAATACATAACAAAGACATCTTACCTATTACTGAAAGGTAGCTGATAAGGAGAGAAAACCAAAACAACCACTTCATGTTGGTAGCTTCACAGCCTGTGAATGATCTTATTATTCCTTGCATGAGGTTGTCTAATGCCTGACAACATGGGGAGTGACTGAATTGCACTTCCTCAACTCTTAGTTCCTACTTGTTTTCCTGCCCTTTGCAGTTTATAGGTAACACTGGGTTTACATAAACACAGTGCATAACATGTTCCATAAGACACCAGATAAGATAGCTTAAGATTGGGTAAATATAACAAGCCCAATATTGCAACAGTTTCAATGGTACACTTGCTATATTGCCAATAAAAACTGCAATTAAATACATACACACATGCTCTGATGACATCCACTACAGATATGTTTCTCTATGTATGAAGCAGTAGCAAAAATCCACAATGTGGAGCAGTAAGAAATAGTAAAGAATATCAATATGCTTTATGTAGACTTGCACTATAGAATTAATTTATGTTGTTGTTATCCTATGTCTTATCTTCCTCCGTGTGTCCTTTCGTTGTTTGTCTTTCGTTTGATGTTCCGGAGAGACGTGGAAGATGCAGACTGTCTGACGGGATGAGGCATCGCATTTAGAAATTGTTCTTGCATGTGGGGCACTGCAGAGGGCCCTACACTGTGTTTTCTCCATCTTCACTTCATGACATACTCCTGGGGGTCCTTCAGAGCTGGGGAGTAACAAGTACATTTACTGTTAGGATGTTAATGTACTCAGAAGTCTGTGGGAATGTACTACAGTACATTTATTGGTAGTGCATGTATTATAGTAGGCTTCCTTAGGTTTGTTGCTCTTGTTGATGTGGGAGAAGATACACTCTTATCACTCAGAGAGTTAAAGAAAGGCATCTGGACTTGGACTTCACATGTCCAGACGCCTTTCTTTAACTCTTTGAGTGAATATGACCTGGATGACAGAGAATCTCCACAGATATGCACTCTTATCATTCTTATTGGTTTATGCAATGTCAATCAAACTACATAACCTCAGTACCTCAGTATATTACTTTATACTTTTACTGCACCAGGCTAGGCTAGCTTTTTTTTTTTGCTCCATCGCATGTGTGTGAGTGTATTTGTTTGCGCGCGCTTGACTTTTCAAATACTGACTGCATGCGTCTATCTATCGTTATTGTTTGCATTGCAGATATCAAGAATAGGCCGAAAGTTCAGTATTATGTCCTCCTTCCGCAGGTCTCAGGTTATCACTCCGCTCAACTCGATGTAGGCGGATCGGCCCGTGCTGTCGTTCAAATTGTAGTCCAATCCAAACCCCTCTCTGTGTGTTCGCCACGCCCCCTTCCACGTCGACCTGCACTCTCGCCATATTTTCAATCGTGTGAATCCCGTAGCCCGGTTTGCCACTAAGTTGGGGAGGTGACGCGTTCACTCAAGAGAGCAATAAGTGCGAAACGATCTACTTTAAAGGGAAAAAGGGACTTTCTCGTTAGCTTCCCGGTTGTGTGTGTTATTTTATTCTGCAACAATGAACATTTTCAGGCTGACAGGAGACCTCTCTCATCTGGCTGCTATCATCATCCTGCTACTCAAAATATGGAAAAGCAGATCATGTGCAGGTGAGACCTAGTTGTAATTTTTTATCACATATCCTGTAGTGTGGTTTTCCTGTCGTTACTGTTTAACTTTGTCTCCTTTCAGTTACAATCAGCTTTATCTCTGCATACCCAGCAAGCTCCAAGCTAGCTAATGTTAGCAATGTGCTAACGTTCGCTACTCATTCATTTGAGTCAGTGGTTGGTCGCGTTGGTGCTCAATGAACTGCATGTAACAACTAAAAACTGCTGTGTGCACCTACTGTTGCGGTTATAACGACCAAAAACACATGCTTAACGTAAACTTTGAAGCCAGTGGCAATAATATTCAAACACAGCATAGCATCAGCTAACTTGGTAGGGATTGCTAGTATGAGTTAACTATGTTAGCTGGAGGAAGTGTGGAATTACTAAGGTGCCTGCTGTTTAGTTGAAGAATCAACAAATTATTACAACAGTTACCATATTTTGGGGGGTTACTAAAGCTATAACTGATTTTGACTTTACACATCGCCCATCCATGTATTGCTGCTCTCTTAATTTGGGTGTTTGGTGTTCGATTTCTTTGGTCTGGCGTCTGACGTGGCGTTCTAGAAGGCGCTACGGAAGAAGCTAACTTGCTAAAATATTTGACCCTTTTTACCGTGTTTGATTGGTCTAACTCCCTACAACACGTGTTAATGTGTTAATGGTAAACAACACTTTGAATCACACAGATTACAGTGATTTCTGGGGCGACAGTGGTTGATCCTGCTTGCTATATGAGTGCTGTGATTGGCCCTCAAAGCTGAAGGGTTGACTTTAGGTCCGAAGTTAAAGGAGGTTATGTTAGGTAACAGCTAAGAGATCGTGATGTTTATGTATAATTTAGGTTGCTTTAAAAATGCTTAAAAGTCATACATCTAATCAAAAGAGCTTTGCAACCTGCACAATACATAACATCTGTCATCTGAAAATGAATAAAAAGGAAAAATCTTCCATAAATCAGAGCCTTCTTTTGGGACAGACAGACATGTAATAGATGTTGTGCATATGGACTAGAAAGAAAGAATAATAGTAGAATATGGAGAAACATAGTGACAATGTTAGGTGAATAAAATGCATACATATATGAAGAATATGATCAGAGAAGATGTTGAGCAATGAGTGTGCTGCCAGGCTGCCCATTCAAACCTCCACTGTTTCATGAAAACATAGAAGGGGGTCATACTTGTAAACAGAGGTCCAAAAGAGGAGAGCAAGTATATGCAAAGATGGAGAAACACTTTCAGACCCGCTTATCCTGGAGACTCCCCCATCAAGAGTTAGGCGAGCTTCAGAGGTACACATTGGACAGTTTGCCAGACTATCACAGGGCTACAGGCAATCCCTTTCCATTTCACCTGACTTACATGTCTTAAGACTGTGTGAGGACACAGGAAAACGTGCAGGTTCGAAACAAGCATTTCAAGCTTATTTACAAGGTAAAATCTTAGTGTTTTTGGCATGGTTGCAGTCGGAGAAAGATGTGGCATGGATGCACATATCTACCTGTAGCTTTTCTTTTAACCAAAATAATGTTGTAAGAAGCTCTGTTTGACTGGTTGCTTTATAAGTGCATACAGACCCAGAGAGAAAACCTGTACACACATCTTGTTGTCTCATGGTACCCTGTGATGTCTGACTGACTGTTCTGTGTAAATTTAAGAACAGAAATCCATGTACTTGTGTTGCTCTTGTGTCTGCCAACCTGAGAGGTCATCAGTTTGTGCATTTCACTTGGAGACCATTAGTTAAAACATTAAGTTTATCTGTTACTAGGGGTCCTATACACATAATTTCAGTCCAAAAGGGAGAAAAATATTTTCAAAATTTTCTCTGAGACTTCTGATTTTCTAGATAAATATTCATCGGGTATCCAGTAGATGTCGCTGTTCAATCAGGAAACACATTATGATTCACGCTTTATCCCAGATGACTTGTTAAGCCATTCTGATGTTGCTTGCATACATCAACTTAAGTCACAAATCTTCTTGATATTTTTCATTAAAGGTATCTCTGGAAAGAGCCAAATCCTGTTTGCCATAGTGTTCACCACACGCTACTTGGATCTGTTCTCCTCATTCATCTCACTGTACAACACAAGCATGAAGGTAAGACACCAGTCAAGTCTCAGCTCTGAGCAGTAGCCTTTCATTCTTATTGAGGAGCTGCTTTCATGCAGATATTTGAGGAGCTGCCCTGTGCTTTTTCTCCAGGTGATCTACATGGGTTGTGCATATGCCACAATCTACCTGATCTACGTGAAGTTCAGGGCCACCTATGATGGCAACCATGACAGTTTCAGAGTGGAGTTCCTGGTTGTCCCTGTTGGGGGTCTTGCTGTTCTCATCAACCATGACTTTTCTTTCCTAGAGGTGGGTTCAGCTGCTTGCGTTGTTATCAAAATGTGACACAATCAAAACACATCAAAAACAACCTGATGGTTACGAGAATTCCTATTCATGCATGTTTAAATGTAAATGTATCCATCAGATTCTGTGGACGTTCTCCATCTACCTGGAGTCAGTGGCCATCCTGCCTCAACTATTCATGATCAGCAAGACTGGCGAGGCAGAGACGATCACCACTCACTACTTGTTTTGCCTGGGCCTGTATCGAGCCCTGTATCTCTTCAACTGGATCTGGCGTTACTACTTTGAAGGTTTCTTTGACATGATCGCCATTGTGGCTGGTGTGGTCCAGACTGTGCTCTACTGTGACTTCTTCTACCTTTATGTCACCAAAGGTGGGTTTCGTACTGTCTCTTCCATTATGGCAAGCCCAAATTAAATAGACAAAACTGAGGATATAAAAAAAATAATTATCAGGCAGTTCCTGGGGATCAAATGATTTATTTATTGTTTTTGCTGTATAAAGACACTTTTTATACACATGCAATATGACAGTAACTTTGAGTTAAAACCCAAAACCCTACATTCCTTGTTCCCTGCAAAACCTCAGTCTAAAGTTCAGCTGAAGCTAATATGAGGCTTTAGCTGTCAGAGTCACAGCTATTTAGTGCAAAATTCTCTCTTTGTATCCTCCTCCTCCTCACCAGCTCAACATGGAAACACTGTTCCAGGAAACACACAAGGGAAATTTTGTGCAAAAAAGACTGTAAATGTGGAAGTATGCACTTGAATTTGCTGCTGATGAATGTTGAGGCCTCATATTAGGCTGAATCAATTTTTCTCACAAAACTAGGACTGCGTATTTTATGTACTATTTCGTGCAGTTGCACAAGAAAGAAACTACTTGTGAGGAAAGTCAAGACAATTGAAGCACTTTCCTTCACTTACAGTACACTCTTGAGTCACATCAAAGTGCTTCCAAAATTGCAGCTATTCACATTAGGGCATTTTCTTTTCAAATAACAAAGATGTAGAGACGCTTGGGCATTATAGTTTACTGGAGTCTGTTTTCGTAGGGCTTACTTCTAGGTGAGGATATGTATCTTTCTTCGTTAATTTGGTTGTTACTTGTAGCCTGTTCCAACTGCCAGAACCTTTTTAGGAAAGCATCAAGTTTATTTGCATTTCCACTACAAGTGTCAGTTCATTTCCGCTTCCAAAAGGTCTGTGTGTCGCGTACTCTGATGGTCAAGGAACTGTGCTTGTCTTAGCCTTAATTAAAATCGCTGTGTCACATCAAATGTTAGGGACAAGAAAGGTGCATTTCTAATATTTGATATTAAAAATTTCAATATGAACAGTTAAGTATTTGGTCTTTAGACTGAAAGGGCAAGATAAAAAAAATATGATGTGCAAGCGAAAGGAAAAAAAACGAGAATGTGAGGAACAAACCTCATTGCTCGTATGTTAGAAATTAGAAATCAGTAAGCCAATACTCTTAACAAATTGTTTATTTGGAAAAAGTTTTTTTTGCATTATGAAGGATGTTATTTCTTCTGTATGAAAATGCGTCTCCAACACACTAAATTGCAAAAAAAAAAAAAAGCAAAAAAAATGTTCATATGAGCCTTTTTGTTTCGAGTTTAATTTCCAGGGCTGAGTAGTTCCCTAAAGTTGCTTTTGAATGTAAATCACCGATTTCCCCTTAAACTCTTCAAAACATCTATGGCAGCATGAACGTATGCCGGCCCAGTGGTTGTTCTTCCATTTTAACTCATCTTGTATCTCACCCCCCTTCAGTGTTGAAAGGCAAGAAGCTGAGCCTGCCAGCATAAAGCGTACAGGAGACGGCGACTCCCAGCAGACTCAGGGGGTGTGGAGATGGCATCATGGAATTTCGTGACCTACAGCTAAAGATGCCTGAGACAGAGAGCCAACTATGGTGGGGAAAAACACTAGTCGTCTTGATGACCGCTAATGGAACTGGTAAATGCCAACCAACACCAGAGCTGAACAAAGATCAACCCAGGTCAACCTTTGGATTTCTGTGTTCAGCATCTTGCCTTAAACTTCTTTTCATTGATGTTCAAATAGGAGAAAAGGCTTTTTTTTTCTACATGTGAGGTGTATACGCTTATTTTTTATGTTTTTTAAAATGTCACAAATGGGGTCGACTCTGAGAAGTACCTTGTTTGGCTTAGTAATGAAATGCACAAAATGTACAGTCTTATTAAAGAGTGAGATAAAGAGTAATGTATCTGAGTGCCTGGTGAGGATTATGCCTACTTTCTCAGTATTTTTTTTTTAACTTTTGAATTTAAATTTTTTTTTTGTCTACATAACTGTATGCATATACTTGGAAACATTTAAGGTGGCCAACAACAAGAGTTTCACGCCAACACGCCTCCATTTTGTAAACGCATTGCTTTCAAGAATTGCTCTAAACACCATTTTAACTGGTTACTCGTTTAAAAATCAGTTTGTCTTTGTAAGCAGAAGTCATAAGAAGACTTGTACTTCCAAGTTTAAGAGGTAACTCTTAAAATAATCTTTAATGTGCTCATCGTAGAGATCAGTATTTTCAAATGGTGTCTCACTTTTTCACCCTCAGTTCACTTTCTTATAATCTTAAAATAATATTTACTGCACCCCAGGAACAAGCTCATGAACACCTTCCAGCAGTGACTTATCTTGTCAGTCATATCACAGCTCAAACCAATAAAATCAGTAGCAAGCAATAATGAACGACTCATCGATAAAGGCACTCGTCATGCCGGGACCTGAGAAGTGTGCAGATGTTTGGCATGAGCATCCTCCAATACTTTGACTGGTTGTGATATTTTAATTGTTAACCGTATGTCTGGAGTGTGCAAAACAGACTTAACATTATGCTGCTCAGTAACCGAGTAAGCCTGATCTTGGTGCGCAGTGGGTGCATTTCTATTAAATTCAAAGTCCTGTTGTTACCTTCAACTTTTTCAGATCAGTAATTCCTAAAGGATTACTTCAACTCTTTTGTCTTTTTTTTTTTGTTTGCATGATATCACCTCCATTAAACATTTTATGAGAATCACACCCCTGCCTTGCTGTTTTATTATTTAAATCATGCAAGCACAGATGAGAAGCAAAGGTTCTTTGTTTGTTTTTAAAGCTACCCCCCTTGGTGTGATTACCTGTAGGTCCCTGGTTTGTTGTGTGTTTGTCATTTGATGTGATACACCTTCACAAGATTTTACAGTTTGACTGACAGACTGATGACAAGTGGTGATGGTAATGTGCTAAGAAGAAGTAAACCTGGATGTAAACCGTCCAGTTTACAATATTTTAAAATTTGACTTGTTTTGTGAGGAGGGAAATGTTTTCAACACCTTTGTTTTCAGAAAATAAACGATAAAACTGAACTGTAGCTGAAAATTCTACATGGCACCTTAAGTGTTTAGCTTTTTATCTTTGACAATGAAAATGAGTGTCAGGTGAGCAATGTTAACAAGTTATCAAATTAAGTATGAAAATTCAGTGTTCAAAAATAAACATGTGTACAAAATAGATAAAAACATTTAACACCCATCGTCACACCCAAAGAAACCTCCCATTTAAGAAAAGTGACAGAATAGCTGTCAGAAATACTGAAATATGACCAGAGGTAAATAGAACAAATATGCTTACAAATTCAGTTTATTCCAACAAAGGTTTGGCCCCTCACAACCAAAATGTCCCTTTAACCAGACATACAGGATTCAGCTGGTACTTTGTTTTTAGATCCATCATATTCAAATGTAAGACAAACAGCTCAAATATTAATTCTGATTAGCTTTTATTCAAAGCTGCATTACAGACATACAACATTGTGCTCTTAAGCTAACCGCAAACATATACATGTAACAGTTATTTTGTAGTGCATTTTTTGGCATGTGCAGACAAACACAGCCTACACAGGTAGTATCAGACTGAACACCAGAATCCACATTGGATTAATGTCAAGTCAACATTTTCCTCCTTTAATTGAAATAAGCCGCCATTTGAAGACATTTAGAGTACAGATTAGAGTACCATAATCCTTGAATATTTGAGTATTAAGGCAACTGAAACATTGGTTATACCATCTTTTGGGCAGTTGTAGATATTTTATGCATATTTCACTGGATGTACAGACACAGAGACCACCAGGGAGTCTTTATGCTTAGAAAATGTGTTACACTTGCAGATTTTGCGCTCAAGTCACCATACGGTACACTACAGAGTCCTCTGAATCCGACTCATCGAGCACCAGTAGTGATTTGAGGTCTCTGTACATGATTTTGAGCTTTTTCACATCAGAGCTGACAAATGAAAGAGAAGAATCAAACTACTGCATTTCCGTCTGCTGTGAAATTTCTCTCTCCTTCTCTTGGACTTTACCTTGCTGGTAGGAAGAAAAATGAGCCGACAAAAGAAGAAAAGAAAATTAATACAATACAGATTTTATTTTGAATGCGTGTACAATGTATCTATATATATGAAGTGTATATTTATCATTAAGGCTGCAGATGAAACTTATGAAACCATGTGTGCTTAAAACTTTGGTGATACAGTAAGATAATTTCTCTACAAGATGTTACCTTAATTTTGAGGACGTTGGAGATGGCCATATAAAACACGCTAAAGACGAAAGAAGCCACGACAGAGAAGAGGGCGATGCCGGAGAGCACACACAGCAGACTCAACCCTCCTACAAACAACAGGAACACTGGCAGACAGAAGTAACGGGTTTGTGGCTGCAGTGCTGTCAAGATATTAGTAGTAACACAAAGCGTCATGATGCATACATTGCTTTTTGACGTGACTGCACCTACCTTCAAAGAAAACAAAACCTACTGCAGACATAACAATGGTCACAAGAGCAAAAATGAGGAAAAGTCCAACAGGCAGTACAGCGATGGTGCTGAACAGCACCACTGTCAGAGCTAAGGCAGGATGGCTGCTGAGGTACTGCCCGATTCTTGTATTCATCAGCTGTGACACCTGGTAAAAGAGAGCAAAAAAACCTGTGTCAGAATCTTAAATGGCAGATCCTCTTGCTACAGAATATTGAATAAAGTATTGTCTTTATGGACTCTGCTTTGTGCACTGAGGCACAGTCATGCTGGAATAGGAAAGGACCTTCACCAAACTGTTGCCACAAATTTGGAATCATAGCATTGTCCAAAATGTCTTGCATGCTGAAGCATCACTGGAGGTAAGGTAAGCCTAGACAGCCACACCAATAGTTCTGTCCACATAGTGTACCTTGATGTTTACTTAAGGTTAGAAGAACTTCAGAGCTAGGGTAGCTTGATGGACAGGGTTTATTTAATCTGTGCTGGTGCTGTGTAACAATCTTCCTCTTGCAGTAAAGGAAGTGCTGAACTTACAAACCTTTAAGAAAATAGTTAAACGGAGGTTTGACATCTCCAATTAAGGTCAAGGTCAATTTTAATACAGTGATTTTTTTTTTAAATATACACATTTGGGTTTTCTTTTTAATTGACATACTGTACATGTATGTTTCTGTAAATAGGGGTGTGGTGTTATGTTTTCACAGAATCATGGAACATCAAGGAAGAACATTGGAAATACGTCCTAAACTTTGTCTTGTTACACCTGACAATGTTTTACATGCTTGTAGATTTTTTTTCCCCCCACTGTATTTGATTTTTGTCAAATAAACTAACACTAAAAAAAACTGAGCTGGGAGGAAATGCATCTTGCGTTTCTCTGATTTCCTGATGGAAAAGTATGCAAAATAAATGATAAAGAACAGGGCTTAAGACATGTTACCTTGGGGTCATCATATAGGCGGTTCACCAGGGTGGTCCAACTTCCACACAGCTGCTGAAACTCAGTCACACCGCTGTGATTCATCTCCACACATCTGACCAGGCTGAAGACAGGAGGAAAACCGAGTAAAATCACAAGACCGAGGACAATACAGCAGCTTACAGATAGTGGTTGTACTTCTTTAGATACAGACCAGATTCAAGTGAGTAACAGTGACTGTAACAGAAGACAAGTCTTTAGTCAACTAACTGACTAGCTCTTATGTTTACATGTACTTCAACAGAAAGTACTTTAAAGCATTTGTAAAAAACATATCACAAAGTAAAGTTAATAAGAACAAACCTGATCAGTGTAGTTAACTTGGTTTGCAGCAAAATTCAGCTCACACCATATGAAACTGTGTCCTGTGTTTCCTACTGGCAGTATAAATATACCCTTTTAAAAACCACACCTTCATCTTGTTCTTCCTCCTCCTTCTTCGTCTTCCTGGTTTCCCAATGTGACAGACTCTGAAAGGTTTGATGTCGCTGCTGCTGCCATCTACTGTTCACCAAATATGTCCCAGCAAAAGACAATGAAATTTTACTCCCGCTTGTTGGTTCAATGTTATTTGTGGAATATCATATTCATATAGCGTATTCTCTAAATTATTGTGAAAACCTTTCATAAAATACCCAAATACCTGGTCTCACCCCAGTTAAAAATTTAATTGAACTAGTTGACTAACTAATAAAATATCTTTATATATTTGTGCATTTATGTCTGTCACCATCTTATTTCATATGTATTTATTTCAGTAGAAATAATACAGATATTATTGATTCTTATTCTGCTCTACATTTCGGACTTGAGTCTACTTAGAGCCGTGACTATTTAGCGCCCTCGAGTGGTCACAGTGAGGAACTACACAGCCTAGTTAAATTAGTCATTATGATCACTCTTTATATGAAGTACTGGTAATAATTGTTAAAGAAACGAGCTGTATTTTGATGTGGAGATTAATATTTCTTCATCAGTGTCAACCCCATAAAAACAACAGTAACACAGAAGATACAAAATACTATATTGCTGTAATTATTTACTCCTAATTTCTTCTTCTTCTTATTTTAATAACAAAAAACAGTCATTTGTGTAATGTGCTCTATGCTAAATTAAAAGTCAATTATTTACTGTGCAACCTTAATAGCCCAGCGTTGATTTGCTATCAAAGAAGCTTATCGAATCTCTAGTCTGCATTGGTTCTGTCTGCATCTCCCTCCAGCCACATATCATCTACTCCTTGTCTGGCATATTACTCATGGTCATTAAAGGACCACTGTTACTAATTATGACGGATTTCATGTCCAGCCCTCTCTGCTTCTGCCTAATTGCACCATAAACCACAAATTCTCTTTACTGGACAGGTGATGAATGTATGAAATTATTTGTTTTTAAATTTTGTGAGGTAAAGGAAGTTCTCTTTTTCTCTGACTTTCTCTCAGGTTTCAAAAGTTGAATTAAGAATACAAGCATTTTTCTGTATGTTCATATATATTCAAATACACTGCAGTTTGCATGTAGCAGCCAGTAACTTTTTTGTAACTCTGATTAGCGGTAAAACATCGAGAACCCTGTCGGCGCGTGATGTAGAGCTTCAATAAGGAGTATGAAGCCTTTTAAAAATGCATGGCTCAATACTGTGATTGATTGCCGAGCTGCTGCTGTGACTGGTTTACTATGAGCAAAATCACAACAGAAGTTTTCCGGAGTTCTCCAGAAGAAGGGAGTTCCCAGTTCACCCTTTACAGCTGTCAGACTGAAATGACTCCATAAAAATAATGACCACACTTTCCCCCCTTCTGCGCTACGCTGCTATTAGATGGCAACACGGTCGGATTTCTCTGTGAAGACGGAGACTGATCAGAATATCAAATGACTGAACTTCACCACCACCACTGATTACTTCTTCAATCAAAGATAGGAATTGCTGGTCTTGCCTCTACCGCCCACAAATTAAGTTTAGCCCCCTGAGTTCTGGATAGCATTAAATATATGCAGGCACATAACTGTGAGGTCTTCGCGAGGGAAATGGCAGTGTGATCTGTTCTGAACTACACCAAAGAGAGACACCCTGGGGACCAGTGATGACAACTTATTTGGACCCTTTATAGCTGCTGGCCATACTAATTAATCACACTCTATTGTTGTATTGAGTACAAGGGGAATGATTTGGTGAGAGAGAGGAGAGACTGCATCTACTTCTCCAGACTGCTAAACACAATGAACTCACTGAACCAAGGCCTGAGGAGTGAGCTGTGTGAAAGTGTCTGCCTGTGTGTGTGCAATTTGTGTATGCGCAACAAGGAATTCCCCAAAATTAAACATAACTATTCACTCTAATGTCTTTTTTTATGACTCTTCCATATCAGAATACACCTCATAGAGGAAACCTTGTTTTGTCTTCCCTGTATTCTGGAGTTCACTGCAGCATGGGTTGCTGTAATGCTTAAGCACACCATATGTGACTGCTGACCCACACACTGGCACACTGCTTCACTTGATAACAAGGCCTGGTTTGCAGTTGGACGTTGGACGCAAGTGGCTGATCAGTCATTGTGCAGTTCTTCTGTATCCTGGTGTCACACTACTTACTAGATGTGCATAAATGTTTTTAAAAAATGTGAAAATAATTATACTAACACGGCTTTTGGACTTATTATACTAGCAGTGGTTCCTAATCTGTTTGAGTTGTGACTACAGTGTTTGCTTGCAATTCCTCATCATTGTTTGGTCTAACAGGGTGTAAGCAGTTCATTAGAATCATTTTTGAGTGCTGTGAAGGTAATAATGTAAATCAAAACCACACTCAAAAATTGGGCATTTTTTGGCTGGATTGTGGTTGTAATGGACAGTTTGGCAAGTTTGAAATGTCATATTTTACCAAAACAAATTCATAGAATCGGTATGCAGTATAGATTTGGGGCACAGCTTTTGTTTTTCACCACTAAAAATGGTGAAAGTCTGTAACAGGTTTACTGTATGTTACAGTAAAATGTTACCAACATTTTCCACATCTAAAACATATGTTAATTTTATTTAAATCACATACTGGCACTAATAATTCATGAAAAAGAAAGTTCAAGACAATTTAATAAAATGAGCTACTGGGAGAAATGAACTCAATATTATCTGTTACTTTGTGAAATAATCAATCAAGCAAATTAAATAAGGTCAATATTAGTCATCACTTTAGCTGAGGTTGCACAACTGCAACCAAAGTAACTGTGACCAACAGTGGTACATTTTTTTTCTGAACCATTTTATTAGAATAATCATTTTTTAATCATTTTTATTTTTAAGAATTTCCCTTCAGGGACAAATAAAGGAATTCTGATTACACACTTTGCATACATTGTACCACTTTGTTTTAATTTATTTGTTTTCATTTGAAACCAGCGACATAATCAGAGACTATAATCTTGGGTTGTTATTTTATTCCATAAACTTTAAATTAGAAACACATTTTAACCTCACGAGTTATAACACAAATCCTAAAATATACCACGCACAATAGTTTAAAATTGTCTTCCTGCTGAGCAAAATAAGGTAGCTGAAAGTTGTTACGTGGCTCCTGAGACAAATGACTCTTGTGACAGCAGCCCGCTCTCCTACTCAAGAGTAGATGAAAATTGAATGTTCTTAATGTGTCCCATATACCTTTGGCACAGAGATATATCTGGGTGCCTGAGAGCAAATTGACTGCACGATATGTCTACTGGCACGTGCTGAGCCGCTCAATACATTGCAGCCAGCGTGTGTGATTGATGGGCTGTCAGCAGATTCTAATTTGCATGCGCTGATTGTAAAAACTAATCACTGCGAGAGGAGGGGCATAAAATAGTCAGAAATCCCCTGTGATTCCTTGTTGCTCGGTGCATGTCCACCTCTTGTGTGGCTTCTAAAATTGTATCATGCGTTACATTATTGACATCTGTCCCTCGCTGACATGACTGCAGCCGAAGCCTGCTGCATTTTATGGGAAAGTGAGAGGGACCTGATGCAGTTTTCTTTCTCCTTTTCGCTTGTCACACTCGATACCCACACTTCTCCATCACTCTATCTGTCTCTAACACCCACCACCCACCCACCCCCACCCATCCTCTCTCAGTTCTGACTTTGTTCGCCTCTCTTTGAAGTTGCACAGGAGTGTTAGGCCAACAGCTGGCCACGGGAGAACAAAATGTCTTTGGAGTCTGCCCTGTGTCAAATACGATAGTCATCATTGTCAGTGGTTGTCATTTGGCCAGATGAAGGGGACCGTTTTCAGTTCCTGTCTCTCCGACTGGGGAGAGCGAGAGGCTCAAAGGGAGCTCCCTGGAGGGTGGTAAAGGGCGCTGTGGAGGACGGAGCCAGAACCCCTTGTCAACCTCTCACAGCTCTCCAGCAGCACCTCCAGGGTACACACAGTATAGTTACATTTAAACACTTGGGGAATACGCTCACTCTGCCTTGTGCAGAGAGATTCCCACTGTCTGTAGTACAAGGAGAACTAGAGACCACAGCCAGCTAACCTAGCTTAGCAGAAAGAAGGTAAACAAAGGGAAACAGCTAGCCTAGCTCTGTCCACCTTTAAATGAGGATGATGCATGTTAATTCAAGAGCTTCAGAGGTGCTGAACCTCTGGTTTCTGGTCTTCATGCTAAGCTAGGTCAGCAGCTGCTGGTTTTAGCTTCATATTTATATTACAGAGCTGAGAGCATGTGTCAACCTCCACGCCTAGCTACTATCAAAAATGCTGTTTCCCCCTATTACTTTAAGCAATAAATACACCCATATACTTACAAACGTGTTTCACATGTTGCCTTTTGCTTCTATCGCTGCATTGTACATCTTTGTTGATAAAGCCTAACATCAGGCTTTTGGTTCATCATCCACTTCACTGACAGTGATTGAATTTGAATATTTAGTCAGTGTGTTTCCCACATGCAATTATAATGAATCAACACAGCCGCCACAGTCTATCAGAAAACAAACCTTTTCATCAATTAGATGCAAAATCAATGAGGCGCCGTTGAATGACAAAGTAGTGTGGAAATTTTCAAAAGCTGGGTCAGTGGGTTTACAGTCTGAAAAACTGCACCTCAAAGAAAAATGGAGCTGAACAGCAAAATGTTGTTGAGTTGCTTGTGCTCCTCATCAGATATGCAGCTCCCCTTCTCAGCTCCAGTATTTTGATAGATTGCTGTTGCTGCCATTTGTTCTCATATTTTGATACACTGTTTGAGTCATGATTGAACAGGGAGAAAAAATCTGACGCGGGATTAGTGACAGGTCTTGAGTAAGGATAGAATAAAAAGGAGGAGGAGGAGGAGCGGTTGGAGAGGTCATCATTAAAGAAAGGTGATGGTAGAGTAATACACCCTCATCTATTATTTGCTGCACCTTTGTGAGAGTCTGACCTGGATGAGACCTTTGGAGTGAGAGGAGGGGGGAGAGGAGAGTAAAGGAAGAGGATGAATAGGGGTGGCAACATGGGGGCTGCAAGAGGACTTCTTCTGTCTCATTAAACCTGTGGCCATCCTTTTGTATTTTCCATCACTTCACAATGTGTCCCCTGAGGAAGGCAGGGAAAGCCTCTTCTGTCCGTGCGCCACAGCTTTAACGCCAGCCGCTGGATTTGCTCATTAAACCTTGCTTGATTGTCTTGAACAAAAGGAAGGAATTCATGCAGCCGTGTATGTTTTGTGCAGCCAAGGGAAAGTCAGATCTGCCATGTATTTCATGCGGTTTTAAGGATTGCTGCATTGCACCACATGGGAGAATATCCTCTGATCAGACTGCAGTGTTCAGCTGCTTGCACCAAACAAATCTTTTATGATGCAAACATTCACAAATTTGTCAGGTGCATGTGCATAATATGTCACGCACACAGTCGCACACATGCAAAAACAAAAACACACGCATATGCCTGGCGTCAACTTCACAGGTGACCTTTTGTGTTTGTGGTTGTTTGGACTTGCAGATTTTATTATTTTTAATTCTTTTTTGATGTTCTAACCACACCAAATTAAGCACTGCTCCAACATGAAGGTGCCGTGGTTAGCTAGATGAAAGCAAAGGGGGTTTGCACGGCGGGTAATACATTAAACAAGCAGGTATTCACAGTCACAGGCGAGGCAGCTGTGGAGTAGGACGGGGTGTGATGAAAGGGGGATTAGCATGGTTTCATCATCTCTCTCTCTATCACAGGAAAAGCCATGAGTGCTACATGAAGCTACTTTGTGATTGTCAGGAGGGGAGCACAGCAGGTTTGTTTGTTAAAGTAGGACAAAGTGGCCAAAAAAAAAAAAAAAAAAAGCATTAGGATATCATTTTAGATGGCAGACATTTGATACCTGACAAAATCTGACTGGTTAAAACACCCAGCACCTTAAAACAAGTGAACACCTGGATAGGATTTCAGGGGTTATTTTTCTACAACATTTAATATACGTCTCATATTCATGGCTAGCAAGCATGAATTTAAACAATGTTTAAACAGATTTTAAGGATACAAAAATGTTTTACGAGGGAGAAAATGCATTTGTCCGTTTTGTTAGACTTTGAGATATATAGATAACATTTGTTCACAAAAAGCACAAAGCACCTTTAAATATTATTTATTATAAAGTATTATTCCTTAGGACTCTAAAAACTGCTGATCTGCTTCACCACAACTGGGTGGATGTGGTTTGATTGGATTTGATTGACTGGGAGTCGCGGCTGTCATCACTTTTAGATTAGAATATTGCAATGTGCTGACTGGCACAGCGAATGTGAAGTCACCATTTTCAAACTGAGGCCTACCCATTATCAAACCACTGGAGCACTAGTGAAACAGCACGGATGTCAATCTCTCTTGTGATATAACCAAACTAATTCTTCTAACTTGTTCATTTAAGCCCCTCTTGCTCTCAGCTAGAATTTGACTGAGAATATATGATTTCTCTTTCGGGGAGCAGATCAACCAAAAATGTAGAAAATTTTGTCGTTATCTACTTACTCCCATGAAGACTGAGGTTGGACAGGACACGTATGTGCATTCAGGCCAGTGCACCCACTTCAGACAAGGTGGATGCTCACTCTTTCAGCTTCAAGGTTGGAAAAATTACCTTGCTTTACACTGTTTGACATCACCACACACACACACACACACACACCACACATACTTTATATCAGCCTGTTCCATCTCTTTATTGAAGAAGAAAGCTCTTTACATTGAGTGAAATATTCAAACACATGTTTTTATAAGACTGCACACTTCCATCAAATGAAAATCTTTGATACTGCTGAAAACTTTGAGACAGTAAATTAAAACAATGCCCTGTAGGTTTGGATGTTTGGTGTATATATATATATATATATATATATATTGTTTGCGTTCCTATGTCTTTTTAACTCGCAGTGTCCCTGACTATAAACCTCTATTTCAAGAACTGCTTTGAATCGTCATCACCCCAAAGTATAATTATTTTCACTCTGAGGGCGTAATTTTTCACCAGCTGCAGTCTGCAGTCAGAAAGAGGATCAGATGTGACAAACTTGTGACTTGTGTGTAATTTTGCAGATATGTGTCACTCAGTGATCTGTGCATGATGAGGCTTGTTTAAAAAATCAATTGTTAACCTCATCAGTTGAGTCACAAGACTGCATGTTTCCAATCTTGGACTGACTACACAAAAGATGATGAAAAGATGATAGCAGTTATTTCTCAGTAAAGAGGATGAGTATTTTAGAGAGGGTCTGGAGCAGTCATAGTCACAGACACCTGCATCACAAACCGAGTCGTCACAATAACAATAAAATATAGCCCAATACAACAGCTCTACAGTGAAATCCAGCTTTTATGAAATTATCAGGAACCCCACTGTGCTGAAACTCCTTTGTGTTCGGAAATACACTATTTTGGATTGTTATTTGTGTCCACCTGACTATAAATATGATTTTCCATTAGCAGTTTGTGATTTAAACACTTTGTTTGAAACCATACATTGTCTTGGAAACCCCCGCTGTCTTCTGCTCAGACTCTGAGTTGTCAAGATCTTTAGTTTAAACTCCTTTAAAGAAATTCATGATATTACGGTAGCATGGAATCAAAGGACTCGGGTTGTCGGGACTTCACGCTAAGGATCAAGACCCAGCTCCAGAGGTCATCGTGTATCACGTCTGCAGCTTCATGAGGATAACAGTAAAGCCTCAGACGTCACAAACACACAAAGTGCGAGTGAAACATATTACAGAGACAACTTAGCTAAAAGTCTCTTACCTGATCCCCCATGATCCCAGTGCCGCTTGTGATACCATCGATCACTCAGATCTCATTCAAAGTCTAAAGGATTTCTTTTTAGCCAGGGGGGAATTAGAGTCCCAGTTCCTACATGATTTGTTTGACACATTTTCTTTGTTGTTTTCTGACAACAAGGAAAACAGAAAACGCCTCCAATCTAGAACAAGATCCCATACCAATCACCCCACTATGACTACAACTCACAGGAAACAGAAAATACTCACATAGTGGAAGAAAACAACTGTCCCCACAGCTAAATGTGGCTAGAAGATATGATATTTCTTGTAAGAAAAAAAATAGCCCTTTTTCACAGCAGACAGTCTGACTTGTCAGAAAGCAAAGCTGATAACATTCACAATGACTCGGCTCTGTTCAAGCATCCCTGTGAGCCACGACGATGGGAGGCAGCATTCGTGATACCAGGACCCTGAAACCGAAGCAGCCAAATGGAATTCAGCCATTATTCATCTTCCCCTTTAAAATTTGACAACATCTAATCAATCTTTAACCTTGCAGCCTGGATTTCAAAGACAGTTTATGTTTTACCTTTGCAACGTTTCACAGTATTATAGTATAACACTGAAATATGAGAGATACAGCCATGAAAATATACAGGGTGACAGGATGCAATGATTTTAATTTTCCTCAATTCCTCAATTTGATACATTTAAAGCAATTGTGGTTTGGATACTGGCAGGCATAATAAATAGCCTTTACATAAATTTCGAAATGTCCTTTTTCTTATCTTCATACTAACCTTTTCTTTAAAAAAAATTGTTTTTCTTTAACTCCAAAATGCACACGCTAGCCTGGGGTACAAATAAATAAATAAATAGATCTTTGCATGTGCGCGCACACCCACACGTACACGCGAACCCATGAGCGACGGCAGCCCCAATCACGGCAGTGGCAGACAGGCCCATCCATCTTTATCACTGCAGCAGCACACTCGTAAGACTTGAAGACTTTGCACTACCGCACACACACACACACAGACACACAAAGACAAACACACCGCCTGTCCTTCCAGCTTTCTCTCTTCATTCTTGCATTTTCTCCTTTTGTCTCCGAGTGACTCTCCTCGTGTGTTGCATAAGCTTCACATGAGGGATGTCTCAGGGCTGACAGCACATTGATCAGACAGGCTTATTTTATATACACAGTGTGGATGAGAAGTGTGGTGACCTCAGCTCAGCCGATGTGGTGATCTTGATTTACTGAAAGGGGCCATTTGTCTCACTGAAACAGAGACTGTGATCCTTTTGTTCAGACTTGATTGCTTATGCAGGGAAATGTGAGTTAACAGTAAGCCATGTCTGGCAGGAGTGTTTTCTGCATGTTTGAGAGGTGTTAATTGGCTCATCGTGAGTTCTGTGTGTTGACAATATGAACATCAGCAGGAGCGACCGGGTTACTGTAACCAGGGGGAGTTAGAAAGCTCACACACATGCTGCTTTAACTCCAATCAGGGGTGAATATAAGAGAATAAAATAGCGACTTCATGTTAATGTCAGTGTTTGTTCTCATGTGCACTTTGCAATGTTTATCACTTATCCTGGACATTGACAGGGACAAAGTGTCGTCTGAGTCCCACCCCCTCCCCCACATGCACACACACACACACACACACACATCTGAATCCTTGATTATCACCTGGATTGTTACAGTTGAGCAGCTGAGTTGGTGCTGGAAATATCCTCATTTGCCACTGCATTGTACTGAATTATAAAAAACCACTGTGACACTAACCCCCTCAATATCTCAATATATAACAAAGGCTGATCCCCCCCCCACACACACACTGTAGCCACACAGAAACAGCACTTGTGGATGTAGCCAACATGGCTGGGGATCACATCCAGTCAGTAATAATTAAAATTTCAGAAACAATAATGTTCTGGTAGAATCAACTTCACTTTAAACCTAAGTAAGTATTAAAGAATGTTTGAGTAGAATCTGAACATCCATGTTTAGTTCACCTGCTGTGCACTAAGGAAAAGACTCTGAGTAACATCTGAACACTGTCCCCATTTTTCTTACAACACAGTGTAAAATTACACCGTTCTTTTCAGAAAACCTTTTAGAAATCAAATCAAATTATGGTCCCTTCAATCAAAGTGTTCCCCAAAAAATTGAATTTACCATTAATAGCTCAATATATAACAAAGGTTGATCAGATTTTTGGTTTAATCCAATTTGTGATTGCTGAAATCAGCAAATGTATGAACTTTACCCTGATATATGCAAAATGTATATATCATTTAAATTTATTTATAATTTTAATATCCAAAGACACTGCTAAATAATATTTGCAGGCTTTACTAGCCTAAATTTCCTCATTTTTTAAAAAATATGTTTGTAGTTGATTACAATGTTGAAAATTTGAGTTTCAAGTGAGCTCTAACATGCAAAAAAAAAAAAAAGACACAGATCATCAGCAGTGTATCTGAATCCTCAGAGATAACGTCCTTTATTTCTTTAATCAAAAATACTGATATCAGCCGATACATTTCTGCTTACTTTTTCACAGCACGGTAATACATACTTTTATACGGTCAGTACATTCATTGGGAGGGGAAAAAAATTGAATTATGCAAGCCTATAATCACTCCAGTACAATCAAAAACCGCAGTTCTGAAACGTTGCCATGGAGAAAGATAAAAGACTGCTCAAAAAAGTCATTGTGTAGAAAATCACAATCAGAAAAATACCAACAAAGATGCTAGAAGCGTCAGTCGTACATTCAAAGATACATCATTATAGTACTGTGCTGTATGTAATTATATTCATCATGACTGAGTATAAATACATATTTAATTTCATACATTACAGGTCCTATGGGGAACAAACACTTTTTAAAGCTTCTTTCTGTCTAATACACACACACACACACACACACACACACACACACTGTAGAGCTACACAGGTAGAGAGAGAGAGTGAGAGAGACGCAGAGGAAACTGAGCAGAGCAGGAGGTGTGAGAGGGAAAATATAATTTTACCCGCTGATTGATTTATGTTTGGTTATCTTTTTAATATCTGGCTGGAGAAAATATAGCTGCTAGTCTTTTTTTTTTTTTTTTTTTTTTTTTTTTTCTCATAATGGGGAAGATTTCTTGGCATCACCCTCCCCTCTCCCACCTGCTCCTGAGTGCCTCACGTGGGAGCTGAAGCAACACCTGCATGTGACACTCTCTCAAGCCCTCCCTTCATCCCCGTCGTTTTGGTTTCCCAGCATGCCAGCCTCTTTCCCTGGAGGCCACGGGAATGAGGCTCTGGTTCTTGCACAAATGTCACATTAACATGGCCAGCTCACTGGATGGGGTTAACACGTGAAAGAAATGTCATGGCAGCATTGATCTGGCATGAGCTCCTCAGACTGAAGCCCAAATCATTTTTTTTTGAGTTCACTGTCTTAATGATCACAGTTTGGTCATTAGGGTGTATTGATTAGAATTAAAGCGCATATTTTAGTGCCTTTAAACTAAATGCATTGTAACATCCTAGTGGGGATGACTTTAATGGAGTGGGCGTCGAAGACCTTGCTGGGTGATTATTGGTTATTGAATTTCTGGCTCCATTACATAATACACCAGCATCAACTCAAGGTCCTTAACTGCATGAATCTATTTTCTGATGAGAAATGGCGCCACAATGTGCTCGGTATATGCACATGTCGCGCAAAAGACTACAAGGTAATCAGTTAACAAGGAAAAAATAGGACACTTGTGGAATTAACTCTGAGTGAGTGCTTTTGACTTAAAGTGGGAGGAAAGAGGGATGAGTGGGAAGAGTACGGAGTGAAGGAGGTGAGGAGCAAGTAGCAATCGGTAACTCCCTCATTCGCTTTGCCATTTTGAAGAAAATCAATTTGTGAAAGGAACAAAGAAATGAGAATTTCCGAGTGGAGGAGCAAGTTATGGCCTGAGTGAACGACTTTGCTGAAAAAGAGGGAGTTTGGAAGATGGAGAATTAAGTTTACTCTGGTTACAGAAATCTTTGATGGGAAAAGAAATCACATGCAATTACAGTCTACAAATACAGCACAAGTGAAGACCACCAATTACTGCTGAGGGCTTTGGCAGCCCTTTGCAATACTGAGATGGAGTTTGGCCAAAACTTTATGTACTTAGAAGGTCAGGTGGCAATAGAGCATCAACACTCTTAACTCATGAGTTTCATAGTGTTGATTTATAAGCTTTTAGATATTTTTAAGTATCTATCAGTTATGTGCTTTATTTCAAATTTTGCTCATTGTCCTATACCCCATTAGTGAATGTGTTGTATGTATGTATAATAAGTGGTCTTTAATTTTGCTATTTCAATTTTTTTGTACTCATTAGTATGTGCATTGCAGCACAAGCTACCAGAAGATCCCAAATTAACCCAAATATAAAACCAGTAAACAAGGATAAACACATTGCGAAATGATTGGAATTATCATTTACTGTGGTTCAGAACAACTTTAGGTAATTTTACTATGACTTGTGCTCCTTGTCCTAAAGAACTCTGTTGTCAAACTGAGTCTTGCAGAGTCACCATGTCCCCATATCTAAGTGATAAAGTTGTCAAGTTAAATGTTATTTTAACTGACATGGAAAAATGCCCAAAACTATGAAACTCTTGCCCTGGTCTTCAGCTGCAGCCAGTTTTTGTTAACCCCTTTAAAGAGTCCCCTTTAATGTTGAACAAGAGTTTGGAGGGCATGACTTTATCAGCAGTGACAGACATGCCTAACATTCATCAGATTTACAGTCTTATCCATTTAAAAAAAAAAAGGCTTGATGTGTCTGATCCCTCCAGGCAGGTATTAGTAGAAATCTGCCCTTTGGCACAGCTCCATTCTCATGAGATAGATGAACACTTCTAATGCCCCAAGGTGCCTGCAGAATGGATGTGCATTGATCTCAATGTGCTCTTTCTGTGGGCAATACGAGCTGCAGTGTGTGTGTGTGTGTGTGTGTGTGTTCACATTTTGTTTTGTTACCGGGCAGGATTCATGATAAACGTGACTGTGTTTTGATGTAAAATGTTACTGAATTGCCATAAGCCAGCAGCTGATTGGGCAGAGCTGAAATGTGTCTCTCTGGCCCTGAGACCAAATTCACTGCTGCATCACTGGGACAGAAAGCCTTGGATCAGGAAAACAACCCGAAGAATATGAGGGCAGATTGTTCCATCCTCTCTCTCTCTCTCTCTCTCTCTCTCTCTCTCTCTCTCTCTCTCTTTTGTCTCATTTTCTTGGAAAACTAAAGGGTCAAAGAGATGTTCAGTTACATTCAGTATATTCATCCAGAAAATGGCTAACAGTAAGTCATCAAGGACCATTAATAGTTAATAGAGGACTATCTACAAATAGCAGAAATTTCCTCTTCCTAATATTGGAAATGTGATAACTAGATTAATGACAACTTGGAGCCAAAGTGACATATTCCCCAGTCATTTTTTTTGTCTTGTATTTTTGCAAAGCTACAATAACAGTCAAGTCTACCATTAATAAATATTTAACCAACAATAAGCAGAGTGTCTACTCGTCAGTACGAAGAACTGTGAGCTTGGATGTGAGATAACTTGGTCTTCCATAGCAAACGCCAACTTGTAGGTGACCTGTACTGCCAGGATGAACTCAGCACACATGAGAAAAGTCTTGAAGGGCTGTTCGTTTTATAAAAGCCCAAATTAACATGCCTTTGAGACTCCTCTGCATATTAAACTGGAAATGACAGAGCTGTTTTACATTGCTTGAGAGACAGTCAGAGCTGTGGGCAGCGGACACACCATCGATGGCTCTGCCTGAGTGAATCACCCCTTGAGGTGCGATGTTTCGTGCCCAGACTCTGACTTGATTTCTGCTTCCTGGAAATGACTCCCAGCAGACCAAGACACAGCTGTTCAAAGCTCTTCACCGTTGGCAGCGGCGTCCAACAGAGAGTGTCCATAAAGAAACCTCTGTCACCAAGCATTTGATGCTTCACCAAGGATTAATCTAACCATCAGTTTATACTTTAGCACTGTTACAAATGGCAGTTCATTAAAGATGGTGAAACTATCCCTTCATCAGTCTGTGAATCTGGATTCACTCACTCATGCAGCAGTCAGTCATTAGCTTTATTTTTTTGCATGAAGGAAACAGTCAGCACCAGTTTGATGCTGGTTGCTGCTTTTGTGAATACGGTGAATACCTGCTATTTGCTTTTCCACCTTGCTAGACTACAACTTTGTCATCGCTCAAAGCTAGCTAAACTGTCACCTCTGTGTTCTCTGAGTGTGTTGACATTTTCAATGCTTTCCATGTGGGAAAAGCTGGTCACCAAGGTGACAAAGCCCAACTATGTCCCCCAGTGATTTAGGGTAGGGCAGCTGCTGGTGGCTGAGGATTCAAGAGGAAATACAGATGGGTTTCCCATTTTTGTCATACTGGTACACCAACATCTTAATGCAATGAGAGTTGGCTGGTGAGATCCAAGGGCTGCTTGTGATGGAAAAGTTGTGGCTGGCATAGAATGGCAGTGGCTGCTTCCTGCAGTGAACCAGGGCTCGTAGTACATTGGCCGCCATGCCCCGGAAACGCTTGCTGATGAAACAGTAGAGGAAGAAGTTGACACCGGTGTTGAGCAATGCCAGCATGTTTGCCACATCAGTGAGCACGTGGAGCAGTCGCCCAGCACCTTGCGAGGCTGGAGGAGGGGAGTAGAAGTGGTAGAGGATCATGAGGGTACGTGGTGCCCACAGAACAGCAAAAATGGAGGTTATGGCGAGAAGAATGGCTGTGGTCTTGCCAGTAGAGTAGCCACGCAGACGGAAACAGCTGCGGCGTCTGCGCAGCTTACGTACGATGACGGCGTTAAGGGAGAAGAAGACAGTGCAAGGGAGGAGGTAGACGGTGGCACAGTGGGCCCACACCAGCACGTGCTGGGCCACGGTTCTCCTGTTGCCCTCTCCTCCTCCTCCTCCACCACCGCCACCTCCCACGCCAGGCAGGCTGTGCCACAGTTCAGGCCACCAGTAATAAGGAGCTGCAGAGAGCAAGCACCCAATATACACAGCAAATATCACCCTTCGTGTGCGGGCCGGGTAGGAGACCGTGTGGTAACGTAGTGGATGGCAAACAGCGATGTAACGGTCAATGGTGAGAGGCACTGTGATCCAGATTGAGGTGTGGATGGAGGAGAACTCCAGAACCTGCACTGCGTTGTTTAGTGACAGAGGCAGCGGCGTGGCCAAAATGAAATCCTCCAAGATGAAGTCGACAAAAACAATAAGGAGTAGGACTAGGATGTCAGCGGCTGCCAGAGCCAGAAGATAGTTGTAGGAGGACTTCTGACGGCGCAGCACCAGCTGGGACAGGATGACCACTGTCAGGATGTTAGCTAGGAGGGGGGAGGAGGGGAGGAAGGATGAAGAAAGTTGATTGAAAGTAGAGAGTTGGAGGAAATAGGGAAATGATTGTAAAGGAAAAAGTATGATGGCATTGGAAAAGGAATGAGCACAGGTTAGGGCAGGGAGGGAAACAGAAAAATTGAGTGTTAGTGGGCAGGCAATTGAAAAGTGGAGATACACAATATACACAAAGACTGGGACAAAAAAACATTTGTGTGTGTGAAAATTTTCATTCATAGCTACCACAGAGATTGAAGAGCACTTCAGGTGAAGTCTTTGCCACATTTTATTTCAGTTTCAGCCTGCTAATACATATAAAGAATAATCAAATCTGTTATCATCCCCAGTCAGTATTTACCATGTTCAACCAGCTCTCCCTGTTTATTGCTCCCTTCCCTTTCCCCCTTTATCTACACCTGCTGTGTAATTCCGGCGGCACCTGCCTCTGCCTTTGGTCACATTGTTATCTCTAATAAAGAGTAAAGCTTCAACAAAAACAGGAGGGCAACGTGCAGCATCACAGCCTTGGCAATCTGCTGAGTTCACTACTGCCTGCCGCTGGCAATTTAGCTCCTAAAACAAAGCACAAGGACACCCCATCTCTCCCTGCCTGCTTTTCTTTTTCAATCTTAGCTCCATATCCCCAACATATACCATCATACCTTCTTCTCCACCTTGCCAAATTAAATGTTTTCCTCACCTCCCTCTGTTTACTTATTGCAACTCACTTCCTATCACAGGACAGTTAAATATCCCACAAGGTGGACCAATACTCATTTTTTTTTTGCCAACAAAAGCATGTGGACACAAAGGCCTGGATGTGATTTATCCCACTGCTGCCAAAGCATGGCCTCCATGTCTCCGCAACAGACAGGTGGAGTGCAGCTTTCTGCCTCTCACGTGGAACTGCAGTTCGACAATTGAATTGAACAGGCTCATTACACATTATCTTTCTTTGTTGTCCTACTGTGTCGCCCCCCTCCCACCCATGTCACTGGATGTGCATATTATTCCCAGGTTATTCTTGTCGTCTCCAACAACTGAATTTACAGGCTTTGAGAGTGCTCAAAGCTTTCCGCAAACCTGGAGGAGGCAATAAACAAGACACTGCTTAAGTTTACATTGTCGCGTTAGCAGGATGTAAAATCTAAGACCAAAGAGTCACACCAGTTACATGAATTAAGTTAAACAACATTTTCATTGTTGGTAAAAACAATTCCTAAATTACCTCAAGGACAGGCATACAGTAGTGTACATTCCATACACCACATGTTGTCTCTGTCTAATGAAAATGTAATCATTATATTTCTAATCATTTAAGATAGTGATTAGATGATTTTTATGAATTTTGAAAAATTAATTCATCTTTGTTTCATAAAAATTTCTAAAAGCTAACCTGGCTAACCTCACTGTCTTTCTTTTTCACTTGTGGAGGTTGAGTCATGTGATAACAAGTGCTGGTGCAGCGGGTGGAGATCATAACTTTCTTTGGTGTTGGAGGTCAGTGGTGTCCTTCAGTATATCACCAGTACCACCCTATACCTGTGCCCATCCCATTAGGTCATAGGATGTAATTAAAAGCCGAGAAAAACTAGTTTAAGTTGAGTTTTGTTTTATTTTTGAAGCAAAGTTACAGTTTAATTCAATATTTCTCATGACAACACATTGCTTGAATCCTTGAGGTCTACTAAACCTAAATCGTTGTGTACATGCATGTTTTCTTCTGAACAGTCATCTTCTTCATGGTTTTTCTTAGCCCTATATTTGCTTTTTAAAAATCACAATAAATAGATCAAAGATGCATTTTTTCATAGAGAGCTACTAGTGGCCAGAAACCGCACAGGGTGCCTTTAAAGGATCTTAATTAATTTACTTTGTAACGTGTATTAATCCCAAGGTCAAGAATAAGCTTCATTGTGTATGAGACATTTTAGATATAAATGGTTTCCTTAGGAAAGAAATGTCGCATGAATTCTGTTTACAGGTGATTGTTTTTCATTGCAGGAGAAGGAAACACAAAGAAATGGGTGTTAGCGCTTGCACATTAGGAACATTGGATACACGTGAGCTGTAGTGTAATATTCAGAGGCATCAGCACTTTTCCAGTTAATCCAAAGATTCCTATTTCATGCTGTACTATTTCAAGGGCCTAAATTAATAATCTAATACACACAATAATGTATCCATCCTATAGTGTTGCTAACCATCTCCATTTAGTGAAACGTGCTGGTGCAGCATGAAGCCACGTCCAATCTGTTTAAAGATGCCTCTGACATTGATTTGCATCGCTGAGACATCAATGCACTTAGCAGCCGTCACTGTCTATACGTGTGTGTGTGTGTGTGTGTGTGTGTGTGCGTGCATGTGTGTGCGTGCATGTGTTCCGTGGCTCTGTCCCTCTGCAGTAATAGATCTGGGATTGGATTAAATATGGCAGCTTGAGGTCTGGTACATCACACTTCACAGCCTCAGCTACTATCAGCTGATTACAAATTACAAAGCTGGCTCCAGATAATGACTAAAGATGTCCTTGCCAGACTGGAGGATGTGCAGCAGAACACACACACACACATAACACATGTTTGCACACACGCACACATATAAACACACAGATCATTAGGGATGCACCAATTCATTAACACACAATCTATCAATAACCATAAATGAGGTGTCAAAGCAGTTTACAAGGCTCAACAAGCCAATATATGTGTACATGTAGGGCTGCTGGATTACACTGCACCTCACACCATCACAGTCACTCCCGCTTGTACGCCACACTGATCTCTACACAGGCAAGTTAAATTGCTTTCATGTTGAATCTTGAGTTATTGATTCTTTGGCTTTAGCCACTCGTGATCCACTTTCTCTCTGATTCAGTCTGTTTGTCCATTAGGCTTGTTTTGGAAATTCCCAGTGTAATATCCCTAGGTTTTTTAAGACACATTTTGCATTTCAAAATTTATTTTTTTTCGTTTCCCTTTCGAGCAGATCTGGCTAAGTTTAGATGTTGTGTCCTAATGAGGTAATTTTAAAGAAGATATATTAATGTCACTATTTTCCAAGCTTGTGTTGTGCTTCAAGATGACCAGTGTCCTTATTTATTTGGCCAAGCTTCGGTAAAAAAAAAAAAAAAGGGTAATGTTAGCTAAACAATATTGAGTCAGCGTAGGCTGAGGCTGACGACTACAAGTTTGAAAACAGGACTAAAATCTGAGGGTGTGAAGTGAGAGAGAAGTGAGCTTACAAGACCTCAAGGTCATCTCTGCTAGCGGCTCAAGTTTATATTAACATATAACCTCTTGAATTTCTGACCAAACTGTTGAACTTGCTGCATTGTGGGTTTTGACAAATAATATTGGGTAGAATAAACAAGATGTTATCTCTGTAATGTGAAATGTGTGTGACTAGGCGTAACCAATGTCTGCTTGTTTTAAAAAATATGACAAAAATCTGACATTTATGGTTGATATTTTCCCTATACATTGATTGACAGTGTCTGCCTACAGCCTACAGCATGCTGTTGGTGCTGTAGTGTAATTTGCCCTCCCACAAATCCCCACATGGACCTATCCTGAACTTCCTCCCCCTCGCTAGAGAAAAATCAATCATGTTAGTTATTAGATTGCCTAACCATAGTTCATAGTTTGGTTGTTTCGAATTCAATTTAAACACATGTTGCTATGTTGCTTTATTGTTTCTCGATTTGACCTGCTGTTTGTTTTAAGAGTCTCTTTGGTCCGGTCTTACTGACACCGTCATTTCCCTCAAGCCACCTCACACAGCCGTCAGCATCTTCTTGATGGGATTGAATCAGTATTATCAGTGTTACCAGGAAAAGTTTGCTGCCAAGCTCTGTGCTACTCAAAAATATCCTGATGGAGATCCATTGCAAATCCTGCACAATGTACTTCACCTTTAATCCAGTGCCTCACTTTCTCTATTGTGCCTCTCGTTCCACATGCAGCTCAACAGAGAGAAGCGACATGAAATGGAAACAGTGAGATGTTGACTGTCACTGACTGGGTATTATTCTGTTTGGGCTCCCCAGTGAGACGGTGCCCTCTACAGACAGACAAAAGGGATCTGTGGCGCGCTTGACATTTCCATTTAGCTCTAGCCAGCTTGCACTGGGATGCCCATTCATTTCAATTGACTCTTGCTCTTTGCGTTGTCTTGGGAGGCGGGGATGGGGATGGGGCGGGGGGGTCGCTGGAGCAGGATGGATTTGCTCGGCATTCTGCGGGTATGAGGTGGCACATGCAGGGCTGAGGTCTCAGCAGGGAGTGGGGACAGATGAGTTGGACAGATGCACACTCATGCACATACACAGCATAGAGACATGAGGAAAACGCATACACTGAGGCATCCATTCATGTATACAGAGACATGTGCATCTAATGCCTGGACTCACGGACATTCAGGCGGAGACATGTGCAAAATTTCCCCTTTCTTTTTCTTATTGTCTACAGCTGGGTGGGGGGTTGGAATGACCTGTAGGACAGATAATGAGCACATTTGCTTGTGTTTGTGTGTGTGTGTATGTGTATTTGCATGGGTGACCCTTCTGTCCGTTTGTGTGGGAGTGCTTTTGTGTCTCTGCTCCCCCTGCTGCTCCTCTAACATAACGAGGGCCATTGACGTTGTTTAGCGGGAAAAGAGAAGGCACAGCGTGCTCCCTGAGGTGTGTAACGAGGCTGACTCATCCCATCTCTAAAGGGACGTGTTCAGACGGGCTGTCGACAAATGACACTGCGCAGCTTAACCCCTCGAAACTGGTGGCAAAACATGAGATGCTGATACCTCCCAGCAAACTAGTCATTAGGATTTCTCATGGGCCTCATATGAAACACTGCAAAAAGGAGATTATGCTCTCACACAAAAAAAAAAAAAGATAGCAAGCACTGCAATTAAGTTTTTCGTCATCTGGAAGAAATTGAGGTCTGGCTTTGACGGCTTATCCAGTGGCTTATAAGACAAGAGGAGAGGATGACAGAGAGATGGAGGGCAAAGGAAGGTGCGGTTTGAGGAAGGTCAGGTAGAGTTAAAAAGAGAGCAGGTTATTGAGAGGGACTAGAGGGGAGGATTAGATGGAAAAACAGAATGAGAGAGAGGTATAGAGGAGAGCAGTGAGCCGATAGGGAGGAAAGGAAGAGAGGCGAGAGACAGAGAGGGGGTGAATATCAAAGCTTGCTTCAAAGGTCACAGGCACTTTGTTCCTGATGACAACCATTTCCCTTTTGTTTTCTCTAAGTGTCAGACCGGACATAAAACAGGACGATTCCTTACTTCACCCGAACAAAAACCAGGAGCACATCTCTGCTATAAAGCCACAAAAAAAAACATACATTGAAGATAAAAATATGCCTTTACTGACATGTTTTAGAATCTGTACACTGTTAAAATCAAGAGAGAAATCCTGATGTTGCCATGAATGAAATCCCACTTATTGCTAATTTGAATTGAATAGCAGGCTTGTAACGGCATGCAAATGTGATATTATCAATCACACACATTTTATTGTGAGCATAAGCCTGATGTGTGATCTGAGAGTTAATGGGGAAGAAGCTCGTAAGCAAAAGAAAGATGCAATAAGGAAAATAGAGCCGAAATGAGAAAATGAGAAACATATATTGAAACAGGGTATTTAGGTTTAATAGGCATATTAAGAGAAGGACGCCCCGGCTGCTGCTAATGATATTGATGCTACTGCAGTGCTCTGCCTCTGCTCACAGTTTCAGCCATTTATTTTACAGACAGGCCACAGTGAGGCAAAGTTTGGTGGTGATGGCCGTCCTTACATCAAGGACTGCTGCCTGTGATGTTGCGTTGTAGACTGACAAACTCAGCTCATCACGTTTAAAGAGCTTGTAAACACTGCTAACAATTACAATGTGCCCTTGGATGCTCTCAGAGTTTTATGATGTTTCAGCTTCAAATAAACAACAACAAATAAAGCAAAAAACAAAACAAAAAAAAACCCCACACAAAAGCATTGAAGTTATTTGGAGTGAGGTAGAAAGTAGAGGAGGAACATTAAATGAAAGAAAGGGTTAGGGAAGTGTGGCGAATGGATGGACAAAAATGACACATAAAATCATGTCCAGGGAACAGCAGTATTATTATCTTCACTTTGATGCACTGCTGGTGTTCAAAGAAGGCCAAAAAACATAGAGGGATTAGGATTTGTGTTTGCTGTGTTTTCAGCAGCAATTTTGTCAGCTGGTCAGACAAAGTCAGCTCTGTCATAGCATCAACAACGTCACTGATTTATTGCCTCGCACAACTCCTCCCTCCCCTCTTGCCCCCGTCTGTCCTCCCGCACCCTCTCTGGCTCGTCTCCCCCATGACAAGTTGACACTCTCATCACTTCTCTCCCTCACTTCCTGTCTTCTCCCAAACGCCAAACTGGAGACAACCCAGATGCTTAAAATCTCAGCCTTCTTCCACTAGATGTACTGAAATATTCTTTCCCCCCACTGTCCGTGCTTCAACACAGACCTCCCTCACATCCTTTCCACCTCTTCCACTTCACACCTGCCTAATCTCAAACTTCTAACATTTAGAGTGATAGGATCTATTAACAAGCCTGCATCCCACCACAGATGCCCTGCTGCTGGTGCAGACTGACAGATCAATAGACCAAACTGAAAATCGATGGGGCCCATCTCTTCATTAAGTAGCGGCTGACACCTGGCCTACACTGTGACGCAGAACAGGGGGGTCGTTAGCGCCGAACATCCCTGACCTTTTCCCCTTGGGTGGGTGGATAAGTAGGAGTGGGAGGAGTGAGCCAGTCACACTGCTGACTGTTGAACAGCCACACAAACTGCAAGATGCCTCAAGGAACACGCCGAACAGTGCGGAGTATGTGAGCACGTGCACGTACATGTGCATGTGAGCCTCGCAGGATGCAAATGAAAACACAGACAAGGGCACACATCTCCCCGCCGCACGACCACTTGTTGTCACGTAGTCCACGTCCCACACTTAGAGTACGTGTTGACCCCTGAACCAGCTTTATTCACCGGCTGTAAATACTGAAAACGATACTCGATGTGTTATTTAGTCACACATGCCGTTTCTAACAAAGCCTCTGACTTTATATGACAGAATACATCATTTAAAGGCCCTCCAGAATGACACGTATGGTTCAACATTATTTTCCAGGGCCTGGTGATCATTGTTTTGAAAATTAAAAGTGGTATCTGATGTTTATGTTTTGGTCAGGTTTAACTGCAAAAACAACTTTGTTGGGGTCAGGGAAACATTGAGATTTGGGTTAACTTGCTCACTTGCTGTCATATTTACAATAACAACCATGTTACAGTGTGAAGGTCACACTTACAAGACTGTTGTCTGTTTTGTCTCCCATGTCAAAGTCCGTTGGTCTGTGGCTTTAACTATTAATGCTCTTCCAGTCACATATTTTTATGCACATTACTACCACCTACTTTAATATTCAAGATGACTTACTGGTAACTTTGCATATTACAACTTTGCATACAAACCTTCCACCACTGTTCAGATATTAAATATTCTTGCCATCCTAGTGTGACAGAACACTTTGCAGAGCACTTGAAAGCAACACAACGTTTGCATACACAAAGAAATTAGGTAATGAGGTGTTGCTATAAATATAAATTTTGTACATCTAAAAACCATGTAATGTTGAAGAAAACATGTTGCTGGTATGCTGCTGAAACAAATCAATACAATGCAGCTACTGGTAAAGCTGTATTTTAGGGGAGCCTGATGACTAATTAAATAAATCAAATTAAACAAATAACTACAATTACACATTTTATATTATTCATTAAAATACAGCAGAATTTAATTTAATCTTCTTAGTGGCTTTATGCTGTTGTTGGAGCATTTTCATTCACATTAGTATATTTGCAAATCCTTCAAATGCAGACATCTATAGGTGATATTCAAGCCCTCAAAAGGTAAAAAAAATAAAAATAAAACATAGAAAGTCTCTAACTGATTGTGCAGGGAGACGAAAGCAGCTACACCTGAACACCCAGTTATGCCGCACACAAAGAACAGACCACTCGACATCCAACGTACAGGCTCAAAGTACAGTATTTGTCTTAGCAGTGAGTGCTTTGAGACACAGTACTCTTACTGTACAAAGAGCAGGGCTCACTTCTGTAATCCCAAAATGTCAAAGACTGAGGCAAAGAGCCAACCCCTTCATTGTGCTGTTTGCTATGCCAGCACACGTCTGCTCTGTCTCAACCAGTGTGGCGTGGAGAGAGAGAGAGAGAGAGAGAGAGAGTTAGCGATTAATTAAAAATGTGGCAATTCGTCTCGGCTCTGTCGTCTGTAGCTCCCCCACTCAGGACTCAAAAGGTGCTACTTCACTGGTGCTGCTGTTATTAATCTCTCTCTATTACTGCTCAGAGCTTGCACTCGTGACTCTATTCCTTCTTCTTCTTCTTCTTCTTCTTCTTCATCTTCTTCTGAGTGTCCTTGTTTCCCATGCTCTCCAGTCTCCCCCCCCATCCCAAGCTTTTGTCTTAACGTGTCCCGAATTCAAACAGTAATCATTTCCCACCACTTGACCTGCTTAATCCCCTTTCTCTTCACCTTCCTTCATCTTGCTTTTCACCCTTCAAATCTGTCGTCTTGATGTGACCCACCTCAGTCTGCAGCTTAAAGCTCAGAAATGCAGACATGACGACTCCTCTTGTGAAGCCCTGTTGCTCTTAACTAATGAAACGTTGGCCGGTAATCAAGGTAACAGCCTCCAGTTCATCGACAGTGTTAAATATGTGTGGGTCTGTAGGTCACACCGCTACTACTTACACATGCCGCACTCATGAAACATTCATGATTCAGCTTGAGTGGGACAAGCTATGCTATAATGACTGAATAAGTCGAACTTTTCTGCTGCAATGTCTCAGCCTGCTGAGCTCAACTCTGCCATTAATTCAGACAACTATTGTAAGACTGCATTAAACTCTCAGGTTGTTGTTACTTAGTGATTAAGCAAACAGTCTCAATCACATTTGACTCAGCGGCAGAATTGAATAAAACGTCTGAGACCACGCGGGAGAAACTTCAGCAGAGAGAGCTGGGTATGCGGGACTTGATTTGCTGTCCGTGAGAAATAATTAGGCGAGATTTGATCAGAAAGACAGACTTTTACTTTTACTGAGACTGCAAATCTGTGGAGTAGCTGCAGCGCTGGCATACAGAAGCTTTTCACTTTGCATTGCAGATTTGTTTTGAACCCTAACAGCTTAGGTTGTTGATAATATCTCACTCACACAAATGAAAGGGGGTACAGGGCTATTAGGGTAAGCAAAACAAAAGTCTTAGTTTGTATTGATTAAAGACATGTGCTGTAGATTTATTCATGTCAAATCTGTTAATAAACCTTGCCTTAAACTCAAGGTTAAATAGTAAAACCTTTGAATTATCCTTTATGTTACTGACTCTAGAAAGAGTCTAGCATTTCTGTAATGGGCTGAAGCAGGGTGGATGTGCATCTGACAGTCCAGAGGGCTTTCAAGATACAAACCTCAATCTCTGATTAGGCATCAGCACCTGTCCTCTTTCATCTGACCTCCAGGTTTCCTGTCTCCATCTCACGCAAACACACACACACTCATGCACATATACACACACACATATATATATCTATATGCACACACCATTTTGCCACCCTGCGTGAAACGAGGTCAGTGCTCATAGATCACACAGTGGGGCAGAGGCGGTAAATGGGTTTCTCAGTGGCTATGAACGGACTAATCAGTCAGTGGTGAAGACACACCAAGGAAGTGTCTTTAATTCAGGTCAGCGAGAGGAAACATGTGACACACACAGAGGTCAAGCTTGTGTCATCACATAATCTGTCATACACACATACGTTTTTAACAAATCCAGATTCACACAAGAAAGATTTTTCAAAAATAACGTGGATTTCATGATGGTCTGCACGCACAGTTGCAGTTTTGACTCAAATGACATTTGAATATTTCCAACTAAAGAGGCAAAAGCACAAACAAACTCCGAACAGACAGGCGCACGTACAGCTGAAAGCATACAAAGTACGTAAGCATGCACAAGTGATTGCCACAAGGTCAGAATGACAAATCAACATTGTGTGTGCGAAGGGTGACACTGGGGAACAGCTGTGAATGACACACACTCACTCAAACCTGCAGACAAGAGCACAGCAAATCAAGATGCAAAGCGTGACTCCAGCAACCCTCCTAAGCGGGCTCTAATCACAAATAAAAGCAAATTAACACAGAATGAGAGCTGAATGTGATTAGACACACACAAATAAAGCACACACTTGGGCACACATTTCTTACCCGGCAGGCCGAGACAGAGCAGGACGCTGTAGTAGATGACAGGCAGTGGTCCGAGAGGGCATCCCTGGGCAACCTCAGAGGGAGGCTGTCCTGGGCTCCAGGTGCTTCCATTTGGGGAAAAAACAGGGAAGATGTGACTGTGCTCCATGGCCTCTTCCTTGTCCTCTTCCTCAGCTGAGCTCAGTGTCAGGAAACCTGGCCACACGAAGAAACCTCCTGGTCGCCGGTTTGGGAGAGAGGGTGCTCTGTCCTTGGGTGCCAATCAGCATGAGTGTGTGTACCCGTGAGTTTGCACAAGAAAGCAAGGTTGTGAGTGTGTGAGAAGGAGAGAGGAATGGAAGAGAAGGAGGAGAGGGAGACAACAGGCGGGCAGGGGGTGAAGGGGGGTGCCAGAGATGATATGTGTTAGTAGGTGATGGAGAGGAAGGAGGCGAGAGGAGCGGAGAGAGGTGAGTGTGACGGTAGAAGTGAAGAGGGGAGGATGCTGCCTGAGTGTGTGAGCGAGGGGGGAATGAGAGCGAGTCGAGAGCGCAGCAGGAGGAGGAGGAGGAAAGAGGAGAGAGGGAGGGAAAGAAGGAGGGAGAGAGGAAGGTGGATGGAGAGCGAGCAAGGGTACGCTAGAGAGCAGAAAGTGAGGGAGAGAGACGGAGAGCGAGAGTGGACGCTGCAGGAGAAAGGCTGAAGGAAGGTGGAGGGATGCTCAGAGAGAGAAGGAGGGATAGCATGTTCCTGTCTGAGGGCAGTGAACACAAAGAGACAATAAAATGACAAGGAGACAGATGTGACAGATGAGTGAAGATAAATGCAAGGTTAAGTCGACTGTGGAAAAAGGATAGAGTGAATTAGCCCTCGTCATATTTTTGTGTCTCTTTATTGGGTTGTGTCTTTCTGCAAATGCTTCAGTGACTTATTTATTTATTTTTTTTCACAAATGACTGCGCAACCATACAAGTCGAGTATCTACAGACCTATTTGCATATTTTAAACGTTACATACAGTATAAATACATGTGACTGGAAGAGCGTGTGTAGGTGTGTGTATGTGGGAGTGGGGGTTGAGACTGGCTGCTCAATCTAATTTGCCATGCAGTGTGAACTGTCTGAATCTCCAGCTAAAATGTGCTAATGAGCACAAGGCTGACACTGAAAAACAGAAATATTCCTTCTTAAGAAACACTCCAGTCTCTGGTTTATCAGGGCTACAACTGACAGGCATTTGCAACATTAATTTGCCTTTTTTTTTTTTTTTACAATACATCCCTTGGTTATTTAGTCAGAGAAATGTGATGTGTTCCGACTTTGCGGATCACGGCGATCTGATGCAAATCTGTAAAAAATCAAATCAATAAACATTTCTCCAATGTGATTTGTTTATTCCCCAAACATTTTAAGCTGCAGTGCATTGCTTTCACCGCCCTGATGTCGGCGATGTAGCTGTTCAGAGAATACACACACACAATATGGGAGAGGAGTTGTGGGACCTGTTTTCTTATTTCCTCTTGACAGTGTAGAGAACAAAAAAAAGACTTTAAAATTGCTTGTTTAGTCTATCAACCAGTCAAAAATATGAAAAGCAAAACACAGAATAAAGAAAAGAAACCGTACCTTTGAAATTAGGATATACAGAAAACACTGCATATTCAAACATACAATTAGAGTATAAAATTCCAACAAAAGAAATAACCCTTCGTGGAAAATTATTGTATTCTCATAATCGTGAAAGACTTCAAATCTTCAGCGCAACAACAAAATAGTAAGTAAAGTCCCACCTCTGAACAGGCATAACCAATCATAGCTCAGGAAAATGTGCCGGCACCTGGGGGTGGCCAATCAGATTTCAGACGTGGCAAGTGATCTCAGGTCACTCACAGCTGTGGGTTTAAGTACAGTGGAGACTACCGAGTACAACAAAGTAACAACTGTTTTAGAGGAAAGGAAAAATAAAATTTTTTAATACTGGCTACATACTGAGCACAGCACTGAATGGTTGACAACAATACTGTGGTGCCCGTTAAGTAATTATGGTGCAAAATATTTCACAATTGTGATGTTTTTCTGAAGATAACATGACTGATAACTAACTGATGAAGCAGAAGTATGGAAGTCTTGTATTGTCACACGGGAGTGAATAACTAACATAATACAATAATGTAATATACCATATTGATAAAGGTGGATCAAACACAGTTAATCCTGAATGTTTAACATATTGTGTTTCAACACAAGTCGGCCCGTGATGAGCCACTGCACATGGGCTGTGTGACAGCACGGGCAGAGAGGAGCTGCTATAAGTGCAGAAAGCAGACACCAGAGCAGCTTTGGCATGAGTACAGTGAAACATCAAGTCCATTTAGAGAGCTGTCAGCTGTGTCTTTGCTGTCTCTGTGCCTCTTCAGCACAATCAAGGCCTACGACTCCTCTCCACATGTCTGAAGAAACACAACCAGGCTCTGCTCTGCTCTGCCGTCTGAGCGAGGCACAATATATCATTTAAAAGGTAGCGCATGTGGCCGTGACATAGACCCGAGGGCAGACGAGATTAAAGAGCTTTACGCCGAGAAAGGGAGAAAGAAAGAGAGAAAGAGGTTTTTGTGGAAGAAAAGATCACATGAGTCACCAAGCTTGTGGAAAGCAAAGGATCACAAAAGAGAATCAAACCTGTTTGGAGCTTCCACTCGTCAGATGAAGAGCACTGTGTGAAAGGAACAACCAATTACAGTAACTGTCCAAAAATGGCTGACCTGCTTCTGTGGAATTCCACTTGAACCAGATGCAGGAAAATGAAAGAAAAGAGTGAGGATAGGTGAGGAGAGTGGAAAGTAGCAATCTCGTGGTTTTAATTCTTTTCTCTTACATGTGACCAAATGAGCTGCAGGGGACGCAGGGAGGGGAGCGCCACGATTAAGCGTTAAATAAAACATAGCCAGCCGACATGAATTGATCACAGAGAAATGTGGGACAGAGGAAAGTGATTCTTCAAGAGTAGCTAGCATAGCTGTGAAAGACCCCCACAGGGGCAGTGGCAGCCTGCTCTCCAGTACTTAATACAACATCATCATTGGTCCTTGTCACACAAATTCGATTATTCCCAATCTTCTGGCGCTTTGATATAGGCGTGATTGTGTTGCGCGTGTGGGATGATGTTGGCAGTTGGATTCAGTGTAGGACAACAGATACTGTACACTTGCGAGGGTCTTTTTGATGTGCAACTGTAATGTGGTGTTACGGAGCAAACCAAACCAGGGCAAGGTGATGGCTGTTGTGTATTGTTAGTTATGTAGTGTGGTCATGACCTGATCTCATTACTTCCTATGATGATATATGTGTGTAAGGTCAATGGTAGGGAGAGTCTGTGCAGGTCGTTAGAGCGTGTGTATGAGTGACACTGTGTGTGTGTGTATCTGTCTGTGTACGTGTTATTAACCCATTACATCATCATTATACACATTGGCTGGGGACCTCACGCTGTCTCGTCCTCACCGAACTGAACATTCACATATAGACGTGCACAAACGTGCAACACCAAACACGTGTTATTACTTCAAATGCCACAGAAATGCTTGTCCATTGGTGCCATGTTGACATTTATGGTTGGTTACTAAGCAGAGCAGAGTTGATCTATGCGGCTGCTTGCATATGAGAGTCACTGAATATCTGGATGTAAAGCAGTAAAACTGACAGGAACAAGACTAGCTGCTGCACTTAGACACAGCAGTACTTTGAGCTAAATGCTAAATGCTACGCTCACATGCCAACCACAACAATAAGAAATATGACAAGGTTCTTATACTGTAGATTAAGTGCAATTTATTGATACACACATAAATGACATTTCAAGTTCATGCTCTTCTTTAGACTTGACTTTCTTCATGTTTTTCATATTTTCATCATCTATCAGGCCAGCACCTGCCATACGCACAACTACTTTGCACTGTCAACCATTCAGTACTAACATGCTGCTTCTCTTGGCTGTTCTCTTCATAATGTTCACCATCATAGTTTGAGATGCTAGCTATGCTAACATTTCCTAATTAGCACAAAAACAAAACAAAGCAAACACAAAGCACAACTGAGGCTGATGGGAATATCATCATTTGTTTGGGTATTTGGTTAAAAAAACTGACCTGATTATAATGCGAGATAAAAAGTCACAGGGTAGGCAAATTTGGAACAATCCATCATCCGGAGACAATGAGTGTCTGTGAAAAATAAATACATATAAAATCATCCAGTTGTTGAGCTACCAGTAAATAAAGAGGCTGTAAGATGCAGGGAGAATAATCAAGACTTCAACATGAAGGGAGTCCCGGGGATTTCGTATCCAGCCTGTTATATCCATCAGAAAGTTGTCAAGTATCAGGTGGCATTAATTATAGATGCTTTCTGTGAAGGCTGAGCTATTTGTATAGTGTTCCTGTAAAATTGGACCCTTGGTTTGAAGAGGAACAGGTCAGTGAGGTCACACGTGAGCGGTGCGCAGCTCTTTCTTTCCTACTCACCTCCAATTTAGAGCCCACATTCAAAGAATAATGAGAAGAGAGGGAAGAAATAGGAGCAAGATAGAGACAGAATGTGAGAGACAATACAAGACGGGGATGTTGAATAAAACATAACTGAGAGAAAGAGATGGATGATCGGGGGAGGGATGCAGAGCTTTCCACCACCGCTCTTTGTAAGCCAGCATATACAGTATATGCTTTCTCGCACACGTTCACAGAGTCAACAGAAAACGTGCACATGTATGAACACATGCATTCACTCTACAACTGTGAATTTCACCTCAGACCACAAACCACAAGGGAAATTACACAATCTTTTTCATTTACACATCTAGTTGCAGCTCTGCAGGCCAGGGCAGGGGCTCCCCAACCAGGGGTGAATCTCCCTGGACTGGGCAGTCCAGCTCCTGCCCCTGCCCAGCACCAGGGACCAGCTGGTCCAAGTGGTCTCTTATAATACCTCTGTTATTAGACTTGGGAAATGGAGACATTTAACACGGCTGCAGCTGAGACTAAAGCCCCACGGCCTTGTCTGCAAATTACATTGCTCTCACAAACAATCCCATTGAAATAAGGCCACTCAAGAGGATCTTTGGCATTAAAAGCATAGCCTTGATGGCCCAGTTTCAGCAGTTCATATCATTGTGTTTGTGTGTTTGATAATAACCCCTAAGAAGGGACAGTTCAGTTCAAGTTTCGGAGATATTGGATGTAGAGATGTCTGCCTTTCTTTAGAATACAACAGAACTCGATGGGAATTTAAAAAATAGGTTTGAGAAACTCAGCAGCAATAGAGGCTCTGTTAGAGGCACGTTTCCTTATTCACTGTGATTTGCTGTGGGGAAAATAGTAAATAAAGCATAGAAGAAAAACATGAATCTTTGATTTTGCGGTGAACTGTCCTTTTGAATGTGCAGTACTTCTACATGGTGGCTAGATGTCTAATAAATTTTCTAGCTTTTATTTCTGTTGTAGATATGAAATACAACACCGGTCCTCACTGTGTACTTTGGCAAAAACTTCACATCCTCTGCTCTCAGTTTCTCAACAGTTTCCATCTAATCCTCCTGTCCACTTTGATTTTCACTTGTCTGCTTTAGCTGATTTGTGTTGAGCCCCAATCTGGACATTAGCTGTTTGTTTGTCTCAACTGGTGTGTGTTTGTTTGCAGTGAGGCTTCTCCTATTGATCACAGCAGATAGCATCCCATTTTGTTTGATCAAGTGTGCACATCGGAGGTGGTTCTTATTCTTGTCACACAGCTGGGGAAAATAGTAGTCGTGGTCCTGATTCTTTTAAGCTGCATGTGTGAGTATGCATGTGTCATGTAGCGCTTTCTAGTCACAAAGGCATAAAGCCTATTTCTGCATTATTTCCACACCTATATACAATACACAATATATACTCCCCCTGGTCTGAATGATACATTTATATAAAAATATAGACCATGCTTGAGTAGCCCTAAAGGTTCAGTCCATGTTTCACCTTTATTTGTACTTTTCACATTGACGAAGAAGTACTCAGATCCTTTGCTTGAGTATTAATATGAACATTGCTGTGAAAAAATACTCCATTACAAGTAGAGGTCCCGCATTTAAAATCCTGCCTAAGTAAAGGTGCAGAAGTATTATCAGCTAAATGTTTACTAAATTGTCACCTGTGACTGATAGCATATTATATTATTAAAACCCATGCATCAATGTGTAAGCAGTATTTTACTGTTATAGCTGCTGGAGATGAAGCTAGACTGACTCAGCGCCCTTGACCAAAATGAGTTAGTTGCCCCTCGCCGCTCCCACTGCTCCTCAGGAGTGGGTTAAATGCGGAGAAGAATTTTCAATGTGTTGTACAGACAAATAAAGCTTCTTCTTCATGGGGGATTTTGAGATGTATAATGAGAGAATGAAGGAATTTGATTCATTTTTCAGACTTTTTGTTTTCCCCAAACATTCATTTAAATGTAATCATCTGAGAGGCTCAGAGGGAGAAGCTCTTTTTGGTCTTACTGCTAATAACTCATAGACATCTGAAACATGACAAGAAGTCCCAGCTAGACACAGTTTTAATGTAAGAGATCACAAGCAAAGATTATTTAGCATTTTATCAACTTATTAAATGTATGATTTTATGTAAGATTTTAGCCAAAAAGCAACAAAATATAGCTGCCAAAAGAACAATATTGTACTCTTAAATGGATTAAAAGTACAAAGTTGAATGAAATAGAAATACCCGCATAGAAGATTAGTACCAGTTTCTAGGCCACTTAAGTACAGTTCTCCAGGTCATGTACTCAATCTTGCCACTGACTCTAAGAAGACCATATTGTCCTTTTTACTCCTCTACAATTATTCAATGAATTAATAATACAAAACTTAATTAAATACAATCACTGTTGTAATTTGTAGATATATATGTTATGTAATATGTAATTTATAGATGAAGATAAAACATTAATCTTAGGGGAAGATCCCCAAGCAGTAACCAGCAGTTCCCAGCTTCATCTTTACTAGCTTCAACATTAATGTGATGAAAACTTTAATGCATCAGTAGTTACAACCCAATGATACAATATAAGATAGGCCTACGTGATTCTATAGTGGACCTTCCTGCATCATAAGCAATTAAGTACGCCATATAGAATACAAACACAAAATACAAAAATACAAAAGTATTGGGACACCTGATCATTACACCAACAGGAACTTAATGACATTGCATTCTAAATACATTTACAGCTGTAGCAGCTTGAGTCTTTCTGTGTGGATTTTTGTCCATTCATGCAGTAGAGAATTTGGGAGGTCAGGCACTGATGTTGGACCAAAAGGGCCGACTCGCAATCTCCGTTCCAGCTCATCCCAAAGATGTTCGGTGGGGTTCAGGTCAGGGCTCTGTGTGGGCCAGTCAAGTTCTTCCAAAGCAAACCCACCCAACCATGTCTTTATGGACTTTGCTTTGTGCACTGGGGCACAGTTGTGCTGGAATAGAAAAGGACCTTCCCCAGACTGTTGCCACAAAGTTGGAAGCACAGCATTGTCCAAAATGTCTTGTTATGCTGAAGCATTAAGGTTTCACTTCACTGGAGGTAAGGGGCCAAGCCCGAACCCCTGAAAAGCAGATCTATACCACACCTGAATTCAATAGTATAAAGAGGTGGGCCCCAACACTTTTGTCTATATAGTGCATATTTTTATGCTAATACATGTGAGTATTTGTCCTGCAGGGCAACATACAGTACCCTATTGCACAGTGAGAATCAGCTCTGTCATACAGCGCCCTCTAACGGCTGCTTTTTGTCATTACACTCACTCCAGGCAGTAAACAATGAGGGGTGGGTGAGTGAGCAGGCTTGGATGTGGTCATCATCCGTTACTTTGGATCGATAGGCCTGATCCGTTCAGAGAGGCTGCTGTGCGTTTCAGAAGCAGGCCGGACCGGTACATTGATCCGTCCATCCCGCCCGGAGCGGTACGTACTGCCTGTTGTTGTTTCATAGCGGTAACTCAGACCCATGACGGTCTGCTCAAGTGATCCGCCCTGAAAACACTGACGGATTTGTAATTGCTTTGATGGGAGCAGCTTTTAGATACAAAACATCCTGGTTGTTAGTGCAGCGCACAAGATGCGTTACGTCTTTGTTTTGTAACGTCAGATGAGCTAACGCTATCAGGCCGGTGAGAGCGACACAGTCTGGAAGCAGAAATTCACACTGTGGTGAAAATGTACATTAGATTATGTAAGAGGCCTTCGCAGTTTGTTTGCAGTGTGTGAACAGAGTGTTTGTAAGGCCCACCAGTATGGGACCTGCTGCAGGAAAACTGCACAATCACTGGAGATACTGTGAGACCATTTACTGCCTCTTCACGAAGCCCCGAGCAAACAAAACCTAGTAATATTTATTCACATTTACACCCTCGTACTACACTTCGTTGGGACTGAGAGTTTTGAGCGAGTTGAGTTAGTTTTATTAATGAATTGTGATGTCATTGTTCACCAGGACAGGTGAAAATCACAGGGCAAATGAAAAAAAGCTGTAGTTTAATAATTTAATTGTACGGTCATGTGACACATATCCAAGCATTAAACGTAATGAAACAGAAACAAATCAAAAACATCAACTGAATAAACAGCACCACGTTTAGTTTGATAATTTGGAGTTTTCTACAGATTAATGCAAAAGCTTAAACATGGAAAACCACCTGCGTGATCCTTAATTGGCAGTTAAATTATGAGGTTGTCTTGGCCCTGACGGATAAGCGGTGTAGAAAATGGGTGGATGGATTATGAGGTTGTCTCCTTATTGTTGTGGTACCAGAGATGGGCCATCATCTTCCAGTTAATTTTACCCCGGATAGTCCTAAAACTCTACACTCCAGCTGTCTCTAGCGGCTCATGTTGCCCCCCTTCAAAATAATATGATGTTTTAGAAATGGCCGTGAAGTTTTAACAAAGCCAAAGAAAGAGGCCAATCATATCTGAGATGTTGATGAGGTCCTTTAAAAAAAAACAAAGCCTCTCAAGTAGCACAGTGGTATTGACAAATGCATCTGGTCAGAGAGAGCTCCCCAAGCATTCACTTAGATGTCCATAGTACAAAAAACAAAACATTGCGCCACCTGCTGCCAGAAAGAGGCAATAGCATTTGATTTATCTTCTAACCTCTAGAGATGAAACAATACTGACTTCTTACTCAGCCTCATCTCTCTGTCTTTTGTCATCATGACGTCTGTATTCTTCTTGTCTTGGTTGAAGGAGTACACATCGATCCCTGCTGCGCCGACAGCTTGACTCAGGTCACACTTCAGTGTCACCATGTGCTCCTCGACCACATCTGTCTCTTTGCTGTGTCTCCTGGTGGGGGTTGTGGCAGCCATTCAGACCCCCCAGACAGGTGAGGGGACCCGGCGTGGAGCCAGATAAGTCCGTGATGATGTAGTCTGAGCTTCAGGGAGAGGAAAGAGAGGCCAGGAGTTAAAGGAGGTCAGCCGGCAGCATGCTGAGTGGGACATGTCAGAGTCTCTCCTCTGCACTGAGTGGAAGCTCTGTTTTTAAGAGTTTCAGGGTTTAATAAATATGAACTTTACCGTCAGTTGATGAGATACTGCATGTTTGGTTTGTTTAGTTCGGTTTATTGTCCTCACTTTTCTTCATTTGTTCTTGCTTTTTTCAATTGTTCAATTTCCTTTTTCATTGTCGGATGAGAAAGTGTTCATTATCTTCATGAAGATCGCTGTCTTATTTATTTTTCATCAGTCACTGTAGGAGGAAACTGTAGAAACTGTAATTGCAAATTACACAAGATCTGCACAGTTTGAATCCTTTTTATTGGCTCAAAATGAAGTCTGTAGCTCACCCTGGTGTGGATAAACCAGCTGACACCTGAATTGTTCCTCCAGTGTTTTTGGACAAGCAGCAGGCGAGCTCAGTGATCTCCCGTCAGAAGAGGAACACCGACAGCAGTGTGCCTTCCAACCTGGAGCAGGCTTGCATGGAGAGAGTGTGCACCTACGAGCAGGCCAGAAGTTTCTTTCAGGACTCCTACCGCACGGTGAGCTCCAGGATTTGTTACCTTCACCCTCATTTGTTTCTCAAGCCTCCTCAGTGCCTCCTTTTTGCTTCAGTCTGCAGCTACGACTGTGCACTTACCTTGCATTTGTTCTCTTGCAGGATATCTTCTGGGCTGTCTATGTCGGTAAGTGCTGTGGTAAAATGATTTTCCATCACTGCACAGCACATCACAAATTCTGATAGACTCGCTGCCTGCGTTTAGATGGAGACCAGTGTGCAGAGAAGCCCTGCAAAAACGGAGCCATGTGTTCGGACAGCGTGGGAGGCTACGACTGCGTCTGCAAGTCGGGTTTCACGGGGGTCCACTGTGAAAAAGGTGAGGAGCAGGTGTCAGCATCTTCATTTTTAATTCACTTCCCGTTTGGTGTGTGGGTGCTGCAACCTTCCCCGTCTGCTTCCATGATGCAGATGAGACTCTGTGCACCCTGGAGAAGAACAAGGGCTGCTCCCAGTTCTGTAAACCAGGCTACACATCCTACGAGTGCTCCTGTGCACAGGGATGGAAGCTCAGTCAGTCGGACAGGAATCAGTGCGAGCCTGCAGGTAAGTCTGGTTCTGCTGTTAAATTCCAGCTGAAATTAAATGCATTTTTTTTTTTTTAGCATAAATAGCTAAATTCTAAATTCTAATCTTCCTAGCATGCACACACTTCTTGTCCTGCACCCTACCTTGTTGAATAAGCCAAGCCCCAGTTTGTGCCAGATTGTCTTTTAGAGAATGAGGCTAACCTCTGTGAGTCAGATGTACGTGTCACCAAACAAACATTCACAGGGGAAAAGTGTACAGCTATCATCTGTTTACGGCCCTGATTAGCTGCTCAGCTGGAACACCTTAAACAGCGTCTAAACTCCACTGCAAATATTCTTTCTGTCCGTTAGAGATGAGAGAAAGTAATCATCTGACATTATTCTCTCAGTCAGATATCCATGTGGTAAGGTGAGCAGTATGATTAAGTGGAATGAGAGACAGTCAAGCAGCATGCGCAGCAGCATTGAAGGGGCTCCCTGTACTTCTACAGAGTGTCCCTGGCAGGTAGGAACACAGACTGTGACACGCTGCAGGTCGCAGTAAACTGGTTTTTATTCAATCAGTGATTTAAAGTCTCAGAGTTGCATGTCATTGGAGTTCATCCTGCTGTTTTGCAGGCTCTCCTGAAGAGTTCAGAATCCGCAGGTTTCTGCAGTGGAGTCATTCTGAAAGAGAACCTGGTCTTGACTTCGGCTCAGTGTGCCAAGAAATACAGCTCCTTCCAGGTGGTTGTCGGTGAGTAGACAAAACATGTTACTTTACCACTATTACTGCTACAGCGTGGAGTTTTATTTAAATACTTATCAATGTTCCCGATGCCAGTGAACCTCACACAGCTGATGGTATGGCCCACCTGCTGCAAATTTGCTGTGGGCTTAGGGTTTGGTTTCATACATTACGTAGCTATTACACAGTTAGTCTTGTCAGATGTGGGGTTTTTATCATTATTTTGGGTTCATTGGATGGAATTTAGTGTTGCTCAACTCATTTAATCACATCTCAGGGAAATATAACGAATACTGTACACATTTGGTACCACAAAAATTTGTGTAGATTCAGAGGTTAATTCAGAGGTCTTGTTTGTCCTACCACCAGTCAAAAATCCAAAATATATTCAGTTTACAGTCATGTAAGTCACAAATTTTAGAAGCCACAACAAGCAAATGTTTCTAGACAAAATCAAGTCAAAATACTGCATAAAGGCGTAATTTTCTGTCTATCAGCTGATTGATCAATCAGCTAATCATTGCGACTCTACATGTGATTATGTGTGCACAAGCTTGAAAAACGCCTGAATGTCATTTTACCTGCTCCTCCTCAGGCAAGAGCAGCGTTGTTGGACATGGAGAGCAAACGCTGTACGTTAAAACAGTTCATGCCCACCCGCGTTATGTGGAGGGTCGTCCTGAAAATGACGTGGCCGTGATTGAGCTCCGTGACCGCATCATTTATAAGGGAAACGTTATTGCTGCCTGTCTGCCAGAGAGAGACTTTGCAGAGAGCATCTTGATGACAGAGGATTTCCCAGCCATCATCACCGGCTGGAAAAAACCCAACCAGGTATCTTCCATCCAAGGCTCGCTCATCGTCAACCAACTGGGGTACAAGAGCCTACCTCAGTGTCTGGAGATTAACCCCAACCTGATGACCAATAAAATGGGCTGTACCACTGCCCCAACCAGTGTCGACTGCACCATGAGCTCCGGCAGCCCTCTGCTCACCCTGTACAGGGGGGTGTTCTTCCTCACTGGGGTGGTCATTCAGCCGGCAGATGCCGACTGCGCTCAAGGCTACATCTTCCAGAAAGTGTCGCGCCACCTTGGCTGGCTGCGACCGCTCATGGGCTCACGTTAGGTGGGGTTGAACAACATGGAGGGTATTGGTTCAGGTATATATGGAGAAATACAGGCAAATTAATCTTAAACACAGGGAATTGGAAAGATTTTTGTCTTGCACTTGTAGCTCAGCCTCTTCATTTATTTTGTCTCATAATAATACCTATGTCCTAAAGGAAAAACTATCTTAACAACCATATAGCCTCAGTCTACTCTAGACCACGGCTTGCAATCTGTCTGCGTGGACTTCCTCATTTATCCACAAGGTGGCTCTCTGTTGACATAAATAGAAAAGCGCTTGCTGTATGTATCTAACAACCAGAGGGCCAGAAGCAGCAAGAGATGCACTGAATTATTCAGCATGTGTTTTGTGACGTGAACATACCGTTTAATAACCTTATAAGTGATGTTACTTTTAGCGACTGCTGTACTGGTTGACATGCACCTTGTATCACTCCAGGTAATCACTGTTCTCTAAATGTAATAAACTCCAGTAACACACCCGATGTCAGTTCTGCCATTGTTTTAGGATGAAGTACACAGCACAGTTCCAGTTGATGAAGATAAAGGAGTTTAATTATTATTATTTTAATTACTAATTATCAGACAATAAAAGTAATGTGTAAATAGAGACAACAAAACTAAAATAATCAAAACATAGCATATGTTAAAAAAAACAAAACAAAAAAACAATCAGGCTCTTCTGCAAACCAAACCCAAACCACGCCGACTATCACGATCTGAATGAAACTACCAAGATATATGATATAGTACAAAATGGATTCTTTAAGCTTCAAAATATAACAAGAACAAGGAGTCTGCAGTCCTGCTATCATCAGTGCTTTGTAGCAATGCTAAGGTCAGGACATTAAAGTGCTCACAATGGCAAGGCTAACATACTGAATGTACTCATTCAAATATTATACAAATGACAGTTGAATTGATCAGATATTTGGTCATAATCTAATTATATTGTATAAATTAAAGATTTGATGGGATGGTAGTGACTACAGTTCATCCTGAGGGGGGCGCAAATGTGTACAGATTTTCATCATAAACCCATCAAATAGTTTTTGAAACATGTCACTAAAAGCACAGATGTCAACCTAATGGTGGTGTTACAGAAAAGGTCAGGGGATCACCAAAGTCGGTGGGACTCGTTCCCAGGAGAAGAGGAGCATCTGTGCAAAATTGTATGGCAAACTGTCATATAGTTACTCAGATATATAATTGGCTGACAAATAACGGACTGACCTCGCCATCTCCAGGGCCATGCTGCTAACAGATTAGAGCAAAAAAATGAACTTCTGAAGAAGCTAGTAAGACTTATGAAAAGAATTGACAGAGTAAGATAAGTTTTTCTAGTTGGGTGGAGATTTAAACTTAAAATCTCTTCTATCTCTGTTCATGTCTATCATGTATTAACACATACAAAATCTGCAATTCCCTTTCATTTAATGCACTGTTGAATGACAAGAACGTCGCTCTGGCTCAGCTAGTTGTATATTCCCTTTTTGTCCCAGACCATTTTAGCTTGCCCTCACTGTCACATACCCCTGTGTTGTCTGGCAACATTTTCCCACACACACTCACCCTCTGCAGTCTTCTCACAGCCTCCCTGGTGAACAAGGCCAGGACCATGTCGTGCAGGGAGAGAAAAGGAAAGGCAGAAGAATGGACAAGAGAGCGAGCGAGCGTAAGAGACAAACAAAAAAAACCTGGCCTGCCACTTTTGATCGGGCGCTTGAAAAGGACAGCCTTGAAAGCAGGGGCCCACGTTGGCTGTTGCCATGGCACTCACCTAGGAGATGGCTCCTTGCTCCCAAAAATGGCTCTGCTCCTTTGCTGGGCCATCCAGTGGAGATTAATTTGAGTGGAGCTCCTTCCTTCCTGAGTCTGGTCCTGCTCTCTGGTCCTGCCAGGTCCATTTATATGCTCAAGCTTACATATACACAAAGATGAAAAAAAAAACACCACAACACTCTAAACTAAAGCTAAACTAAAGCTAAACTTCATTTACTCTGAGCTGCTGAATTGCTGTTTATATCAGTCAGTCAGTATCACAGAGCCTTTGTTCTGCGAATAGCAGGAGAAGAGGGAAGAGATCTAAGTGAGAGATTTTTGACAGGCTGACAAAGCAAAGAGCTGAGATGAAGAGATGGAAAATGGCTTTTGGGTAAAGAGAGGGGATGTACCAAGAGACCTGGGATTTGCTATGTTGACACAGAAAAAAAATTAAGTCATTGTGGGGACAGATTGATGGACCTACAGTTTATGAGATACGAATGAAAAGCCTTGGAGAGAAACATTAGTGAGGCCATTACTGATGGGGGAAGTGAAAGCACTCAATGCCAAAGCTTTCGCTCTACTCAAATCAAATGTTAATACTGTTGGACATGAATGCTGCAAAGTGTTGATGTTGATGCATTTTACCACAATGTGTCAGCCGTGTGGGTACGTCTGACCAGTGTCCTATTAAATCAATAATCCTTTACTCTCCCCAAACCCAAAAAAATAGTTGCATGCTGTGACTGCAAATCCTCCCTACCCTCTGTGTGAGTATGTGTATGTATGTATAACACATACATGCTTACTTGTGTCTTGTGAGTCTGGGGGTAGCGGGGGGTGACATCAAATGACAGACTTTGGGAGGGATTATCTGTCTGTGTGGTGTCTGATTCCATGCAGGGGGTTAGCAGTATGTATGAGTGTTGAAGGCAGATTGACTGAGTAAAAGTCTTGTGCTATGTGTGTTTGAGCGCTATGCTATGTGTGAAGGACATGCCTATGATCTTGTCCAAGAACTCCACCTTCCCAAAATCCATGTCCCCAATCCTTTCTCCCTACAGGACTCCACAGACACATAGGGGCTGTGCAGTCAGATTGGGTGGCAAAGCTTCTCCTGTCCACCCCACCCCATCTCAAACTCTGCCCATGCCAGACCCAGTAACTTCCACTTGGTTGGGTAATTGCGCAAGGGGGTGGAGGTAACACAGGACCTCGAGAGGTTAGGCGTTGGACTGGGATGAAGTGGCTGGAGGAGAAAGAGAGAGACAGGCTGTGGACTTTTATATAACTCAGCTGTCTCATTTCTCCTTGATATTAGTCAGTAATCAGTTCTAAGAGTCTACAGCCAGGCTAGCTAATCTGAGGCATTATTAGCTTCAGATAAATGTTAACATGCTAACAATATTAGCGGGCTGTTTAGCAGGCATGTTAACCATGTTCACTGTCTTATTTCAGCATGATGGCATGTTAAGATTTGCCAATTTGCACTAATGCCTTGTCCATACTGTATTGCTTACCATAATTACAGCAGCTGAGTAGGAAAAAAAGTTCACATCAGCCTCTGACTTGTATCCTGAATTGCAATATGAAGGATTTCTACAATGACAGAACAGAACTACTGACAAGAAACAAATGAGTGAAGTGATTCATCTTACTGACTGAATAACTGATGAGACATTTCACAAAAAACAAACAAACAAACAAAAAAACTGTCAGCTTCATGGTGGCACCAGAGGGAAAGTCAGAGGATCACCTAAAGTGGTAAAACCAATGTTCCCATCCCTACAGCCATCACCCAATTTCAAACCATCTGTAGAGAATTCTTTATCCACAGCGGTCCTTGAGACGGGCTTTCAAAAACAATGTGTCACTTTAAGCAAGGCGACACGGTGACTGGATGATAGAGGAGGAAGGTAAATCCTGGAGCTGCCTTTATTCTAATTACCTCACCCTGACCTTCCAAGGGTTAAATCCTGTTGAGAGCCATTGAGAAACCCGCAGAGCTGACAGAAAGGTCTCCAAGGCTCACTGAATGAAAACAACTGTGCTACAGTCCCTATGGTGGTTTTTGAAGTGGTCAGATAAGACTTTTGTGTTTGTGCAAGAAATGTGTCACTGCTTTTTGTGTATGTGTCCTGTGCTCCAGATACAGAACATACAAGGTCCTGACAAGGTCACATTGAGGGTACCTTTAATATCTACCATCCTCCTGAGGGGCTATGCTACTTTAAAAGGTCATGACCTCTGAAAGATTCTCGGTATTTTGAACGGTCAGTGACAGCCAGAGGGTTTAAGTCACAGTGATGAACAGATGAGGTTAGGTTTATCCTGCCTTCATTACCTCTGTGACCAAGTCAGCACATTTCACTACACAGCAAAGACTAATAACATGAACAAACAGCCTTTTAGCCAACGCTGGCACATTTACAGCAATGTTTACTTATGTGCACCATTTCTGTTAATTAAAGGAGGAACAAAAAATGGATCCTAGATCTCCCATCTCTCTACTCTCTACACTCTACTTAAAATCCATGTCTGTACGTGTTCTTTTTATGAAACAGTAGAATCCAAGTAATATGATGTCACATCAGTCATTTGTATCCGTTTCTAGCTAGCTTGTTAATATGTATACAGTAGGTATATGAGCTCTTTATAAACATGGACTGCAGTCCAGTGAGCTGTATTCAGAGGCTGCCCATGATGAGTCGTGATGCTTAAAATTGATGCAGTGTCCCGTTTGAGTATGAGTTTGTGTATTTACATGAACTCATAGACAACAGCAGTAATGGTGCAGGTAAACCTAACATATTGCCCCAAACTCTGCTGTGTGGCCCATGCTTTTTATTTGATTTCTATTGTTATGTTGTATTTAGAAATTAATATTCAAATCAGATTTGGGATATGTCAGCGTTTGTAATGTTTCTAGACAAAATAATTATCAAGCAGATATTTTCTCCTTACCAAACATCTACAATGATCCCACTTTTCACTCCTGTAACATACTTTAGAGCAGTTCAAAATGGGACGTGTGTCTGGAAACAAAGTGATCCTTAAAATTAGACCCTCTTCCTGCTAATTTTGGACACCTGCATCCTGTCATAGTGAATACATCCTGTGAGGTCATAGGCTCTCATCCTGAAGCTTTTCACTGGAAACAGATGCAGCGTGTGGGCCTGTGTGTTGGCCACCCTGCTGTCTCCTCTGTGGTTCATTGTGTGCAGCCGAGACAAGGTGAGGAAACCTCCGGGCAGCAAGGGGACGCGAGAGGAAGCAGAGGAAGAAAGAGAAAGAGACAAAACCATATGGAGGCTGGAGAGAAAAATGAGAGATCAACACTGAGAGAAAGAGACAAATAAAGAAAAAACTGATCCTTCATGCAGAGTGGAACACATATCGTATACAAACCAAAAGGAAACATGGGAGACAAAGCCTGTGACACTGTTGTTCCTCTTAACATGTGACAGATCTTGTGCTTTTCTCATTAAGGAACAATAACTCACAAGGCAAAGCCAAATTTAGTCTACTGCCTTTCTGTAAAGCTATATTAGTCACTGACTGAGTTCTTAACATTGAGATACAGATAGAGTTACCTTGTCACCGTCTATAAATGAAGAAGGAGGTCTCCACTGGCTGCTTTTAACTGATGATGGCACCATCAATATAAGAGAAAACATGACCATATGTACACATGCAGGGGAATAATTTGTTGCAACTCTGCTCCACCACATGCTCAATAACTGTGGAGGACATTTACCAAAAGCAACTGAAAAACAGCAACATTTAGATTAACATCACAATGACACAACTTTTAAACTAACTAGAGGAACTAACAGAAAGTCTCAAAAAATATGTTTTGCCATTCTTTCGAGTACTGTGCTGAGTTAGTCCAAGAAACCAGTCTATGCAATGCAGAGCTGGTATAAAGTGGCAAAGTTTATATTGTGAACTGTTGTCATGCAAGCTTTGAACTCAACCGAACAAAAAAGAACTGCTTGTCTGCAGTGTTTTTCTGAATCGGAGTGAACTTTATTACTGCTGGTTTGTGTATAGGTGCATTTGAGTACATTTGCTAACCGATTTTGTTTGGCGCTTTTAATGTGAAGTACGTATGTGTATCAGTGTAATATATGTGTGTGTGTACAGAGAGGTCCTGCCCTGCCTCCAGTCTTTGTGTTAAGTTCAGCTAAGCTAAGCTAAGCAGCTTCTGGCCCTGGTAATATATTTACCCGACAGACATGAGAGTGGTATCATTCTACTAATCTGTCAAAAAGACTTATTTTCCAAAATCTTGAATTATTAAAGTCTGTAGGATTCACGCACACCATAAAATGGACCTAATTTATAATCCCGGTTCTGCTTTCAGTAACAGCATGTCAATACAACCCTTCAAAATGTTATTATCCTAAAGTGAGGTCTTTCCTCCAAATCCCTTTTTTGTGATGAGTTTTGTATGATAGAATAATGATCACAATCTCTCACTGCTGAAGAGAATAGGCAGTATTGATGATGTCTGTCTGCTGATAAAATGAAGAGCCATTAATCTTCCCAGTTGTCCTCTTTCAAGCAGTAACCCCCTCCCTCCCTCCCTCCTCCTCCTCCTTCTGCTCCTCCTCCTCTTCCTCCACCCCCCTCTTCCCATGCTGTCATTCTCCCAGTCTGCACCTGTCAGATTAGTCTCACATCCTCAGCTGCCACTCCATATGATACGCCTTCTTACTGCCCAGAGCCTGCATGTCATTTCACTTTGCATGTATTTATGTGTTTGAGTGTGTGAAAGGGAAAGTGGGGCTGGGGCTGGGGGGGCAATAAGAGGGCATCATAATGTGTGTGTCTAAAATGTGATTGTGAAGGGTTGTCGGTTCTCACTGTCTTCATTATGTTGCAGCAGATTTGGTACCATTAACGTGCTGACGATGAAGTGTAGATTAACAATCCTCCCAAATGACTGGATTAATTGCAATCCCGTGGCTCTGTGAGTGGATGGAGAGGAGATGTTTGCTTGTCCATTGTGTGGTAATGTTTTAGATTAGCAGCAGCATTATGATCACCTGGTCAAAGGTGTCATGGCTGCCATTATCTGCTTTTGCACGTCTGCACAAGTGACATTTTTTGGGAGTCAGTGCAAATAGGGACAACAGAAATCATTCGACTGGCTCAACCCATGCACAATGATAAAGGAAGGATGGAGGGCCGGGTGGGGGTGGAGATGGTGGCGGTAGTGGGGGAGCTTAACCATTGAAAGTCTCCCTGGTAGATGGACTGGAGCAGCTGAGGCGACAGGCATGTGACGTGAGGGAGAAATAATAAGCACCTCTGTCAAGTACCCACATATAACGCCAATAATTCCGGAAAAAGGATAAACTACTTTCAAAATAAGAGTATCATTTATTAATACTGACAGTTTCAAAACCGGCAGAAAAGGGAGACAGGGATTGACAATATTCATGTAAAGTAGTAGTCAGAATAACTTGGCACTGGGTCTTTGTGAAAGAGAGGGTCAATCTCTGACTTTCTCTGAGTGTCCTTGAACCCCACTTTGCTTCCGATGGTTCAAAATATCATTTAATTTTGGTTCCCCTTTGGAGTAAACAAACATAATATGTTTACTTCGAAATGGTTTGATTTCTGTTTTTTGAGGTAGGCGATGTGAATTTCTCCTGAGAACTTTATTCTGAAAGATGTAAACGGATATTGGGTTTTAATAGTTTGCCTTGACACTATATGGGCATATTCTCTATCACTTTGCTCAGTGGACGATGCAAAACGGTAGTCTGTCACAAACAGCAGCAGCATTTCGAGATGTGTACGTCCAGTCTGTGGCAGTGACATTAAGACAAAACATTCTGGAAGTGTGTGTGTGTGCGTAAGCGTGTGTGTGGGTCCGTGTGTGTGCGAGAGAGAGAGACTCGCTGTGCGTCTAGAAAGAACTTAATAAGGTGCTCTCCGAGTCTGGCGAAAATTAATTTATCTGACAGTAGAACAGTTAAAGAGAGGGGGGACGGACAGGAGCCAGTGGGGACTGTGGCGGCTCCAGAGAGCTGTCACTTTCCTTGTGTGTACGTGTGTGTGTGTGTGCGGAGACGGATTATACGCACGTTACGCGGAGCGCAGTTGTGGCGATGCATTCAAAGATGTGCAGCGGGGATCAGTGAGCGCCAGCCCGGACCTTCAGCGGCATAATCGGCGCGATAACAGGAGAAGGGGATCTGGCTGGTTTTGCGGGGCGCAGTCTCTGCGCAGAACAGGATTTGGCCTCGTTGTGTGGTTTATTTGTTTTGATGAATAGCCCTTTAGTGGTGCAGACGAGTGAAAGTCAAAGATGCGCACCACTGAACAAAGGATTTAGGGGGAAACGATCAAGAATCTTTTCCTCATTTTAATCCTGACACCCGGGTGTCTTCCATCTGCCCACTTTGGACTCTGCAAGTCTCAGCATTCATGCCCATTCTGCCTCTGAGGACAACGGACAAGGCTGAGTAACCGTGTTCCTTTAGTTTTCAGCCTGGAGTAGGGGGAATCATCTGGACTGATCGCGTACAAGTCCATGTGGATGGAGAGTGAACACGCAAATACAGCGAGCGGAGCTGACTCCGAAATGTGACATTTTCACTCCTTCTCCAGCCCTTCCTGACAAGAGTGCATCTTCCTTCGTCCTCGTTCGGATTTGTTTACATCGATTAAGGTACGTGCTGATCGCCATGTAGCCCACAGGATATTGATTAATAAGAATGGGGGTAGGGGAGTGTGGTATGTCTGTGGAAAAGAGCGTGCCTGATATAATTTCAGTGTGTAGGACATTTTAGCTGAAGCGACACGGGGGATCTCTGCGTACTTCAATGCATCTCTGGGTTTCCGTTGCAGGAAGACTGTGTCGGGTTGATCACCAGTAGACGTGGAAGTTGCATCAGTGACAGCCTCTAGAGAAAGGCGATGTCGATGCAGCAAATGTAAAGGTGTGGGAAGCCGACAGGGCAAGCAGTACAGGGCATGTTGCAGGGATGGATGTTTACGCACGGGGCTTGGCGCACATAGCCTTGACGTTAAGGGGCATTCGACAGAAGCTCAATGAAAGAAATGAAGGGCTTTGATTTGTGTGAAATTTAACAACAGACTGGCCGTGGCACGTTTTTCTCACGAGGATGAAAACGTCGGTGTCTCCCTTAGCTGCACCTCCATTTTCAGATCACAATACGTGGGGATATTTTAGTGGGGGAGTGTCAGTCACTCCTCCATTCTTTAGTTTGGAGGTTATATGTCATTCTTTATTTTTAGATCACACACACACACACACACACACACACACACACCTCAGTAACAATAGTCTTACTTCTGCTCCCTCCAAACAAACACACTCTTCTGGAACCCCCGAGGGACCCTCCCATGTGGCCAGTATTGTTGGGAGGGGGGGGGGAAAGAAAAAAAGAGCATTCTCTAAATGTGTGTTTGCATTAAGCTGCTCCTTAGGTCAGCTAAAACCAAGGGTGTCCCCCTTCAGGAGACACGTCCCTCCCACACTGGCCACATAAACAAGAGGCAGGGCCCTGAACTGGTCATCTTACTCTGAAAGACATTACACTTAAATGCCCACTTGAGTCCAATTAGGTAAAGGAACTTTGTTTGGAAATGGATGTCAATGTATGGATTGACTTTGTGCTGGTGAATAGATGGATGATACGTGAGTCTGGAGCCTCTGTCAGCGCAGTATTTGTGTATTCAGAAAGCTCTCGGGCCTATTTTGGAGTGTTCTGTTTTCCATCATTAATCAATATTCAGGAGAGTAGAGCTGTTTGTTCTCAGGCTGTGCTTTCAGGAGTTAGTTAGCTTCCTCATGGGAGAAGAACATGCTACAGTATCTCCTCGGGGCTGATGCCATATGTACCTTGTTTAGATGATTTTGTGTGTGTGTGTGTGTGTGGCCTCTTTATGTACACATGACACAGCTGAGTCTATGAGCTGCATGGGCTGCGATTTTCATGAGAACTTCCCTGTTTTTTCTTTCATGTGTGCATTTGTGTTAACGCACCCGCTTCTCCTCCCCTCACACACATGCTCTAGGCGTAAGACAAGGTTTGCTCCAGTTCTTCCATTGCACATCCTGTTCCTTGTTCCTCCTGCTCCTCTGATCACTATCATCACACTCTCTAACCAGATCTGATTTCTGGGATCCTGTGATCAACCCCCCTCCCCACCCCCCAATCATTTTCTTCTATGACAAACGATTCTCGGTGATATCACATGGAGGCTGAGCACATGCATCCAGAGGTCTGTGGCTCTGGTTTCAGGGTGCATTTCCTCAGGTTTTGGATGCCTTCACATCTGACCCATCGCTGCCCCCCCCCCATCCCATCTGTTGTTGTTGTTGTAGGAAGAGGAGGAGGAAGAACAAGAAAAGGGGCTAGAGGGAGGGGTGCAAAGCGCTGGCGCTGTTAATTGTTAAGTCAATTAGCATATGGTCTCGCTGTGAGCCCAGTCACATGGTAATGAGGCCTAATTAGGATGGCTAGGGGTGTCTGAAGAGGCTTGGGGAAAATATTTCCACTGTCGGTTTCTTCATGCTGACGCTCAGGAGGCCAGTGTGGCAAAAGGACTAACACTTTTTTCAGTCTTGCCATTCAATATCTTTTCATGTCATTCCTCTTAGCCCTGACTATCCTGTCTTCTGTGAGTTGTTTTTATTCTTTTTTAAAGAACACCCTTAAGTCACAACCCGACATCTACCTCCTTTTCACTCCTCTTTCTTCCCCCTCATCTTTACTTACTGCCACTTCCAGCAGGGAGGGTTTGGTGACGTTACTGCAGAGATTTACAGCTGTGTGGAAATTGAAGAAAAAAGTCAGATAGATCAAAGTACGCATTGTAATTCATGGTTATTGTGCATTTTAGTTGAACTAAGAAGTTGGATAAGTTTCCAGTGGTGGTCTTGCAGCTAAGTCTGTCAAACAAATAATGTCATGAATTTGCTGGATGAAGCAGCTGTGACATATATCCTGTCAGAGGATACACCATGTCTGGCATACTCAGGATGTATGTGCAGGGAATTTGCATTAAAAGTTTACCATGTGCTGCTGTGTACTTGCGATGTCATGTCTGTTTATTTCAGAGAGGATATTTATCTCAAAATGCAGACTTGTAAATCTCATGTAAATTGCCCATGCTTTTGCAATTTTATGCGTAGGAGGTCTCTGACTCCAGCTGAATGGCTGATTGGAAAGGCTATCTTTGGAAACTTACAAGTTGTTGGATTACAACTATCGCCACGTGTTCTTGTGGGAGAAGGAGAGCTGGATGGTGGATGAGCAAGAGAGGATCATTAAGAATGGGTTTTTTTCTCTTCATTTCAGCCCTCTGTCCACATTTAAGGTGCTTTTCTCACATAAAAATAGACCGCCTTCAAATTCTGGGGAGAATACGTGTTAAGATGATGTCAGAAATGTACACGTTTTAGGATCAAAGAGACACATGAATCACAGATGAAGAAAGAATACAACTCAGGTAAGACAGGCCGATACTTATTACTCCCTCCATTTCTTGCCAGACTTTAACTCTAGGACTAACCTCAAGCTAATTATTCTCACTCAAGACTCCCTAGAGAAATTTAAGAAAGCTTGAAACAAAAGTTTCAACTGATAAAGGTGCAGTCTGAGATGCCTCCACTGGCAAACTTAGATATTAGGTCATACAAGCTTACTAAGAATGTGCTTTTAATCCACTGTAAATCTTGTGCAGTGAGACAGGACATCCAGGCAGCCAGGGTAAATTTAACATGACTGATATCTCAGGCCTTTTATGTAATCCCTGCAGCTGATGTAAGATGTAAATTAATGCACTGTCAGAGCAGGAAAGGTCTACCCATGACAGTGGATGAGGCTGGAGTCTCAGTTGAATGGCTTTACCAGCAAGCAGATGCTAGTACAGGTCCAAATGACCTACTCACCTCGACAGCTGGATCAGTGTCGTCCCCCCCCCCCCTACTCTCTCCAACACACACACACACACACTTTCTCCACTATTGTCCCAGTAGTCTATATAAATAACAAGGTGGGAGAAAAGAATGAGAATTGAGTTGTAAAAATGCAATAATCCTCCCAATTATCACCACAGTAATTAGACATCATCTGGTTGTGTGCTATGTCTTATAATTATAGGAGGAGGTAATTGTTAAGAACTACTCGCAAGCTTTCCCCTCTCCTGCCTATCCTGGATCAGATTTGAAGGACTATGCTCCACATTTGCCTCTCATGCCTGTATTCCTGTTGTGTGTTAAACAGCAGCACTATAAGGAATGCATGCTGCATACTTGCCATGTTCAGCTTTGTGTGAGAATGTGGTGCCTTCACACACAGATGCATAATACATGCCACCAAGCAGAATGTTATATTGTCATGTAAAAAGAACAAGTGCACATGGGCATTGTGCCAGTCTGTGTGGACGTGATGTGAATGACACGTGCACTCATGCAGCACGAGTGCATTTAACCCTGCTATGTGCAGAATAAACAACTAAGATGGACCTCAGAGTGCCAGCAGGCAGTCTGGCACGGAGGAAGATGATGCCTGAGAAACAGCAGCCATGCAGTAGAACTGGCAGGAGCTGGATCCTTCCCCAGTTACATAAGATACACAGCAAGAATAAAGGCAAAGGGTGGTGGGAGGGGGGGGGGGAAGGGGGCACAAGGAGGGAAGAAAGAGAAGCCAAAATGGAAGGAAGAAGGGTGTGTTTGGGATTAGATGTTGGGGGTAAAAAAGAGGAAGAAAATGTGGGGAGAGGAGGAGTGTGAGGGGCATCTTTCACAGCACATCTTCAAATGTAGCAGAGGGATGAGACCGCCCCAGCTACTCTGGAAGAGAGGCGGCATTGAAATCCGACAGAACAGAGGATTTTAAATGCAGGGGAGAACAGAAATGGCTGCATGGAGCAGGAGTGACAGAGAGAGAAACATGACTAGAAAGCTGGGAGGGACGGCAGGGGAGGGGGAGGATGAGACGGCGACAGCATCCTCTTTGCTGCACAAAGCGGAAGGCCAGGGGCTCTCTCTCTCTCTTTTCACATGACTCATATTAGTGAGAAGCAGGGAAGAGGACTTAAGTGTGTGGCATGTGTGCTGTAGGTGTGTGATACCGCACTGTATGTCCCATGTGTTTGCATCAGCATTGCAGATTTTGCATGTGTGCATGTGTGGCCGCTGGCATCCGTCTGCGTGCATCCTTTCAGCTTTCAGCTCACCAGTCTGCCAAGTCACACTCCACAAGCAGCCAGAGCAACCATCTGTGCGAGAGGGAGTGACAGGGTGAGAGGGTGACTGAATGAAAAAGTGGACACTCACGAGGGTACGGTGTCGGTGTGTTCTTCTTGTTCTGAGCGCACACTCTGTCTGGACTGCGTGGTTTTACAGACTCCGTCATTAGGAAGTGACAGAGGAAGGCAAAAATAAAGAAAGACACAAACAAAGTACAAGAAAAGACAGAGGAGGAGCAGTCTGCCCGGCTTGTTGAGGATGAACAAGCTTTTCTCTCTTTGTGTGTGTGTCTCTCTCTCTCTCCCTTTTGTTTTATTTCTGTCATTTAGAGACAGGGTGCAACCATGGTTATCAGGAGCTCACCAGACGACAACTTGATGTGTTAGAAGAAAACTTGAGTTTATCAGGGTTGTGTGTGTTGATACACTTGTGCTGGTATGCATGTTGACGTAAGGTGTTTATGTGTGTGTGTGTGTGTGTGTGTAAAGCTCTGTGTTTTTTGTGTTTTGGTGACTCATCCCTCTATAAGCACCGATTGATACTAATGTAGACCAATAATAACCAGCAGCTGTGAGCTGCTACAACAAGGAGGGGGTGAGATAACAGGAAACGACAGTATGAAATAATGGCAGGAAAGGATGGAGCGAATAATTTTGGTAATGAGGAGGCGTGAGGAGCAATTTGGAGGGTGTAAGTCTCTGGAGGATTCATGAAAGAGCTCTAAACAAATGAATATGCACAAAACATACAGACATATATGCACACATGCATCTTTATGCCCTCTGGGGCCTCACAGAAATAAAAAAAAAAAAAGGATATTTCAAAAAGTTGTAAACAACCACTGCCTTAAAAATATCTTTCTTTAATGAATATTAAGGCAGAAACATCAAAAGCCTGTAGAGAAATGGATGGATGCACATGTGTGTTTGTGTTTTGTGTGCATGTGGAAATCTGGAGATGAACTGAACCACTTGTTTTGCTAGAGGAAGTTTTAACAAACAAGAGCTCACTCACTAATGATATTCATTTTGTTATCAATAACACACATGACCCTGTTCTGAGCTAAAATACCTGTCGTTTGAAATAACTCCACTTGACAGGCTGATTTCTAATATTTAAGTAAATACTGAGAAATTCTCATCACAGTAACCAAGATGAGATAAGATGAGACTTTATTGATATCCGCAGGGAAATTTGTTCTAGTTGATCGACTAATATGGCTCATACGTAACAAGACATCCTATTTATTAAAAAAGCTGTGAAATAAACGTAAGGGAGTCAACAGTTCCCTTTGAAATGTTGGGGAAACGTTAGAAGTCGATGAAATGAAATGTTAGAATTATTGCACTCAAGTAAATGTAGTTAGTTACATTCTGTAACCGTAGAAAACCTTCAAGTTAGATGCATTAATGTCACAAACAATGCAATCAAAATCAGTCTGAATATATTTGCTGCAGAACCACCAGACCTCCTCCCACCTCTTTCCCTATTTTCCTCCTGAAAGAATAAAGCAGACTACGTAGGGGTCTGTCTCCTTCCTTCTGGCTGACCCACTTAATAAACTGCAAGCTGGAAGGACTGTGTGTGACCTGTCGCCCTGGCTGATGTGTGTTTAAACCTACCACCCTCCCCTGACTGCCTGACTGTGTAACTCTCCTTGACTTACTGGCATGGGGAGAGAATATGAAGCCTGGGATATCCAGTGTCCTTTATGTGGTATGTAAATGTTGTGGTCCGGTCTATTTGTGGACAAGGAGGAGGGGGGGCCTTTATGTCAAGAAGACAGCGAGACCGATGTCCTCTGAAATAAACAATCCTAATTGTATCTTCGTAGAGAGGATCAAAAAGTGTGTGTGTGTTCGTTGTGGGAGGAGATTGCTTGACACGCTCATGTGTGAGCCAACTTGGAAAGAATTTCTAAAAGCTTAGCAATACAGTGGAGAGACAGTTAACAGTAACCTGGCAAAATGAAGTGTTGTATCTGTGTGTATGTGCGCGGTTTCTTGGCGGCTTTAAATACGGATGAGGCTTTCACAAAAACACGCAGCTCGTCAGGTGAAACGACAGCATTGATCATCCAGTAAAGAGCTCAGTGTGTATTTTTGTGTGTGTGTGTGACAGCTGTGATGAATAAAGAATAGGTAGACTGAGACAGCACTGATTTCCAGCACTGAGTGCTGTTGTGTTTTTTTTTTTCTGAGGGACACAGAAGTATACGAGTGTTTGTACTTGTACTCAAGGTGCTGTGTGTTGGTGCGCAGTGTATTATGCATCATCTCACGCCTTACTAGATGCCCTTAGATGCCTGATAGTGAGTAGAACTGCTTGTACACACTACCTCTGTATCTCTGTTTTGTCATGAAAATATGCATGATGCTCCAGCCTTCCTGTCAGTGCTCCAAGCAGCCAGTTTAGACTGGACAAATAATATACCTCAAAGGCATTGTAGGTGCTCTGACTCTGACCTTAGTGCTCTGTGAATGAACTGTAGGCAGATTATGTGGGCTTTTCTGGATTTGTGGGTATTTTTCCACCACGTGCTTGCGGTTTGTTTCAAGTTGTTTGCCACAACATGAAACCTTAAAGCCTTTAAAATGTTCAAAAAAAAAGGGCTGGGCTAGAGACCACCATTAGTGAAACAGGATGAGTGTGTGCTTTTGTGTGTTTGGAAAGGCCTCAGTCATTCACCCTGCATGAACTACTGTGCTTTGTTTCCTCTCTAAAACACAGCAGTGGCTGATTGTCTGCATTGTCACTCACAGGCAGATGATGTGGGAATGACTGATTGCTCAACTGTGTTGCATTTCAAACATTTATGACCAGAGTGACTCACTTGCTCCCTCTTTCTCTCTCCTGTTTGTCTCCATTCCTTTGACTTTCTCTATTCTCTGTCTTGGCTCCCTCATCTCTTCTCTTTCTTCTGCTCTGTCGATCCCTCAGAGATGGCATTCCTCCCGGTCCTCCTCCTGCTGCTGCTGACTGTTGCTCATCGTGCCACCAGTCAAGACTCGGAGGACTCTGAGGCTCTCCCAAGGGGCTGCGGCTGGGGCCTTGTGCGTCCCTACACCCTCCTCTGTGACCTGGACTCTATATGGGGTGTGGCTGTTGAGTCAGTGGCTGCCGGTGGGGCGCTGACTGCCATCTTGCTAGCCCTAATCCTGCTGTGCCGTTTACGCCACATCAGTGAGGCTGAGAAGCGCAGCGGCGTGGGACCCATTCTCCTGCTGCTACTGGGCATCCTTGGTTTGTTCGGCCTGAGCTTTGCTTACCTGATCGAGCAGGATGAGTCTTTGTGTTTGCTCCGCAGGGCCCTGTGGGGTCTCCTGTTTGCAGTCTGCTTTTCCTGCTTGCTGGTACAGGGCGTCCGCCTGCGCAGGCTTGGCCGTGAGCGCCGGAGCCCTGGTGGCTGTGCCCTGACAGGCCTTGCACTGGGTCTGAGTGCCGTGCAGGGCATCATTGCCGCTGAATGGCTACTTCTGACCGTCCTGAGGGAGGGACGAGCCGCCTGTCAGTACCTGCCCCTGGACTTTTCTCTAGCATGCAGCTATGTACTAGCGCTCCTGCTAGCTGCGCTGATTGCTGCATCCCTGGCCCTGTGTGGGAAGACGCGTCAGTGGCGCTGCAATGCCGTCTGGCTGCTGGTGACCTGCCTGCTGTCACTGCTGCTGTGGGTGGCCTGGGTGGGCTTCTATCTGTATGGCAATGCCTGGCTGGGGAGGTCCCCAGACTGGAATGACCCGGCACTGGCCATTGCTTTAGTGGCTCAGGGCTGGCTGCTGCTGATCTTCCATGCCATCCCTGAATCCCACATCTGCCTGAGACCCCCTCCACAGCCCACTGCCCCGGATTACTTTGACACCTCCCAGAACTCAACGCGCATGAGGGAGACCAGCTTCGATGAAGACATCCCTCTCTCACACAGGCAGTTTGTGGAGAACCAGGGCTACGGATACAACGATGAGAACACTGCAGGTACAGACCGTCCAATATTTTACAGCAGACAGATATAATATGTGTGAACAGGCTGTAGGTGGAATGTAGGCCAAAGTGAGTAATAGAACACCAGAAAATATTTGCATGTGCGGCTAGAAATAAGCATAGGAGGAAATTTCTGTGGTGCACAATTACACAGCAAGTGTTTCTTCCTTCAAGAGAGACAGTGATGTGGTGAGTCACAGCAAGTAATCTCTGCCCACCTTACTGTCTATCCCGTGCCAGGCTTGAGGAGCGGTAGCAGCACTGGGCAACATAACAGTAACACCGGCACAAGGCCCAGCGCTCCTTTCCGCAGCAACGTCTACCAGCCTACCGAAATGACCATGATCCTGAACGGGGGAGCGGTGAGTACATCCGCCCAGTCACAGGTACACGCCGCTTACACGCCGCTCTCTCATTCGACCACGCCGACAAGACTGCATGCACATTTGTGCGTTCCTGACCATACGTCATTGCACAAGAATGAGGGAGAGGTGTGAGTGTGTGTGTGTGTGTGTGTGTATTATCTGTTTGCGGGTTATGTGCCTATGCACGTTGTATTTTGTGGCCACATGCATGGATAGGTTTGTCACAAATGTCCACTCACCTGACATTGATTTGTGTATGGGGGAGTGTGACTCCACGTGCTCCTATGTGTGTGTATGAGCTGCGATGCTATCTGTCCACTGAGTGATGTGACTGTCTGCCGGCCTGTCACCCTCTTCAGTATGCTGGATGGATGGGCACTCTGGCTGGCACAGGTGAACTGACTTCCAGCCATTGTGTTATGAATTAAGTCTGCCACAGAACAGCATAACATACCACCTCACAACCCACTGGAGGCTAGAATGCTGTAGTTCACACTCTGGACTGACTAAAAGATAATTTGCAGTTAGCATTCCTAGACATCGCAGCTAAGCGTACTGATTTAGCTCACAAAGGGAACGCAGACTTCTCGTTAAGCTGTTCTTCATAAAATATCATTAGTTTGCATGAACAGCGTTTTTGTGTATTTAAATAATTAAAGGACACGATACATGAAAGCACAGAATAAAAAAAAGAGGAGAGTGCAGGATGGAAGTACAAGGTTTATAATGGTCTAAATGTGTAAAATTGATATAACTGAATAGGTTGACATTTTAGAGAATTAGGTGAGAAGATCGATATCACTCTCCTGTCTGTTTGCCAGCAGATAGCTTAACATAAAGACTGAAAAATGGGGGGAATACCTTGTCGTAATCTGTCTGAAGGTAACAACAAACACCTACCGCATACAAGATGTAATTTTTATATTTCAGTTTTTTCAGATTAAACAAATGAGTACTCTCTAATCTAAGTCTTGGCAAATAAGTTAATAAGTTTAGTTCCCAAAACGCCTTTAAAGTGGATGGAGAGCATAACAGATGTAAACTTAAAGGTGCTGGATGAGACCTGGTCTCATCTTCTGGATGTTTGTTCCAATTTTAAATTAAATGACGCTGGTCTGTGGTTAGCCTTAAAATCTGGGACAGCTAGACAGCTACCGAATGACTCGAGAGGGCTTTATTTTAAAGCAAAAGACATTTTGTGCTAAGTCACAAAATGGGATTTGTAGACAAACGTGAGTAAAAAGCATAAATGGCTCCTATGCAGCAACTGTGTGCATGTGTGTAAAGATGCATGTGTTGAGTATATGATGTTGTTCAGACTGTTAATTATTTACTGTCTCAATTTTTCCTTCTACAGGTTCCCTCAGCCCCTCCAACCTACACAGGGAGGCAGCTGTGGTGAGTGTTAGGATTGGAAAGAAGATGTGTGGTAGAAAACGAAGAGAAGAAGAGGATGGAGAGGGTGAGGAGGGAGATGTCCGGGACGAGGAGCCCGCCTGGGTGAATTGGACTTAAAACATGGATGCCAATGGGGCCCTTTCACTCTGTGTACAGACCTAAATCACTGACTGTGTGCCAATCAACCATAGCATGAGTGTGTATGTGAGACTGAGGAGACTGTAGGATATGGAGGACAGAGCTAAAGCTCTTCTAGCACACAAATCTCTATGGAAGGGTTGAAAAACTCGACCAGCAAGTAGCAAAACAAAACGCACGCTGACTCAGATCTGAAAAAAATGAACATGCCGCATTCTCATTCTTCCTTTTCTTTCATTTGCTCCCCTGAGACTACAGCACTGTAAGCATCTTAAAATACTGTGAAATTATCCCTTTTTCCTGCTCTGTCTCTCTTTCCTGTCAGTCAGGATGCCTTTTCTGCTGCTCCTCACAATGCTGGCGTTCAAGCAGAAACATTTGGCTCTGTCCTCCATCCATCCACAGAGTAAGGTGAAAGACAAGAGCACATGGGCGACTGTACAGCTTGAGCAACGCCCTCTTAAAAAGAATGCAGCCTCTGTGGATGTGTGTATAGAGTATATGAGAGGGGTGCATGTATTCCCTACGCCTCAACTCTGCCGCTCCAATAAACCTTCCCTCTCCAGACTGTTACTCCTCAGCTTCAGCACCCTCGAACATGTCTCCTTCGTCCCTCTCCATCTCTGTTGCCGGTTTGCATATCTCTGCACCGTCTGTGAATATAATGCATAACTCTGCTCACCTTGCGTCATCCTCCCACCTGCACGGACACTTAACAAAATGCAAAACAAACTGTGAAGCATGACTTGCGGTCGGAGAAGACGTTCCAGGTGACCGCGCATCCAACAAAAGCAGCCCGAACATAGGGATCACAAGCTGCTGGTGAACTGCTGTTAGACATATATTCAGATATGAAGAAAAGTGGATTCTGATTGGACGAGGAGGGCGTCAGTCATCAGTGGGTAGGCGCCGCTTCATGAATCTAGGTCAGACTGCTGTGCGCTGCTCTCCCACATCTCCGGCGGCCACTGGCGGTTTGAACCAACTGGGAGAAACTGTCACTTTATATCAGCAGGAAACGGAGCGAGGAAATGAAATGGTCTCCTGTTCTTGGTTCCTCTATCTGTGTTTTATGTGTACGTATGCGTGTGTGTGTTGTGATTCAAATTCAAAGTCAAGGTTGCTTTCTGGTGCTAAAAATCCCTCCACACGACCACCCCAGAGAGGCACAGAACCACATGATGAACAGTGATGCAGATATAGTAGTCAAACTGTGAGTGACAGACTATATATAGAGCTGCATGTGCTGGTGAGTGGAGATACTCTAGAGCCTTAGAAAGCTCAGATTTACAGTGCAAGGTAATAAGAGGGAGATCAAATGGATGGGAAGAACGAGGTGGAAGGAGATCGCGAGTGGTGATCAGAGGGAAGTCCGTGTGACAGCGAGATCCTTGTGACTTCCTTCAGTCAGTCAGATCTGTGTGAGAAAATGGCTCCCTGGTCTGTCTTTGTGTGTGTGTGTTTGTGTTTGTGTGTGATGTGGGGGCGGCCTGTGCTGCTCTCTTTTTTGTGGTTGTCTTCTCCATTTGGTGAAGCATCTCTCCTTCCTCCTCTTCGTCCTCCTCCTGTCTCTCTGCGGTCGGCTAAAGCTCAAGCGTCCGTGCCAAGAAGGACTCTTGTTTCACTGGAGTCTCGGTTTCACGCCCTTTCCCTTCACCGTGACACCAACTCTCTCTCTCCCACTCTCTCTCTTCACCCGAGAGGCTGTGTACATAGTAGTGCTGTAAAGCTTTGCTTGCTTGTTTAATTTTTTTTTTAACTGTAGGCTGAGTTTAGACACAAGTGTCATATGACCGACTACTGTTTTTATCTGGGGATTTTTTTTTTTTTAAACTGGTTTGCTTTGTGTTCATACATTTGTTTGTTGTCACATTATGCTTTTATTTTTCTCTTGCTATTGTATTTTATTTTTAAAACTAGCATTTTGAAACAGTTTTGCCAACACTAGATATGCTTTCTTTGTTTGATTAATGTTAAAGAAAATGATATGATTTATCATTTATAGGGATTTACATCGGTTGTACCTCCTGCACAGTATTCTCACTCAAGACAGTGGTCCACTCATTGCTGTAACAGTTACAGGGGGATAAATGTAATTATTTTAGTTTTTTCACCAAAATGGCAAAGGCTGTGAATAACATTTGGCACTTCATGCAGTAAACAGTGGTTAATCTGTGATTCTTCGGGGAAAAAAAAAAAAAGAAAAAAAAAACAGGGAAGAATGGGCTGAAAAAACTAACTTCAAGCCCACCAACATTCATTTTAGTGACCTCCTGGTCCTACCAAAACCTTTGACTAAGAAAAGACTAAGACTCAACCCTTGACTGTTGCTGTATGTTGATGTCTTAGCCCCTGGCTATTCTAAAATTGGACTGGTACCAGCAGGCCAGCTCCATGCCCAAAGAGAGCGTGATCGTGCTACGTCAGGCTCTGTTTGGGCAGACCCTGCTCAGAAACAGGCTACAGGCCCCGGATCTGTGCATCGTAGCCCGTTAAGAAGAACTGTCAGCAAAATACAAAGCTCTGTGAGCGTCAGCACTCAGAGCGGAAGGGTGAGGTTTCAGTTCTTGTGATGAATCCACTCAATGTGGAATACAAAACAAAAAAGAAAAGAAAAGAAAGAAAATAACATGTGACTTTGTAGATTTTGCACTTGTCGACTACCTATCTGTGCATGCTTATCACCATTTCTACATGTAAGACCTTTCTCAGACGTACTTTTGAATACTAACTATTTATGTAAGGGTCATGTGACAGCAATCATATTTTCAGTGTATATCAGATGACACACTTAATGTCTGTGCTTTCTTAAACACAAAAGAGAGCTGGCTCTTGAGAAGCAAAGAGATTAAAGTCAGGGGAAAACGGTCCAAAATAGTATGATTCCCCAAACAGGAACAAAATGCTATCATCACTGGACCTAATAATAACTTCCTCTGTTAGTTTGAAGCATTGAGAGGGCAAAAAAAGAGAATCTTCTGACTGATATTGTCTCTGTGTCAAATAGACTGTGGTGAAATTTGCACAAAACTTCTATATGTTAAGTTTGTCATCCCTGGGCAGCCCACTGAACACCCATCCTCTCTGGGTTTGACATGTCCTTGCCTGTCCTCTCCTGATTTGTCTTGCCTTCAGACTGTTCCAGTGGGGCAGCTGACAGGGGTGATATTGGTTTTCACAGCTGTGACTGTGCAGTGACGCAGCATGCCTATGTATAGAACTTTATTCCCCTGATTAGGAAAATAAATAATTAAAAAAAAACAGTTAACTCTCTTGTTTCTGTAACTGAATCAGGAAAAAAATATCAATAAAAGTGTCATGTTTGTAGTTAACTTTTAATTGGATGTGGTGTTTCTGTTTTTGAGAATGCAGTGACATACATGATCATTCTGAAGAGACAGAGATTTATATATGGATATTTGGGAGTTTAAAAATGTAATCTTTTGATAAGAATTATTTAGAAGAGGGATATTTGAGCAATTAATTTGATAGTGCTCCACTTAGACAATTTGTCTATTTTATTGTTTGGGATTTGATCAAAACCTGAGTAAGAATTTTAAAACAACTTCATTACTGATTTCTTAAAATAGGCAGACATTTTGTGTAATGAGTTTATGTTACTTACTTATTCTTCTTTTTACCAAGGATTTAGATGAGAAGATTGAGACCACTTTCATGTCAGATAAACACAAAGCCACCATAATCAGCTGGTTAGCTTAGTTTAGCACAAAGACAGATTACAGGCAGGTAAAGCGGTTTCCCCCATTTCCAGTCTTTATTCTGATCTAAGCTAACCAGCTGCTCGCTGTAGCCTCACTGAACAGGAGAAATTTCGATTTCCTCAACTTACTCTCACTAAGAGACAGAGCATATTTACCAGAACATTCGTACTTTTCTTTCAAGGTTTTTAGACTAACAATGTGCGAAATGATAATGTGAAAAGACTCACATTATTGTCTTGGTTCACTCTCATTGCTTTATTAGGCAGCAACAAAGCTCTAAAACCTACCATTCACTACCTTCTCAGTTCCAACATCAGACAGATTAATTTATCAATCAGCTGGTAAACACAGTGGGGCCTTAAGCAGATAAAGATTCAGGTCATTTTATCAGTGGTTGGTAGAGAACAAAAACATAGCAAAAAGAGAGTAAGTATAGGCAGATATGTTGTGTTCACAACTTATTTCCACTGATCCCAAGTTGGCAAAAATGTCAAATATTGCATGTTTGCTGTTTTTTATGAAGCATAGAAAATATGATTTATTCAGGAATCCAACAATTTGTTTTTCTTTCAATCCTAAAGGCCATGTAGCAATTCTACTGGTGTTTATTTTTAGACCAGGTCAGAAGGTTAAATACTTTTTTGCACTCTAAAAATAGAGTAAACAGCCTTTAATTTAGGCCTATATGTTTAAATTGAAGAACATGTTGTTAGTATAACTTATAATCAGTGTTTTCACAGCTAACATAGAAATACATGCTCTAAACTCAAGATCTCTGTGTGTAAACACAGTTGTACTCCACACATCTGCCTTGAACCAGTTGTTTTCTGGCTTTGCTCTGACAGCCTGGTGCCCACCCTCCTGCTGCTGTGTGATCCAGTTTCAGTCAGGCACAGTGCTGCCAGACTCTGTGGAGCTGGCTGCACTATCAGATGTCCTCAGAATGAAATGGGCTGTTTTATCACTTCACCCGGTGGCAGCTGTCTCCTAGGCGTCCACATACCTGCAAAGGGAGATACATGACCCTCCTCATGCCTCGCTGTGAGGCGGTGTGCATCACTGACTGGGACAATCTGGAAAGACGTCCATCACAAGACCGCCGCCTTGCTGATCTGTGGGGGCACTGGAGGGAAAACCAGAAGTATCCTCTCACGTAGCCTACAAAGGATTCAAGGAGTGATGGAAATATGCCAGGAGAGCACTTTCTTCTTTCCATTTAATTGATATTCAGCCAGGAGAAGACAGTTATAACCTGTCTTTTAAGTTGGCATGAAGGACAGCAAGGAAGTGCAGAGTCAGTTGAGCAGCATGCAGTCTTTTACCCTGAATATTCTTGCAAATATGGCTGATATGTGCCATTTAAGTTCATGTTTCATCACTACACAGAAATTATGACTGTGCTGGAGTCAGCAGGATGGTGCAAAATTCAAACTGCAAATTCATATTTAAAAATATTAGGCCAGGACAACGTCATGCATCATCAAATTTGATTTTGTAGTGAGAACATATGTTTATTGCGATGGAGGTTTTGATGAGTGGTTGACTACATTGTTTTCTCCATGACATTAAGAAAGTTTCCCATGAAATACATACTGTATAGTTACCTTAAATATATTGGGGCATAATGTTCAAGCGGCTGTACTGAAGCTAAGATTCAAAATGCATAATGTCGGGAGGTATATAACAGAGTTATTATCACTTGTAAAATAGTAACTCTTTTTTGCTGCTCTGTCAGTCACCCACCATTGATTCCAGTGATGTTTTAAATACTTTTTAATCTCTTTCTCCGACAGGGTAATTTCCTTTTCTGATAAACAGGATAGACAGTGCTGCTCTGCAAGCTGAGTCGAGTTTCACTTTAGTCTCGGCTCCTGGATTCATTGGAAAATGCTATAACCTCTTTTGTGGAGTGATATGTATTGCTAAGGAAAAAGGAAATGACAAGGCAGGGAAATGTGATTTGGTTATCTTCCAGTGAGCTATCAGCTACAGGTGCTGAGAGGAAATATTAAGTCTGTTAGGAGAGGTAGTGTAATTTGTGAACCGTAAAATATGCTGTTCATTTGTTGGGTGAGACTTGTGAAGGGAGGTGATCCATCAAAAAGGCAATGAAAGCAATCAACTAATTAGACATGGAACTCAGACCATAAATCCCTGCCTGGCCATGTCCAATTGGTTACAGGCGTTTTTAATGCCTTGCTTGACTGATAACTTTGGTCAATTCGACATCAACCTAACAGAGTTTAATAGCCTTTAAACACCAGCGAAACCTTGTACACTGGGCTAATGATTTCAGTTAATAGTACCACCAGTCTAGCTCAGGTTATGAGTTCCCAATAAAGACGGAGACACAGCAGTCAGGGATTTGTCACCAGGGTCGGAAAAAGCCAGGAAATCAGTCATACGAGATGGTATGGAGGCCATTTTCTCAGTGCTGCGCAGGCTGGGGGACAGCCACTCACCGGCCTCAGGGGTCATCTGGGTGGTGGGGGTATGGACCACGGTGCTCTGGGGGGTGGGGGAAACTACCTGGATGGACACATCTGAGTTGCCAGGCTGGGGGCTTTCTGGGAGATCTGTCATGGCAGAGCCCACTGGAGACAAACAAGAGCTGCATCTTTAATATGAACAAGTTTTATGCTACCTTAAGCAGAACAAAAAAAAAAATACAATAAATAACACCGAATTCTAACTCTTCTCTGAGGCAACAGGAGCTTTCACCATATTCTTCCACAGGTACTGAATTGGTGACACTAATCTTGGGTGCTCACCTTGCAACTATGACTGTGTAGATTTGTGCTGGGGGGTTAAAGATGTGTGTGAAGCATCTCTGTTTTAGAATTGGTAGCTTCTTTGCAGCAACATTCATATCTGAAGCATTTCAGTCCACCACTAGCTCATTACTTTTGAAGATATTGTGCTTCAGTTGATTGTCATTGCACCGTATGACAAAGTTCTTTATCAGTCACTACATATATGATATGAGTCTGGAAAGACATGGATGCAAACTGCAACTTGACTGATGTGTGGAGGTATAAAAATATTGCACAAATTCCTGTTTGAGGGACAAGCTCTACAGTGAGAAATACCAGTGAAATCTTTCAGAAAGGACTGTTTGGAAGCCCCTTTTTTAATCTATAGGCGCCCTGCTTTTGGTAAACATTATTCTTGGGTTTAAAAGCCTAAAATGACTACCCGATTGGTTTCTCAGAAATAAAATATTGGTGAAGTTGTGCCATTCCCAAATACTTTTTACAGTAAACAATAGTTCAATAAGGTCTCTGTTAAAAACAGTGACCTGCTTAACAAACCACGATTCAAACAGTTACTGATACTTTCACTCTGTGACAGCTGCAAGGCTATTGTGGTGGCCTTTTATTTTCTGCCAGTAAAAGGCAATGGTTTTCACATTATGGAAGTGAAGCTGTGATGAGTAGATTGCTGTATCTGCCTTTTTCTACCACAACAAGAGCCACGGCTGGACTGTCAGTGATGGTAGTGAAAATTGTTTTGCTTTATTTACGCTCTATTGACAGTAACTGTGATTTTGAAAAGCGAAATTACAGTTTTGGGGTTTTTTTGTTTTTAACTCGTTGAGAGTGTCTCTAGCATCAAGATCTGCACTGATGCAGCTTCTTAGAACTTATTATTATCTCAGAACAATTTCAAACGGTATGAAACAGTATTCATCATGAGAGATTCATAAACATGATGTGGAGGGTCTTTACTTGGCTGTAATAAACTGTAACTGGTACATTTATATGACTATTTAATATGCTGCTATACTATTGGCAACAACTTGAATTGCTATTTTGATACAAGTCCCCTTACTTGTCACTTCTATTACTATCAGGAGGTAAAGTGTTTTCCCAGGCTAGCTGTCCACTGTGTTGTAACACCACTTGGACTCACGGTAAACATAAAACATGTCAGGCTACAGTGAAGGACAGTCATGTGGTGATTGATGAGCTGTTGCGAGCTGCACCTGTCCAACGAGCCATGACCTTTTGACCTAGACGTATTATCCTGTGTCTGCCCTGTGATATTTTGCCCCTGCCACCCTCCCGTTTGTTTTTCTCTCCATCTTTGACTAATTCTGATTTCAGAGTGTGAAAGGTGAAATGGCAGAAGAGATATCGCATGCTGCTCTCCTCGGGTCAAATGAGATGAGTGCAGCTGTTGTATCGACTTAAGGGAGGGGGCTAGCCTAAATAATTTCTCTCTATTTCACCCTCTTTCGACTACAGCCCCAAACATGGGTCGTTTATCTGTCAGTACTGGAGGCCAGTGCTTGCTTCATGACATCCAAAACAACAACAGGAAAAAAACCAACAAATGAACTACAGCTTCATCATCTCTTTCCCTCCCCGCTTGCCTGCCTACAGCTCACACTTTTCTGGTTCTCTCCCTGTCTCATTCGTTTCAGGTCGGAAAACGGCTTCCATTCGGCACGGTCTTGTTCACTCGCACACATATACCCCTCCACCCGCCAGCACCACCCGCCACCACCACCACCACCATGTTAGAATGACAGGTCAGCAGTAGCAGCAGCTACCAGCAGCAGCACAGTGTGGCTGTGGAAGAATGTTCGCTGGCCTGTCGCGGCTGCAGTGGGCGCCTTTGTTGTGTGGAATGTGTCAGCGTGGAAGAAAACTGTATTTATGATGGTGTCATTGTTTGCGAGCCACAAAAACAGAGACGCTAGTTTGGACGTGCAGGTTGGAGTGCGTGCGTTTGTTGTCAATCTCTATGCACACTCATTTAAAGTGACCTATGATCAAAATTTTTGGATGGGTGGATCACTTGACCACTTGAATGTGAATGTGGTGGCTTGCAGTAGGCAAACTCTTAAGTTTAGACTTTAGCTCTGCTCACTTGTGCAGTTGAGTTTTATATTTTATATATGTATTTTATATTTTTATCTTTCTACTGTTTTTGGTTTTCTGGCATGCAACTTAACTGTTCTGGTCCACTCTCACGGCACCAAACTTCAAGCAAAATTATTGCCACAAGGTATTAAATATTCATAGGCTGATGAGATCAACCCAAAGCTGAAGGAGAGGGAATACTGAACTTAAATTCTCCACATGGAAACAACCACAGCTAAATGAAAGGCAATGTTCTTCCATATCTGCTGGATGTGTAAATTAGCAACAACTTAAAAGGTGATCAGGTAACAGGTACAGCTGAAGCTGATGGGAATGTTATGTTGTGTTTTTCAGGGTTTTTTGTCCAGTAACTCACAGTATTGGACAGCAAAGGACAAAAATCTAAGAGATCACCAAAGCCATCAGGCTTGATCCTCTGGACACAATGGATATGTGTATAGGATGTCATTGTAGTTTTATCTATTCTAGTTAAATATTTCAGTCTGGAACAAACTGGTGGACCGACAGGCCAACAGTGCCATCATTTGCATTAAAACCAGAACTAATTGGTAATCCTGTTTGTGTGTTTATTTCATTTTTCATTTGAAGAAGGTACCACTATGTGTGTGTGTGTATGTGTGTGTGTGTGTGTGTGTGTGTGTGTGTGTGTGTGTGTGTGTGTGTGTGTGTGTGTGTGTGTGTGTGTGTGTGTTATGTGTTCCTGTTCTAATGCCAGTCATCCACACTGGACATGAGCCTGCATTCTCAGCTGCTCTGCTCTGTCCTTCATGTGTGCACACAGACACACACACACACACACACACACACACACACACAAACCTTCATTTTATACTTGTCTCTGTCTTCATCTTCCCCCGTCTTCACTCTGTATCTCTTCTTTCTTCATGTCATCGTCGTCCGCTCTATCTTCCTGTCACACAAACACACCCCGAGCCCTGCGGACATTTTCTCTCTCTCCTTCACTTTCAATCTTCTCTCTCTTGCTCATCACTCGCTCCCCCTGTGTCTTTCTCTTTCTCTATCTCTGTCCCTGCCCTCGTTCTCTGTCTCTGTGTCACTGCTCTCTGAATCCTCATCTCTCTGCTTTAACTTCAAAGCCTTGCTGCAATGAATACTGTCTCGCTGCAGTATACATGTGTGCAATTGCGTGTGCGTGAGACTTTACGTCGCAGAGGCTCTATGGTTTCACATCCACGCATTGTCGCTTGTTTGTGTGAATGTTATCGTATGCTGGCATCCTGCCTGCCTATCAGCAGCTGTTGTGGGCCACAGGAGAAAATTCAAGATCAACGGTATTGTGTTGCCAGTGAACCTGAGGCCTGGCATTCAGTGATACCGTGTGAGTGTGTGTGTGTGTGTGTGTGTGCTTTCACCTCGGCTCTCTTGTTGGGCCCAAAATTGCTCAACAGTTTTGGCAATGTCATGGTTCTCTCTCAGTTCTCTCTGCCACCTGCGCAGCTCCTGCACATCTGGGCGAGCCCTGATCTGTAAAACACACACACACACACACACACAGTCATGTTTCCATCACTTTTGGGGACATTACATAGACTTAAATTCATTTACTGAAAACCTAACCGTAACAACAAACATCACATCACTTGCCTAATCCTGACCCTGACCTCAATGTAACCTTAAAGTCTTCATCATTCATCATCAATAACTTTAGTCATTTGTAAGCTAAGCAGTACAAGCAAGCTGCCATGGTTTTTAAATGCATTGTTTCAGTGACGTGTTGGTGATTAAACAGTGAAAAAGGCTCATTCACTGTGGCTGGAGACATCACTTCCTCCATTTTTTATATTCAGGTCACATCTGGCCAGCTGACAATACTTATGCTCCAACTTAACCACTTCTGTTCATATTACTTAGTAAATTTGCAATATTTTTCTTTTTAATAAATTCTTTTCAGTTTAACTCTTTATTTCACTCATTTTATCTAATGTTATTGTATCGTGTTGTTCTCTAAACTTCTGTTTCCCTGATTTTACATAGTTGTAGCGCTGAAACATTTTAATCTTGATTTTGCCACGTGAAGTGCAGTATTAGTATTATTATTTATTTTTGTGTTTTTGAGATGCATTAAGTCATGAATGGCAGCTTTAACTTTTATGCTACACCTATATATAGTTACCATATATAGTTATGAACGTGTATGAACTTGTGTGTGTCTCAGTGTGTGTTACATAAAAATTTAGGTGGGTTAAAGGGCCGAACTCTGCTGCAGATGAATGTCAACAAGCTGTCTCTGATTCTTCTCTCCGTTTCAGTGTGTAGGTAGCGTGACTTGTGCTCTTATTGTTGGAGGAAACCCCTGTGTTATGTGTGTTTGTGTGTGGGCTGCTGGCTGTCCTGAGAGATTACTAAACAGACTTGCTGTTTTAGATGAATAGAAAACATCCCTGAAGAGCTCACTCTCGCTTTCTCTTTTTTATCTCCTCCTACTACAGCTGCTTCTCCCTCAGTACCCAGGTGTGCCTCTCCCTCTCCTCACACTATCTCTAATACCAATACCTTATTTTCTCCTCATTCTCCAGCACATCAATGTTTCATCACTCTCCATTCCTGCCTCCTCTCCTCTGTATTCTCTCCCACCTCTCCTCTCTTCAGCCTAGTTTTATCCATTCGACCCCTGCTTTTTCCAGAGTGCCTGCTTGATTGGTGACAATAGTGTTGCTATTAGCAGTGGGTATGAAAATGGGCCTGTTATATAAGCCTGGCAATGGGTTGAGGAATGGCTAAGACTAGCAGGCTCCAATAGTTAATTTACTGGGTGTCACAGTGCTGCGCCAGCCCCACTGCTGACAGGAACAAACCATAGAAATGGAAATGAGGGGTGAGGGTCAGGAGGGGTGGGGATGGGCTGGAGTCTGTTGTGTTTGCTCACCATCTCTTGTGTGTGTCTATTTGTGTCTGTGTGGTCATTTCTACTCTGGGTCGCTTTCCATTGGTGTCTTGCAGAAACCCCCAGTTCTTCTTCTGTTGCTGCCAGCTACTTCTAAATGACAATTTAATATTTTATGCCCATCAGACCCCTGAGGCAATGCTTAAATGTGTCACACACAAAGACAAAATCAAAGTCTCAGTTCTTGGAAAGCTGGCTTTTTGAAAATACATGCAGGATGCTGACAATTAGTGTGTGATTGCAGGAGACAAAGAGCTGAGTTGAGTGTTTGTGCGTGAGCCTGTCTGTGTGCATCAGCACAGCTGATTAACAGGACCGCCGTATTGTTTTGACTGTGTGCATCAAGGACTGTCTGCTTATCTCTGTATGTTGTGTGTAAGCACATATACATTTGAATTTGATTTACAACAGCGAATTATATTTTTTGTCTATTCTTCCTGGTTTGAATCATTAAAGAACATCTTATAATAAAATATCTTGTCCACGGCGCACATGACAGAGTCTGTTTCAGTGTGCACGTGAGTCAGTCCTCTCATGCTGTCTGTATGCTTGTCGGGGTAGGATTAGAGCGATTAGGAAATTAGTAAGACATTGCGAGGCTGCATGCGTTCACACGCAATTATTTAACATGCAAAAGCAAAGCCACAAGCAAACACACACATCCTTAAAATTGCACAAAGCACAAACTAATAAGAGGACTCCATCCTCTCCCATCTCTCAAAGCTGACACCACCAGCATCACAAGCAGAGCATCCTACACTCATCCACACAAATGTGTGTGACCACAACCGCGCAGTGAAAAAAAAAAATGTGCACACATTCTCACACACGCTTCAATCCCACTGCACAGCCATTCAAGCTGCCTTCCTTTTTGTGCAAATCTGCCTGTGAGACTGAGCTCCTCTCTCCACTCTCACACTCTGCTGCAGCACAATGGCTTCTGTTTGGAGGAACTGACTGCAGTCACATTATCATCCTCACTGACAAGCTGCATGAAGACGCTTAAAGGAGAATTAGATATAAAATAGCATGTGTATTGCAAGTGACAGAGAATATCACAGGACTACCAGAGCAGACCTTGCAGTCCCTCGGCAGGAGGGGGATGTGAGGATGGAGCAGGGCCACCGGCTACTGGATGTCCTGAGTGCCTGTGACATATTTTCAGCATGAGCATCACTGCACGTGTCCTGTTACTGACTCAACACTGGACCTCAATTCAATCCATTCATCTATTGCTGCCCTCGGATCATTCAGCTGGAATCACAGACCTACTTCTGCTGTTGGCTATACAGCTCTCTGGGTATGACTGTGTGTGAGATTCTTTCAAACAGCTCTATTAGTTCATGTCAAGAAATATACATTCAGTACTCCCAGTGTCCCACTTTTAGACAATAACTGGGCCTGCTTAAGACCCTTCAGACGCGCTGGGACTATAACTTCCTGGAATCTACATAACCTCCAGTAAACAGCAAGGAGAATTGCCATTTTTACACTTTAGTTATTATTATTATTACTTTTTTGTACAGAGCTAGACTGTTTCGCTCAGTCTCTATGTTAAGCTAAAGTAACTGACAGCTAACCGTAGGTATTTGCCATGCAGACATGAAAGTCTTCTCATTTAGCTCTCTACCAGACAGCAAATAAGTTTATTTTTGCAAATGTTGAAGATATAATTTGGCAGTTGCTGTTTGAAAACACACCTTTCAAAGTAACTATTGGTCAAAAGAGCGACTGTAAAACAATGTATAAACACATGTCATTTCCCCCCTGTTATTTTTTTCTGCAAGTGTTTTTCTATCACACACACACCACAGCAGGTAAAAGAAGTTGGAGGTGAGCTGTTTGCAGAGACGCAAGTGGTACATTTCATCCTGTCTGCTGTTTGCCTCTCTGCTCTGTGTGAATCTCAGCCCCACCCTTGGTCAGACTCACAAACCTACACCTGGCTACGTTCTCCTAAAGTCCTGGTCACGTGCTGTTACCATGGCCCGAAAGCCAATGCCCAGAAACATCGCAACACAGCAAAATAACAAGAAAGTGGGTCACAAATGGTGACTGAGAAGGATGAGAGTTTTTATTTTCCAAAAACCCTGCATGTTATAGCTTTAAAATTACAGAAGAGCAAAAACTGAACATACAGATACATATGCTGGGTTAGATTACCGCACAGGATGGTGCTCTGCTATGGCCAGGAGAAGGCCAACTACACTGTGGAAGGCTTAATAGTGGACAGTGGAAATGATTATGATGAAAGCCTGCTTCTCTACCACAAAACCCCTCATACTGACAACCTAATTGTTATGCCTCTTTATTACACAGCAACCACATCACTCCAACTCAGCTGACTTAGACCCAAGAGAGCCTGGAACGTCTAGCGATCAGTGACGTCTGTGTGTGTGTGTGGTTGTGTGCGTATACAGTATGTGTGCATTACAGTAGCAGGCATGTATGAATGGATTAGAGCTGGGCTAAGGCACACAGTCTAAAGACGATTATGTAATATGTTTAGACCCGTCAGCTCTTTATAGTTGTACGTGAGTAAAACAAGAGACAATCACATTGTCTAGGTCATAGACGTGAGTTGCTGTGTGCGAGTGCGTGCATGTCACTGTGTGTGCTATCTCTACAGCTGCTCTTCTTCAGTCCTCAATATGTTTTGATGAAATATATTAATAATGGAGGGCTAAAACACCAATCTACAAAAAAAAAATATCGCTGCTTTCTGTCCTGGCTCGCAGTCTGTCTGTTCTTCTTACAAACACACACACTCACACACACACCCCCTCTGCAGTCAGCGCTGCGTCAGGCAGGTTATATAACAGCATAGGGTGTAAGAGTGAGGGGGAAGAGGGGGATGTGGATGAGGTTGAAGAGATCATGGTATACTGATAAAGACAAAGGATTCAAATTTGGATCAAATTTACATCAGGATAATTATTAAAGCATTAGCTCCATATCTGTCATTTTTAGTGGCGTACAAACCACACAGAAAACTGATTGACCATCTTTTATGTGTATTTCTATAGCAAAATCCCATAATCCTATTATACTCTTACAGTACAAACCCTCAAAAATTCTTCTCAAGCATTTAAAAATCTCACACTAGGACAGATTATGGTGAAATACAGCTTGTTTGTATTACATTTATGAGCCATGATATCATAAAATGACTTTTGTCAGAATACACCTGGGAGACAATAATCATTAATGATATCATTATTATTATTGCTACATATAGTACATACGTTGCCTCATGCCAACAGGCTCAAATGAAGCTTTATAATTCATCTTTGCTTCACAGCAGACTCTGTTGGTGCTGATGTCCTCATCTCTGCTCTGCTGTCCACTGAGCTGTTAACTGCTATTTCTCCCAAGCCAAGGTAACAGCAGTCGTGATATGCTACAATGACTGTCAGGACTCTGCCTCAGTGCTCATACCCAAAATATCTCCACCCTGTGTATCCTTAATAAATTATGATCCTAAGAGGCAAACCCTTAACTTCAGATCCTGACTGTTCTGTGTTCACTACAGGCTGCATTTCCTTCCATCTTGCCCCATTCCTAATCTGAGGCCACTCTGCAATCCTGCCTTTTTCCTCCCTTTCATCATCCATCTGAAAATGTTCCTAACATAGCCTGAGCTTCATCCTCCCATTCTCTGACTACTGACTCTCTGTCTCTTTTTGGCTATATCTCTCTTCCTCTAAGTCCCTTGGGGGGCTGGGCTGCAGTGCTATCAGAGGCCTTGCTGAACATCTTTTAGTTCAGTGTAAATACAGTGAAGAGTGACAGGCAGCTGGCTCAATGCTGCCACCTCATGTGGGAAAAGTCCAATTCAATTTATTGAAAAAATAAATAATAATAATAATAAAAAATAAAAGAGGAAGTGTTGCCCCCTGCTGGTTCTGAAATAGTCCAAGCCAGGATGCACAAACACACACTCAACTACATGAAAAACGTATTTTCAGATCATTCAAACAAACTGTACATGACAGCGCAGATGGCATCTTTTGTGCTCAATGGCTCGTGCAGCAAGACGGGGCTTGAATCCTCTCTCAAGCATATTCTATGAGAATCAAAAAAATAAGAGCTTCTGGACAGCCTAAGAAAAACCTGACCCCTGCTTACACCACATATTTTTTTGTGTGAGTGCAGAGAAATCACTGCTGTTTGCCTCTGGTGGCGTCTATTTATGCCTATTTATATCACAGAACAGAGCACTTCAGACCACAGCTCCCACACAGGAAGGAATTAAATGCCAGCACCACTGATGACATAATCAAGCTGCTGAATGAAATTGCGGTCCCTGTGGAAGAGGGGCTTTTCAGCGGGATGGGATTATACAACAAGATTGGAGTATGGGCCAGTGCACACACAGGAGGGCGTCTATTGTATCCTAACAGACCCGCGCACCCAGGCAGAAAGACTCACTGTGGTGTGTGGGGTAATTGCAGGGTTCCTTCATGCTTCCTACATCAAAATCTCGTTTTTTCCATGCTGAAACTTCTTAAATCAATCTGAAAACATCTAAAGATATGTGTAAATATGTCAAGTGACATATTCATAAATGTTGTAATGTAATATGTATCCAGGATGAAGGAACACTTTTGTATATTCTTTTGGGCTTTTAATTTGAAATTTTTATGATACTCTTAGACTTTAGAGCAGAGATATAGCAAGATATGCTTTGGAGTTTATATTTTAAAGTTGATTTTCTACATTTTTTTTAGCTTTTCAGACCTGTGTTGGGGTCCTGTAATTAATTTCCCTCCACTTCTCTCTGCCTACATCCCTAGTCTCAGTTCTTTAATTTATTTTTGGACAGAAAGCCTTGCAGAAGCTGTTTTTCTTCTGCTCATGTTCACTGTACCTTGTATCCCCTCCAGAAAGCCTGGATGAGCAGAGCAGCCTGATTCTCGCTCAGCAGCAGAAACAGAGGGACTGGAGGCCTGGGACTGAAGGTAGAGAGAGAAATAAAGGGAGAAAAAGTGAGACAAGAGACAAAACATGAGGCTGTGCGATCTGATCAGCATGTGTCTCTTTAGGCGCACATTTATGTGTTGTCATAATTTAAATCCAGTTTTCAGTTAATTATTTTGCCTGAATTTAATGCGTGTTTTATACTTTGACAGGAACCCAGTGACCATGAAACTCCAAAATGCCAAAGACAAATGAAACAAATAATATGTGAGGCCCAACGCTAACTCAGCCTTTCTGACAAACAATGAATTTTCAGGCAACAGCTGCATGTGTGACAAGCTGAGAAGACACTCACTGCATGCTGAGCCAGTCCTTTACAAAGGGGATGTCGTGGAAGTTCACTGGGACTTGTCCTCGCCTGCAGGGATTGTGGCTGAGGAAAAAGGAAGAGTGAGAGAGGACAAAACATCTCTCTCTCTCTCTCTCACACACACATTTACATTTGCACACAACAGTCAAAAGTAACATTTCAGAGAACTCATGGGGTGAGGTAACATAAGTATTACACAGTGGTGTGTGTGTGTGTGTGTGTGTGTGAGGGCTCTTACTTGTAGAGCCACTCAGTTAGAAAGTCACACGGGTTAAATGCTGTCCTTTTACTCTGCAAAACAAACAAACCATAAAACACATAAATTCCTTTGAATTCAGGTATTAAATCATTCTCTGGTCACTTTAACGGTGGCTGTCTGCAGTTGGTCTGTTAGTAACATGGTTATGAGAAGAAACTCAGACCTCGAAACAACCGTGTTTCTGAGCTTCTTTGAGCAAAGCCTCCAGTCCAGGCAACAGCACTTCAAACACATTCCTCCCCAAAAAACGTGTAACAGGACCTGAAACAAACACACAAATACAAATTTATACAATATACATATGAACAAGTATGGCAGAGATATTTGCATACAGCTGCACCCTGCAGAGCAAAGCCCATTCATCTTACGTTCAGATACTTGTGGGGGTGACGCGGTTTCAACTGTTGAGAGGCGTTTCTGGCTTGAAGGATAAGCCATTCCCGCAGGGTGGCAAAGTAGGGGGTCAAAGTCTCTCAGAGGATCATCTTCCACAAACTCCTAATGAAAGCAATAATGATCATTTAAGATGATGTAGGTGTGACAGGGTCCAAACTAATCAGATACAGGGAGGAATGAGCTGAATGATAGCTTGACCTCAGCTGGGTTGAGTCCACAGAAGACTGAGGAATGTGTACTGGTGCTGTACTGGGAGAGCTGGGTGCTCACTGATCTGCCATCTGTCCACACAGCATCGGGAGGACTGGGTTGCTCAGCTTCAAATTCTCCAAAAACACATTAAGACAACTTTTATGCGACACCATTTTTAAAGTGTGAAATAAAAGGCTGTTATTTTGTTGTTTTTTTTATTTTATTTCTTACCTTCACACACTTGTTGCCAAAGTGATTTTTCGACACCGATTTTGTCTGCCATTATTCTGTTTACTTTCCACGGTGGTTGCTAAGGACTCGTTGGTTACCAAGGAAGTAGTTATGACAATGACTTCCGGTGTAAACAAAAGCGCTATGACGCTCGGACGTGATGCGCGAAAAAAGACGGCGTATGTTCTACATAGTTTCTACAATATCACATGGCTGCTAACCTAAAACACGATTTGACTTGGTGCTTATAGCTATTCTCAGCGTAACAGTATGACAACGTTACGAGGTGATGAATATAGGTTAAAAACATACCGTAACGGCGCAATTCACGTTAAACAAAGAACAAACAGCCTACTCGTGCTGTTGTATTTCGTACGCCAAATGGGTTCATTTGTCTCACAATAAACAATGCGTTTGCTTTATTCCCAAAACAAAAAAATATTCAGCCACGTTCGATGTATGAAAAAAAGACTGTAGCACTTTAACCCAAGAGTTCCCGTATTCGCCGCTAGAGGGTAGCAGAGGGCCTACTGTATGTTCAGTCTTTTAACTCAAAAGGATGACCTGTTGATACCGTGGCTCTCTTTTTCTTTTATTTTTTCTTTCCTCTTATCAGGAAAAAGTCCAGGTCTGTAAAATGTCAAATCTATTGCTTGCTCTTAATAAATGCTGTATGGAACTGACTAAAAAAAAATCTTCAAAATTAAAGTCTTTATTGGAATATATTCCAAAGCAGTTAAGTCATCTCATGACTGAACAAAAATAGCCATTTATCTTAAAAAAAAAAAATGGTGGTTCCAAAATGCACTGAACAACTTTTGACAAAATATACATTGCAATAACTAATATCTTGCAGTCACTAATTGACTTGTTAATAAATAAGATTGTGAAAACATCATTTATACATAACATTTTAGACTTCCCCATATTTGCAACCAAAACTGATGACTACACGCACCCATTTCTTTTAAACATATTGTGAAGACCTGTGCCACAGACAATTCTCTACCAAGTTGCTGCAGTGCATCCTCTGACATCATCAACAACCCCTCAAAACAAAACAGAACAAAAAGCAAATAACACAATGTAGAAATAATGGTAGTATTACAATAATAATCATGGTAACAGGATGATCTTTTTTTTATAAAGCAACACTGATAAAAGCAGATATTATAAAGGATCAGCTATCAACAATTAAATATACAGATTACATTCCTTTAGGGGTTCAGAACAGAGGGAGCCCATGAGAGGAGGACGTTTAAAACTGAGCTAGAAGGAGACAGAGAGAACCCCTCTTGACAGAAACAGATGGTAAAAAAAGAAAAATAATAATAAAACACACTCTTGTCAACAGGAGTAATTATATTTCTTAACTCTGATCATTGATTGGTAATTTGAGATCCAGGCACAGGACTCAAACCTTCAGAGAGGACACACTCTCATGCAAATCCATGATGCATGTAACATTTATAGAGAATGGTTCGCAAAGAGTTACATGCTAGAATGAATCCCGGAGTCCATCCATAACAGTACACTTCTTTTGTCTAATGTACATAGTGAAGAGAAGAGCCTCTTATACTCTGAACACATAGAGCTCAGGGCTCTGGATATATAGTGTTGCTGTGAAGTTAAAGGATGACTTGCAGTAAATGTCTCCAACATGAGAAAAATTCAGAACCTGTCCATAGACGGCATGTTCAGTTCCAAAACAAAAAGAAGCATTGCAGTTATGGCTATGTGGATGTTTGATGCCAAGCCTTGACTGTAGTGAACCTTTCATTTCCAGTACACACCACCTGTGAGTGTGGTTCAGTCCTGCAGGCTGCACGCTGAGCTCAGCTAAAGTCATTACAGAAGCCTGACAGGAACAAAGAGAATCATGCCTGGACAGCATCGCAGGCAAAGGTGCAGTGGCTTTGACCCTGAAAATAGCAGACTAACAGAAATCAAAGTTGAAAGTGAAAGTGAATCAGACTGTGTGGGGAAATGGAGGAGATGAGTCTGTAATCCCCCATTTCAAGTGTCCAACTCCATGTAGAAGGTTCCAAAGGAGGGGGTTGGGGTTGGCGGTAGCAGCGGATTTGTCCGCTCAGTGGAGCCTGCTGCCCTCACGGGTTGATTCAGTGCAAGAGACCTTTTAGCTTCTTCCGTGGTTCTTTTCTTCTTCTGCGATCATACATTGACAGTCCCCATACAGACTTTACTGCGATTCCTTCAGTTTTCTAAAACACATGTTCATCACTCAGTCTGTGCACATTCCTTTAACAATCCACAGCTTGCGTTCTTTTTTATCTTTCATACAAAAACGTTCAGAAAGCACTGTCGAGTCCCCTCTGTTTTTTTAAGAAGTTGACGAGAGCTATGTACAGATAGTGTGATATGTCATATATGAGCCTTTGTATTAGTGGTTGGTTCACTGAGGCCGAGGTTCTCCATGGACTCTGAAGCGGTACATGCATGTATATTCTGGATGACCCCAGTTAGACAGCACCCGCACCTCGATGATCTGGAAGGTCTTATCATTCTGCTCCTGTAGCGAAGAAAATATTCACATCAGGCCAACGCACAATGAGCTGATTTTTTATTTCTTACAGGTAAAGAATTTCGTCTGAAGTTACCATAACAGGAAAGGTTTGCAGCGACTCCCCATCCTCCTGGTATGTGTAGTGACCCAGCAACTTCCCTTCTTCCTGGTACTCATCATCTAGGCCCTGCACATGAGCAGTGAAAACAGGGGTTCAACACTCATGCTTGCAGTGAATTAACATATGTCCAGTTGTAGGACTTCACATTTATCTATATTTTTCTTACAAAAACAGTGAAGTTGCGTGGGGCACTCGTGATGTTTCCAGTCGGGGACAGGGCCTTGGGGATGTGCTCCACACAGAAAGATGTGGGCAGGATTCTCAGGGACAACCGGATCACCAGGTAGCCCTGAGAGCCTTTGAACGCCCAGCAGTTACCTGGGTACACATCAGGCTGAGGAGGGGCGAAAAGCCAGAATAAATTTCAGAACAGAAGCCAAGATAATTGTTGAATGAGACCCCTGAAGATCTAAACCGTATCATAACAAGATTAAAAGGAGCACATAATTCTTCAGTCATATGCACATAAAACAGGTTTAGGATGTTGTAATCAGTCCCCTTGTTCATATTGTCAATTAAAATATACTGATCTGTGCAAAAGTACATTTTGAAGTTAATCTATAGCTTGTTAAGTTAATAAGGCTTTAGCAGTATGAGTTAGTCAAATCATCCATCTTCCAAACCTCAGAGTATAATTTTATACTGAAAGGAGACAAATTTTGGAAGTCATTCCTCTGATTTGTCTACCTCAGACTTCTCAAGCTTCATACTAACTTTTTTCCACCATCACTGAAATTACATTAGGAAGAGATTATACGCTAACCAGTATGAACGGGAGGAATGATTACAGTAAGAAAAAGCCGTTTCAGTGTTCAGATTCCTGACTATCATTTAAAGACATGCTTAAAATACAGTGAGCCTATCCTTTAACTGACTTCACATGATCAGTAAAACAGACATTTCTCTCATGGGGAGTCTCACCTGGATGACAACACGTGGAGACTGGGAGAAATACCAGAGAGGCAGGCCAAAGAGACTCATGAGGGCAGTCTTGGTCTCATATGTCTCAGAGCAGCGAGTGCTGAGGATGCTGCCACCTGAACACAAACAAACGGCAAAAGGAAACAATAATTATCCTGAAAATTAAGTCCTAATTTCCTGTTTTTTCTAGTACTTTAGCCTTTATTGATAGCATGTTCTAAATATGTATGAACTACAGCGCTACCACAACGTTTCAATGCCCACGCTTTTTGTTATGCTCCCATGTAGGTCAACAGACTGCTCACATACGACTATGGAGTCTGAGCTTTTGCTGTTAATACCCTCTTGTCCTCCAGCCTGGCTAATGCCTGCTCCCTCATTATGTAAGAGACATTCGAGCACATTACTGACATTAGAGCACAGTAGTGAGTTATGAAGCAGCTAGCTTGTTAATCCCTGTTGGGTTAACTATTAACTTGTGCAAAGGCACTGGACAGACAAGCACTGATTCCAATGCGAGACTTCATTCTCACCTCCAGACTCCAGGGCGTAGTCCACCATGCCCGTTCGATCCTGAGAGTAGAGCCTTAAAGCGTTCTGGACAATCAGCCTCACTTGCTGTGGAACAGACCACAACACAAGATTAAATAAGAGTCAGAAAACATGGCAAATGAACACCTGAGAAGAGTACATGCTTTACCTCTTCTGTCAGTCCCTCAGTGGCAGCCGTCTGCTGTACAGACCCCGTCACTGTCTGAATGATGGCCTTGGCTTGGGATTCGGCCTCACCAAGGGTTTGGGCACGGTTAAGCTCCAGCTGCAGGGACACGTTTCTCAGTATGTTCATCTCCAGTGAGGCCAGTAAGGCCTGCAGGTCAGGTGTGCTCACGTAGCGCTCAGACAACCAGTGGATCAGAGACTCAGGCACCTCTCCCGACCCGCCACTGCCGAAGAACAGAGCCTGCAACTCCTTACGCACCTGGGATGATACCTGGGCTGATATCTGGAAAAGGGATGCACAGGAATCTATTGAATAAAGAAATGTTGATATTGCTGCAAACCACAAACAAGAGTCAATACTTGTGCTACTTACCGTCTCCTGCAGTGTGCTCAGCTGCTCACACTTGCCCTTGCATCCCACAACACCCTGCAGGTCCTGTCTGACTTTGCCCAGTTCAGCTTCAAGTCTCTGCACCTCCACTAGCAGAGCATCATGGTCCTCCTGCTTCACACCCACACTGAGTGAAAGACAGACAAGTAAGCTGCCAAAGAACTGAGTCAACATGTGGATGTCAAGAGTTACTTCTTTTTGTAATTTTATTATCATTATTATTATTGTTTTTACCTGACAGAAACTGTGTCGGCAGCTGAAGTGACAACCTCCTTCTCTTTTTCCTGCTTCTCGTGCTCATATTGCTGCTGTTTCTGCTGCATCTCCTACAATGCATAAGATGTAGGAGGACAGCACATAAAGTGTAAAACTCCTTACAGATAAACCAAATCAGTGCCATTTTCTCAGACACTTTTTCATGAGGCTCCAGGCTTTGAATGTGAGTTGTGTGTTCATTGTTGAAGTTTACCATTTGAGCTGAACTCTTACAGTCTCTTTAATTAGTCTTGTGCCTTTATGATTTATCTACTTAGGTTTGCAGCTATTTTTAATTTTGGCTGAATTAGGCTTATTTTTCATGGCTAATTCAACACTGGGTCCAACTGACAGTTAGACATTTAGATAATTCTGGCACAAGTGTGTGATAAGCCTGTATTATTTCTCAATGTAACACAGTGTACCTGCTGTACGTACCTCAGTTTTAGCAGCCAGAGCGTTGAGCAGCAATTCTAAGTCAGCCAAACGTCCTGCTTGACTTTCTTGGTGCTGTTTCTGCTGCTCTGCACCCTGCATGGTGCACAGATGAGGACACCAAAAGTGAGAAACATGTAAACCTTTCAAGCAAAACATCTCTGTTGCAACTCAACACTTATCCTCATCTCCTTACCTGTGCTCTTTGCATGTTCTCCTGCTCCAGCTCTCCCCGTAACACGCCGAGTCTCTGGTCCAGCAGGGAGGACACCCACAGGCCCAGGCTCTCTTTGTTGGTCTGAGTGTGGAGCTGCTCCCTCAGGGTGCTGTAGAGACCCAAAATATCCCCGTGATGCCGCTCCTGCTTCTCATCTCCCTGCTGGACTCGTTCCCACAACAGGGCTAGTTGGCGCTCAACGAGTTCCAGTCTCTCTAAGTCAACACCAGAGAGCGCTGCAGGGGGAACCACTGGCTGAGGAAAGAGAATGAAAGAGTGAACAGAGAGAAAACAAGTTGCAATTTTGTGGTGACTTTCGAAACAGTCCTGCATTGCACCAAACCCACAATGGCATTCTTTTTTACCTCTAAAAATCTTAATGCCTGAAGACAACTGACTACAGGGGAAAAAGAAACAATACGTCTTGTAATAAACTCATTTGTACACATGCTATCATTCAGTGCATTCTAATAATGCTTTCACTGTTTAATCTCTGTGTCATACCGGTGCCTGTGACACAGGGGTGGCTGGGGTTCGCTCCACTGGAATCTCTGATGCAGGGGAGGACACAGATGCAGGAACTGGAGCAGAAACTGGCACCAAGTTCGATAGGAGGGTGAAGGGAGAAGCAGGACGCCACTCAGTCAGGTTCACGGCTGGAAGGTAAGCAAGCAGGGCAGCAGTGGATGGACCCCACAACCATAAAGCTGCACACAGGCGAAAGGTAGTGAAGGTTAAATCACACTCGTCTGCTGATAGGTCACTCAAACTCGCGATGTGTGGATAAACTTTGTTCCTACCCTTTAGAAAAAGTTGTTTTTTTTGTTGTTTTTTTAAAATTCTAGTCAGGATCACAGATATAAAACAGGCTGACTGATAAGTATTAAGGTGCGTGTATTAAGCGATGCACAAGATATCTGGAATATTTACATTTAATATGAAGCTAAATGTTTTCTTCAATTGAAACATTATATACAACAGCTCTACTGAGTGTTAAGACACATTTAAACTGACTTAAAGGATGTACACTTAAAGGAAGTGTGTAAATTATGAAGCAGTTCGTCCTATAACTGAACAATATAAATACATAAATGTGTTTGTGTTTTGTTGCAGCGCAAGCATGTGTGGAGCAATGCTGAGGCTCAGAGTGGAGTAACTCACTAGCAGCCCAGAGAGGCTGACCTGAATCTGGTACTGGATATGCAGTGTACTCTGGGGAAGCGTGCTGGTTAGGACACCTACTGCCTCACCACGGACTGATTTTTCTCTGTATGTGCTCACTAAATGGGCTACACCTGCGGCAAAAGAATCGCGCATTGAGACTTCTTATAAACTCACCCAGGAGGAGCAAAAGGGGCAGAAGGAGCAGCAAGAGCCTCCAGAGTTTCGGAAGGCATCTGAAACAGAGAGTTACACCCTGGTCAGATCAGCATACAACTGGCAGGATTACAGGACCTTCATTTAAAAAGACTAGGATCTTCATGAAAACAGTCAGAAGTATTGAAACAAGCTATGAAAAAAACTTGTTGGACATGTAAATAAACAAAAATATGTCTATTCAAATGAGAATAAAACCACCAGGTATCAATGCTAAAATTTTTTATTAAAGCAGACGTCATATCTTAACAATTAAACAGGAAGATCATCCACTTTGGACATTTAAACCTTCCGTAAGTAATTTTTCTGGCCACTTAGGGGCATCAGAAACAACACAACAATGGCGTAATATTACCTTATTAAGTGCAAACAATGACTTATTTACACATCACACTGTTATGGAGGAACATCAGTGAACATGTGGAGTTGTAGGTCTAACTCTTACCGTGTCAGAAAGAACACGTTGAGGACAGACATAAGAGACACCAGTTGATACCATCCTGTTGCGAGAAACCACAGAAGTCCCCTGCCTGCTTTCACTGGATAGATTGAATAAAACAAAAATAAAATAAAACACCTAGACTGACAATGGGTACACAGTCAGACCATGTAGCCCAAGAAAAATACAGATATACATAGAGAGAGAATACATATATTTTGGAGAGGATGAGGGGGGAAAAAAGCTTCACTAACCAGGAAATGCCAGGAGCATCCAGACCAGTGAGAGCAGCCTCTGCACCACTGTCCCAGCACCGGATCCCAATGCTTTGCCTGCTCTCACCACACAGTAACCCGGCTGGAGGAGGCAGTAACCTGAAAGAACGGAGTGAAAAAACATTTCAGTTGATTAACTGTAGCACCAGTTGGCTGTACTTACAAACAGGGTAAGTTATAAATTATCCTTGTAACAGTAGGTACAGGCTGTCATCAACGTAAATGAATTTCTGGTTAACCTGTGTAAGCTAAGACGCTCCACAGTGCCCCCACCAGGCGTTGAGGCCTGGAGGACTGTGTGAGGAGGACGGTGTGCGTCTCTGAATGCTGCTTCCCTTTACAGTCATCACCTGTGTGCGCCGAAATGATGGACCGCAGGCAAACAGAAAAGAACAAAACCAAAAGATGTGTGAAATGACTTCAAAAAAAAGGCTCACAAGCATGAAAATCAAACAATGTTCTGCAAACAATAAAAAGTGACGAAAAAGAAAATATAAAATGAATCAGCAACACTAAATCATACGAATATAAAGAAAATACACATGGGCCACTTAAATGCAATACACTGTATGTGATGACAACATACATGGGGAATCTTGGCAAATGCTAAAACGTCCCTGAGGTCGATTCACAGCTGTCTCCCCTAAATGAAAAATGCTTTTAACTTTTACCTCAGCGTAACTTTTAGACTATTAGCTTAATTTTATAAACGCAGTGCTGAATGGACCCAGTACTTTTCTAGTGACTTTCTAATGACCTTGAAACTGCATTGCTATTCGTCTGGCCCTTCATTGTTCCTTATTTCAAAAGATTTATTTTTGCGTTAAGTCATTCATGTTTTTTAATATGTTATTTCTTAATTAATGGAAAGGTGTACAATTTAAAGTTCCTCAACCATATAATTTTAACCTCAATTATCTGCTTTTTACCATTTGCATATATGTAACAAAAAACCCCACTAAACTAACGCAAAGTCTGGAATGATCAGCACTTATGTAACATTTTGGTGTTGAGCTGGTCCCCTGAAATAGGTCTGGATGACCTGCAGGTCACAGCGGTCAACATGCTGCAGACTAGTTAAAGTGGTTCACACAACCTCTGCTCTCTGGTCCTCACACGGGTCACGCATATAATTAACTCTGTCAATCACGGCTACCGCAAGAAAATGAGTATAAGAGACAATGAGTGTGTGCGTCTGCTTACACAGGGAACCATTGAGATTAAGATGTGCTGCATCTTCAGTCACCAGGCCCTTCACATTCATGCTTCCACAGAAACTTGAGTGAGCTGCAACATACATACAAACAACACATTTATTTAAATATCAAAACCATATTGCATGTGAAAATTCTGATGAAATGAAAGACGGGGGAGGAAGAAGAAGAGTAAATGCACATTCCACCAGTGTGACAGCAGAGGAGCTTTATGTCTTCATGAAGCAAATGAGAATAGAGGTGCATGAAAACAGTTAAGAGGATATACAGTGACAACTGCTAGAAAAACAATAAGAAATGTGTTGATACTGAAGTGTTGACCAAATTCTTCTGCAGCTGTGAAAAGAACCAGCTTAAATCAGGAGTATACTAGAAATAAAGCTGACCTTGTACAAACTGAAGCTGCTGTCTTACCAAAACTCAGATTTTGTTTTCTGACTACAGGCTTTGTTTGAGGAACTTCAGAGGTATCATTGAGATAGGAGTCAGGATATCTTTTTCATTTTGCTTGAGTGTGCATTTATGTGCACATGTTCTCATAACCTTATGTGAACTAAAAGGACTTAAACTAAAAAGCAACTTACCACGTGATTGCTTTATCAGAAATCAGAAATGGGATTGTGGTGGGGTTTGCAGTTTTAAATTTGTTTACAGTATATTTTCTGCTTCAGAAATACAAAGTGTCAAAGTGAAAGGAGAACAGAGATGATAAAAGAGATCCTTCAATTAGATTTGAGGCTTCTTTCCCCTTAAGCAAAAAAGTAAATAAGAGCTTGGAAAGGAGAGCAATGGTGACAACAAAGTTTATTAACAGAAGAGCAGCAGGAGCTGTGGCCCCTAGCCTTTGGAGTAATGGTTGGTACCTTGTCCTTCATAGCACTTATCCCTGTAGCCCATCAACCTGTGGAGAGTGGTCTGCTTAAACAGCCACAGTTGGGACAAACTGGAGGACACTGCTTGTCTCACTGAGGCCGAAAATGAGGCAAGGACACCTGGTGACACACCCACCCCGTACAATCACCGTTAGTCAAAACGCACAGACGAGGCAAAGCTAAAATTATTCAAAAATAAATGGGTGTCAGGATGAGGAAGAAATGAAGTGAAAGTCAGAGAAGTCCCCTGAAGATACTGTGAGAGAAAAACGAGAGGAAGCTATGGAAATCCAATAAGAGATAACACGTGAAACAGACAATTAATCAGTCAGAAACACTAAAAGTGACGATGAGAAATCTGCTCAGGCAGAAACCAACATGGGGTGGAGATTCTGAATTAGCTGAGAGATGAGCCTGAAATCTGTCAGTTTTCTTTTCCCCTCAAGATCACAGAGAATCCCACGCTCAGCTGAGCGGCTCAGGAAAAACTGACACCACAAAAGACAGGAGAAGAAAAACAGATTGATGGATAATGAGTGAAAAGCAGACATCTTCTCTTTTATACCTTTTCCTGGAGGGCTCTTGGCCCTTGAACCCAGCCAGAGCACATTGTTGAAGAGCAGGGTGACTAAGGACACTAAGGGGGCCAGGGCTCGTTTGCTGTAGCGTATACATGTATTAGATATTGACACCAGGACACCTGCGGAGAGACACCACTACCAATTATATTCTCATTAACACAGCTTCATTGAGATATGAACATAATGAACTTGCAGCACCGTTCTGGCTTCAATAATTTCAACATTTAGAAGGACATAAGCGAGGTGGAGCAGTAGTCTGCATTTTGATCTATTTTCTCACCTGTCTGGTTCCTTCGACTTCTGTCTCTGGAGTATATACTTGTGAAAGGTGAGGAGTAAGAAAGAGTGTCTGAGGAAGCTTCTGCTGCCTGAGATGATGATGATGATGATGACTGTGCGATAAAGGAGTCATTCTTCTGAGAGTGTAAAGAGCAGTCTTTGCAGATATAGCCATTGGAAAGCGAGGTGTGGGACTTTGATGCACTGGCATCGCCGTTTATGCTTGATGAGCTGTGGTCAGCGCCGAAGCTCCTCCCTGAGGGAGAGCAGCATGTGCACAGATAAATAAAACAAATTCATTCTTAAACACACAAACAAATCATTACATTCATTAAATATTGGCGCAAGAACATTACTAAGCAAATATGTTATTTATTCATTTCGACAGAATTCACTGTCAGAGTTTCTCAGAGGACACAAGTAAGTAAAAAGGTGTTGGAGGTATCAAGAGATTTTAGTTTTGTTTATCCTATCTTTATTAAGTTTATCCTATTTTTTATACTCTGCACTTTTCTCCTTTCTTGGTCGGGAATACTGCTGTGCAATGTCTGTAAAAACAAGAATTTCCCTCCAGGGATAAATAAAGGAATTCTGATTCTGAAGACCTTTTCAGCAGGTAAAAATACCAATACTACAATCTAAAAATGTCTTGAATTCATGAAGTAAGTACATGAGCATTAGCTGAAAAATGTATTTAAAAGTATAAAAGTAATACCACTAAAATACTCAAGTAAAAGCAACTCATAAATGAATGTAAACAGTACCTGGGTAAATGTAATTACCGGTAGTTACTTCCCACCACTGAATACCTAACAGATGCAGGTATAGCCAATTTTTACTTAACATTTATTCTTAAGCAAAAGAAATAGTCTCAGTGTTATGTTGAATATAATTCATCTTAATACATTACAGGAGTTTGTTCATTGAGAGGAACGAGAACCCAGTAATGCATTTCATTCTTGTGCTTGACTGCTACATGCAGAAAATACTGACCATATAGATCAGAACCTAAACTACTGTTTACTACTTCATTACTTTCTGTTTCAATTTCTTCTTCTACTATTTTTTTAGCTTTGTGTTGTATATTTCAAATGCTGGAATTCAAAGATCCTCAACTAACTTAATGTTGCAGCAGAATAATATGTTGTTTGAGAAGGAATCTTTGTTTTCCACAACTGACCCCAGTGTCCGTCCACTGAAGTAGAGGTGGTGGTTGTGGTTGTGGTGACGGTGCGTTGTCTCAGGTGGGACTGGTCCAGGATAGATGTGAGCAGAGAGGCATCAGAAGCTGTGTTGCTTTCCTGAATGATGCTGCTGCTAACTGGAGTACTAACAGCTGAGAAGGAGAGGGTTTTCCTCGGTGTGGCGGCTTGGCTCAGGGATAATGACAGGCCACCAGAACTGGACTGCTGCTTTTTGCTGCGCAGAGTCCTGGGAGAGCAAAGACAGAAAACATGAAGAGGTGTGAGTTTTGTTGCACGTATATGAATATGACAGAGGCATGTTGAGACCACTGGAGAGACATATGGAGTAGGGACTTTCCCAATATCCACACTTATGGCCTTAAATGTGTATGTGTATAACATCCAAGCAGTATTCAGAACTAAGTGCATCCAACTTTTAACTGCGTTCCTTTATCAATGATTTTGAAAAACACGTCTCGGCCTCGGACAGACATAAAAAGATGAAACATTAACAGAATTACTCTCAGGTCAGCTAATATATGATAGCGTTAGCATCCATTGCTAGTCTTACCGTGTCTCTCTCTTGGTGCTGGTGTAGCTGCTGCTGCGGTTCTGGGAGTGATCAGCCATGCTCTCGTTACCATAGTGACCGGCGGCGGTTTGCAAACGCAGGCTCCGCCGTGACATCCTGGGCGATTCGTACACGGCGGCAATCTGGTGCTCCTTCTCAAACTCTAACGCTGCTGTGGAGTAGCTGGAGCTGAGACGGGAAGAGTGGAGGACAAAGATCAACAGAGTTAGCAGTGTTATAAAGTGGGAAGGCGGGGGGGGGTTGACGAAAGAAGGTATTGCATGACAGTTGATCCCAGGGTGGAAAGTTTCTTGTGTCTGCTGCATGAAAATTAATTTGGAGAAAACAAACACCAACTTTCAACCTCAAATCAATAGTGAATAGAGATATCCTGAACTTTTCTTGATGTGTGTGTCATCCTCAGTGAGTCAATTTGAGAGATGCTTTCTTGTTTCTAAACAAAAACAAACAAAACACAAGGACAGTCCATTTAGAGTGCTTCTGTTCTCTGCAACTGGCATCGGGCCTGACAGGAAGTGACTCACATGAAGGGGAAAGAGAAAACAAGACAAAAGAATAGGCACAGTGTGTATGTGGAAATGAGACTGGAAAAATGAGCCTGTTATGTATCCAAAAGTATGCTAGTAGAACGAAAAAAAACATACTCCATTCAGTACAACCCAAAGCCAACCGTAAGTGAAAACACACCAAGAATGTTGTAAATTTTGACTTTGGCATGCACTGTGCAGCTGTGACTCACAGGGCCACACCCACCTGGCAATGTAGGCACACTGAGCAAAGGCCAACATTCAGCCTTGACTAACGGGCAAATGGGCAGCAACTGTGAACCCCCTTGGAGCCATTATTAAAAACTATTTCTATAATCCTTCTCTGCTGCAAACAAATTAACAATGCTAAAAAAAAATACCATTACAATGCCATCCTTCTCTACTGTGGTAAAGCAGGTAAAATTTTACAAGCAAGGTTTACTCAGAGCTTACTATACTAGTACTGTGTGATCAATTCTAAAAAGATAAAGTGAACTGAAAAGACCAGGCTGCACTTTTTTTTGCAGGCTGTGTATACTCTTCAGCTCAACTGGGTCAGGCAGAATTACTCCACAGACATGCTGGGGAGGGTTGATGAAGAGGAGGGGTAGAGTAGTTTATCAGTCACTGGAAAGAGGCAGAGAATAAACTTCCTGCCAGATACTTGAAAAGTGTATAAATAAGAGCTGTTAAAGTCACCTGAGTGACTTTAACTGAGACCTCAGTGGTCCTCGCACAACAGTGAATATCAAAGCAGATCCTTGGACACAGGAAAAAACTGACTGATGTCAATTGCATGTACACACACGTGGACATGTACTGTGCATGTTGATGTCTGGTCCTCCCTCTGGCTCTAAACCCTGAGGATTACGCTCCCACTGAGAGCCAATTATGTGCTTTCGTCCTCGCTCTGCCTCCTGCCTGCTGCTCCAACTGGCTTTTCTTTGAGCACATGACCCTGCCTCTCCTTCTGTGTCCTGCTGGTCAGAAGCTGACCAGAAATGGCTTCTACTGTTAAGCCCTAGCCAAGGAGAATGACTGGACATGTGCAAGCTCTTTAGGATCAGCATTTCCTTCACACGTGTTGTATGGAGCATCCAAACACAACACTATTTCTTATCTGTTCCAACACTAGGACACTATCTTCATCTTTTCTGTTTAACACAACACCCCCCGATGTCTTTATGTCTCACAAAAATGTCTATATCTATGAGTGGAAAAATCGAAAGTCACTGATATGGCTACATCAATTTAAAACCACATACAAGACTGTCCAAACAGTGAAACTCATTCAGTGTGCTTGCGTGTCTCAAGTGTCTGTACATGACACACCCCTCTCCTCACATACCTACAAGCTACCACCTAGACCCTGAAGAAGAAGAAGACGAAGAAGAGGAAGAAAAAAAATGACTCAGGAGGAATGCAAGCGGTGTCGTATTATATGAGGGCGGCACTAACAAGCTCATATAAACATCATATAAACAGGCAGCACTGTACAAAAACAACACAGACATTAGTGCAGCCAGCAGGAGCAATACCAACTCACGCTACTACCAAATAATATTTCCATGATCATACCATATATCTGCATCAAACTGTATCTCTATGTAGTGAACTGCTGAGAGGCAGTTTCACACTAGAGCAAGGGGCCATACAAGGACAGTTGAGCCTGCGTTAGAGACACAAGGACATGGAAGGCCACACCCTAACCAGAGTGTGAGAAAACAGGGTGTACTTAAACTTAGGCAGGCTGATAAAGAGCTGCAATGACAAGTCGACTGATCGATACTAGATAAAATAAACTGAAAGAAAACATACTGCCAACTATTTTGATAATCAATGAACTTGTTTGTCATTTTGCAAGCAAAAATTCTAATCATTTACTAGTTTCAGCTTCTTAAATCTTAAATAAAGGATTTGCTGCTTTTCTGTCATTTATACAATGCCAAATGAAGAGTCTTTGGGTTTTGGACTATTGAGTTGTACAAAAGAAAAAATATAAAGATGGGACTTTGAGGTCTGGAAAACTGTGATGTGACACTTTACAGAATATACCATCACTGGTGAAAATAATTGGCAGATTAACCAGTAATCAACATTCCATCTTGTCTTTGTTAGACATCATTTGTTTGACTCATTCAAATCTGAAATTCAAATCTTGGACAATAGCTGCAGGGAAGTACAGAATTTGTTTTTCTGTCTACTTTGAATTTCAAAGTTTGAAGACAATCAGTTGGGTTAAATAATTCAAAAACAAGTTAATCCAGTAAGTCTTGACTGCAGCAAAAGCACTACAAACCTCATAGTTGTAACACAGCTACAGAGCTACTAAAGTTAATAAAGCTTGCCTCAAGGTTAAATCTTGATCCGAAAATAAGCTTCACTGTGGCATGTCTACAAACGCATTTGACTTGGTTTATCATAACAGAATATACCAGTTAAAGATTCATTGGCAGTGTCACTGACTGAGCGCCCGAGGCGAGGCAGGGTGTGTGTGAGAAAGAAAAGACTTGCCTGTCTGTGTAGCCTACAGACACACTATCATTAATGCAACCTTCAGCTCTACCTGTCAACTCACAAAACAGAGAACCTCGTTTTATTTGACTTGATTTTATCTGGACAGCACAACATTGAAGCGTGCACCTCAAACTAAAACAACGTTTTAAAAGCGATCGACTGTTCAGATCCCAGCCTGTCTCTTCAAAGGCCGTAAAGAATGTTTAATCAGTTTGCAAACTCTTTTCAATAGTTCCTTGGTATTCAAATTGATCCGTGGCTCTCTACCTCTCTCCCAGGTGGCTCCGGCGGCCCACATCAGTCATAAAAATAAAGACATGAAGAAGACACAGATGAAGAGACAGACTTACAGCACTGAGAGAGAAGACACTTCCATCTTGACATTCAGCTTCCTGGAATCTCTCCTTACATAACACTAAAGCTTTGATATTCTTCCCACATTCAGTGGGCACAGCCAGCCTTTCTTCTTACGACACAGAATTCTACATTTTATTGCCTTATGTTTTGGTTATTTAGCATATACTTTTATATAGTAGGGCTAGTGAACTAATTTGTCAATTATCTTTAATGACTGTCTATACAAAGTTAAAAAAAGGAGAAAAAGCTAATCACAATTTAATTAAAAAATTGTAAAATATAACAAGACAGAAAACTGTCACATTTAAGAAGCTGTAAGCAAATCTTGGACATTTATATTCAATGATTAAAATAGTTGGTCAGTAGTTTTAATAGTTTTTTTCAGCTGACTAATCGTGGCAGCTCTATTATGCAGAGCATCATGCAATAAGGATCCAGGGTGGGGTTCAGGGTTGCTTGGCATCAGAGAATAATGCAAGACACAACACTATTATGACAGATGACTCACTAGAAAAAGCCAAGAGATCCAGGCTCAGTTCGTAAACTATTGGATAAAAAGCAGTAAAACAATCAGTCAATTAATTGATTTGTTTTATTTCTTAGTATTCTGTGATATAGAACTGAACGACTGGTCTAACAAAACAAATTTCAAATTAAGCTCTGGGAAATCATGCTGAGAATTTCCCACTATTTTCTGACATTTCAAAGGAAAATAACATGTAGCTCGATAATGAAAATCTTCAGTGAGACAGTAGTGAATCGGGTTATCTCTATAATCATGTATTCTTGGTATTACAACGCGACCAATGCCCATCATAATAAAAATTAACATTACGTCAGGGTGCACACACAGTTGAAATGGGATCAGATATCCAGACAGCCTCAGGATGGGGTGACTGATTCTCAGCCATTCACGTTCGCATTACTGAGAAAGTATCCGCCTGTGGGGTGGAAATGTCTATTCTTTACCAGTTCATCGGGACACTGTACCCTGGAGACAGCAACAGAAACTACATTTTTTTGGCAGAGTGGTGTTCAAAGCCGCTGCCAAAATGAGAGAGGCAAAACCGGCTTGTCATCATTTCCTCCAGATCCATCCCAAGAGCCCCAGAGGACCAATCCCTCCATGGCAAAGAAAAAGTAACTCTAGTAACGTCATGTCTGGTGAGTGTACACCTCCAGTATGTTTGGTTTGCTGCCATTAAGAAGGACCTGCCACCCACCCACCTTCTGCTTGCTTTGCATGGTGTCTGCAAAAGAAAGATCCCAGCATACATCTAATAGAATGGACACAATGAGACATCAGGTTTACATACAAGATTGTGGTTCTTTGCCAGCTACACAGCTGATGCAGTTTGATTTTGAACAGATCAAATATGACATTTACATTCAAAGAAACATTTCCGTTTCATTTGGTGGAGCAAATATTTTTGAAGCACCACTTTCAGGGCTCATGACTATTTCCTACATTAATCAATGGATTGGTAAATAAAAAGGTTTAATTTGTTGGAAAAAGAATCACAACCCTTAATCAATTATCAGAAAGGTTTTAGTTTACTCTACTTATCACTTAATCGACTCATATTTAATAAAAAAAAGTCAGGATAAGCAGTCCTCTCTCTCGCACACACACACACACACACACACACACACACACACACACACACACACACACACACACACACACCGTAGACAGAAGTTACAGAAACCACAAGTTATAAATCTCAGCTTCAAAACCACAAGTGTGGCCAGAAAGCCTATAGCCTCACACACACGCACTCACAAAAACAGAAAAAAAGTTTTCACAAGACGAGGGGGCGTGTTGTTCCCAGTGAAACTATGAGGAGGAGCAAAAACTGCTGCAAAACATTTGTTAGTTAGCCATTAGTGTGTGCTGCATGCTTTGGGTGAGATCACTCAGAGGGTATTGTCCTTCTTTGTAACATTAAAAGATTAAAACAAAATCATACAGTTGCAAAAGCAACATCAGATCTTTAATCACATTTGGCATTTTCTACTTATCAGTCTGTAGCTGCCATCTCACAAAATGTGATACTGGGGAATGGTACAGGCACAGGCAAAAAAAAAAAGCTGAGGTAACAAATAATTTCAGAGATTTGGAGTGCTCCATTTTGTCTGAAAAAAAACTGGGTGTTTTGTCACCCAACAATTTATTTAAATCTCCTCTCTAGGACACTCTAGGATTTCATTTTGTTCATGAATTTCAGCTATGAGAGTCTCTGGAAACCCAAGGGGGGGAAAAACATAGCACACTCTACCTTCCTTCTTCCACAAACTGTTTGAGCGGAAAAGTCTTTTCCCCTGAGGTGCAGAGGCCTATATTTACCAGAGGCCAGGAACTGGAAGACTGGGACCGAGCAAAGAGCCTTGAAACAACCAAAACCATCTCTAGTTGGCTAGAATTTAGTTGGCACTGCCATTAGATCATTCTAGCCCACCCTCATTTTCCCTCCCACAGACACCACTTTCCTTGTGTCCAAGTCTCTCTCCACAGCATTTCACTCTCCACGATACAGCAATATATAGTGTGCTGTTTCATGTTGCCATGGTTGTCACGGAGACCACTCTAAACAGCTTCCCTGGCTCGAGAGAGACAGATCAGTAGCATGGGCTGGATATATACCGTTTACCAACAGACAGATGCTGTAGCCAGTGATCTTTCCATTGTAGTATTCACAAATTGAAAAACAGCACAAAAAAATAATGTTTGTGAGTTTAACCCTCAAAAGAAAGAGGACTCCAGCTGCTGTCATTTTCTTGGCGCTTGACCAGCAGTGCATGAACCAAAATACACCCGGACCAGATGTCAGAACAACTGTGACGGCAGCATGAACAACCACTGCCCAACTGGCGTAGTTGCATCTCTGAATCTTGTCTTGCAGAGCGTGACATGCACAAATGTCACACCACCAAATGTATTTCATATGCTCTCGCAGATTTATTTTGAAGTCGGTTTTAAACAATGCTTGAAATGAATTGTTTTAATAAAACTGCAGCTTCAACAAGGTTTAATGCTTGAAAGAAAAAGCACTTTTACACCCAAGCTTCTGTTTGCTGCCTTCATACATTTTCTACCTCCCATCACTCGCACAAATTTTCAGATCTTTTAAGTGAGCTGTCGACTGCCAAATTTGACAGACGGACGCATACAACGTCAGATAACTCGATCACTGCTGCTTACTACTGTCACTGTTCAGCTATCACTTGTAGGAGGAAAACGGAAACACTCCATAAGCCCAGCCCCACTGACCCACTTCCTCCATCATAAAATATGAAGGCGTCTGCATGTGTCATTACACAACACACACACTCACACCAGCTTTCAGTGGGAAGATGGGCACAGTCTGTCTTTCAAGAGGTGGAATAGCTGAGTGCTGGTCCAAGTGTATAAAAATCCCTGCACCACTTTCCAGCTGGGATGCAAATTGTAAAGCTTTATCGATGCAGTGCTTCTCTAAATCGCAGACCACTTTTGGCGAATGATGGTGTATCAGTGAGCTTGGTGTGTGTGTTTTCAATTACAGTATTTCTGTCTGTTCCAGGACATTTCTCTACCCTCATACTACCCTTTCCTGCAGTTAGTAGAATGCAGTCTAAATACCTTTGTTAAGAATGTGAATCCTTTTATTTTCCCTTCAAAAAGAAGTAAAAATAATTAAACAGATATTGGCAATATATACATGAGTCCTTTATAAATAAGATGTGAGTTAAATGTGAGTTTATTTTTAAATTAGCTTCAAGACATAGCTTTTGTTAAGCACATAAAATTTCATATCTCTAATATGAGACATTGATAAAGTCATATTTAAGGGACTTGCCTTTTATCTACTTAAAGCAGGCTATAGTGTTGGGTGAAGCTTTGCAGTTTCCCTTATTGAAAAGACTGAATCACTCCATTAAACAGTAAAGTGAAAGAAACAGTGATGAAATGAGAGCTTAGAAATCTCCCAATCCAGTAATACAAATCTTGTTGGGTTGTAAAGCTATGAATAAAAGTGTATCCCCTCGCTGTGTTTACAGTATTAATTAACAGATTTGGTGGTCTAAGTTGTAATGATCTCTCCCTCGTATCTGTGTGAGACTGAGACGGAATGAGATCGGCTGGCCTCCTCCCTTCCTTTCTCCTGGACCATTCAATGCCACATAACTTGTCGCTGCTCTTTTGAGTTTTGACAACAGATGGTCCAACGGTTTCTGTCACCTGACCCAGTCCTTCTTTGCATTGCTCTTTTGTATGCACTGTAGGCCATACACAATACAGACACCCTCTAAAGTCTGAACACAATCAGACTCTTTGAGGCGTTGATACCGATTTTGAATTTTGAACAAGTAGTAAACACAATATTTACTGTCTGTCTGTCTGTCCTGCCATTTACTTAGAATATAGTCTGAGTCAATGTAACGTCTTCAGTTAGCTGATTTGAATTTCATCAAGCTTATTATTTTTCAGGAGAGCTGAGCATCATTAGTTGCTCTCTTGACTAGCTGGTCAAGAAGCATAAACTATTAGTCTAATCCTGGGATCAAAGCCATGCTTGTGACTGTGAGGGTCACTAATAACCTCTCAGCTGACTGCATTCAAAGGAACACGATTAGCTTGTTCCAGCCTTTCATCTACCTGGCAGATTCCAGGGGAGTGTCAAACAAGCTTTTGTTTGTACATTCAGTCTACTTTGCCTCAGTCCACAGCGTGACTCATAAGACCAGTTACCCGTACTGGATTTCACATTACTGGAAAGCACTTTGGTTGCCATAAGCTGAATTGAAATCATGAGGATGCTGAGGGTCTGTTTGCCTATTGCTTTGCCATTTATGTTGTGATAAAAATTCAGCATACATGCTATTCTAAAAAGGCAAATTTGCCCTGTGCAGCAATGCCATACCAGTAATCTATAAAACTGTAACAACTGCTGACATATTAAATACAAAACTTATCTAATGCAAATATCACATATAATTACTTACAAACTGCAATCTGAACATGTTCAGCTGGATGAGAAAGTGCACTAAGTAATGTAGGCGTGCTGACTGCAGTTTTCAACATGCTCTGCATTTTTGCAAAACACGCTGTAAACCTAATGAGGGGTCTTTGTTCAAAGACAGTTTCATACTTTCACTTCAGTGATGGCAGGTCTCTGCTCATGAAATAACTCTTCCTTTCTGTAAAGTGAGAAAGCAAGTTAAGCAAGGGGCAAGGTGATATTTCATTTCCTGATCTACACACCCAAACGCCTCTCTCTGTTCTGAGAGCTGCCGACGTCAACTGTGACAGCACAGAAGACAGAAACATTCCACCACATGCACAGACCTTCTCAGTAAAGCGTCGACCACACCTTAGGAGTACAGGTATGACATGTGCTTTGTATCAAAAATGTCATGTTTAACTTAAATTCTCAAAGGCTGAAGTTGGCTCCATGAGTCTACAATAGAGCAAAAGTTATGTACAGAGGAATTTCAGCTACATAGCCCATACACAGATTTTTACCCTGTGCAAGTCTCTGCAACTCCCCACCAAAAATATAAACGCACCCACCAACTGAATCACGAGGCTGAGTCATCAAAACCGCAGGACTCTTTTTTTTTTTTTTTTTTAATAACAGTAACTGACTTAGAAAACTCAGAAAGTTAAAGAACTGCAACTGTGTAATCAAAAACAAATGCATTTAAAAATTTTGATGCTGTGACTGTGTTCCAGTTTCCAATCTAACTGGGTAACAGGGCTCAACCAGCAAAAGCAAGCTGCATCAAACAACAGCAAATGTAAAACAACCTCTGGGATCATTTGGCAACTGAGAACCATTTCATTATATCACAGTATAATGACATGAATAAAGTGACAACAGATATTAGCGTCAAGGTTGACAGAGGCTCAACAGCATGCTCTGCTAAATACAAGAACAAACTGGTCATGGAGTAGCTGGTTCGACACTACATTTTCAAAGTGATTAAAATGCAACAGTAGGGTCTCAAAGGACAGTTTGGCTTGATTCAAAGTTAATTCCCTGAGCTGCCTATAGTCACACATGACAAGCAGGGTGTTACTGAAATGCTGTAGGTCTGACTGTTCACCAGCCTACCACAGCACAGCACAGAGGTCTCACCTGAGAGAGTAGGTATAGCCGGTGTTCTCTGGAGCACACTGAGGCGGTGTATATGTGTGCAGCTGGGAAAAATCCATGGTCATTCTTCTTCGTTCAGACTGCAAGAGTCAGGGTGCAAAGGACAGGACTCTTTAGCCAAAGCTGACACGGTGAAGGGGGATAACAAGAACAAAGTAACCTCCATACACACTCACAAAGAACGCATGCTCAGCCTTGTTCAGCCTGTCTCTTGCAGACAAATTAGTTCCATGAATGAGCTCAAGTTCTGCCACACTGTGATTGTACTTAAAAGACATATTCAGACTGGCTGAATCTGGCTGCAGATTCAGACTGCATCCACACATTAAATGCAACGCAGCATTAGTAAATTCCCTGCCTCTTCCCAAATTAACTCTGGCGCTATTCACTGGGCTGCTCTCCAAGATAACACAACCACCGGCTACTGCTACGCTGTACAACCATGTCAGAAAGCTCAGCACAGGCAGGCCTTAATGAGAGCTGCTGGACATTCCTTTTCCACAGGAACACAACAACGCTACTGTGTTTCTAACAGTCGACGGGAGTTGGCCAACCTCTTCCTGCATGTTGGCTCTGCCTGGTTGTTGACGAAGGCTATGGATGCCACTGAAGCTGTAATGAATGACTTGACTCTTCTCCGCTGGTCGGCAAAACGGCAGCAACTGGCAGAGACGGGACAGAGAGAATGACGATTCTCTCTCCCGTTGTATCAAGCAGGCTCCACACCAGGACAGCTACTCCCACAGTGACTTCTAGGGTGAGCTCCACACACAGTATTATGAAACCAAGTAAAACTGCTAGGGGTGGGGCTGAGTTTTAGGCAATGGGCGGGAAAACAACCGGTTAAAGGGTTGAGTTTCACATAGTGAAATCTGCATCATGTGAACAGCCTGTGCAAATGCTGTTACCACAATACACTGCCTACACCTGCAAGTTTATTAGATACACCTAGCTAAATTTACTGCAATCAACTGCAACAGTCCTGCAAAAGATGCTACCTTTTTGTTTGAAAAGATGAGAAATGTCCCACAAGCTCCAAATAGACACAGAAGGTATGCCTAAGGGTCCCCAGCCAAAAACGATTAAAATCCACATCTATCTGTATAATGCAATAATTCAACCACACCACAAGCTACATCATCCAAAGTGATGAGAGGGTTCAATCAACACAGAACATTATTACCTTCAAAATTGTAGGCTTTATTCCAGGAATGTTGTATTAGATTGCAGTAGTTTCAGCTAATATAAACTATGTGTACCAAATAAATTGCCAACTGAGTAACTATGCAGCACATTAATCTATCCATACGGCAAAAAGATCTTGAACAAGTTGGAAACTCCTGCTCCAGCAGCTATTTAATCAAACAGAGAGATGATATCAAGCTGGAGCAGCAAAATAAAACAGATGGCTTTTCCTAAAATCCACCACAAAAAAAACTCAATCCATAATCTTAATCAAGTTTCAAATCCATGTCCAAGTCTCCAAGCTGAAAAGAGGGATAAGTGGAAACAAATATCCAAAAGCTAAGGGGACTACTTCAATTCAGCCAGGATTAGTTTTTTATACACAGCCGCCTGTAGTACCTCCACTGAGCTACAACTACAGCAGTATGAACTGAGAACAAGGGAGAGCATAGTGTGACGCTTTTACCTTGTAGCCCGAGCTACTCCTGTATATTCTGCAGGATCCTTCCAGAAATGTTATGACATTTAAATCCTTGAGCTCATAACTAAGACGACAGCTTCAACAACAACAGACCATGCGGGCATGCCATCAAACATACACCTACAGTCTGAACATGCTATAGTAACACCTTTCCCACAGTACTGTTATTTCTTCTCACACGTTTGTTTTGCTGGCTCCTTTACGCAAACCACCTGCGACGAAGAGGGCAAACTGAGTCCGGTCACTTGTTTGCCTGCTGTCAAAACAGCGTTCAGACCGGTGCCGTTAAAAACACATAGCTAGTTAATAATAACTGCAGATAGTGTCCGGCCAGATGACCTATAAGCCCAGTTACATTCTCACATTGCCCGATGCTAAATTTAGACGCCATGTATTTAGACAACGTCGTCACTCACGAACGCACTGACTTACAGGCTTGTGCAACGACGCACTATTCCCAGTTATTATCCTCCGTGTTAACATTTCGCCGTCAAAACACGCACTCAGTGGCCATGGATGGATAACATATTCATAACAGGAAAAATGTCGTAAATTTGTCACAATCACCCTAGAACATAAGGCCTGAGATTGCGTTAGTTATGAGTAAAGGAGCTCAGCAAGGACAAAATACGTGTGGACAAAACGAAATGGCACATTAACAACAGAAATTTGCAACTATATTTAACGTAGGGGTTATTATTTATAGTAGCATGTCAACTTGCCCGCGTGGTTAGAGTCCATGTATGTTATTATTCCTTAAAGGCGTAATCCACAAGGAAAAGATCCTCATATTACTGTCACGAATAATGCGCAAACTTCTGCCAGCATCCCGACACACGGAAACTCAAAGGTTATTTATTACTGCGGATGCACAATCCCTTAACGTTAATTTTCTATTAAAAGAAAAAAAATACACAAAAGTTTGCAAGTGGCTTGCGAGTGTTATGCTGGTGCACAACAAGCAGATTTCCAAAATGGCTTCCCAGGCGTAACAAAGCCAGAAGGATCGCTACGGAACTGATCCTCCCACTTCCAGGCTCTCCATTGTGGGCCGAGGCGCACACTTTAAATCTATTGGAGGAAAGCAGAATTGGTGCAACGGTATGTCCCGCACGGCCGCTGCTGGAGCTCCGTTCCTTCAGAGCGATCACACCATTGTTTAGGTTGACATTGAACCCATGGAGGAGATCTCAACTGAATCTAAGGGCCCCGTATCGCATCTGCCACGAATGCAAACTTAAAACACATTTCCGACAACATTAATGATCAATATAGCAATAACAATAGTTATTTTGGAACAGACTACCAAAAAAAGGAAAGTCTCCAAGTCATCTGGCTGTTTGTCATTATATTTTACATAAAAAAAAACCCAATAGGAAGGTCTGAATACTGTCGCAAAACCTGTAGATTACCCACTATATATAAGTTTCAATTACAGAATAAATTGTCCAATAGCAGTAGTCAGTATTGCTGTAACTTTTGAGTATTATTTTGAATATATCAACAACTGCCCTAATGTAAGATTTCAAAAGTTATTACAAGTTATACAGCACAAAGACATATATGTGTGTGTATATTATAAGAAAAACAGCACTGTATGTGTTAGCAGGAACTTGGAATCACATGATGATTTATAATACTCCTTCAACTGGATGTCCCGGGTTCAAAGTCCAACAACATACAAGCCAATGAATCCTGTCAGTACCGGCAGTGAGCTGCAGCTGAGTATACGAAGCAGAAAATGTTCCACAGAGACAAATAAGTTATTATCAATACCTAAATCTGAATCCTACAATTAAACTGATGAGAGCATCTTGGGTAAGGCGCCATCTGCTGGACGGCAACTTATATATCTGTGGAGATTCTCAGTCATCCAGGTCATATTCACTCAAAGAGTTAAAGCAAGGCGTCTGGACTTGTGAAGATTCTTCAACGGCAACTTATACACTTCGTTTAGTTGTAGTTCTCTCTATAATGTAAGAAATCAAGGATACAAAGTGGACTATTAAAAGTTCTTAAAATAAAATCCAACAAGACTTAACAGCACAGAAGGCGCAGCACAACTACTGCTACTAAATGGATAAATAACAGCATCCTATTCAAGGGGCATCTTCACTATGAAATCATCAGTGAGGTAAAACAACAGACAAATGTCTTTATATACCCTGATGACACTGGTTCTGTCATGTCTCTGAGATAAAAAAAATGATAATAAGATAAATATTTCATATTAACATAGCCAACAGTACAATGAGTGGGATTTATTGGCAGAAATTGAGTATAATATTCATAACTGTGATTTCATTAGTGTATAATCACCTGAAAATAATAACTGCTGTGTGGCCCAAGCCAATAAGATTGTAAAACCAGCAGTTTAATCTATTTAAAAGTCATAAATGTGTGTGTATGTAACATAGTAATCTGAATAGTAACTATAGCCAACTGCAGTAAGATTGGTGTAGTGAAGTTAAAAAGCACAGCATTTCCCTCTGCATTGTAGTAAAGTCTAAAGCAGCAGGGAAAAAAGAACTTCAAAATACTTAAATTCGAGTATTAATATACTTAAATAGTAAATGCATGTTACTTTGTACCAAAGGCAATAACCCTTCCTCAAACTTTAACCCCAGTCTTGTGTGTCGTGTCCATCTTGCTCATGCTTGTAAATGAAAACAAAAATCATTTTGTTTAGCTCAACAAGCCAATAGCCACATAGCCTACCTACTAACCTACAAAATGTGAGTGTGTGACAGCTTTAGTGTAGCAGTGGAAAAAGACATTAGCTTTGCCACCCACTGCTACACTGGTCAGGAAAAAACAGAAGTTAAAGCCTGTCTCCACGAGCTTCTTCTTTAAGTTCAAATGCTGTTTTTATCTGTAGGCCCTAAAACCTAAACTAAGACGGAGACACAAGGAAGATACAACACGTGTTCCCAAAAATACTTGCACCACAGAGCACAGCATTACGGAAAATTCACTACCAACACATTTAAGACTGGATACAGAGCTAGCTGTTATCTGAAACTGTAGCCTTTCGTGACAGTTCAGAATAGCACATGTGAAAATAATTTGCAGAATTATAAACACAGAAGTTAAGACTACTCACTGAGGGATTACTGACGGTAAACGCTGGTGATTGTCTAACTGGCTGCAGTTAGTTATATCCAGTTCACTTCACAACATGTACATTTACAGCTCTGGAAAGAGAAGCTTGCTCTAACGTTCGCCTTTCCCGCACACGGTCATATTTTCCGTTGTAGCGCCAGCGTCACATACGTCAGTCCTTATAAGGTTAAAATAACCATATATGGGATGTGCATCAACGCCTTGAAACTAGTTTACGATATAAAACAGCGTCACTTAGTGGCCGTTGATAAGAACAACAACAGCTAATGAATCAAAGAGACTACTACTACTACTACTATTACTGCTACTACTAATAATAATGTATGTAGGTTTTATTGGAAATGACTCACCACAAAAAATACGAATTACCTGATTAAACTACCAGGCTCAAATAACAGATATCCTTGATATCTCTTATTCACAAATATAGTGTTGTCTACAACTTCCCAGAGATTAGATGAATCAAATCACTTTAATTGTAAGTAAACTACTTACTTCACTCTCTTAATTATTTCTTTCACCGTTTTACTTAAGAATTGAAGTATTTCTTTTTTTTGCTTGTTTTTTAAGTACTGTAAGACCCCTGTTGAAAACACAGCAACAACTCAGCCGCTAAGTGGTATCTTTAAACAGTCAGAGAAAACCTGAAAAACCGGACACCTGTCAGCTGTGGAATGATGGTGATGTCATCCCATTGTCAATGAGATCATGTGAACACATTATGTGAAAGGGAAGAAGATTTAGCTTGAGTGCAGTTGACTGCTCTGCCATTACGTCTCTTTCCTGTGTGTAAAGCGCTATTAGTTTACAGCATTGCATGGTTGGTCTACTGACCATGAAAATCACAATTTTTGTAATGTGTATGCATTTCTTTCTCCCTGTGAAGCCTGATGACGTAGAGCGCTGTAAGTAAATTAAACACAACAATCCTGCTCCTTAGTCACAGATTTTGTATTTTGCTAAGTCATGATTTCTTTTGGATGGTGGCTTTAGCTTTTTCTTTGCAACAGATGCCTATTGTGAGAGTTGTTTAACAGCAGCCAGAGGTATGTTGGACGAGTTTTCAGCTTGCCTTTGAGCAAGAATCAGTGGTTTAATATGATATGCGCTGAATTATCACATACATATAAGATACTTGTTTTGACTTAAAGAAAAACGTATTCATACTGTCCTCCAGAGATTGAGAAAGCCATGAAGGAAGCCCCAGCAGAGAGCAGACAGACGGTAGTTGAGAGCCTCATCAGTGGGAGTGTGTGTGAGAAACTCCTGTCCCACAAGAATGACCATGTCTCTAAGAATGAAATGAGATCCTCCTGCATGCACTTATTAGGTAAGATCAAGATTAAATAAAAATGGATCTGCATATTTTTTTTGACAGTGTAATTGATTATTTGTTTTTGAATCCCCATACAGAGTCTCATTATGACGAATTCCATGCAGCTTTGGTGAATAAAGAACAAAAGCATCTGGATATAGTCCTGTGCTATGAGCAGTCCACAGCCTGTGTGGGAGTGAAACATCAGTCCTTTGAGGTAGCCCACATCATGAGTAAAATTGTGAAACGCTGACATCAGTCCTTAGACCAAATCCCTTCTGTGAGGACTAATGTTGTTTAACTTTTTTGACAGGATCCCAAAAAAACGACCTTTACAGAAAGTGATATTGAAGCTCTACTTCGGGACAACAAGGAAAATGTGCGCATTTCCCAACCTACACGTTCAAGTTCACCTGTGCACGCCAGAGATGAGTTGTGAAGACAGCAACACAGTTTTGGTTGCTAGTGAATATGAGACGGCTCCTTCTCATGAAACAATGTTTTTGAGTTTTAGCATAATAAAGTAGTATATGAGACTGTAATTTAGTGATGCACATTCTCTCACAAATTTCAAATGAATGAAATTACCAGAATGGGTTGACTTGTGGTAACTTGAGTTAATAGCACAATAACAGCATAACTTGTTGCCAGGATTCCTAAAGTAAAATCGATGTTTGAAATTTCAAAGAGCTTCAGTAGGCTTGCACAGCTTCCTCATCTGTGGCAGTCCCAGGATCAGCAAACTAGACAGCACATTGGTAGATCTGGTCTTCTAAAATGGTCCACCTGAGCTGAAAAGGGAAACCAAAGAATTCTGCTGACTCCAAGATGATTTTCTGATAGTCTGGAAAAATCATCATAAGTCTAATAAAGTCGGTCATTCCTTCATTGTGATCTGAAATCCCTCAAAACACATGCAGACACGTTATATGGGTGCTTGACCATATACTGCATATACAATGCATGGAAGAGTTGAAATACCGCCCAAGCAAAGCAGTCAACTTCCCAGCCAGGCTGGACTTAAGACGTTTTTGTGGCAACTACTGTGATAGTGACATATTTGTCACTGGGAATTTGGAATATGTACTGCTAACGCACAGTATCAGCTGGTATAAAATCCTTAAAATGCACCTGCTTTGTTGAGGCCCTGTGTTAAAGAGAGCGTCTTATGTCAAAATAAATTCAACATATTGAACTTAGAATATATAATAACGAATATTTCAAACATTTATAAGGGGGATTGGAATACATGGAGACAATTTGTGCTTGAGCACACAGCAAAACTGCAGCTATGTAAAATAAAATGGTACAGACAGAGTGGGAAACAGTTCATGGCCCCCTATGGAAGCCATCGATGAACAATCGGATATCCGTTTCATACTGTCACAATGATTATTCAGATAAACTGAGAGGCAGTTCCATTTTTCTCTTGTTTCACCCTTTACGTTCCAGTGGCTTCTTTACTCCCTCTTTCTCGACACGAGTCGTGCACCAGCTCAGCAAACACTGTATTAAACATGAAAAAAAAATCTATTTCGCGTTGCGGGGAAGACACTGTCGATAATGAGTCTCCATTGAAGGGAACGTGGATGGGCCGTGTGGACCTTATTGGAACGTGGCCCAAGTGCTGTTGCTAGGAGGCGCTATTGGAGCCCGGAAGAGTTGAACATGGTGATGATGGCCAAACCGAGATTGAGAGGAGAAACATAAGGTTCATTTTCTTACCACACTTTCTTGTTTCCCTGCGACATTTGTGCGTGTGTAGCACTCGTCTTCGGGAGAAAGCAAAGGACAAATCACTTTTCTTCTTTTGTGAAGGTAAGAAAGGCGTAATGAATAATATGCACCGGTGTAAATAACGTTATCCACTGTCATGCTGCCACGGCACATCTGTACTAAAGGGTCTTTATGGCTTCAAAAGATGCCTTAAAATTTAGCATATTTTAGATTATAGTTCAAAAACCTGCCGGTATCAAGCTTGCCTCTCATAGCTAGATACAAGAAGAAAACCATTTCCACCTCTGCTGTGCTGTCATTGTAATGAATCGGTAGGAGGCAGCTACTTTAATTAGGCTACTGAAGACCACTAGGTTACTTTCATCAGCCTAAGAACCTCAGGTTGAATTAAAATCCGAGGGATGGTGATTCTGTTAAGGACGACTTTGCAGTGATGCGTTTTCAGTGAAATTCTGTTTTAATTCTGCTTATGCAGCAGCTGTTTTACACTTAGGCTAACGCCCTGTGTTAGGACTACCTGCCTGTGAATGGTGGGGTAGGCCTGACCATCCATGCTGACAGACATTTCAGAAATAGAAACTGTATTGATTTGACTTATGATTCTATTTACAGATCCATGAGACACGGAAATGGAAGACAGTCACCAGCAATGTCTGTTAGGAAGGAATGGCAGGAATGTGATGAGTGTGATAAAAGCACTGAGGGCAGACAGACCCTCTTTTGTTGTAGACGATTTGTCCTGCTGGTCCACTTATGATCACAGATTGCTTCCTCTAGTGATCCACACCCAGTGCAGTCTAAGCTGTCACAGAGACTTGTAGACTAATTCCACACTCTTCGTTTAATTTAACAGCGGGGTGACGAGACTACATGGTGTGTGTCTCCCATTCAGAGTGTGGATGTGTGGGTGTCCAGAGATGGAAAGCTATGAGGAGTTCTGTCTGCGGAGTTTGGCCACACTGCAGCAGCGTTTGGAATTCAAGAAAACGACATGTGAGCCATTGTGGTCCCCGATGGCTCACTCTGTCATCTGCTTCCATGGAAGAGCTGTACTTTCGCCTCTGGTAAGGAGGAAATAAACAGACTGAGAGATTATCTTAAGGGGATAACACAAGATGTAGCTGAACCGAATATAGTTTCAGAAGTTTTTTTTATCAAACTTAGACAGAAGCCGCAGCTAATGGATGTTTTTAAGAGGCTTGTAGATGGCCTGATATGCACAAAGATGGCTCTGCTTTTTAATGTTTGGTTGGTTTCCTTAGAGTCTGTTTATCTGTCACTGTCCTGCTCTTTGTATCTCTATGCTGCATAGTAACAGAAACTATTGCTCTGTTACAGAAACAATGAAAAGGATGTTATGGTATGTTTCAGGATTAAATCACTAATGTGCCCAGAGATACATAACCACATAGTTTAAATTTAATAGTATGTTACATTTAAGGAAAATTTATTTTTGACACATGGGCTGGCTTGTCCTGGTTAGATCAGCAGTTGGCAGGGGAGAGAGGTGATAACTGATGACGAAGAGCACCAAGTCTATTTGATGCAAGTCAGGAGAATCCGTCTGCTCATGACTGCTGACAAAACATGTTTTCAGGAATATGCACATGATGAAGAGGCCAGAGTGAGGCTGAGGATTTTTCATCCACACAAAGGGGACATGCATATGGTGGAAGAAGAGTGTTTGTGTTACTGAAAACCTTGTAATAGCAAGTTCTTGGCTTGCTATTACAAGTTTTTGAATCTGTGTTAAAAATAATAGTGTATACTTTATTTTTCCAGTTGAGTGCAGACCAGCGCAGTGAGATGTGTGACCACAGACGGAGGGCGGTCCAGCTGGAGGAGAACAGACAGAACCAGCAGAGGAGCAACCTTTTGGCCCGGGTTCAGGACATACTGGGCCAAGCTCAGGTCAGAAGCACAGTACGGTCCTAGTCTTAGACTTAGGGATACAGAGGGATACAAGATGTTTTGTGAAGTAAATAAAGAAGATGAGAGATTAAACAGCAAAATAAGAAAAGTAGTATGCTTTTGAAAGTTACACAACACTACTGATTTAACTACTGTCTGCAAATGCCACAAGAGATTTTTCATTTGCTTGACTGTCTCCAGTAGACTGAGCTATTTTTAGCTGATGATAGCCCTTTTTTGTCCACTCCACATCCACAACAGTTTCCACTTCCAGATCAGCTCTAGTTATGAAATTCCTTTTCACTGAATAAACATGACGGGCCAGTTTTTGTCTGTTGTTACTACTGATTTCCATATGCGTTTTTACTGAAAAACCAACATCAACAATCAAGCTACAAGAGTTTCGACGGATAATCAGTGTGGAAACAGCATGTAAGAATTCAGTGTCGTGGTTAAGATTAATCTGAGCTTTGCTTGGATTGGTCATGCTGGAATGATATTAGAGTATTATTCTAAAGTCTGAATTTGGATAACATACTTGACAAGTGATTTTTTTTTTAGTTCAGGCATATTTTAATGAGAACCAACAATGGACTACCTGATATATGGTAACTGTTTGCATGTAAGTAATGAACCAACAGCTTTGAACTATTGCAGTTTTAGAGAAATTGGGTATATGATCCCATAACTGCTAATCCTTTATTGTCACATTTGATTTTAGCGGTTATTTGGGGTATAATATAAAATGTTATGGGTTATATTTCTTTATTATCTCTGTACAGGCACATAAAGCACCAAGTGAAGAGGTTCAAAAGCCACCAGTTTTTAAATCTGCAACAGTCAGTGGCTACACCCTGGTCACTGACTCTCCTGGACTTCCCAGAGACTCTGGATTTGGGCTTCAGATAACTGATCAGTCTACCACTCCACCCTCTGAGACCCCCATTCTCAATGGCTGCAAGGCAGTGGAAGAAATAAAGGTGGAGCGTGAGCAGAAGAGTGAGGAGGAAGAGGAAGAGGAAGAGGAAGAGGAGGAGGAGGACATTAGTTTGGACAGCCTCCTTAAGAGATCAAGGGAGTATGTGAAGAGAGAACAGAGTCAGCAGGGCTCAAAAGCTGTCCAAACAGTCACCAGGACCCCCCCGCCTGAGACTGCCTCTGACACAGGGAACAAGAGCTGCAGTCCCGTGGTGGACACAGGCATTGAGTTTGGCTTCAGTCTTCACCATAGCCCTATTGGCACACCTCAGACCCAAATCCAGCCTCAAACTCTGTATGACTCTAGTCTCCAGCATTCTGACACCTTCTCACCAAGTCTGCCTGACCGGTATGCTCGTCTCCCCAGTCCAGAGTCTAGCATTAGTCCCCATCCACAGAGACGCAGGCCACGCCCAGTTTCTACAGGGAACATTCATTTTTCGTTTCCTATCGGCCCAGCAGACCTTATCCCCCGAAGCCCAGGAAGGTCAGGGGAAAGTCCTGGCATGGCTGATAAAGGAGAATCTCTCCCAGGGATCACAAAGTCTGATCCCTGGAGCTCAATGGGGAGTGAAGGTGCAGGTGGTGTCAGCAGGAGTAGTAATCGACGATCCAGCCACTGTGGTACTAGTCCCATGCAGGAGATCTGTAGCCCCATCGGTGCCTCAGGACTTAGCCCGAAGGGGCACCATGAGCATCTGGCTGCAGGATTTCGCAGACGCTGCCACACCCTGGACAGTCAGGTGCATAGGTCAAACTCTGGAGTTGAGCACATAGACCGCAGCCAGGAAAGGGTTCCTCGATTCATGGCAGGGGTTACATGGATGGCTCCAAGTCGGTGCATCCCTGCAGCCCCCTTAAACCAGTCGTATGAGATAGAGAGTCCCTCACCATGTCTGCTGAGGCCCCGCGTAACTCCTGACTTGGCTCAGGTCGCAATCAGGATGGAGCCTGATGACCCTCAAGAGACAAACAATGGAAGGATCACACCAACGGTCTTCAGAAATGCTGAGGGACAGTTCAGCAAGACAGGTGAGTTTCTCTTGAACACTTCCTGCACTGTGTATTCATTAAAATCTACAGAGTTAAATGATGTCATATCCACTGAGATCACTGTTTCTCCCACTGGAGTTTTTAGGTTAAATATTGTATGATAGAGAGGCAACGGAAATGAAGGAAAAGGATAAAGCCTTTTAAAAGGTAGAGGATAGCTCTTTTTTTCACGTATTTATTTGTGCACATCAACAGAGGAGACCCAGAGGCGAGCGCAGGCTCTGGAGGACATGCAAAGGCGTCTGGAGGAGGAGCATGCCTTGCAGATGTCGCTGCTACTGGCTGAGCAGGAGAAAGAACAACAGTGCCTCCGTCTGGTCAGCACACAGAATTACAACATGCATTCTCAGTAGAAGTAGATAGTTTTTATTTAATTTAATTATTGACCAACTGCCAAGAAAAGCAACAACCACACCTACTAAATTATTTGTAATGTATGTTATGTTGAAATGCTAAGGTGTGAATGTACTCCTTGTGTGCAGGAGCTCGAGGAGGCAGAGAGAAAGCTGAAGGAGCAGGGCCGTGTGCGGCCTTCGGCTGCGGATGCTTGTGGGTGGACTTCTAGGTCTGTGAATGACAGCTGTCCTGTTGTGAGCCCCTCCTGCCCAAGACTAAGCCCTGCCCATACACCATCTGAGCGATCGCCTGGACACAGCAAAGGTACTACTTCACCTTGCTCACTTATTACTGCGGTGCAGTTTGTAAAATATAGGGCATGATCAGAGAGATAAAAGACTATTGTAGTTCAGAGAACTCATTCGCAAGGTTTTTTGTTTCCTTTGTCCATTTTGAAACCCTTAAAATTGTAATTTCTGTTCATCTAAGCTAAATTTGTATTTATTTGTCTTTGTATTTAAACAAAACAAATTAGTGCATCATTTGTAGTATCTTCGCATACAGACTGCTCAAAACAAGGAAGGTCAAACACCTAAACACCTGAACTGTGTCTTTCTCCAGGTTTTCCCAGTCCTTTATGTTCCAATGTGTCATCTCCCTCCGTCCAGCCTCCTGTCTATCTGTGGGAGCCCACATGGGTAATTAACAAACCTCGAGCGAGGCTAAGTCTGGTGCGTATGCGTATGTCTGTATGTAAGTGGATAAGAGTGTATACTGTTGATGGACCTTTATTTTTCTCTGTGGTTCAATCTTTATGTTGCCATCTTGTTTCCTACTTTGTGTTGTCCAGGTTCTGACAACAGAGCAGCAAAGAGCCTTCTGTCGAATTGGTGCTATCATTCGTGGCTTCCTCACACGCAGACTGCTCAAAACAGAGAAAGTCAAACACCTGCGCCAGACCATCGTGGTGAGGTTACACACTCACATAGATGCTGAATACATACAATTAAAGTCTGTACACCCAGTCAAAAACATTGAAGACTTATTTAATGAATGAATTGTCATGTTAGTGACTTGGGGGAAAAATGTTTGTTTATGTATGTGTTTTCTATGTACATACGTGTGCCTAGGATACACAAGAGTTCATCCGTTCGTTCCAGACTGAAGCTCTACAGAAGAGAGCCACCCACTCAGCACAAGATCGCTCCCTGCAGGAGAGAGTTAGAGCCCAAGTATGATGTGCAGTTACTGTCAACAAACAGCAGAGGTCCATCTTCCCTTGTCTTTATGTGTGCATCTTTTCCCTCCCTCAGCTTCGTGCAGCCCTTTATGACATCCATGACATCTTCTTTGAGATGCCTCTGGGGGATCGTTTGGCATTGTTGCAGCAGGACAGGGAGCTTCGAGCAGAGCGGAAGCTACGTGGCATGGTAACTTGAGAGTATAAGCCAGTAATCGGTTACATAGCCAATTCAATGAGAGTAAAGTGAAATGTTGCTCTTCTTTAAAAGGAAAGTCCACACATTTTTATTTTGGGAGTTTATATTTTAGCTTGCCAACCAAGCTGGATGATTTACGTAAAGTTTACCAAGGTATAAATAAAGACGTTCATGGTGTGTTTATGTAATTTCTATATTATTTGTAATGTTTTTCTCACAGCAAAGCTATATCTGTTAAGATGAATTATAATGGGTCTACCTGCTGATAACTGGTGGCAAAAATAATCCTAATCAACAGTCTCAAACGTCTTCAACAAAACATGCCTTATCCCATTCTGTCAATGTCAGCACTCCTATCAAACTATGTTCTTTATTGACTGCATCAAACCTGCAGGAGAAAGCTAAGTGCCCCAAGGAGAGAGTGGTTCTCTCTGCTGCCACACAGAGGTCTCTGGACAGGAAAAAGAGGTAGAATGTAAAAAAGTTACACAGCCATACTGGTTTAAGATGTTAATGTTTTTGAAAATGACATCCAGTGATCAGTAGTGTTTTTACTGAGTATATCTGATACTCCTTCAGGGTCGGCGAATCCCCAGCACAGGCAAGGAAGATGCAGAAGCCAAAGAGCCCCACTATCAACAGGTGCCAGACACATCAGTGGCACTTTATTATCACCCTTTTTTATCTTGGGCCTTATATTATTTGGCTTCATGCTGTAAACTATATTTTCAGAATAACACACTCTACATACACCCATTTTTTTCCCTTCTTCAGAGTCCTAAAGCCAAGCCAAGGCCAAACTTCAGGCCAGCTGAACCGCCAGGGGTGAGTTTGTTCTAATATCTTTTTCACCATGCTTAACAGTTCCAAAGCACCTTATCTTATCATAAAACACACAAACTGCCATATACAATTTATTTGGACAGACTCTTATTGCTTGCTTATTCCACTGCTGAGACAATGTTGATTGGCTGATTGACAGGTTGCTCCTGTCATGATGAACAAAGCTAATGCATGCTATGCATTTTATATACGGTACATATATATATATATTGTCATTCCAACACATCACTTTCTTCACCTCTCACTAAAGGCAGCAGTGATTTAATTCAATTCAATTCAGTTTATTTATATAGCGCCAATTCACAACAAAAGTTATCTCATGACACTTTCCAATTAGAGCAGGTCTAGACCAAACTCTTTAATTAAACTGTAATACAGAGAGCCCAACATTCCCCTTGAGCAAGCACTTGGCGACAGTGGTGAGGAAAAACTGCCTTTTAGAAGGCAGAAACCTCGGAGCAGACCCTGGCTCAAGATGGGCGGCCATCTGCCTTGACTGGTTGGGATATGAGAGAGAGCGAGAGAGAGAGAGAGAGAGAGAGAGAGAGGGTGAGGCGGTGGGGTGTGAGAGAAGGAGCACACAAGCAGAGATGCATAGCAGCAGTAATAATACCAGAAGTATTGGAAATGTAGATAATGATAATGACAATGAAGTATACAGAAGGTATTATGGTGATTTTGATAACAACAGTAGTAACAATAATAATGGTAGTAGTTGTACAGAGTCGTAACAGAATTAAATCAGATTATGACTAAACAGTAGTAATCGCAGTAAGTTTCGAGCAGGACCGCAGCAGGAGGTCCAACCATGATCGATACGAACCTGCATGACAAGAAAGCACAAGGACTCCAGGGAAGAAGTTGGGTTAGTGATATGCTTTAATGGGACATAAATGTGTGCAGAAGGAGAGGAGGAGGAAGAAAGAGCTCAGTGCGTCATGGGAGGGCCCCCGGCAGTCTAAGCCTATAGCAGCATAACTAGGGGCCAGGCTAGGCCAGCCCTAACTATAAGCTTTATCAAACAGGAAAGTTTTTAGTCTACTCTTAAATGTAGAGAGGGTGTCCGTCTCCCGGACCGAAACCGGAAGATGGTTCCATAGCAGAGAAGCTTGATAACTAAAGGCTCTGGTTCCCAATCTACGGTACTTTCGAGGACAAGTAGCCCTGCATTTTGGGAACGCAAAGCTCTGGTGGGATAATAGGGTACTTTTAACTCTTTAAGATAGAATGGTGCTTGACCGTTCAGGGCTTTATAAGTGAGGAGGAGAATTTTAAAATCTATGCTGAATTTTACAGGTAGCCAATGTAGAGAAGCCAGAACAGGAGAAATATGACCTCTCATGCTGGTTCTTGTCAGTAGTCGTGCTGCAGCATTCTGGATTAGCTGGAGAGTCTTCATAGATTTATTGGGGCAGCCTGATAGAAGGGAGTTACAATAATCCAGTCTGGAGGTAATGAATGCATGAACTAATTTTTCTGCATTTTTCTGACTCAGGATGTGCCTAATTTTTGCAATGTTGCGGAGGTGAAAGAATGCAGTCTTTGAAATATTCGCTATGTGTGAGTTAAAGGACATGTCCTGGTCAAAGATAACTCCTAAATTCCTTACAGTCTACACTGTATGAACTTAAGCTTTAGTCGATGTCTTTAAAATGGTGTGATGGTGGATATTTCCTCTCAGGAGCTGGTACAGAAGAACACCAGAGGAGCGAGTGAGGCGCACAGACAGCCTGAAGAAACAGCACTCTCTCGGCTGAGAGGTGACTCAACATCCCTTGACATATGAACTTGAATGTTTAGTCTATGAATACAAGCCCTGCACCACTGAAACCCCAGGCAGCGCTGTTGATGAAATGATTGTCTTTAGTCTGCCCTCTGAAATTCAAATGATTGTTTTCACTGCTACACTTTATCTCATTAATGTACACCGTCAAATTGCCATTGTTGCTGACTGTTGTAGCTTGCTAAAATAGTTTTTAGTAGCAACAACTGATTGTTATACACAAAATTCACATGTAGCTTGATATGGAATATCAATGACTATGTTGGTACATTTTAAATTTTTTTTTTGGAAGGGTATCTGGACTTAAATGCAAGCTAGAAAAAGGTCAGAGTTAGGAAAAATAAGTCCAAAACTTTATCTGTGCCTAAGAACTATGCCTTTGCTGTCTGTAGTATTTTAGTATGTATATATTCATCATTTGTGTTCAAAAACATCTAGTGCTTATAACGGTCAGAAAATGTGCAGGCATCTGTTTTATGCTGATACTTATATAATGTAGTTGTCATAAAAATATGTATCATAAAGTTTTTTGTTCAAGGGCTTAGAGTACCTGCTTGTGCTTTATTTCTTTATTCAAAGGTGCTGAGTTTACAATGCTCTGAGACATTTCAGTGTGTTTCAACATTTGGCTTAAATCAGTGCCGAATGGGGAAAAACTCTAAATGTACTTGTTTACTGACACATCACTACACTGCTCCGGTATGCTATTACGTACAATTAACTTCACTTAATAGGAAATGCATAGCAGGCACTCAGCTGGAGTTTCCACTGGAAAAGGAATACCCACAACCACTTGTTTACTGCAATACCACTTTGACTTTATACTTCTGCATCAGTAGTATTCAGTGTGTTGATGTTTGCTGACATTGTGATGCTCTTTAAATATGTTTTTTTTTTTTATTTATAATGCCAAATTGTCATGTTTTCTATGACTAGAATAAATTCTGAAATTATCTGAATTTTCTGGACTCTGATTTGTGACAAAATGAAAAGATATTAACAGTGAAACTGGTTTAACTCAACAAATTAGGTAGCGGAGTAAATGACAATTAAAGATCTCGTGATGCAATGCTGTCTGCATTCATATAATTTCATCTTAGGTTTGGCTCAGAAACTAGACCACAGATTCAAGCAGTGAGAGTTTAATAACAATATTGTATGTCCAACAGAATACATATTACAAGAAAAATACTCACAGTGGGCACTGTGAACAATTTGCACAGTTTGTTCTGTCTCACTGTAAGATCACATGGAGTAACATATATACATGGAGTAACATATATATCCAACATATCTGTAAATTACTGTATACCTGGCACTTACTGCTTATTGCACTTCTGGTTAGATGCCAAACTGTGTTTCGTTGCATTGTACTTGTATATGTGCAATGACAATAAAGTTGAATCTAATCCAATCTAATATAAGGCTCCTTCCCAAATAATAGTGAACAGTGGTACTTTCAATACAGTTATAGTGACTATTTTTGCATTTATTTATTATTGTAACAATATAATGTCAATATGTTGTCACAGCCGGCTTTCATAGACAGAAATTCTATTTTCGTACAGACATTGCGCTTGCAATTTCCCAACCAAGAAAAGAAAATGAAAAATATAAAATAAGATTAAAACTAAAATAAAATATAAAATATCAGATATTTACATGTGTCTGTACATTTATATGTTTCTGGAATCTATCTAAACCTATCTAAATGTCTATTTAATATTTTTAGCCAGTTATGGACAGATATGTCATTTGACATTTGCTGTTATGAAATATTGTTATTACCAGTTAAAGATGATCACATATCAAAGACAATGCCCAGGGACTAGTAGTTAATTATTTTGAACCTTTGTGATTTGGCATAGCATAGAAAAGAGATTAAACTTAAAAATAGGTGACTAAAAAACACAAGGAATCACAGGGGGGACGTTGATGCTAATGGCAAGGCAAGTTACATCTACTGTACATAGTCACAGATTGCAATTCTAAGTTTAAGATAAGTGCCATATCAAAAAGGCAAATGTTTCCGGTTTTGCTGCTGCTTCCTCTTTTACCCTGCAGTGACTCTAATATCTCTCGTATGTGTTTGGTAGAGGCACAAGCCAGCCATCCACACACATACATTTACACTTGATATCCTCTAAGAAGAAGGCTTTGAGTTGATCTGCCTTTGCACCTCTTTCAAAGATAGTCTTTTGTGTGTTGTTGGGATGTATTTTGCTGGGCCATGTATCAGGTTTGATGTCATATTGGTACACCACAATGATTGGAATAGCCTGGCATGAACAGTTGGATGGACAAATGCAGTTTTCTTTGAAAAGTAAAATCGACTGTATTTCTCCACAGCAGCCGTTCTTGAGTTTAATAATACAGTCTGTTTTGTCTGACTCCTTAGAGTTTGTAGAGTGATAAACGTTGTGTCCTTTAGAGAAGCTGTCATAAGCTTCTACTGATTTGACAAGAACTGTTCGATTTAGGAGCTCTTGTACTGCTAGTTTTGTGGATCCCACGAGATCCAGCTGATGTGATTTTCCAAGGGGTTTGTCAGAGCCACTGGTATCATTTACTGTTGTCAGCTTGGCTAACAACTCAACAAAATCTGATTGCTGGTTAAAAACTGAAGAACTAAGGTGCCTGGGTAAGCGCAGCCAAGTGAGAAACCTTTGATAAATTTGCTGAGGGTTATCATTTATGCCTTTAAGGAGAGCCCTTAAATTTCCATTGTTTTTCTCAAAACTAAATGCTGATGTTGCCCAGAGAGGCCCCCAGTTCAGAACACTTTCAGTTAAGTGGATTAACTGATGGCAGTTGAAAGAGACATTTTCTTCACCATAAAGTTCTTTCATGTCTTCTACAAAGCGTACAAAGTACTCATGGGCTAGCTGAAGGTCGTACTGTGATATTGATTCTTGAAGAAGAATGTGAACACCAAATGACAAGTAAAAATAATGTACCAGAAATTTAGGATGCAGGATACCGGGCAGGACAGCAATAGCATAAAATAAAATGAATGCTCGCCACTCTGATGCTTTCCAAGTGTCCCTACACTTCAGTGATCGCGGAGATCTGGTTATTTCTAACGGTGGCTTTAGACAGAGAAGACGGGAGTCCATTTCTGAAATCTGTTGACCTACATACCAAGGTTTCATAGAGTTTTCCTGGTCCAACCACAGAGACATAAGTTGTTTGGACACACCAAGTAGAACTGAGTGCATGTACTCCGGTACAAATCCAAAAACTATGTCAAACAAGGGAAGTTTGGAAAGCAATGAAAATCCTTTCACTCCATTTTTTGAGGAGTTTACGCCTTCAGCCTGTCTTGCATCATCTATAAATGTTTCATTTGACCTCGCTACTTGTTTGTTTTCATCATATGGGTAGGACCTCATGTGTCCTCTGCCTTTTGTGACACTCATGCCAGGGTGTAAACACCAGTCACAACCATATTCACCATTGAATTTTTTGCAGTTTCGAAGGAGTGGCCTTGCCACGGCATCAGAGGAGCAAACCAAGGAGAAGACTTTTGAGGAGTGAACTTTGCCTTTGCTGTCTTTCCACTGGAAGGGATTTTGAGCTAAGTCACCACATTCATCTATGAAAGGCTTTAGAAATGTGTTCATCTTAGGTTTTTCTGGGCCAAACCAAAGTCCTGCAACTATTACGTTTTCCTTTCTATGTGTGTAAGGAAGTTCATTAATAGTGAACTGAAGAGGCCAAATTGAGTTCATGGCTGAGTTATAAATTGGTACTTCATCACAGTTCCATGTAAGTGTTATATCATCTGCCGCCAATGCTCCTTGTTTGAGTAGATTCTGGTACATTCTCCCATCCATCACATCTTTAATGTCACTCCCATGGTTGACTGTTTTAGGTAACAACTCAGTGCCATGACTTTTAAGGACGTTTTTTAGAAGGTCTTTCAATGACGCAGCCAAAAAGAAGTGTCCACTTTTAGTGCTGTTTTTTTGGTTGAACATTGTGTCACACTGAAAACAGAGACAGTCGTCAGGATTTTTTCCCATGTAGTTTTGACAGACGTGGCAGTAAAACACAGTAAACAAGGCAGGAACCTTATCAGAGAGACACTTAGATATGAGGGCCAGGTCAGGGCTGAGAAAATTCAGTAGAGCCATTAATTCAACCACAGCCGCACTTAGATGGTGGCGCAAGATGAAGAGTATCACAGCAAGAGGGCCTGTACTCAAGCTGTTGGACCCTGGCTCCTCAGTCTGCGAAAATGTAACAAATATTTTCATGTGATTTGAAAAGATGTGTGTGTTTAAAGGTCCCGTGTAAGCTTTGGAGAAAGTTAGCCACTGTTTTTCGCAAAGTCATTTCTGTCCAAAATGATCTGTTATCAAATGTGCATTCTCTCAAACTTCCTTTTGTTTACATCATAAATGCTACTTTGCTTTATTTGTCATTAAAGTATGCACCATTTTCTAGCTGCATAAAAGATGTTGGTTGGAGGAGGGGGATATGGAAGGAAAGAGGATCAACAGAGAGAATAAGAGCAGAAAGAACCTTTAGCAAGGTTTACAGAAAACAGTAGGAAATTATTATTGTAATTTACTGACTGAAACAAAAAATAACCCCCCCCACCTTCTTACCATCTCATTGTCATGCCCTGTGTCAGATGTTGAACTGGACTCAAAGTGCCATGGAAAAATAGTTGGGTCCTGCATATAAGAATATTTTATTAAAACCTGAAGTATATTAAATTAGATTAGATTCAACTTTAGTGTCATTGCATAGAAAACAAAATGATGAACAAAGATGTACAAACATAAAGCCATAATATTTTCTGGATAAGTCATAGTCTTTCACTTTGATTTGCAGATACTGAATGTTTCTTGCTGAAGGTTTGAACAACTCCAATGGGTTACTCAGAAGAAAAATTTGACAATTTTGGACATTTATTACATTTATTTGTTGGCTTGTGAAGAGTTAAATGAAAGGAATGATAACACTCTTATATCAGTTTTTAAACAAATATCATCCATGATTCAGGAAAGATTTCACGTCCTAGTATGTAAACTTCCAGAGGACATGAAACTACCGGTCAGTCATGGACTGTCTTGCCCTTGCATCTTTAATCTTCCTGTGTGTACATAGTGTAGGTCATTTTAATACATTACGTTAACCTCTTTGAACTGCAAATGTGCAAAAACAAACAAATCTTGCGAGGTAGGTATGATCCAGGCAGCTTAGCAGACCTGAAAAATTAATAAGGGAAGCAACTGGCCTGGCTCTGTCTGTAAGGTGACAAACCTCACACCCAGTGTGAAATAAAGTGAATAGGTGTATATCCCAAAATGGCAACCTCCAGTGTGATTCCTTTCATTTTGCATGTGTGATCACAGAACTTACTATTTTAGGGATGTCCTCTTGGTCTGAATTTGTGTCAGTTTCACTGTCCATAGTCATTACAGGAGAATCACAGTGCCTTCTTTTCATGGTCTGCAGTGGCAACAGAATCTATAAATTAATACTTATTTCACAAACACAAACAAGTCTGATCCGCTGCCTTAATAGCTTATACATTTACGACTCCAAATAAGAGTTTGACATCAAATCGTTCTTTATCAGCACTCTCCATATATGATTTTTTATGTATGTGTCTGATTCCTGTAATTTGTCACAATATGTTTGCATCGTTTTTTATGTGTCTGTAAAGTATTTATTTATACTACATGCCTTTAGTGGTAGGGTTAGGGTTAGGGTTACGGAAGGGTTAGGGTTAGGGTTAGGGTTAGTGAAGAAAGAGCTTGTTTTTCCAAAGAAACAGCTGCTGTTGTCATTCCATTTAAAAAGTATGTAAGACAGAGCTAGATTTGCTGCAGTCGTGTGTATATTTTTATGACAGACAAGGTTCATATTCCTTTAATTTAAAATGCGAGTCCTGGTTACTCGGAATTTTGGTGTAAAGTGTCTGCTTATGAGATACACAGTGGGGATCGAAAATTTGGGCACCCCAGGTAAAAATTTGTATTAATGCATAAAGAAGCCAAAGAAAGATGGAAAAATCTCCAAAAGGCATCAAATTACAGATTACAGATTACAGACATTCTTATAATATGTAAAAAAAAAATTAAAAAAAATTAGATTTTATTTCTATCATTTACACTTTCAAAATAACAGAAAACAAAATAGTGGCGTCTGCAAAAGTTTGGGCACCCTGCAGAGTTAACCCCTTGTACTGCCCCCTTTGGCAAGTATCACAGCTTGTAAATGCTTTTTGTAGCCAGCCAAGAGTCTTCCAATTCTTGTTTGAGGTATCTTCTTCCTTACAAAAGTCTTCCAGTTCTTTGAGATTTCTGGGCTGTCTGTCATGCACTGCTCTTTTAAGGTCTATCCATAGATTTTCAATTATGTTGAGTTCAGGAGATTGTGAAGGCCATGGCAAAACCTTCAGTTTACGCCTCTTGATGTAATCCACCGTGGATTTTGAGGTGTGTTTAGGATCATTATCCATTTGTAGAAGCCATCCTCTCTTTAACTTCAGCTTTTTCACAGATGGCATCAAATTAGAGTCCAAAATTAGCTGAAATTTTTATTGAATCCATTTTTCCTTCTACTTGTGAAATATTCCCTGTGCCACTGGCTGCAATGCAACCCCCAAGGCATGATTGATCCACCCCCATTCTTAACAGTTGGACAGAGGTTCTTTTCATTAAATTCTGTGCCCTTTCTTCCAAACATACCTTTGCTCATTCCGGCCAAAAAGTTCTATTTTAACCTCATCGGTCCACAGAACTTGTTTCCAATATGTATCAGGCTTGTCTATATGTTCATTTGCAAACGTCAAATGCTGATTTTTGTGGTGAGGATGTAGAAGAGGTTTTCTTCTGATGGTCTCTTCTGAAGACTATATTTGTACAAGTATCTCTTTATAGTGGAATAGTTGGGGCAAAGTCAGATGAGTCTGGGCATTTAAAACCTTTGAGATTGACCTCACCTGGTGATGCTGCCTGATGATTGTGAACAATCCATGACACTGTCAGGTCTCAGCTTTCCAAAGGGGGTGGTGCATGCTATAAACTTTGCAGGGTACCCAAAGTTTTGCAGATGCTTTTTTCCCTTTTCTGTTATTTTCAGAGTGTAAACAAATTAAAGAAAATCTGACTTTTTTTTTTAATACGTTGTAAGAATGTCTAATCTGTAATTTGATGCCCTTGAGATATTTTCCATCTTTGCTTGGCTTCTTTTTGCACATTAAAATAAATTTTAGCCAGGGGTGCCCAAACCTTTGATCCCCACTGTAGTTGCATGTTACCTGTAAGTATTCTCTGAGTCTCTTTCTGAATTTCACTCTTGGTCCAATTTTAGGAATCAAGTCATTGAGGATGTCTGACTCCTCTAGACTGAGGAAAGTTTCCTTGTGAATACCTTCATCTGAAATGAACAACAACAACAATAATGATGATGATAATAATAATAATGAAACAATAAAATTTAACTTACTAAGATCAGTGGGTCTATGTCCACTCCAAAGCAGGACTGTAACACAATATTTTACCTTCAAATCTTTGAATCAACTCGTTGAGATCCCATTGACTTAATTTATCCCGGACAAAATCACTTGTCTCCATGGAATTCCACTGCAGAAATAGGATGAAGACATTTATTGTCTTGACCAATTGTAGTGTATTATGGATATTTAATAAATCATTATTAGAGTGTCTCCAATTATTTTCATATTAGAGTACACCTATGTAAAATACACAACAACTGTGCTTTTAGTATTTGGACGAATGGAAAAGGTTTGTTGAACTTCATAATTACATATTTGTGGTTAGATAAAACACAGTGTTTACCAAACACTTAGTGGTTGTCTGTCTCAAACTGCAGGCTGTTTTGTTTTGTTTCCGTTTGTGAAGCTTTTTTTGTTTCAGTGCACTGCCACTAATCTATTTTAACTCGGGTGACACTCTAAAAGTTATAAAGAAAAAGAGATAAAGACAAAGCCATCAGGCACACAAACTAAACTGAAATGCACTAAACTGCTGTTTCTGTATGGCCAGCAATGTGATGATACAATTGGCTGCAGAAGGAGAAATATTTAAGTTGTTGAATTTTCTGGACGGAAAACAGATTCCTGCATTGATTCTGTCATCTCTGTGTTGCATGTCCTGCTTGTGTACATTTCTAGGAAAGATGACTTTATCCAAGAAATAAATCAAAGTTTAATGTCCTGCAACACTGACAACCAAACATGTTTTCAAATGACAGTATGTTAGTAAAAGCACATTACCTGTAGGTATTCTCTTAGTCTCTTCCTGAATTTTACTCTTGGTCCAATTTTGGGAAACAAGACATTGATGATATCCAAATCTCCAAGATTCAGAAAAGTTTCTTTGTCAATTTTTTCATCTGACATAGTAAACAACAACAACAAAACAAAGTTATATGTGATGATAATACATTGGATCCTGTTTTCACACACACTGTGATGAGTCACAAGTCACTGTGATGTCCTGACTGACTCAATATACATAAACTTTAGAAGAGTTAAAGTAGAGCCCAAGCATAGCTGATCTCCACCTGTGACCTATCACCTGTTACTGTAATGAACAGTACAAAAACACAAAAACTCTAGTTCTTTGTCCTAGTGACAAAGAATATTAAGAATTATTAAGAATTAATATACTTCCAGTCTTTATCATTTATGCTTTTTATATCCTCTATAATTTTTGGAGTACATATGCAAAAACATAAGATTTATCATCATTGTGTCAAAATTTCAGCGTCATTAATGGCATAACATGCTCACCAATGCCAAATGGTGATACAGTACCTTCAAATCTCTGCATGAACTGACTGAAGCCCCATTCAGTCAATTTGTCTCTGACAAAATCAGATGTCTCCATGTCAACTCACTGTAAAAATGGTAAACAATTAATAACACAACAATTAATGAACAATCAAAATCACTTGCTTGAATCTTCTTATAAATTTCTGAGGTGTCTGATCTCAGAGGTCTCCCTTACTCACTCCACCTGTTCTTGCTGATGTGATACTCGTGAGTCATGTAGTACAAAGGTATTTGGTACGGAAATTATAGAGCTATAAACTTCCACTTTCCTCCTCTGTGTTGCCTTGTTTTCTTTCCTCTCTTGAAGTCAAGTAAAGCCACTCCTCTGGTGCTCTGGATACTCTTTCATAACTGGCTCCACGCCCTAACAGACATCACAAGGTTTAATGAGTTTGGTTACCTACAACACAAATCTTTGGTTCACACAAGAACAGAGGAACATGCAGAGACAAATACACACCCTGCAGATCTATGATCTATGAGTAAGTTTGTTGATGTTCTGTGTTGAGGTTTTTGGTTAGTGCCCATAATTGTGGTTCTAACTTGGATTTTTAAATTTTGAAATCTTTGCATTACAAAATTTTGCAAGTACTGTGTGAGTGTTGCTTCCTCTTCCCAGTATCCATGCAAATAGAATGCAAACCATTCATCCTGAAGAGGAACTAACCCTTAGGGCTTGTAAGTTCAAATTGTTAAACTGTTAAACCGGTTTCCTGAAGTTGGGTATAAGGTTCCAAAAAACAGGCGCAGAGATACAGCCAGACCATGACAGCAATGTCTGTCTATATAAGCTGACAATGGAAACTTGCCAATTGTTGTTTTTTGGCACAAAGCAACTTTTTCATCACCTACATTGGCTTGGAAATATTGTGGCTTGTGAAGGTCATTCAGTCTAAAAAATCTCAAGAACAGTGAATATATCCCACAATGCAGTCACCAAAACCATCATACACTATGATAAAACTGGCTTAACTGGATAAAACTGGTCCCAGGAAAGGAAGACCAACAGAGGATAAGCTTATTAGAAATACCAGCCTCAAAAAGTGCCAATGTACAGCACCTCAGATTAGAGCCCACATAAACGGTTCTTGGAGTTCAAGTGGTGGACATATTTCAACATCCACTGTTCAGAGGAAACTGTGTGACTCAGGACTCCATGGTCAAACTGCGGCAAAGATGCCATTACTTCGGAAGATCAACAAGCAAAAGAGACTTGCTTGGGCCAAGAAACACAAGGAATGGATATTAGACCAGTGAAAAATTGTCCTTTGGTCTGATGAGCCCAAATTTGAGATTTTTAGTTTTAACCGCCATGTCTTTGTTAGACGTAGAGAGGGTGAACACATGGCTCCTTAATGTGTGGTTCCCACTGTGAAGCATGGGGTAGGAGGTGTGATGGTGTGGGAGGGCTTTGCTGGCTACAGTGTTGGTGACTTGGTCAAAATAGAGGGCACACTTAGTCAACATGGCTACCACAGTATTTTGCAGTGCCATGCCATGTTGACCTCAGGTCCAGGGATCAGGATGAAAACATTCATGGTATCCTGCTGACAGTGTCAAGTTTGTTATGAAAATTCGTGAAAATAGGATTGATTAGACTTATCTTTGTTGCAAAAGAGGTGTAGAAAAGAGGAAACACAAGCCTTTGTAAGTAAAGAAGAGGACACCATACAGAAGATATGTTGCTGTGAGAAGGTGAGCACACTTTATTCAGGGAGACCACTCAGGTCCCTCACAGTTGCACAGCTAGTCTGGTGACTTTTTGGACTGTGGCACCTCTGTAGCACTTGTGGTTACAGTGTGTTTATACAACATAAAATATGTTGGTCACTGTCTAATGATTATGAAACCAAAAATCGGGTTCACAGTAAAAATTTCCATCACAGGAACTTTCAGTAAGAAGATCTGGATACATGCTGGGTTGGACAATCAGATGTTTTCAGTCCTGTTACAACAACATAAATGACGAATGACGAAGTCTAATTATCTTGTACCTTTAATCAATTTATGCATGGAGAATCACTACAGATCAAACAAACAATCAAAAAAGAGTACATAACTAAAAGACACTGATTTATTAAAAGGTCTCTCTATTTCTCATATATGACCCCACATAGAAACTATTAGTTTGCAGTAAGAAGTGATTCTGATCTTGAACATGGCAGAAAAAGAAACAGTCATTCAAAAGATCAGTCTCAGATCCAACCTACAGCATGTAATCAAGGTTCAGGGTTTATAACATCACTGAAATTGCAATTTACACATCCCAATCAATCAGTTAATCAATACCAAACTCATACAATAAAAACATGGAGTAAAAACATGAATATAATCAGCAAAAAACAGTAGAAAAATAGTTAGAAAAGTAAAAAATTATTAAAAACAAATATCCAGCGCACTTTAGTAGCTCACTTGGTAGAGCATGCAGCCCATGCGAGGAGGCTGAGTCCTCAGCAGTGGCCCAGGTTCCATTCCAAAAGATAATCTTAAAAAAAAGTTTCCACACATTTTCTTTTCTTAATCAATTAAATATAAAAATGACATAACAAAAAACAAAAGCAAAAACCCCCATAAAATATCTGAATGTAATTCATAGGTAAACACAAAGTATGTTTCAAAACAGCATTCAAAGAGAATAAGAGAACAGGAATAAAAACTTGATAAAAATGGTGGAGACCAAATCCGGAGGTTTCACACATCTAATCGTTAAGCCTTCAGGGACCTTCAGTGGATAATCAGGCCGCTGGTTCACTCCTCTGATCAAATCTGAACTGTCCACCAGGGAGATAAACAACAATGTTGTGACACTGAATAGTGATGACAAACAGTAGAGTTGTCATATCATCTATCCTATTATCTCAGTTTGGGTCCTCAGTTTCACTAAAACGTACCTTTGTGTATATCATGGATGTGGTGAAGCTGATGGGCCAGGTAGTTCATCTGCTGTCAGATCAATGCTAATGTAACAAAAAAATGTTGTTAGCATTATTCAAAGGAGTTGATAATCTTAAAGCCTTATAATATAAAAAAATTTACAAAATTTACCAAAGTGGTGTTTCTTCGTCTTGGTTTCCTTTCAGGTTATTGTAGTGTTTCTTCACCTCATCAAGCTCTACTGCAAAGTCTAAAGAACAAAAAAACTTATTGTTGACAACATGTGCACTATTAATCACATTATTGGACAGCCGTTCATATATTTCAATAAAATATTCATAGTATTTCATTATTATCATATTTTTACTTTGAGACATTCATCTTACCTGGGATTGAGTCACCACCTGTGCTGAGTGAAAGTTCAATTGATTTGAACATTGTGTCCCCTAGCGTCATCAGGATTTCCACCTAATTCAACATAAAAAATCTTTATCTCTCATCATAGCACAGCCAAATAGCGTGTAAAAGATGAACTGAATTCTATTTGAATTGACTGTTGAGTGTTGAGAGGGTCTCTCAGACAGGGCAAAATGATTAATAACTACATCATCTTTTGTACATTTTTGTTTAACTCAGAACTGAACTCAGCATTTGTAACAGGGCGTTCAACTAAAAGAAACTTTCAGAATGATTCCTATACCACTTGAATTTGTGTGACATAATTAGAAAATGTGACAAACCTCCAAGTCTCTCAGCTTTTTCAACATTATATCTTTAGCCTGCTGAAACATGGTGTTCTTTGAGTGGTGTACATGCCCCATTATAGTGTCCCTCATGTTTCTCAGCGTGTCTGGTCCTCTAAATGCTTCTGCTTCTATAATAAAACAGAAAATTGTTGACAAATTCATTTTTCAACAATAAGGATTACTTGCTTGCCCTGGGCAAATTAGTGGCTGGCAGATCTAACAACTCCCATGTGCCTGATCAGATATTAACACATCATTGAAAGGTGCTCATGCACACTACTGACTGCGCACTCATGAGACAATGTCAGTGGATAAAGTCATTTATTAGATGAAGCGCAAAATGCACATTTCAATTATCCTGCAAACAACAAATTAAACATGAAAAAAAAAATACACAAAAATGTGTATGATTATATTGTCAGGTTGTATATGCTCTAAGTTCTTCGGTCTTACTTCTATAGCAGTCTTGCATGGCTTCCTCAACTGTCGCTGTCAGACTGTTGTAGATTGCCTTCTTACGCTCTCTGATGATGTTGTTCAAATTTGTCTTAATTTTTTCTTCCTTGAGAGAAAACAAAATGTAGATCAACTTATTTTTAAACAAACTCAAGGTAAAGCTAATCTTTTACCATTTTTCTGAAAGGCGGTCAGTTATTTAAAATGATTTCCACAGCAGGACCTGTAGCTCTTATAGTTTTTATCTGCATTGCAAACAACATTTACTATATTGATAGAATTCTTTATACACAGTGTATACTGCATGAATTTGATAACACCTGTATATATATATGTGTGTGTGTGTGTGTGTGTGTGTGTGTGTGTGTGTGCGTGTGTTCTTCAGTGTTTGGTCATAAGACTCTTCAACTACATTTTCCCTGAACTGTACAAATAACTTCACAACGCTAACAGACAGGATGTATTGTGCTCATATTTTACCTCTGTCTTGAGAAATACCAGTTGCAGTTCAGCATCTTTGTACTTCTGAATCAGACTCTCTGTGCCAAGTGAAAATGTATCGATGACCCCGTTGAATGGCCCACAATTCCTTTCATTTCTGAAACATGTTCATCAGGTGAAAGTAATCAGCATACATGTACTACACAACAATTTGTATATCTGCTTAGTGAAGAATCTTATATATATACAAAACAAAGAGTTATATGTCCTCATTTGATTATTTATTACGGGAAGGTCTTCTTGAAATCCTCATCGACGCTGTCAGTCAGACCTGAAGCTAACCTGCCATTGAGATTTGTTTGTTTTCCTTTTTTGGGTTTGTGAATGCCACCGTTCTTAACTAAACTTTTCAGTCTCCCGTGGAAGCCACGACCTGATGTCCTAGGCTGAAACAAGAACAGAAAAAATGTAGACACAATTAACATACTGATGACATACAAAATCAGTTAAATTGATGTAAATATGATTAAAATGCATACAGGATATAAGGTGGACTTCAAGACTTTTTCACATGAACTTAGGGATTTTTCAACCCCCTCGCTAAGGCATTTTTCAAAAGCCTCATAAGCCTCCTCAATGGGTTTTCTGACTTTATCTAGTTCATCACATATGGTTTTTTCCAGCTCATTGCGCATGTCTGCATTTCTGCCAGCCTGAAATGAAACAAAACATTCAATTAGTAAAGCAATAAAATATTAACAAAACTTCAACATCAGATTAACCTTTCTTGATCTTACCACTCTTCTGGACCCTTGAATCAGAGAGAGAATCCCATAAGCCCCAGAGACATAGTTTAATGTCTGTGAGTGACAGTCATTGAGACTTTGCAGAAATTTCTGAAGTTTGGGTATTTCTGTAAAAAATGCAGTATCCACCTTACTCATATATCAGTGTCATAATCCTATTTGCCCTTACTGTTCATAAAAAGAGGTTAAAGCAAATGAAACAGAATATGTCTTTGAGCTATATGTTTTCTGTTATCCAAAAAGTACTCAAATGGAGACTTCACCTACCAGTGTCCTCTGGTTCAAGACATTTTTTCTTTTTAAACTCTTTGGAACTCACTGTGAACACTTCAAAACAGTCATCATTGAAATGTTTCTGGAAAAAAAAACCGAATGGTTTTAAGGCTGACTTTTGTGACAACTTTTGTGTTAGAGTTTTCTGTGAATCTATAAAACTCACCTTGACCTTGTGGAGTTTTCTGAATTGATTTTTCACTTGCTCCTTGGCTTGCATGTTTCTTTTAAATATGAGAGCACGAACATCAGCTGCTGAACTGTAAGAGAAGTTCAGACAGTATTTGGAGCTCTAAAACCCAAAATTCATGAATTTTTTGAATACTTTCCTCTCAGAAAGTCAAAACTGTCTTATGTTAATCTTGTACCTGTTAATAATTTATTAACAGTGAAAAGGGAAACACTTAATTTTACAGATTTGTGATTTTATGGGAAGTTTTCTAGAAAGATTTATCTATCTACCTTTGTTATCAATATAGAAAAAATAAACAAAGTAGGAAACATTTCAATGAAGTTAGTTGGGTTGATTTCATAAGCAGTTGTTGACTTGTAAAGGATGTAGAAACATCTCAGTTTAAAGCAAATTAAGTTCTAAATGCCCCTCCTTGAACCGCCACCTTAATGTGGTGGAGGGGTTTGAGCACCTGAATGATCCTAGGAGCGATGTTGTTGGGGGCTTAATGCCCCTGGTAGGGTTTCCCAAGGCAAACAGGTCCTAGGTGACAGGTCTGATTAAGAGCAATTCAGAAGCCTCTAATGAATAATTTAACAAGGACATGTACATCGTCCGGATTGGCATTGCAGGGGCACCACCCTGGAGCCAGGCCTGGGACTGGGGCTTGCAGGCAAATGCCTGGTGGCTGGGACACGATCAGGCACAGCCCAAATAGGCGACATGGGTCCACCCACCCATAGGCCCACAGCCAGCGGGAGGGTTCAGAAGGGGCCAGTGCAATGTGGTGCACGTGGCACCAGGACACCCTAGGCTGAAGGTCAATGATCAACTTTGTGGTCGTGTCATCTGGCCTTCCGCCGTGTGTCTTAGACACTCAAGTGAAGAGAGGGGGTGAGCTGTCAACCGATCACCACCTGGTGGTGAATTGGATTCACTGGGGGAGGAGGAAGCCAGATACACTTGACAGGCCCAAACGTACTGTGAGGATCTGCTGGGAACTGGCGGAATCCTCTGTCAGAGGGGTCTTCAACTCACAACTCCAGGAGAACTTTGACCAGATCCCGAGGGAGGCTGAGGACATTAAGCCCGAGTTGACCATGTTCTCCGCCTCCATTGTGGAAGCTGCTGTAGGGAGCTGTGATCATATGGTCTCTGGTGCCTGTCGTGGCGGAAACCCCAAAACCCGGTGGTTTGTACACGTCCTTGTTAACTCAGGTTTTCGAAGGGTTCAGAGAGGACTTGACTGGGGACGTTGTCAGACGGTGGAAGGAATACTTCAAGGATCTCCTCAATCCTGCTGAGGACGTCTTCCGTCATGGAAGCAGAAACTGGGGACCAAGAGGCTGATCCATTCATCACCCAAACCGAAGTCACTGAGGTAGTTGGGAAGCTCCTCAGTGGCATAGCACCGAGGGTGGATGAGATCCATCCTGAATACCGCAAGTCTCTGGATGTTGTGGGGCTGTCTTGATCTGACACGCCCCTGCAACACTGCGTGGCATTTGGGGACGGTGCCCCTGGACTTGCAGACCGGGGTGGTGTACTGCTGAGTTTCACATTTTTTAAGTAAATGACAAAATTTTTTTTGTTTTAATGTTGTAATTACTTACCGATCATGAAAATCCCCAGTAATATCGGACTTGGTGCAGATAAAGTGAATGTACTGACACTCGCCAGCATTTCCCATTATGCTGCAGGCACTTTCCAGAATCTCCCAGGCTTCTCTCTCTGCTGTTGCTCGATTAATTTCAGTCACAACCCACACAGTTGAACAGCTTCCAACAACCTGAAGGGGCATAATAACAAGATAATTAGAAATTATAGGTTTGTAACATTATGATGTAACAGTTTCCAGATAAAACAGTGACAATAAATGTGAATAAATTACCCCTTTCCACATTTCATCCCTGCTCTTGTTACGATCCCCATTTCCAGGAAGATCTACAAGCGTGATGTGCTGTAGAAGATCGTTATTGGGCACTCTGACAGTGACACACTTCACTAGTGGCCAATACCACCTCTTTACTTCTTTACCTCCGCCCTCTCCTGAGTCACTTCTTGTGTATTTTATGAACTTTGCAGAAAGTTCTTCTGCCTGCAACAAGGAATAAAACGACAGATCAAGACCACTCTTTTCACATACTAATTTTACTTGAACATTTGTTGAACAACCACTGAACTAAACCAAAGTGGTTTGGCCAGGTGGTATGTAACTTACATAAACATCAATGACTGAAATTTTACAATAAATTCTTTTACTCACAGATTCGCATGTCAAAATTTTGCTCTTGGATGTGAGAAATTCTGGAATTTCTCTGAAGTATTTGTTCTCCATGAGGTTTTCAGGGGATTTCCCTCTCCATTCTTCTCCATACACAGCTGTCAACTTTTCAACAGTGTCATGATCACTGTCATCATCCTCATCGTTTTCCTGTTCTGCATTATCTCTAAGGAAATTAAACAAGGACCACAACTCGTCTTTCCACTCCTGAAAAAAATATTTAGATTTAATTTATTATTTAGATGGGATGTAATGTATGCATTTTATGTATTTTTGGAGCTACGTTGCAACTTGGAAAGATTTAAGTAAACCAACCTCTTTTTTAATGAACTCAATTTCTCCCTCATACTTTTGGCTCTGCATGTTAGCCTCCACTTTAATCACAACTGTGGTACATGCACTGATGCTTCCAGAGGGCAAAAGATTATTCTCTCCAATGATGGCATTGATCAAAGAGCTCTTTCCTGCCCCAGTTTTACCAAAGACACCGACCATCTCCCTCTTGTCTGTCTCCAAATCGCTGATCTTAGTCCTGTTGAGAAAGATTTTAAATAGGGGTTAACTGATTATCTTATTTCCTGAATTAATTAAGACTTTCTTCAAAGTAAAAAATATGGCTGAAAGAGCAACTGTGTCACACTGCTCAATTCCATTCACTTCCAAGGAAAATTTGCCTATTTACCTTATGGCCATGTACAAGCAAAATGAAGACTGTCTTGGCACTACAGGCCAGCGAAAAAAGTCCATATGATAAGGAATGAACATAAGAGATTCAATACTTACTTCAAGAACCTATTGAGCTTGTTGTCTTGATTAGGCAGTCTCTTGTAAACACATTTCATGATGTGTTTTACATCATCCAGTATGATCTTTTCTGTCAGAGCAAAAACAAAAAACTATTCAACCGGAACCATGAACTAGTGTCTCCAGTAAGCAGTCATACACACTGCGATGTCTTGTTATGCAATATAAAAGAAAAATAATGTTAAGTGTGAGAGTCGTTTTATCAATTTAGGATCCTTCATAGTGTATCATCAGGCTCATACCGTTACCACGTTCAACCTAATAATCAGGATTTAAAACATCACCCAGTGAAAGGCCATGGTTAAACTTATTTAATTAGTACCAGAAGCATCCAGCTTGTGAAGTGATAGGATGTTGAGTGTCTGGGACGTTCTCATAATGTCTTAGATGAGAAAGTGTATTTTTTGTGGCCAAGACTTAGAATCACACAATTGCCATACCAGTATAAATGTCATGACATAAAACCATTTTAACCGTAAAGTGGGTTGCAATTGTATAGAAAGTAATATAAATACCTGTGTATGATTCTGACTTAGTTTCACGTTGTCGTTTAGTTGGTGACTGCCATTTGTTCTTGTCCAGAACTTCTGACTTCCTCTTTCCTTATTGGTTTTTTTAAGCAAGAAAGAAGCCAGAAAGAAATTTAAGGTGCCTGTCCTTTGGATCTTATTGTATTAGGATCTCAATATAGTCAAAGCAGGATATTACTGCCTTGAATTTTTGTGATGAACGCCACATGTAATCGATAAAATACTGCAGATCTCACCTGTATTGCTTGTGTCACTGGTGGATGGCCAAACCTGAAGATAAGCATGAAGACTTGAATCTTAAAACAGTATTTGATCAAGAAATTATATTCACACAGACTTTTTCCTCGAAGCCTAAACAAACATCTTCACAATTCACAGAACAACAGAACATATACATATATTATCTTTGATGAGCCTGGCAAAACCCTGAGGTGTGGACTCTAGAAAAGGGCTAACAGGTGATCACAGTAGCATCCTCTTGTTCTTCCGTTCTTCAGCACTGTGATCACTTGAATCACTTATTCGGAAAAACATGATTACATTCTAAGTAAATGGGATCCTTACTTGAGCAGAACTGGCTGCTTCTTCTTCCTGCAGATAAAGGTAAGTACAAATCCAGGTAAATTTTTGAGTAGACATTGAAAATATTAACCATATGACTGTAATAAATAGCTTGGATTGTATCTGTATGATTTTAACTATATGAAACTGTATTCCACTTACTTGAGCAGGAAAATCAGCTGTTTCCTGATTTGACATGTTTAGTTCTTTCTATTGAAGAAAGACAACGGTTACAAATTATCCTTTGTCTGAAGACACCATTAAAACTTGCTGATGCTTCTGTTCATTATAAATCCATATATCTACATAAGTGAGATTTATGTATGCACTGTATTTGTGTAAAGTAACCTCACAGTGCAGAACATTACCTTTAACAACAGGAGGTTTTTCTTAAATCTTGCCCTTGGTCCCATTGTTGGCATCAACTTATCAATGTCTTTTTCCTCAAGGCAGTATAAGCTTTCTTCATCAATGCCTTCATCTGTAATTAATAATTATAATAATTGTAATTAGCATTGCTGCAGTAATGTCTGTAATAAAAGCGACAGAGGATTTTTAGAGCATTAAAGCCTCACACAGCCAATAGTGTGGTTGTGTGAGCTGAATGCATATTGCCTTAACTGTATTTTACCAATTTGTCATTTTTCAGCCTTGATTTCAGTATTGCTTGAGCAGAGCTCTTCAACTCAGTAATGAACCAGAAGCTGATGAGCAGCAGTTACTCCCAACGTCTGAACCATAAGTGCTTTAGTCCTCCAAACACAGACAATAGTTGCGAGAATCTATCGAAGCTGATTACCTTCAAACTTTTGTATCCAGTCGCTGAGACGCCACTCATTCAACTTGTTACGAACAAACTCATCCATGATCAAAAACAGCAACTAGAAGGTAAACAAATATTTTTTGAGGCACTTATGATCAAATAAATACTCTATAATTGAGGGAAAACAAGCATGAAGCTGATAATGGGAGACAAGTGTCCATAGCAAGGAATTAGGAAACACAGGGCTCAAATAGGGCACATTTATTAGGGCACAAATAAATGACCGTCTGTAATTTCTTCCTAGCAGAGTGTGCTGTGTACTTACCTGTGCGCACACTTTAGACAGACATTTACAGCAAATGTAAGTGTTACGTAAAGACAAAAGTGGGATGTACAATTACCTAAATAACCGAGTGCTTAAATAATACTTTTTCCTGGTATTTACAGTGTAAATGCAGTGTGTGCCAGTCAGTAACCAATGCTGTTGTTGCGTGGTTTTTACTCAGGATCGGGGCACGCGAGCAGTTCGGTCATGACGGGAATCCACAAACACAATCCACAACATCAAACTAACAACTTCTTATTTGATGTATTTTAGCTGCTCTCTTTTCTCAGTTTTATGCTGTTGTTGCCTGCTTCGTAAAAGTGGGTCACAAATGCAGCACTAGACTGGCTTGGCCTTATGTTATTGTGATATGTCAAATACAGTACAGAAATATTAACAATTTATCCAATTTAATGTGCAAATTCAAAGTTTGGATACTGGCAGCTTCTAATTTAGGAATATTATATCCAAATTTTAAAAAGGCCTGTTTTAGGCACTGTGAGATTTGCAGAAGAAAACAAAGATTAACAACACATTAATTCGTTTGGCTTAGCAAATTTATCAGTAACTTAGAGTAGTTTTAGAAAATGACTAAGCAAGGGACTTATTGTCCCAATCTTGTCTCATCTTGTCTTCCTCCACTTATCCAAATCCAGGTATTGGGAGTGGCGGTCTCAGCAGAGAATACCAGACTGTGGTCGTAAGCCTTCTCCAAATCCACAAAACACATGTGGACTGGTTGGGGAAACTCCCATGATCAATCCAGCACCCTTGCGAGGCTTTAGAGCTGGGACGGAGAACCAGGCAGGGCACACTTGTCCTTGATTTTACCTTTCGTTGAGGTCTCTGTGAACTGCACTTTGTCTCACCCTTCCCCCAGGACCAATTTGTCTTGGGAGATCCTACCAGGAGCAAATTGCCCAGACAATAGAGCTTCTGGGATCATTAAAATGGTAAATACATTAAAAATTAACATTTGGAGGTTGTTAATTTTGGTTTTGTTTTTGTTTGTTGTTTAATATCACAACAGAAAAGCCTTCTTGAACTTAAATCAATCGCATTAAATTGTATCTTTGTTTTACTCCAGACTGCCTGGAACCACTTTCAGTTTTGTTTCAAAGGAAGTACTGGGATTAAGCCAGACATTGTGGTATGAAAGTAACAAGAAGATTGAAAATAGCAGAACCACAGTTTGCAAGCAGAGGTGCTCCCTGAAGGTATTTCAGATACTAAATATACTTACACTGTGTAAATAATTAATCTATAATAATGACAGAGATATTTATACAAAATAATGACAAAATAGCAAAGTAAGTTTCTACATCATCTCAAGGTTTAAGGTAGTGTCTCGGTAATATCCTCACCCTTGAATTTAATTGAATTTAATTGAATTTTATTTCATGCATTTTTGTTAAAGTACTTACATTTAGCGTGCTCTTCTTCAGTGCACACAACGCAACTTCCAATACTTTATCTAACCTTTGCTCCGCCTCTCACCCCGCACGCTCCTCTCTGCCCATAAAATCATATTCAGAACATTATCTGCCCATAAAAACACACTGAGGGCGTATACGTGCAAGAACAAGATGGCGGCGCAGTGAACAACAAGATGGTGGCTCGGGTGCACGCAGCGGCTCGAGGCTCTTGGCTTTTTGTGTTTGTATTCGTGTTTTTGTTTGTGTTTTCATCACTTGACGCTTTAATTCAGTATGAAAGGGCTGAATTGTGGGAATTGGGGAAAACTCCGGACTGTTTGCACCTCCAAAGCTGGATTTTATCCCATCAGAACTGCAGCGGACCACAGAGGCTCTTGCCACCCCCCCTCTGTGGCCTCGGAGACGGAGGACACAACGTAAACAAAAGCGGGGCAAGCGGAGCGGGCTGCGTGCTAGGTTACATGCTAAGCCACACAGACCGACTCTGCCCAGTCTCCTGCTCGCCAACAGCAGGTCACTCGTCAACAAACTGGACGAGATTCGTTTGAGGATCGTCTCACGTAAGACGGACAGCTGTGTGGAGATCTTCACCGAGACCTTGCTGGATAAAAACATCCCCGATGCAGCGGTGGAGCTAGCGGGCGCTCGCTGTTCCATGCCGACAGAACTGCAGCTTCAGGCAAGACCAAAGGCGGAGGTTTGGCGCTGTACATTCACAACTCGTGCTGTACAGCAACAAACACAATAGGAACTTTCTGTTCCCCCCGATTTGGAATATCTTGCAGTGAAGTGCAGACCGTTTAAACTGGTTAGAGAAGTCAGCTCTGTTATGATCATAGCGATCTACATACCACCGAGGGCTAGCGCTAGAGGAGCTACACTGCCTGATTAGCAGCCAAATGGACGCTAATCCAGAGGCGACTGTGATCGTGGCTGGGGACTTTAACCATGTGGTTTTAAAAGCTGTTCTCCCAAATTCCACAAATTCATCAACTTTACGACCAGAGACTACAATATACTGGACCAAGTCTATTGCAACATTCCTTGGGCATACAAGCTAGCAGCTCCTCACTTAGGCATGTCTGACCACATCTCTGTGGAACTGATCCCTGCCTACAGACCTCTGATTTGCAGGACCAAACCCACCACCAGAACCATCCAGGTTTGGACTGAGGAGGCTCTTCGTGGAGGGCACAGTGTGGCCCCTGCCAAAAGCCCAGAATGTAGCCTATAGGTCAGGAGATAGGCTGGTTTACAGCAGGGCCCGGAAAGAACTGAAAAAGAGAATCCAGCTGGCAAAACACAGATACAGGCAGCGCATTAAGGAGCACTTCAATGACATCGATCCACGTAACATGTGGAAAGGCATCAGGACCATCACGAACTATAAGCACAATGACCAGCAGGTCAGCCACGACCCGACTTTGAATGACACCTTGAACAGCTTCTTTGCACACTTCGACTCTCCAAGCAGCAGAAGAACTGGCCATCTTCCTCAGCCAGTGGTGCAGCAGCAGCCTCTCATCCTGCAGCTGCAGCAAGTGACCTTTGCCTTGAGGAGAATTAACATCAACAAGGCTGGAGGTCCAGACAAATTGTCTGAGGTCATGTGCTGACCAACTGGCAGAAGTCTTTCTGGACATCTTCAACCTGTCTATGCAGCTGTCCACGGTCCCTGTATGCCTGAAGTCCTCCATCATTGTGCCTGTGCCCAAGAAATCAATCACAACCTGCCTCAACGACTACCGACCTGTCGCTCTGACCCCGGTTATCATGAAGTGCTTCAAGAGGATCCTCCTGAGATACGCCAAGGACGCCATCCCCGCTGGCCTGGACAGTTTGCAGTTTGCCTACAGGGAGAACTGTTCTACTGAGGATACTGTCTCGTTAGCACTTCACACAGCCCCAACTCACCTGCATCTCTTTGTGTCTATTTCTATCTATTTGTGAACTTCAGCTCAGCCTTCAGCACCGTTTAACTGGATATGCTGGCCCTGAAGCTCCACAACCTGGGTTTGTCAACTTCACTCTGCTTGTGGATCAGGGATTTCCACACCAACAGTCCCCAGGTAGTGAGGATAAGGGTGTCTACATCTGCTCCACTGATCCTCAACACTGGCACGCCGCGAGGTTGTGTGCTCAGAATCAGAATCAGAATTCCTTTATTAATCCCTGGAGGCCTGCCCTATTCACCCTCTTCACCCACCCCACAACCATGGTCATTAAGTTTGCGGACGACACCACCCTAGTGGGTCTCATATCTAACAATGATGAGACCCACTACAGAGACGAAGTCCAGAATCTCACACAGTGGTGTTCCAGGAACAACCTCATCCTGAACACCAGCAAGACCAAGGAGGTCATAGTGGATTACAGGAGGTCCAGGAAGACGGCACACGCTCCCGTCTGTATACTTGGGGAACCAGTGGAGCGGGTGGGAACATTAAGTTCCTGGGCATCCACATTTCCTCTGACCTCTCCTGGTCAGTGAACACTTCACACCTGGCAAAAAAGGCCCAACAACGGCTTTTCTTTCTCAGGAAGTTGAAGCGGACTGGACTTTCTTCTCAGCTGCTTGCAAACTTTTACAGGGCCACAACTGAAAGCATCCTGTGTCTCAGTGTGACTGTGGTATTGCAGTTGCACAGCACAGGACAGGAAGGACTTAGCCGGAGTAATGAAGACAGCACAGGGGATTGTGGGCTGCCGTCTACCGGATCTGGACTCAGTTTACACTGCCTGAGTCCAAAAGAAGGCCAGACGTATTGCTACAGATCCCACCCACCCGGGCAACAAACTGTTTGTAGCGCTTTAAGCGGTACATGAACATTAAAACAAGCACAAACAGACTCAGGGACAGCTTCTTCCCCAGAGCTGTAAAAGCAATAATCCCCCTGCAGTGAAACGCTCACGTCCCACCCCCTTACAGGACTTCACACATGCACCCTTCCCCTTCTAGCCACATACACACACCTTCTCACACACACACAATCAAACACTCACAGCATACCATAGACTGGCACTAAGTGCACTTTATTTACTTTACTTTGTATTTTATATTTTTCTTAAGTGTTTTTTATTTATTCATTTCTAATTTTTCTGCTGCTATTTATACGTGTGCATTTAAGCCAAGAATCTGTACAAAATTTTGTTATGCTTGCATAATGACAATAAAGACTCTTGAATCTTGAATCTTGAACAGGCACACTTAGCAGCAAGTACACACACTTTGCTGTGGTGGAATATTAAGATCATTTACAGGTGAAGCTATTTACTAATAACTTCTATGTACTAATATAAAAATACCAAATAAGTTAAAGCTGCAGTTAAAATCTTGTTCAAGTATAAAACTATCATCTGCAAAATGTAGGCCACTTAACATATAAAAGTAAATGTACATGTGAGAGGTAGATCAAAATCCCATTGTGAAACATAGTGGGGGGTAGAAATATAAAAAATGTAAATGGAAAATAACATTAAAAGGAAATAGCCTCACCTCAAAATACTGTACTTACATACTGTACATTGGTAAATATACTTGGTTATTTTCCACCTTTGTCAGGAAGATAGGATGATGGAATAAGAACTCGTTGGTGGTGAACTGGTGCCTCTCACTGGTTGTTTGGGGTGCTTGCGTTGTAAGGGTGGAGCTGCGGAGACAGCATGATCCTCCCACTCGAACATCAGAGTGAAGAGTATACATATACAGTATATCATTAAGATTATGAGAGTTAAATAAGTGTATAGAAAAACCTGTTATGTAATATATATAACATCTATATATCTATATATATATATAGATTATGGCACATGACTCTCTGGGCCAACAGCAATGGAATACATATAGAACTATAGATATATATATAAAACATATAGACAATCCAGTGGAAAAAGGCCAATGCAAGAGAGAAATTTTTACAGGTAACTGTATGATATATGGTGTTGTATATGATAGACAATGGTTGCCAAAAGCCTGAGAATGGGTATAATGGCTTTTTAGGGCTTTTTTGTTGAAAACAGCTGCCTGGTGCAGTAAAAAAAGCTGACAGCAGTATGAGGAAACCAAACAGTAAAATTGTGGGACAGACAGCTTGACACCAAGCTGAAACAAAATGTAAAGAAGCTGCAAAATAAAAGCTCTCAGTTATTGAATAAATACTTTGCTTTTACTGTCTACTGTACTACTAAATCAAGTGTGCAGTATGTGCAATGTATGTATACTTTTCTGAGCTCCATCATTTAGCATTCTTGATAAAATTATGGCACCCAACCAGTTGTGGACATGTGGGACACGTAACAGAATCATGTTATCATTATAATATCATTAATAATATCATTCTGTTATTCTTGCTGTGAACACCAGAGGGCTGTATAAGTCAATGTTTTGAACGTGTGTTTTCAAATATCCCTACAGTGCATATGTAACATTTGAACGAGGAAGCAGTTGGAGTGTCTGTGATTTATCCTGAAAGCTTTATTTGTATTCCTGTATTTAAATCTATCATCATATTTATGAAGTCCTGTGTCAGCATGGAAAAAAAGGAATTCTTCAGCAGTTAATAATACAGCTTGGTACCACCAAAGTAATGATATGATAATAAATGTAATTATTATTTACTAAGTGAAGTACCCAAGTACTTACTTACATCAGTTAAACATACATATTTATTGTGTAATGCGCAGGCACGCGTCTCAGCCTGCATAGAAAACACAAGTTTTCTCTCAACATCTAACTTTAAGAACCATAAGAACTCATCAGAAATGAAGGATACTTTACTAAAAGTGCAGTCTCTAAAACATATAGTCTTTAATCTCACCTACCTTATAACAAAATCTCCTCTCCTCAGGGAAGATATCAACCAGAGGTAATTTACCTGTAAATAAGTGTGTTCACAGATCTTTGATCTTCGTTTGCCTTCAGTAGTTCAAGTTTACACTATGAAACAACAGGCAGACAAACTTAGCAACTAACTGGGCAATTCAGAGCTAAAAGGGAGCAAATGTTAAACTTACAAAATGAGCAACTCAAATTAATGCCAAATTCCTTTGTGTGCTGAATGTGTAAATCAGCGACTGCTGACTAATTAAACTAAATTCTGCATATCAACTGGAAAGGTAACACCAGTGTTTACAGCTTGTTTCCGCTTATTACAGATTTAAGGAACACTGTGACAATCTTTAAATGAGCGCCTCTGTTCACCTGCCTCCAGAGCCAAGCCCAGCTGACCAGACCTTTCCATGACCCCGGTCAGTGGTGACAGCTGAACCCAGTCTCAACTGAACAACACACCAATGGACTAAACAACAGTTCCTTCAAGACCACGTCCCTCGAGACAAACAGGCACTCAGACAGGGTCTTGAGCAGGTCTTGACTCAGAACTAGCCACCCAGGTGTGCCCAGCTCACCCCAGCACAACTACTCTTCTATTTAGCACTTGTTTACCTCACTTTACCTCATTTCCCTGGTCTATATTTGTGGTCATGCTGAGTAATTGGGGGATTTTCCTGTTGACAGGTAAATTGTCAAACATTAGAAAATCCAGAAAAACAGATTAGTGGTCACCCTGACTCTGCTGATGTAAGAATTAATAGACAATTTTAAAAAAAGAATAACATCTCACCAGAGCACCTGTAGACTTCAGCCAAAACTAGGCATATGGTCAGTCTGCAGGGCATTTGTTCTTGAGTACAGATGTGTACTTGTGTGTGTCTTTGTGCCATGCACAGGTACTTCCTCTGCCCAGAAAGGGTCATGTTCAGGGCATGATCCGTAAGAGGGCCTGTAACCAGTAAGAAACTAAACCTGACCTTAATGCTGATTTTTATCTTGTTAAAAACCTTTTATTATTCTCATCTTGTATTTCCCAAGAGGTTCACTACAAACCACCTCACCATAACTAATACCGCTGCATTTATCATCACCTATAAAGTATACTAATTAAAGTCTCGCAGTACTCCACACACAGAGGTATGAAAGTGAGTGCACACACTCACTCGGCTAGTTTACCGAAGCATGTGAATTACAGTATTGTTCGTGGTGCCCTTGAAATGTCCTCAGCACTGCTTTCAGGTCTACAGAGTTGTTTAACTTCGTGTGGAAAAAGACACCAACAGCACCTGCCATGCAGTGCTCTGCAAATATAAAGAATCTGATTAACGAACAAAACTTAAAAGAATTGTTGAAAATCTACTTAATCATAGCCAGAAATTGTCTTGCTATATTTTCTCAATCTTTGTGATGGGTTTTAAATTCAAAACAGAGATTGGTTTTTAAAAAGGCCTTTATTTCAGATGGATTACCATGAAATTTTGCACATTTATTCATGGCTGAATCCAACTGATCCTGACTTTTCCCTCCACCACGTATGTAAGTAACTACCGGATAGATTGCCACAATATCTGATACACACTTCCATGTACACCCCAGGTTGACGTGTGATAACTTTATTTATCCGTTGTCTTTACCTGTACTAACATAGTCAGGTTTTAATTTCAATACTTAGGTTTTGGTTTTTGACAAACTATGCACATTACAACGGCAATCCCATCAGCCTCAGCTATACTTTGTGTTTATTGTCAATTAGCAAATGTTAGCATGCAGCTTAGCCAGGTTGTTAGCATGGCCATTTAATCTTGTCTTGCTTTGAGACTGGTGACACCAGAGAAAAACAAAGGAAGATGATAGGCAACAATAATCAAGTATAATAAATAATAAGTAACCGTGGATTGAATATTTTTATTAGGAAAAACGATGTTGCTCTTTGTATCCCTTCCTTCAATATTTGTCTGCTTTGTTATAATTAATCTCTCCTTCCATGGAACGTTTGCTCTTCTCTACCATCATTGTTGCCAAACACATCTCTATGTAGATGTGTGTGTGTGTGCGTGCGCCCCTGTGTATGTACAGGCGCATGGAGTTTGTCAGTATTCTAGCAATGTGTAAACATTCCCTCTGGCCAAGAAAAGCTGTGGTGGTAGTGATGTTGTGCATGTTAATTGGAGGGAAGACAGGCCTCTGCCCAATGTAAAGCGGATGGATTAACTTGGTGTGTATAATTCCAACAAGCCAAGTGGACTGGCACCGTCTCACAGGACGACCTGGGATCTCTTCTAAAGAAACACTGCGGAGGACACCAGTGTGTGTGAGTGAAGCATGTATGGAATGATGCTTCCACAAAGTGAAGGGATCGGTCTAATTCAGGAGGCTTTGACTGAGATTTTGATTATGGGGGAGGTTCAGGACATTTCCTCCTTCCTTACAGTAACATGAGTTGTTACCTGGTAACCAAACACAACCAGTGGCATGCTCAGGATACATTTTAGAAAGAGGAAAAACAGAGGAAAGAAGATATGCCTCTCTCTTTCTCACCCACCCTCAGTTTCAGGCCATAAAAGGCAGGGATGCAGTGTGATGGATGGCAGTGGAGCCTCTGAGTGAACAAGGAGCTGTGGTGCCACTTTACAGAGTCCCTGCAGTTTCTCCATTCAGCTCCATTCACAGATGACAGCACAGGGGGGGAACCACCTCTCCTACTGAGCAAAAACACCACATCCTGCCTGCCAGCCCACCTCCCCACTTCCCTCCCTTGTCCTAAGATCCAGAACCAGTAACACTGCTGTATTTTTATGGTGTTCGACAAACTGCTCCTTAGCAACCAGACCAAAGTCACCCAGAGGCCTCCGTGCCTAACAATGTGCCTGAAATCATTCCTGTTCTTCACGGAAGAGATTCAACTCACTGATGATATCTGTGTACTTTTTCCTCTCATGAAAATCAGGCATGAAGCCCAGCAACTACGCTGTCATGTATTACATTAAATGTTGACCAAAGTTCGTAGTTCTGCAACTTGAAGACCAGAACAAGACAAAGATGAAATGAAAGTCAAGTCTTAAACTATAAAATTGTTTGGGATGACAAGCTTTAGAGAACCATGTTCAGACTAATAATATCTCTCAAAACCCCAATGAAGAGAGACAGCGTTTAGATGACACTAAGACACGTCATAACTGATAGCAGCCTTTTCACCTCTCAAACATATCTTACTTGACAGCCACAAAGTCTTTTTACTCTTCAATCCCACTTACAGCATGTAGAGAATATGAAGTCCTGACCACATCATATAGTACAATTAGGTGAAATATATGGCGTTCATTTTATATAGCACTTTAAACATAAAGGCAAAGTCTTATAGGTCCCAGTCCCCACTTTACATGAAATAAACATATCTTTACTCTAATAAATCTGACTGGGAAAGACTGTATGAGCAGCACTGTTGACAGCCTGGGTTTCTTGGAGTGGAAAAGCTGGTCCTGAAAACAGCCAAGGCGTGCACACATCAGCACACACACATTTACAAATGTTGATGGAGCTGAGGCTGTCCCACAACTCTGTGGGATTCCAGGAAAGTTAGCAACACCCCCCCCTGCTCTTCTTCCATCCCCCCCCTCCTTCCTGCATCAGCCCCTCTTCCCCTCTCCACAGCCAACATCCCACCAGCACTGGTTTCCTCTACATCATCACGAATACAGACAGTTTCCTCTCTTTTCCATATGTTGCATGTCATATTTGGTCTTTTCTGATTGAAGTCTTGTAAAATCACAGCACCAACATCTACACTCCTTCTGTTCCTGCTGGCTATGGGAGTTTCTTTTACAAGATGCTGTTGATTTAATGTTTACCTGTGATATGCTACACAAAAGCTGATAACAGTCATTTGGGGAGCTGTGAAACACTTGTTACCACGCGTTGTGTGTCGGTGTGGCATGTCTGTGGATGTGTCTCCCCAGCGTGGGAGCTCGGACAGTGGGCTCAGCTGCCGCCAGGAGTGGTGAGACAACTTCCATGTCCTCCTCTCTCGCCTGTGATCTCCTCTTTCACCCCACCAGCATGGCTAAGCATGTGGCTTCATAACACATCACACAATTATGACCATCCCAGGGTAATCTTTTAACATTTTCTCACACCCGCTGCTTTCAGATTTTGTTATCGGCTGTCAAGTTCGTACTGTCAGCCCGCATGACACAGTTTAAACAAAATTCCTCTACTGTGGAGGAAATGAATTGAGTGGATTAACACTGGATTATTTCAATAACAGGGTTCAGACACTATACATCCTGTGTTTGGCAGGACATCAGCCCTCGTGTCACATTGCATCACACGGTTGCGATTTGTCTTTATACTTAAACGTCCAGCGTGATGAGGCTTACAAAAGAGCTTTTAGCTTTGAGTTTATAAAGGTAGAGAGGATAGCATCACACCCTTCTCTTCCTGTCTTTCAGTGGCTCAACACTCATCCTGACATCAGTGATCTACAACAGCAACCTGGGCATGACTGTGCCAGACACCCCCACCACCCACCCACTATTGTCTTACCTCCCCTACTTCAAGACAGGATAGAAAAATCTTTTTTTTTTCTCTTTGGCTTTGGGTTTCTGACTTCCCTGAATCTGTCGAGGAGGAATTTTAATTTGTAGCCGTGCTCGAGAGAGTGTGACGGGGAGCACGGAGAGAGAGACAGGTGCTGTGGCGTAGAGTTCCCTCCTCCCAGCTATGGAAATAGACTTGATTGACTGAGCCATATTTATTTTATCTGACACACATTTTAGATTAAATTTTACTTCCCTAAAGCATCCCTAGTTTTACTCTTCTTACTTCTTCACTTCTGATAACCTTACACAACGATACTGTAGGGTATAACAATGTATTGAATGTGGAGTGTCAAAAGGTGGAATCCATTATTTTAGTGGTCTATTTCAACAGTTTAACCATCAATTTTAGTTAATCATTTTATCATTCTTTTCTTACTTTTCTTAATTACTTTCATCTATTTCACATTGCCAAAAGAGAGAAACTATACACAATAAACAAAATTAAAGATGAATTTGACTGATATTTCAAATTTTCTAAAGGTATCGTGATCATACCTATATAATGTTGTTCTAATCACAAATATGTACCTAAGGGTGGTGCTGGAGCAAGTTAGAGGCTCACCAAAGTAATTAGGCTTCTTCCTTACTTAATCCACCGGGCTCTCCTCTTCGCAATGAAGAGTTTCACTGTATTTGTTAAGCTTGTAGCCTCTTCAGGGAATCGTTTGAGTGATGATTTTATTTAGATTTGATTTTGGCACATGAACATGAGGAAGGAATTGCAAAACGGAGAGAAAGGAGTGAAAAGACGGGGGAAAATGACAATTTTCCTTATGAACAGGCTGAATGTGACACGCCATTAAAAAAGGTAAATCAAGCAAAGTGAAAACATACTTTTAGGGAACAAGTTTTAATATTAGTAGTGTAGCTAAGCAAAAGTATTTAAGGGGCCCATTCATACCCTGACCTTTTCTCCTAGTTCTCTCTTGTCATTCCCTCCCTCCAGTCGTTAACACAGAAAACAAATCCAAACTTATTCAGAGTGGGGAAACATAAATGTGGGCATATGGAACTTTACAGCTGAATGGAGCACACAGAAGACAAAGTGTTGGCCTCTGAGTTCTCAGAGAAATCCTTGTTTTATGGGCAAGACTGTGTTTGTATTCATTTGGGGTTTTTAAAACTTTCCAATTTGCCTGGTAAATGTTTTAGGAAAAAATAAATCTTGCTGTGAAGCTTCTAACTATTGAGGGTGGGAGTGGCACTAAGGCCAAGACGACCCAGCTTGAATGCTGTCTCTCACACGTACACACAATATTGACAGCCAAATGGAAAGACAGACAGACAGACACGCACACATACATTTGCATCCATTCACAGACAACATCTTCAGTGCCTCTTCCCACTGGTAGAGAGGTGATAGAGGAGTGCTTGTGTAAAATCTGGTTCAGTTGTGTGTTATATACTGAATTGCAGAAAACCAACATCCTTTCTTATGTTAATGTGGCTTTTATCTCAACAAATATGGAGTGGAAGGAAAGAAATGGACATTGTTTCACGAGAGAGATGGACAGAAAGCAACAAACTAAAGGAGCCCTCAGCCAAATTCTCTATGACCTACAGATGGCGCAAGATAACCAGTCATAAAGTGATGCCTTTGCTTTGACCCATTCTGTGTTAAGGTGCAATCAAAACCGAATGTATGATTCCTGAGTTTGTGTTTGTGTGAATCTGCATGTGTGTGTGTGTGAGGAAGTGTGTGGCTCCCATTACAGTGTCTATGAAGGAAGCTGACCCATAGAGAAAAACACTGACCCTAATATTTTTTAATTAATTTTATTTAAGAGCATTTCTTACACATTTCCACACATTTCCACTGATTGATCTCAAACACACCAATCTCTTCTATGGCACGAAAAAATTAACCAATTTTCCAGTAGGTAGGTGGAGAGATTACCTGAGAAGTAGATCTGAAATGATTAGTCAGTTCATTAATCGATTGGTCAATCAATTCATTGACACTTATTTTAATAATATGTTAATAGTATAAGTGATTTTATTAAATAGAAATGCCACAGGTATGCTGATTCTATATTAAAAGATGTCATCTTGACCTCTCACTCGTAGGCCCACCACTCTCTCGTAGGCCCACCACCCGCGAGAGGGTTCAGAAGGGGCCGGTGCAATGTGGTTTGGGTGGTAGCTGTGAACGGGGATCCCGGCGACCCAAACCCCGGACAAAAACTCTAGCTATGGGAACATGGAATGCCACCTCACTGGGGGGGAAAGAGCCCCCCAGCTTAGCCGCCATGTGTTGGAGTTCTCCCCGGTGAACGAGAGAGTCGTTTCCCTACGCCTTCGGGTTGGGGATAGGTCTCTCACTGTTGTTTCGGCCTATGGGCCAAACAGCAGTGCAGAGTACCCAGCTTTCTTGGAGTCCCTGGGAAGGGTACTGGAATGTGCTCCGACTGGGGACTCCATAGTTCTACTGGGGGACTTCAATGCCCACGTGGGCGACGACAGTGATACCTGGAGGGGCGTGATTGGGAGGAACGGCCTCCCTGATCTGAATCCGAGTGGTGTTCTGTTGTTGGACTTCTGTGCTAGTCACAGTTTGTCCATAACGAACACCATGTTCAAGCATAAGGATGTCCATCGGTGCACATGGCACCAGGACACCCTGGGCCGGAGGTCAATGATCGACTTTGTGGTTGTGTCATCTGGCCTTCGGCCATATGTTTTGGACACTCGGGTGAAGAGAGGGGCTGAGCTGTCCACCGATCACCACCTGGTGGTGAGCTGGATCCGCTGGTGGAGGAGGAAGCCGGACAGACTTGGCAGACCCAAACGTGTTGTGAGGGTCTGCTGGGAACGTCTGGCGGAACCCTCCGTCAGAGGGGTTTTCAACTCACACCTCCGGGAGAACTTTGACCAGATTCCGAGGGAGGCTGGGGACATTGAGTCCGAGTGGACCATGTTTTCCACCTCCATTGTGGAAGCTGCTGCTCGGAGCTGTGGCCGTAAGGTCTCTGGTGCCTGTCGTGGCGGCAATCCCCGAACCCGGTGGTGGACACCGGAAGTAAGGGATGCCGTCAGGCTGATATATATAATCAGCCCAACACTCAAAGATGATGAATTTAAAACTTAAGTGTACTGTATGTTGTTATTTTATGTTATTGTACGTCTACTAGTTTGTCTGCCTTGCGAATGAAATGATACACTTTGATAATATTGTAGTCTAGACAGCACACATCTCTCTACACTTTGCACATAGTGTCTCTGGTAATTACCAGATGATTTTTATCTACCCTGTGTAAGCACATAAAAGCTATATCTGACTTAAGGAGATCCTCTCTTGACAATCTGACTGTACAGTGGCAGTGTTAGTGGAGCCTTGACTGGCTTCACTCGGATCCTCCTCCACAAACAGAAGGAAACCTCAAAGGAAGAGCAGCTGATTGATTCACTTTCCACGCATCCCTTTGCCGAAGAGAGTCAGGGGAAGTCCAGAGGTGCACGAGGAGCTGACTGGAAAACTAAACATGACAGCGCCAGAGGAAGGTAGGGCACGGTTAAAGGACGGAGGGCTGAGGTGTTGGCAAGCATTGAAGACTCCTCAGTAGCTGCACCCATGTAGAAATCCCTCACCCTCCCTGTCCCAAACTCACCACTCGATGTCCTGAAAACACACCAGAACGCCCACAGGTTAGTACTAATATTTGCTGTACCAGTGCAGGCCTCTCTGCCTGTTATTGTGTGGGTGAGCTGACTCCCTGTGGCTGCCTGATTGACTGCCTGGTCACCCCTGCTGTCTTTAAGACTTGATAGATATTGATGTGAACATGAACATGTGAGGCATGAGGAGACAGGTGAGCATACCACAATACTGACCTGCACAATGTCAAACATTTTGGCCCTCTCTTTGCCCCTGTTAAACAGCTGACAGTCTGGCAGGAAACATAGGCAAGGAGGAGAAGGATGACATGCAATAAAGGTCACCACCCTGAGTTGAAGTGGGGATGTCCCGATTTCATGTGTCTTTAACTGTTGGCATGTCACAATGTCCTGAAGGCAAAACTCTTAACATGCCTCTCACCCAGGGCACCCAAAGCCACTGGCTCTCGTCAGGTGTGTTTGGGATGCACCCGAGTCATAAAGCCATGCTCTGTAACTACGAACCCTTCAGTTAATGGCTTATTAGATCAGCTAGCTGACCCAACTACACTGCCAAAAGGATCAGAAATAACAGGACTGAATGGAGCAATTGTAAATGAAAGAGAAAGAGGGAGGGCGGGTAGACACAGCAGTGCATGCATCAAAGTATTCATTTACTATACCCTATCCCACCCCATCCCGAGTGTCACCAACACATAGCCTAAGAAGGCCTCACAGCTCATATGATTAGAGGGGAATTTTTCCATGTTAAAATACCACAAGGTTACGTGGGCCACTTGTTTCTTAGTATATTTTGATTTTGTTTGCTGCACCTCAAACATGATCATGCTCTTGTTGAGCAGATAACATGTGAATGAAAGCTTGCTGTCCTGTAGAGGGGGTTAAATGCCAATGCTAGTTGAGCCCAGCAGCTTCATGCCAGAATCCCAAGCCTATTGAAGTTTATTCAAGCCCTAATTCAACCCTGCCAACAAATATTTCTTAGAGCAAAAAAACAAAAAAAAAAACTGAGAAAGACAGAGAAGCAAGGGCTTGCCAGTGGAGAAGCAGTATGCCCACAGAAGAAAATGCCTCAATATTGGACAGTTCCCAAGAGGGAAATGCACACAGATGTGTTTCTTCTTGTAGTTTGTTACGCAAGTGCCTGAAGTTGTCTTTAGCTGTTTTCTCTCCTGTGGATGAAATTTGTTAGAGGTTCAAAGAGGTCAGTTTCCTGAGGAACAAACACATCTGCAGTGTAAGCCTCACTGGAAATGAGGTGTGCAAGAGCAGGCTACCTGTCTGTATTGCAGATATTGAAGGAAGTGCTAGAGCAGCAATATGTTGAAACAGGGTTTCGTTTTCTCTCTGTCTGTTGATGTTCTCTTCTGTGCCTCATCTTTCATGTCAGACTGTCACTGGCGTCCTGTGGGGTCAAGTGTTGGGTCACGTCAGTGTGGTGCCAAGTGTCCTGGTGTCTCCATTGCTGTAAAGCCCTACTAACGCACACATGTATGTACAAGAAATTTACACACGCAAACAGGCACATACACAAATGCCAGCAGCACGCACACACACAAACACACGTGTGCACACAGACACTGACACACATACACGCACGCACACAAATGTATACTGTAGACTCTATCATGACTCTAGTCTCTTTGCCACCTGATCAATCATCCCAACTGCCATTAGATCTACAGGAGAAGCATTCCTTCCTAACAACTGGAGAAGGGGACGGTGGTGAATGTATGTGTGTGTGTGTGTGTGTGTGTGTGTGTGTGCGGAGGGGGTGGGGGATTGAGACATGAGGGCAAAAATGTCATATCTTAAGTCTAATAAATTTGAAAGGGATACATTTCCACTGTAAGAAAAATGAGCAAACCTAGCATAAGTGAGGGTAACCAACAAAATGAAAACAAGCTTTTTTCATTCCTTTCCCCATCTTGTATCTGCCAGGCTCTGTGAAACATAGCCTGCAAATGTAGGAGGGGAAAAAAAAGTTGAAAAGTTAAGGAGAGAGACCAAAAAAAGCTGCCTCTAGCTCAGGCCGTGTTGATGCATGTTTTGCATCGCACTTGTGCAAAAGTAGTAGAGGAGGTGGTAGTGAAGAGTAAAGTCTCTGTGGATACGGTACTTTATCTCCCCTGCTGTCTATATCTTTCATCCCGTCCCTCCTTCTCCTCGCCTCTCTGCTCTTTGATTTTTCTCTTTCTTCTGTTTGCTGAAAGAGCTGACTGTGCTGCTCTCAGTGAGCGCTCCAAGCGAGTGAGTGTGTGCTGTGCATTGTTCCCTTCTTCTTCAGTATGATGAGAAAGGCTTGAAATAACAATGTCTGGGGGTGGAGAGAGATCCCTCTGTTCTCTGTTTCATCTCTTCTCTCTGTGTTCTCACTTTTTCCAGATGACAGTGATGCTCTCTGCAGATCTCCTGCAGGTGCAGATCTTTAGACCCCCTCTGGGACAAAATGCACATTCATCCTCTTGCACACATACACATACACACACACAAAGTAAGATGTAAGTGTAAAGGTGTTCACAGACGTGTACATGCTCAAACATTCACATAAAAGCTCCAGTGCATGCATATACAGCACAAGTGTGGAAATGAGATAGGAGGCCATCTGCTAAATCAAGCATGCAGTGTGTTTTCCATCCTGTCAGTTAAAACCCTAACACCGTTGTTAACCATCAGGTGGCAAACTAAGCAACCATTCATAACAGCAAAAAACTGAACATGAAAACGCACACAGGTGCACAAGCATGCACACAACTTTAACCTCTCTGATTTAAGGAAAGGACAACTGAATGCACGCCATGATGCTATGTGGACAAGATTATCACAGGATCTGACCTGCTGACCTTGAGGAGGTCATGTGCGAGGCACAGGCTGCAGCCACTGGCCCCACCAACACCAGAATGTCTGACGTCCCAGGAATCTGTGCAGCTACACTCTGCTTGACCACGCAGCACAACACAGCAGTTGGGCGCTCTGCAAGGCGAGTAAAAAAGGGGAAAAACAAAGAAAGGGGAGAGATGGCTTGCTAATGGCAACTCATAATCAGCCATGATAGCAAGTCTGACTCTCTATCGCATTTCAAATGTGTGTCAGTGACTAATTCCTAACACTGTCATATGTTTTGAAACGTAAATTCTGCAATTAAGTTAATGAATAGTCATGGGTAAACCATAGCTTAGGTCGTGCTAAAGATATATGAAATTTAGCTAACTACATGATATACATATCAAAGCTATTAAAGATAAATGGAGGGGTAGAGTTTATACACAGTAGTCTGACTGGCAGAAGCAATATAAGTGTGATTTATTGATTAAAAAAAAATCTCCTAAAAAACATGAACAGCAGCTATAGTGCCATACTGACCTATTTAGATACTTCGAAACAGCTTTGCATGGCCCTCTTCTTATGTTCTCTCATGTTTCACATAATTCGGGTGCAAGTGTAATGTGTGTAGCACATGTGTGTGATACATAGCAGCCATATGGGAGATCTGATATGTAGCTCAAAAGGAATGAGGAAAGTTCTACAGAAAAGAAATGCAGGATTCACTGGGGAAAAGCCTAAGCTAATGTCAAGCCCTGATCTTCTGACTCTCTTGACATCAAATACATACACCCTATCTGAGACATTGATTTCCTACATGTGTATCAGTTTGTTCTGTTTTCTGGCAGGGTCTGTTCAGAGCGGTCTCAGGCCCTTTATGTTGCTCTGCACCATGCTCCACACCCACGGTCTCTGCAGGTGTTTGGCTTTTCATTTAGTAACTTGTGCTCACAAAAAATATCAGACAGCAGATTGCTCTGAGATCTACACTTCAGTCAGTGTTTGTAGTGTCAGGTGACCTCGCAAGTAAAGTTGGCTGAAACTGAAAGCTCTGTAGTGGTTACACATGGTCGGACATACTGCTCTTTATCCCCCAACTGCCTCACCATCTACACCACAAAAATCTTTGCTCTGTGTGTGTGGGTGCGTGCACTGGTATGTACTTAGTATGTGTTGCTCTGTGTGTGAGTAAGCACATGATTGTGTGTATATGGACATAATTGTGTGTATATATCTAACTGTGTTTTTGCAGGAGCTCGCACCAGCCGCAATCACTTTTGATGGATATCTACTCTGGCTTTGGAGAACTGTACGTTTTCCAGTGGGTGACTCATGGGGTTTCTGACGGATGTCTGTACCAATTTACTGCTACTGCCACTGCTGCTGCTCTTGTTCCCCACCCCAAGTGTGTGTATGTGTGAGACTATGAATAAGTGTCCTGTGCATTGGCCGGTTGTGGTTGTAGTTTCCAGCTTCTGCTTATGGACTTTCCACTCTTCTCTTGAGCAGAAGAGACAGAGTAAAAGGAGAGTGGGGCAAACAGAGTCCTTTAATGACACTACACGCACACACGCAACTGAAACTGACTCGGTCAGGTTCTCTATGTGACTCAGCCCCACTGATTCCTGTTGTCAGATTGAGACATGATGATAACTTATATTATTGATCTAATCAAAGATAATTGTGCTTTGAGCAGCATGTCATCGCGTTACACACACTTTTATATAGATTATGTAACTTGACTGTTGGTCTGACTAACGTATGTCTGTAACAAGACATCTGCAGTTGAATCATCAGATAAAACTGCAGCTCTGCAGTTCAGGTATCACATGGGACCTGAACTTTTGAACTTGAGCCCTGGAGTGATAGATTCATTACCTGCAGCACCTTACCTGGAAAAGCTGACTTGGATCGGTTCATTCATTAATTAACTTGACAGAGAGCCTCACAAGCAACTTCAGCGCGTTGATATTCTCAGCTAAGACTTCAAACAAGCAGACATTTATCACTAATCTGTGTTATATATTTACAAGACAAGAAAATAAAGTGAGAAAATTGTACTGTGTGTGGTATACAAGAAATGGGTAAACTTACCACAGTGACAATGTGATATTAAAGAATTTAATCGTGTCTGAATTAACACTTGACAAGCAGGACTTGTCTGTGAAAAAGTTGCACCTTTTGTATGTGTTGTGTGATTGTACATGTGATGAGAGGTATAACCTGTAGTGAATGCAAAGGCTACTTGTACCACACAAGGTAAATGGAAAGACTTAGAAACTTGACCAGTTTTAAAATGATAGAAATCATTTTTTTAATAAAAGAATGTGTCCATATATTGCATCATTTGTTACAGCTGAAGACTGTGATATTGTGATTAAGACTGCATAACTAGTTAGTAAGCACGCAGAGAAGTCTGAACAGTTAATTTAATGGATAAACAACAACATGGTTAAAATTAATGGTGAAAGTAATGGATAAACCTTTGAAGCCTAAATGTACAGTAAAAGTTGAAAACAGTGGAGAGACTCAGCCATCGTTAAATAAATGTAAAATAGTTGAATGGATGAATAGACGTTAAAATGAATTAAGCTAATAGCTTAAATTAACACTGAACTAGCAGATAGACGGTTGAAACAGGGGCAGCACTGCAGAGCCTTAGTCTATGGTCACTGTGACCCACACACACACACACACACACACACTTGTAAACTGAAGGGGAAATCCCCTTCACTGCAGGTAAAACAGTATTTCTTTAGAAACCACAGGGAACTATAACGCTCTAAGGGCATCACATATCTTTGAGCTGAAGTAGTTCTTTGGCTAAAGGGATTTATTTAACCTTAATTAGTTTGGTAGGCCCCAGTCTAATCTAATCCAATCTAGTCTGGCTGAGGAAGGGGTGAATAACCTCATCAAGTTAAAAAAGGACTATACAGTTCAGTTCAACTGCATGACTAATCTCTGACTGTTTCAAACAATCAGAAACTCTTGCTCAAAGCTGTGGCCTGCCAGAAGGATATCCCACCTGGGAATCATTCAGAGATCATGGAAATACAGCTCATCCTTTTAAACACTGCATACTTTTTACATCTTCCCTTTACATCTGCCATTGGCGATTAAATAGCATCGAGAGAATGAGTAAAATATTCTGGCTTTGACACACTTGTGAATGGCCTGACCACCCAGTCAGCTTCTAGGTTTCCCAGTCCATTCTCTCCAGCAAAGAGGTGCCAAATGCCAGTTGGCTGATAACTGTGGATCCAAACGTGAAGTCTTTTATCGAGGATCAACCCTGGGTGGAAGGACTTACTTCAGTTCACACTGTTTTCATCCCTCCCATCCTCATCTGTAAGCGGAGGGGCCTAACACACCACTGTGACTCCTGTCTTCATCACAGGCTATTCTGGGCTGAGGTTAGCCAGGACACCATGTGGCTTCACCCAAATTTAGCTGCCCGCAGTATGCCTGAGTTAAATCATCTGTGTGTGAGTTATGCAAATAATAAATATTCATTAATGGTTCTTCCACAGTTCCTCTGATTCTTCCTCATTATTTTGTGTCAGCTCTGTAATCTCTAAAAGGATTTTACCCTTCTGGACTTCCAGAAATAATCCTAAACTAATATTGACATGTGCTAAAGAAGTGCGCCTGCGGTGGTAGAGTTGGACCAGAGGGCTGTGAAGAGGGTCGTGGAGCCAAGAGCAAACCGCGGGGTTACGCAGAGAGGAGCGAGCGGCTAGCGGAACAACGGTGCATCAAAGACACCGAGATGAACCACCAGCCTTGTCTCCGCTTCTCTCCGCCTCTCACACTCATACCCTATTTTCAGAAAGACCAACATGAGGGCAAAAGCAAAGTCTCCATTATTGTTGTTATCATTTCCAAATACCAATTTTCCAGGCCATAACAAATTTAGGGATTAATGTGTACGCATAGACATGCATGGGCACTTGCGTGTGTGTTTTGTCAAGCAGCACACACCTTTTCATGGATCTCCATGTGTTTACCCAAACTGGTTTAGCTCATGGAGAGTCATATTCTGTCAGTTTTACTGCAACCAGTGGGTCCAGAGCCCCCTGGCTGCTCTGCCCAGTGCTGTGGCTCAGCTTAGGATGGACTTGGCTGGGCATGGTCAATCTGGGCACTGATCCCATCTCCACATTGAGGTGATGAAGGAGGACTCTGTCCCCCACACCCCCACACAAGGCCACAGAGGTGAGGAGGCACCCAGGGGACACGCTGGCTGGCGTCTGAGGCCACATTCACAAAGCTGACAAGACCAGGGTTGGCTGCTCTCAAGGTGATGGTGCCAGGCTGTCTTGCCCACTGCTGCCCACGGCTACTGTGCTCAGCTGTGAAGTGCTCCACAACCACTACAGTATAGTTAGGTCAGCATTTCTCATCTTTACCTGTTCATGTTAGGACTGACATGCAAATCTGTGTCCAGCCTTGTTGAGTTGCTGGAACAATGGAAGGCCAGAGGTTACGATGTCATCTAGATATGATTGTGCATTCAGAGCAGTGCTGCAAAAATGGTCTCCCCTGTTGCAACCTGACAATTTTAAGATTTGGTTCTGTCTAAACTCTGTCACATTCTGCACTCACCCCCACCTTGTTCAGAGAGAGGGCATCTCTGTTCATTTCACTGCTCTCTCAACTTATCCCCGATCTCCAGTCCAATCCTCCGAGTGGGGTCACGCATTTGTTTTGATAACACAGCAGAAAGGTTTAACTGTGCCAGCCTGCCCAGGTGCCGGTGAATAGGGAGCAGCAACAATGGGCCATCAACTGAATGGAGCATCAAAGCCACCACTGATGATTTGATGATGATTGAGGGTCTGTGCATAAGGGTAGGGCCTCCTGCATCAGAAAGCTGTTTGTGAACGAAAAACACCATCATACAGGTTCACCCTGCCTTTGATTTGAGTCTTTAGCTAAGTGCCATAGTGGCGCCGATGTCAGCTGCATCTCACTGATCATTGGGCAGCAGGGTTAACCAGGTGTATTGTCCTGATTTTAATGGCAAACACTAACAAGAGCTGACTGGGGACTTTGGTTGAAATTTTACTGAAGAACAGAGGAGCAGTAGATAAAAGCAGACAGAAAATAAATCTGGTTTTGTTCCCTTTTGTCTTTCAGTTGGTGAACTAAACACTCAATCCAGGCATGACCCACATGACTAGCATAGCTCGCCACCTGTTTCGTGGGAAAGCAATGTTCAAGACAAGAGTTCTCAAATCCAAGGGAGGGATAAAGAGAGAAAAGAAATAAAGAAGAATGGAAAAGTATTTAGTTTGAGCACGCTGGGTGCATACCGGGGCTCAGCTCACAGATTCCAAAGACAAGCTGATGGAAGTGAGCCAGGTTGCCTCACACGGGAGGGGAGGAGATACTAAAGAGAGGACAGAAGAAGATGGAGTAAGAGGGAAAAGTATGAGAAGGGGGTCACTAGTTAGAGGGGGCATTAAAGAGATATTCTCTTTAATCAGGAACCTGCAGGATGCTGATGGACAAGGGACAGTGAGTGATGGAGGGTGATGGTGAGAGGGGAGGCAAGGAGTGACAAAGATAAAGGGGAGTAGCTTTAGGAACACTACAGCTGGAGTACTTCAGCACTCCCCCTCACCCCAATAACCCCTGCCTGCCTTCTGTTTGCCCTCATACCCTACCCCCAGAAAAAATGCCACTGTCTCTCAACTAACGCCCTGAAATGTACTATTGGAAAGAAAAAGATGAATGCAGCAGTTCAGTGGGGGAGCTCAGTGAATTGTTGACCTCGGCTGTGCACTGACAGAGAGGCTTTCAGCGAGGACAGCAGCCAAACAGGGCTGTGCAAGAATTAATAGTTCAGGGAGATGTAATGAGACAGCCATGCCACAAGTGGTTTGTCATGTTCTCTCTACAGTTTCTCTTCATGCTCCCACCATATCTTTATCCCACACGCACACATACACACACACACACACACACACATATGCAAACACATCACAGTCCCAACCCCAGGATCCCAGACTCCAGACTGAGAAAAGACTCAGTGCATGTGTAAAGAACAAGTGAGCCTCTTTGTTCAGTGTCACCGTCATCCTTCAGTCCAGAGGTAACTCACTGACAGACTGCTCAGTCATCAGAAGAGAGATGGATGAAGACACTTTGTACTTTGAAGAGAGACAGAGGGGAAATGGACCGATAGGACCAAGAGATAGCAGATAGCAGGAGAGGATATGTCAGTAAAGAGGTAAAAGAACAGAGATAAGGGACAACATTAGAGAAGATAAAGGAGAGAAGAAAAGGGAGCAACAACATGATTTTGGATTTGTTAAGTTCAGGCCAGAGCAATAGGAGCTACATCCTCCTGAGACACAACGGCATCACAGGCCAGATTACTGTCTCCGCAGTCTCTCAGCTGGACCTCACTGACAACCAATCCCCATCCAGTAGGCTTTGTAACCCAGGCCATGAGAGGGTGGGGCAGGGTCAGGGGTTGGGAGTTATGGGGCTGACAGACAAGAGAGATTGATGCCCGTTGACAAAACTTGAGCCCTTCTCAGTCTCAGCAGCAGACCTGCCTGCTCCCCAGGGGCCAGAGGGGTTCACAGATAGAGATACAATCCCCCATCCCCTTCTCATCCCCAGAGACACACACTGTGACTACCCCCAACTTGCATACACCTAAATGCTATCCCACTTTCCTGTCCCATCTTGTTTGATCATGTTCTAAACTGTAAGAGGAAGCAGCAAAAGGCCTCAGTAAACGGAGAGCTCTGACATATATTTTGTTACATGCGGCCGTGAATTCTTGAGGGGTTGCATGTGGCGTTGCTGTATGTGTGTCCATCAGGCAGAGGAGAACATGGTGTTTCTGGGAGAGGGTAAGATGAAGTGAGTCTAGCGGGTCTAGGTACTTTAGAGGTAAAGTACTACAGTATGAAGTGTCACAGATAGAGTTTCATGGGGGACCAATTCCTTAGACCAAAACAGGTTGTTAAACTCACAAATGGCCTCTCACGGATATTGTTACACACAGACAACCGGCTCAGTGAAGGCAGAGGGGATGGTGAAAATAAGGCAGTAGACAGGTATGCTTTATTGTTTGTTGTGACGTTTGATTATTGTAGCACTTCCTCTTGCGGAAAAAAATCGAAGAGCAGAACGTGTAACATGCACCCCGACCGTGAGTGCAGATTATTTTACTTTCTTCTGTTCTCTCGTCTCCTGTTACATGAAGTCATTCATGCGGAACGTGAGAGCGATCTCCAACCCCTTTGCTCGCTGCGGAGAGAATGTGAAATGCTGGTTGTATACTGTCTGTGGGTATGGACAAAAGTTGCAAAATTTCATCTGTAGGGATGACCAAATAAATAGTGCTCTGTGTGTTTGTGCAGTGGTGAAGATCTAAATGGCAGCCAGCGGAGATTTTTCAGGTCTGTGCTTGTGTATTATGTAACACATGGTTTATTTACACAAACTGACAATTAGTCTGTGCAAGAAAAAAAAAATACCTCAGTTACTTGATTTCCTCATATACATTGTCACGATTTAACAACAAAATGGATCATTTTTTGTTTCTTTTTTTATTCTATGAACAGCTCAGTCCACACCTGAATCATATCTCTCAGCTCTCACATAGGCTTCACTTATTTAATTTGTTTAGCACCATATATATTTATATATTTTGTATTTAAAAGAGGGTATACAAATCATATAGAGTAGGAAAGCTGTTGGATTCAATCGGTGTGAAAGTGGCATATGCAAACATGTAGAGAGATTATATCTTGTCCTGCATTCACATGCTCCTAGGATGGTCCCAGTTCCCTAGCTGGGAGGCCATTCTTCTGCCCTGAATGTGTTCATAAGGTTTTAAGTAGCAAGGTGGACACTATAAAAACGGTATGGTGTATTTTACTGCTCAGAGCATTTGAACAGTATGTTGATAGCTTTTTAAAGTTTAAAGCTTTATATTACAAAGTGATTTTGCCCCAGACATACCACCAGCAACATATATTTCTGGATCCGTACTAAAGATCTCATACAGGTGCACAATACCCTTCAGTTTACAATGCACAAAATCTTTATGCTAGAAAGCCTTTCTAGCAGATATACCATATAGACAAGAGTATTGGGCCACCTGACGATTACACTGACAGGGACCTCAATGACATTGCATTCTAAATACACAGACACTAATATGGAGTTGGTAACCCCTATCCAGCTATAACAGCTTCTATTTTTCTGGGAAGGCTTTCCACAAGATTCAAGTGTTCCTGTGGGGATTTTTGCCCATTCACGCAGTAGAGCATTTGTGAGGTTGGGCACTGATGCTGGATGAAAATGCCTGGCTTGCAATCTCCATTGCAGTCCCAAAAGTGTTTGACACCAAAGTCATTCAGCCATGTCTTTATGGACTTTGCTTTGCGCACTGAGGCGCAGTCATGCTGGAATAGAAAAGGGCCTTCCCCAAACTGTTACCACAAAGTTGGAAGCATATCATTGTCCAAAATGTCTTCATATGCTGAAGCATTAAGATTTCCTTTCAGTGGAAGTAAAGGGCTAAGCCCAATCCCTGAAAAGCAGCCACCATAAAGACTTGTGTGTGGATGCTTTTGTCTATACAATGTAGTTACCATGAGCCACCCCTTTGGTTAGTCACACAAACTATTTGGTTAGGTTTGGAAAAGATGTTTGATGTTTGGTTTCACATGGGAGGCACACCCTGATCTCCAGGGTGAAGGTCCTGTATTTGAACACTCAGCAGTTTCCCGATCATCTCATACTGCTGTGGATGCGTTTACAATTTAAAGCCTGTTGCGTCTCACACAGAAGCTAAAGGGTACCTTCTGCATTTATTTGAGAAGCAGAGAAATGCTTCTATTTGACACCCTGGGAACGAAGACAAGCTAACCCTAACCCTAACCCTAACCCTAACCCTAGTCATTTGACTTTACATCAGCTTGGGCTTTATTACAACTTTGTAATTTTAAAGTCTAATTAATCAAGAAAATAATAGGTTAAACCAGCTGATAATGAAAAACGAATCCTTGGTTATAGTGTAAAATAATAAAACAAAACATATATTGTGTAAAATTTTATGTAACAGTAAGCAGTACAATAGACAATAATATACTACACATCTGAACAAATAAGATGCGTGCATATGATATGTGCTTATGGCTTTAAGTGTTTCGGCAATAAATATCAAAACATATTTGATTCACAAGAGAATTTTGTAAGAAGTTGATTTCCAAAGAAGCAAAGTTATTTCATCCAGCTGGCAGATGTTTTTGGCAGTTTTGAGAGAAGAGTTTAATAAGATACTTTTGCAGCATTATCAAGGTTGAACTAGCTGACCTCCTTCCAGCTCTGGCTGAGCGTACCTGATCAGAAGAACAAGGTGAGGATTAGGTGTAAACAGACAATCACTAGCTGTTTGAAGCCAACCAGGAGGTCATGTTCATGGCCCTGGCCACTTCCACCCTGTTTCCTCCATTGATTGGGAATGTTTATCACATTAGGGAGAGGTCAAGGAGGGAGTCAAGTCAGAGAGGGGCTAGTGGGCTGCCACCCAGGAGTCTGGCTTATGATACTGTCCAGAGCCTGAGAACAAACACGAAAACCTGTTGAGTGGGATTTAGTGGATTCCACAGAGGGTGATTAATTAAATGAAAAGATGCAACGTTTAGAAGAACAAGTAAATGAAGAAAAACAACCAGAAGATTCTAGGATTTCCAATAAAAAGTGATTCCAGTTTTATTGTTCACTGGTACACCTAACACCTACTTCCACCTATCTGTTAACATCCTTAGTCCACCATTAACCTAACCATGTTCAGCTCCTCCTCTGTAATTATGCATTATCAGCCTGGTCTCAGATCAGCAGGATACTCACATGAAGCTTTCATCTCCAAACAGCGACCTAGTTCAGGGTCTTTCCCTGTGACTCGGACATTGCCTTGGCTAAGCCTGTGGCACAAAGACATCCCCCTCATGAATGACAGGGCTGGGACCTCCCCTGTCTCCCCCATTTGACCCCCTTGTTGGCCTAATTGTGTGTAATGCCAGGGCCATGCCCCACCCAACCCCAGCAGGCCCCCAGGCCGCCGCAGCGAGGCCCACGGGCTACAGAGGCCAATTATTTCCTTATTGTTGACACAGACAACCTGACAGTCTCCCTCCCACATAACTCCTGTCCTCCTATGTACTCCTGTGTGTGTCTCGATCTCTCTGTCTCCTTCTCTTCCCATCTTCTCCAGGACCACCTAGGTATTTTCAGGGCCTAATGCACACAGGGGCTGGGTTTTTTTTCATGCTGTGTTGGCAGGATCCTCTCTGTTCTGATCACGCTCTCTGCATACCAGCCGAAAGAGCCATTAACAGTGCCGCCTCAAGGCACGACCATGACGGGAGGGTGTGAGGGGGTTAAAGGTCACTCGCTGCAGAGGCAAAGTCATTTGTTTCCTTCTTGACCCAGAAGGGTTTCACAGAAAAGGTTTTTATAATTATTGTTGTTATTTTCGATTAAAGGGATCTTTCTTGCCAGAATTCTTTCTTTGAAATTTTTTCTTTCATTCTTTCCAATCTGTATTCCTCTTCATGGTTTTGTTTGGAAAAGCTGTGGGATACGTCTCACATGGTGAACTGTGTGTTACGATAACTCGTTGGTTCTGTCTTGTTTTTTTAAAGACATACTTTCTTGGCCATTTTTCTAAAAACAAGACACACAAACACCCGGTCTAGATTTAGGGAATGAGAACCTTGCTTTGCTGTTGTATTTATCTTCCATTTTGAGTAAAGGAGCAGAGTCAGTCACTGGCGATAACAACTGGTCACCACAAAATGCTGTTGCACAAACAAACAAAACAAAACGACTATGAATATATTTTTTTCTTCTTAAAGCGATCAGGGGCAAGGCCAGAGAAGTGGTAAGGGGTCATAACGGTCCCCCAGGAATTCAACAAATCTGCTCCTCCACAGCTCCTCCACACCATTTGTTGGCATTTGTGTCTCTTTAAGTCAGGTGTCCTGCTTCCACATAGGGCCTTTTACATGTCTGTGTCCAGGAGCCACGTGGTCTTATAATTTGTCCATGGCTGTAGATTACTTGGAGTTACAAGTACTTTTTATTTATTACACTGAATAAATAGTGTAAATATTGATTATGTTTATGATTGCCCAAAACCAGAGCTTTATGTTTTCATTTGTCGATCTTAACACATTCTTACTCATTTTACAAATGCATCCCATCATCTAAAAGCATTCATAAGTCTCTGTATGTGACCCTGAAGACAATAGGAGTGAAAAAAAAACAAGTTTTGCTTTGGAAAAACATTACCCTGCATTATATAAACAGTGTGGAGTCAAGGACAGCAAGCTGTAAACTGTAGACCTTTTTCATCTTGAGTTCTGCATGGACACATGCCAAAACCATGGGGAGAAGACAATGACAAGACTGTGAGTGATCGCATTTGTGCGTGTGAGTTCAGATATGCACTTTTCTGCAAGTTGTCAGGTATGGCACGAATGAAGGGACAGAAACGAAAGAGAACTTTGTGATCACACTTCAGTGAGAATGAGGGGGCTTACCAACAAGCACTGAGACACCGTTTAACTGTGTGGGGTTTTTTGTGTGCTAAATGTGTAAATACTAGTGCTCAGCTCTTTGAAAACATATATGAATATTAAGGTGATCAGCAGTAAGGTCCCACCTTTACAGTTTTGGTCGTACCTCAGTCCTGTCCCTCCTTGTTTTTGTGGCTGATCTGGATGGTATTCGGGGCACAGTGCATCTTGACAAAGCTGCCATTATGTGGACCCTCTCACTGTGGTTTTGACCTCTAACTGTGATGTCTGCTGTCAGGCCAAGATGGAGTGTGTGAGTGTGTGTTTGACACATGGTGTGGTATATCTGAATTGATCTCTCTCTGTTCTGCAACCTAAAATGTTCACTCCACTTCTCAGTGTCCACACAATATTCTGTATGTGACAGTTATTGTTCTACGGGGATACAAGTCACACCAGGTGTGTGTGATGTGTGTGACAGGCTGATGATTTAGCACTGCAGGTCTGTGCTTTTTAACAAGTTAGAGGAGCCTGCGCAGACAGATGGATAAGTTGGACCCATGGGAGCCATACAGGCTCCTATAGAGGTCCCTGGGCCTCCTGACTCCTCTCCAGAGATGGTGCTGCAACTGGGAAGTCGGCCCAGGCTGGTGTATGCTGGAGCTGGTCTGTGGTGTGACGAATGGGACACCTGAGCCAAACTGTAACACAGCCAGCGTGGTGGGTCCCCCTAATCACTATGGCTGCCCAACTTCCAGCTTCAGGTTTCAAATTCCAGGGGGTGTGATGGTGGAGCTCTGGCCCAGTGGGACCGAGGTGTCTGGTTTGCTTTAACAACAAACATTTACAGACACTCCCGTGCATACCACTCATTGCCCTACAATACTCATACACAGACCAGAAACGGACAGATGAGCAAATTAACATGTGCTTTCACAGATTCAAACATTCACACAACACGTGCACCTCACACCCAAGGCTCCTGTGCCTCGTAACTGTAACTGTGGTGAAGTTAAAGGGCCAATCACAGCCAAACTGGGTCTCAGACTGGATAAGGACTCCAGGATTTACAAGACTAGCTCTCACCCAGCAGATGGTAGACAACTGGAATTTTGTGAAATACGATCACATATATGCTAGATGATGCCCTTCTAATAAAATGAAATATATGGAGAGAACATACCAGCTGAGCCTCTCTATTCAAATCTCTGACTAGGCTACATTAAAGCACCTATGCAATAACAAATTTTAGGAAGTAGTATTATTAGTCTCTTACATACACAGGTTTCTCATCATCAAATAAATTCCAGCAGAAAATGAAATGGCCAGTGAATAAACATTTCTCTAAATTAGTCATTGACAGTTAAAGTTGGCTTACTTTGTGGTTTAAAGGGGGTGTTTGGATATATGGGGGAAGAACTTGATGCTTAGTGATACAGTGTTCTGTTGACATGGCAAACTATCAGTTTACCATGTTAATTGAACATCTAATAGCTTGTGTAGAGCAGATGGCCTAAGGTGAAACGTGTCCTCCTGCCCCCTCTCTTTGGGTTTTATTTCTGGATCAGCTGGAGGAGGTGGGGTGAGAAGGGGGCAGAGGACGGTCTCTGTGCCCAGGACTATAGCCTCCCTGTTTGGGCACAGGAGACCCACTCCTCCCCTCATCTTTGCCGACATCCACCTCGTCCAAATTTAGGTGAGGGGAAAACTATGCAGAGAGATATTTCAGTAAACTGTGTGTCAATAGTAGTCTGTGCCAAACCAAACTCCATTTGCACTTGTTTCTCTCCTTAATCGCTCATCTAAACAAGCTTGAGGGTTGGTGGGAAAGGAGGAAGAAGGGTAAGGGGGCGGGAGGTGGAAAGGTGAGGAGGCAAGAAAGGGGGAGTGGACTGGGGCTTGCCAAAATAAATGCATGAATGCCGTCTTTGACTGAGTGGCATCTTTGAAGTGAGCTATAATTGCAGGCCTCTTGTCCAGCAGTGGAGCCTGTGGCAAGTCGGGCCCTGGCTGAGCTGAGATGTCTGGCTGCAGCACTGAGGAAACGTCATGGCTTAACAATAAACAATGTCAAGAGGCCTCAGTTCAGTGTGATACAGCATCATGCTTTGGTGGCAGCTGAGTGGAACCACACAAAAGAAAACCAGTTATAGCTTTTATTCATTTGTTGAAGTTCTGAGAAATTCAGATGTTTATAAGCTTTCATTGCAGAGTCATTGAAGTGATAGAAAACCAGTGTAGTTCCACATTCGGTGAACCACCTAGAAATTCCCCTGGCTAGGAGATGACGGCATGTATAACCACTTAAGTACCAAAGCACCATGAGGGCTAAAGAGGATCCTTACAAAGCTCCTTTCACAGCAGCACATATCCAGCCATTAGGTAACATGAAACAGCACTACCTGTGTCTACTGTACTCCTCTGCTCTCCCAGAATGCGTTAAATGTATAAGCATGTGTTTATGTGTTTATGTGCATATACATGGATATGCATGCAACAGGCGGCCTGAAACATGAGAGCCGGACGTGGCGGGATAAAACTCTTTCTGACCACAGTGATGGTTTTCCGCTGGGGGGGTGGGAGGGGCAACAAGGTTACACAGGTGATTAATACATGGCTCCTTGGCTCCTTGATGTCTCATTTAGAAAATGAACCCACCCAACCTCATGATTATTAGACTGACCTCCCTGAAGAATACCTAACACAATACACCTTTCTGCTGCTCTTTTTATACGTTTTTTTTTTTTTTTTAAAGAGGGTGTGTGTTTTTTTTTTTTTCCCCAATGTCCCACGGCAGAACTTGTGAAAAGGGGAAAACCCAGGTTGGTATTGCCATACAGTATGCCTCAGTGTATGCATGACTTTGTATCCCTTTTTAAAACTGGAAAAGTAAATGGAGGAGGGATCAGTTAGGTGTTGTGGGGAGCAGAACTGTACTTTTGGGGTCAGAACTTAAAAAGAGTTTTAGGCTTTTCTCGCCCTTTGATTTATTTTAGTTTATGATGATGAAGAACCTCAACAGCTCACAGTGTGAGAAGGTGAAGATGCTAATTACCTTGAAGCAGCTATTTGATGTTTTCCCAAGTTCAGGCACCATGCCAAATATACATTCCAGGTCCTGCAGATGCAGTGTCCCTCTTTAGCTTGCAGGACTTTTCAAAGTTCTGTGAAATGTAAATCAGTTCCTATCAAACCTTGTTTAATGAGGATTCAGTGTCAACACTTTAGTTATATACTGTCAGTCAGATTTTCTCCATGCATACCAAATGAGTCCTCAATTCATGATGCTTATCTTCACCCGCACAAATGTTTGTCATTCCCTAACCCTCAGCTTAGCGTTACAGCTATCTTTGATGGTTATTCAATGAAACCTTGCCATGCTCACAAATGTCCTTGTGGTCATCTGTACAGTAAATCCAGTCTATTCTGCAACATGCGTCCTCTCCCTGCTGTCTGCAGCAGGCAGATTCCCTCCTTGCATGCAAACCCTGCTGCTGAGTGGAGGAATCCAGGCCCAGGTGGAGGGCTGGCGGGTGAACCTGGCAACCTTCCAAAGCCCCCCCGCCCCTACCCTCATCACCACAGCCAGTTACACATACATAGCCCCTCTCCTCAGAGTACACACACCTGTGCCTGGGTTTGGGCCTCTCTTGGCTGCCAGTCTGAACCCCAGGAACCCCAGAGTTGTTCTGCTGTTTGATCCAACAAAATCGTTTTCTCTCACATTCAGGTGCTGCACACAAAACGCACACCTGCACTAATGATTAAACAGAAATGCACATACATTCACAGTCATGAATAGACTGCGCATTCAGGTTGTGAACTCACTCACATCAGAGACGGCAGCTTGAGTCTGCGAGCTGCGCTAAAGTTTCCTAGAACCTTAAGAACTTGATTTTGACTCTGCTTTATGATTATGATTTTGTTGTGTAAACTGCACCCAGTCAACTGATAAGTTCATGTGAAACAGCTTTTCTCATTTGTTTCTCCTCAATTTTGGTCTTTGCTCTTAGTCCGATAGCCAATTTGTGTATCTAGATCTACATGCTAAAAACATTTTGTCTCCATTTATGCACATAATAAATTATTACACTACTTTTAATGTCAGTGTGGTAAATGGACCTGTTTGGCTACACGCAACTGACAATATCTTTTAAAAAGCAAGTGTCAAGGATCGCCAAGGCTTTCACAATTTTTAGTGCTGCAATATCAGAAATCAAAATGTCGGTGTAAAACCGCCGCAAATTGCCTGCAGAGACAATATGAAGAATGCTGCACCACGGGTTTAAAACTTTATCAGTCATGTGAGAAAATGCAAGCTTTGTGTGACTGGAGGCAGCGTTTGCATATGTCATCAGTGACTGAGAGGTAAAAGGTTAATTTCATAACGCTTACTAACTTAATAAGAACATTGGAGCCAGAGTCAGATTTCTACTGTCCAGGTTCAAGTGCTATGATCAGACACACTGAAGAGCAGCCGTGTGACAAATACCTGCTATGTAATGTATAATACCCACATGAATACTCTTATCAGTGCTGTATAAATGAATGGATACATGGCTCCACACACGAAGTGCTCTGCGCACTCAGCACCCACTTTTCATGCATTTCTTGGTGTAAACCTAATTCTTTTGTGTTGGAAGGGTGGGGTGAAATTAGGGATTAGCGAGGTGGTCTGTAAGCAGAACAAAAGTGAGTTAATGCCCCTTCTTCCCCTCATCCTTCCCCTTATCATAGAACCAGACTCACCTTCCAACCCACACTGATCCACTCAGATGTAAGGGCTGAAATTACAGCAATACAGGCCTCAAATCTCCCTCCATTCTCCACACATGCCAGACAGAGGGGAGGAAAGAATAACAGGCTTCACCGCCTCTGGCCTGCCTTTCTCTCTGCCCGGGCTGATGGCTCAGTCCTACCAACAGATAATCATTACAGCTCATAAAGACATGGAGGAAAGGAGGAAAATCTAGAGGGAGGAAGACAAAGAGAAGAGAGAGAGAGAGAGAGAAGCGATACCACACTGAGCTGAAAGTGGGAGGACAGGAGCAAGGAACAGGCAGAAAATATAATGCAGGGCACAAGTGGGAGTGTGAAAATGAAAACAGGTTGAAATGTTGAGGGGGGGAGAGAAATTACACCAAAAAAAAAAAAAAACTATGAAAGTTGTGGAAGTCTAGTTCAGATAAAACAAAGAGCATGGACCCACAACTGATTATTACCAGAGTATGAGAGGAATGATGAAGAAAGACAGCAACAGAAAGTACAACAAAAGAGACCAATGAAAGTAAGATATGAAAGACAGCAGAGATATGGGAAAGATATACAGGCTGACTAATATATCAAACACAGAAGAAAAAGAAGAAAATGATGACAGAAGACAGAGCTGGATGATGTCCAAGTTAAATGAAAAACACACACTTAAGCTTCATGCTGATCCCACACACCTAGTGTGTCTCTCCAGATCTCTTTCATCTGTAGCTCTGAAGAAACAGCCAGCACACATGAAAATTGTTCAGGTAATAAAAGCGTGGAGGGGTAGTTCCCCAAGTGATCCTCAGCCCGCAGACAGCGTGCAGACAGATATAGAGCCTGCGAAAATGTCATACCTGGATGGAAAGCGAGTGGAGACAGGATGAGAAGAAAATGAAAAAAAGTGATGCAAAGGACCCATGACAGCAGAACATATTGGGTTAGGAAAGCCCAGGCTTTCTTCAAAATTAATGAGCACATGGTTCTGTCCTGGTACAGAAGAAAACGAGTGGTTTATATTTGAAGAGATGGCAATTTATATGATGCCGTTCTGAAAGTTTCTCTGTATGCTTCTAGGACTCATAAAGCATACAAGGAGCATACCATACCATACCAGCTATCTTAACTCCTATAAATGCAGAATATAACTCATAATAACACTTTAACCAAGATCCCCCTCAATTTCTGACATGCCATTTTTTTTTAAGTTTAGCCTATGTTTTTTACAATTTGGTGTATGGTTACATTATTCGCTGTAAACAGGAAAATGGGTGTAAGAATATTTATTTTGTTGACAATTTTGTGACTTTGTTTCGTTAATTTATTAGATTAAATGCTGAGAATTCATATACATCTCCCAGTTGAAACTATGAGGGGTTATTGAACCACTGCCTCTAGAGGTACAAAGTGGTATTACAAGACAAGATGGGACAGGGCTAGCTGCTTAGCATACTAACTTCAGCTGCAACACAATACACAGTCACTTGTGACATAACATCAACACTGTTGGTTTTTCAGATTGTGTTGATAATGTTAGTTTTTGCTTATTCCTTTTTTTTTTAACTGTTATGGCCACATCATAAACATTGAACCTTTGAGCATTAGAATATCATTTAAATGCTGCTAAAAGTATGTGAGTATTGTGAACAAAATGCACTCAGAATGTCAGTACACTAAAAGTACAAAATGGCCCCAGAGAATGCTTTGAGTGAATGTTAAATATTATACTGCTTGACTATCACTGCTGTTGCATTAATGTACATAAATTATTTTACTTCTGTTTTGTAATCTTTATATGAAAAATAATTGGGAACTCCAATGCATGCAAAAAATGGAGTCAAAACTGCAATCTTTTGGACCATAGTGGAGTGCAAGTATGAAACAAATGGAAAGTCCCTCAGATTTGTCCTTAAGTCTAATACTTCAGCAAATGTTTGATTCCACCAGTTGAAATTCTTCATCATCATTTTTCAAAATATTTCACACACAGGATGACAAAGAGACCTTTTAGCCTCCCCTATGCTGTCATCACAAAACAACATCAATCCCATTTCTGAAGTATGATGCACTGCCTGGACTCATCTACAACAGGCTTATGTAATGTCTACACCAACTTTTGTACTTGTGTGATGACAGAGAGGTGGGGGTGGGGGCTGAGAGACAGTAACCATGAGTGGAGAGATGGCTGAAGGCTGTAGCGTGAGTCCAGAGATGTGTTTTGCTGATGTTATCTGGACAACGGTAAACAATTCTTACTCAGAACAGGCTGACTGAGACACTGGGACACGCTGATTGTAAACTGCAGCATAATACAACCCTAAAAGAAAAAAAAAAAACATGCACAATCTCTATTTCCTTTACATACTTTTCATCTTGGTTTGTTTCACGATTTTATTTCTCTTTTCTGGCTGTACTCTGTTCTCTCATTCTCCTGCTTTCTTTGACATCATCATCCTTCTCCCCTTTTCTCAATTTGTTACACACTTATGGATCTCGTCTGTGCTGTGGATGTTATCGCACCTATCACATTCCCTCTTCTTCTCATCTTTCTTCTTTATTCAGCTTGTCTTTCTGTGTTTGTCACAGCTCACTGAAGCTCCATCACACGCACTCCCATCATACCTCTGCCCCTGCCATCTTTTTCATGAAATAAGACCTTATTTCTACCATTCCCAGATGTTAGGCAGATTCTGAATAGAAATAATTCTGTGGTCCTGAGTCCCTGTCTAAGCAGTTATGTCTTTGCTTTATGTGTCTGTTTATTTTGATTGCAGGGCTATAAGGTGCATTGGAAGCAGTCAAAACTTTGCCATACCCTATAGCACATCAATAACAACCTCATGGCTGGCTGCATCCAAAACTGGGAATGCTTTGAGGATGCTCTTCCAAGTCTGTACATCAAAGTAGACTCCAAAGTTTGTCTCGTGTTTCTTAGGGGACTTCCTGTTTCCAAAAGCCTTTTTCTTTTTTTCAAGTGAGTCATAACACAGGGCTCAACACCTTTCTTCTATTAGCTAAACCCTGTTAGCAGACAACTTAACTAACAACATGTCTGAACATGCCATGTGAACTCAATCAGTAATTCAGACACAATCAAAATATTTTCAGCAGATCTTTCTAATGAGTTATTTATGGCGATGTCCTCTTCAACCCCATGTGCCTGTCTGTGTGCGCAGCCCATCTGTACAGCATTTGTGTATGCACAGTTGATAGGTGTTGACTAATATCTTGGAGCTGATTAGGACGTTACGTTAGCAGGCTTCTGCACAGTAATGACATTCCTGAGTGTGTCTGGTTTCCTCCTGTGCCTTATAGTATAGACTCAGAGCAGGTCAGCACATTTGCTTCACTGTAGGCCTCGGCTTTTTCCACTTCAAACTGGAGTGATGGGCTACAAAAACAAAGGAGAAGCACAGACAGAGAGAGAAAGAGAGACTCCTGAATATTGTGAGTATTTGTCATTCAGGAAAGGAGGAAGAATATGCTTTTGTGTGGGCACTTGGAAAAGAATGAGTGCAGTGTGGTGGATGTATTATATTTATGAGAGTACAAGTTGAACCGGCATTGGGATTTGTTACAAAACAGTAGTTCCTGACTGGGACCATTTTCAACAATCACAATCCATAGAAATGAATGGAGAAAGGTTTTATAAAAGTAGCATGAGGCCAAGTAACAAAGAACAAAAGGGGGAAGGTGGGGGGAATCATGTAATGTGACTGGTAAAATGATAAATGGAGGGAGTGTGGGAGGCAGCAGGAGCATGAGAAAAAAAGAGACGGGTGTAGAGGAGGGTGTGTGTATGGTTGTTCTGCTTGCGGATGTCGTAGATGGTAATGTTATACCTCCTCTGTGTTTTGACATTTGAAGACCATTGAAATAGTTTCATACCAACAAAAAGCCAGACGATTATTAGGCCTCTTTTCTAGACGTAAATAAAGGGTGCAGAGGCATCACTTTCCCATGATGACACTATGCCTTTGTAACTGATATCTATGGCTATTCATTCACAATATTACCACAAATATTTTTATGATTGGCTCACTTGTACCTTGTTCCTCTGGTGCGTCCTCTTGTGATGTGAAGGCAGGAAAAACAGATCTGTGGTGCAGCATATCTCCAAGTGTTCAGTCCAAATAAGAGACAGACAGAGGAAATGCTGTCTGCATAATTTGGATGAGTAAACTGCGGGTGAATGGAGACAGGGTTGGAAGTTTGTGGGGTGGGAATGAGAAAAACATACCCAACCATCCAGATCGTCAACAACGCGTTCTGCTATGGATGTTATATTGAACGGCCGTGAGAAATGTTCAGTTTCTGTTTAGTCCCACTTGTGTTTGACTTTCGCCACAGGTTAATGTCTGGGCGTCAAAGAGATGACAGAATTATGCAGAATTACATTACGTAAATACCAAGCGAAATTAAGTTTCAGTTCAGCTTTTTTCTGTCACAAGCTTTCACTCTTTTCTTTGTGCTCATGGTCTTGTCTCTCTCTCTTTCTGACACTTTCTCTCTTTATGGAATATACTATTTATAATTATGTGTACAATGGAATTGTCTTTAGCGCTTACATTTGTTGGTACTGGACAACATCATCTTTCAAATCTCCCCTGCCTTGTAGCACAAAGATGCTGTTTGTGTTCCTCCTTAAATGAGCTGTAACACCTTAACTCTATCCACAAGCCAGGCAGCTACAATCTCTCTGTCAAGTGTGATATCATTCATCTAGAGCTGATAATGCCTTGGAGTCCAGTGGCATCTCTTAGATATGGTTGCTGTGGTTGTTGCCCGACGACGTCTCTGTTGTGGTCATGTTGAGGAGATAAACCAAGCAGTATCTTGTTTGTATAGTCTTTGGGATAGGTGATAGACTGTGACTTCATGGTAGAGCTGGCTTGTTATTTCTGGGTCACATTACAGCTCACCCAGCCATTGCATCGCTACTTTCTGCTGCGTCTAGAACAGTTTTGTCCTATAAAATTTCATCCAGTAGTTTGTTTATTTTATTCAGGTTCCAATCCTATCACCATAGTAGCGTCTACTCTTCCTGGGCTGAACTTTAAATGTCAGAATAAAGAGGTCTTTCCTCAGATTTACTTCTCAATTAACCTCCGCACTTACCAACCTCTTTTTCCCTCTTTCTGTCTGACCTTCTCACCCCTTTCTCTGTTTTTATATCCCAGCCCCCCTCCCACCCTTCCAAACACAGGAAACATGTGCTGGAAAACCTTGCTTGTGTGTCATTCCACTTTAAAGTGAGAGTATCAAGCAGAAAAATAAATACGGGATAGAGAAAGTAGCAGTAGAACAAAGCCAAACAAAATTGGCGTGGCTGCATAGCCGAGTTCTGGCTGATGTCCATGCTGATAGAGGGGCTTGGGCCCAGGCTGGGAGGACGCTAGCTTTAAAAAAAAAATCTGACTTTGATGCTATCACATGCTATTGCTGTGCTATTAGGCTGCGAGGGTTGTGATTGTTGCTTTGATTATGTTGCACAGAGTGTGAGGCAGCACTCTTCCATTTCCTATCCCACTCTGAGTAATTGTTTGGAAAGTCCAGAAAGGTTGGCATGTGCCCATTAAGGCGACAATTGTTGCTTTGACTCACCATTGTTCTCACTCTCCTGCTCTTGCCCATTTTCTGTGCTATTTGATTTACCTACAACCAACTCTGTGTATACGCTGTCACCCATCTTAGAGTGCGGTCTCATTCGCCAGGCCATAATATCGTGCCATTTTGGCATGTCCCTGGGCATCTTATCCAGACGCAGAAGGTATCCTTTAGCAGTTTCGCACCTGACTAATCCTGCAGAGCTGACAGAATAATTTGTAAGGGCAGAGACGCACTTATCCACTGAGCTCTGTAACTGTGTATCCTGGTCTCCAGCCTACCTATGGTGGGGGGGGGGGGGGGGGGCTCAAATGGTAACATTACAGAAAAAAACACAGGCAGAGGCAGGATAATAATAATGTTTTAAAATTGCGATCTTCCCTAACAAGTGCTGCATTGTGGGACACAGGTTGTCAAGTGTTGGAGCTGATTGCGTAAAGGCATACATCACTCCTTTAATCACACATCAAAGACTCATCATTTGCTCGTCCCATCTTGTACACTTCAAAGAGTTGGAAAAATCTCACACACAGACACGCTGTCACACAAGTACCTCTCACTTCATCTCGACACATAAACTGACACGCACAGACAATTTAAGTGGCTCACATGAACGGGGAAAATATCCCTCAGAGGGAAAACTGATACCAGTAGGAACACCTTAAAAACGCCACACATAGGTGGGCAAGCATCTAGATGAAAGTGAGAGATTTCCCAACAAGTCTTAACGGCTTTGTTCTAGAAAGATTCTTAGTGGAGATTTATCTGCTGGAATGTGGGGGGAATCGCAGCCTGCATATTAAGCAGTCCGGCAAGGGGAAAATACGATACAGAGGACAGATATGTTTAGGTGGGGGGCATTCAACATTCCTATAAAGTTGCTGTGGGGACAGGCAAGGCTGTGTTCCACGACCGTGTCCGCATGTTGACAGCTTTACGCCTGTGGTCCTGTACTTTAACTGCTGCCTTGGATAAACCCAAAAGCCATCGACTCTCACCGCTTACTATATAAACTGGGAGAAAATCTGGCCTGGGCAGAAGCTTGAAGCTCAGTTATGAACACTTTAGAAGAAAGAGCAATACTGTTTAGAACATGAAGACACTTTTGTTGGAATAATGGCCATGAATGTCTACTCGTCTCCACCCTGAACAGGTGCTCCGTCTAAAATCCAAACAACAACCTCAGAGAGCAGACTTCAGATGGTCACGCTGGTTCAGTTCGTCGACCTATGAACCTCCCTCCTAACCCCTGTTTAAAGGCACACAGCTTGTCTTTCCTCCTTCCACCTCTCAGGTCCCAGTCGCAGAAAAGGAAACACTGTTGGTTTGTGGTTCACAGAAAAATGTCTCATGCTGTTTATAAGGTTAAAGGGTCAATTTACCTAGACACATATTTTCTCGCTTATCCACAGTGTTATGAATCCATACAAGTAGTTTTGGTTTTGTTTTATCAGGTTTTGAGATATTGGTCTCTAAAGATATCTATTGTAGTTATTCTCTCTCACTCTCTCAGGTTCTAAGCCCTGTTGCTGTTCCTGGAGAGTAGGTTCCTGTTGATATTTTTCCCCATGTTAGCAGCATGGCTCCAGACTCAGATATCCCAACTACTAACATTTAACTACTACATTTTAATATTCATTTTCCTCAAAGAATGAAACCTAATGACTGGTGATCTCATCATTTCCTGGTAACTTACCATTCTTGGTTTTTAGTGATGTGTCTTCACAGCTATCATTTCCATGAAGAAATGTCCAGATAGACTAATTCATAGTGCCGGGACAATGAATCCTGAGGACTTAAATACCCCATTGTTACATTTTGCATTACAAATTGTTAAGTTCTTCACATAAATGTCTTTGACTGAAATGTCTTGTGGTTTTTTGGGTAACCCTCTCCTTTAAATCCAGGAGAGCACCTGAGACTTCTGGGCAAAGACACGAAGACCTCTGTTGTATGTCATCACACTGTTTCTCTCTCCCCATGTTTCTTATGACTCGTGTCTGTCAACTCAGAAATGCCAAAAACAAAAAAATATATATTCTGCACTTCTAGGCAGTGCCTTTAGGATCACCATGTTGCAGTGTAAATTAATTCCACCATGCACGTAAGATATGACTGTTATTTTTGTTTAAATGTGTAAATACATTGTGGACAGGCCTGCACACGAGGCTGGCCTTCAAGACACATGTTTGCTTCTAGGAGCTTTTTAGGGCAACGGTTTCCCAACATGTGCTGAGCTTTCTGGTCCATTCACAGTCCTCAACCAACCTCTCCACACCACTCCCTCTGTCCATTACCACCTCTCATCTCGCTTACACAGCGTCACAGTCAGAATATCCAAACCCAACACAAGCTTTGATGACAGTATTAAGTGTTCCTAAGAGTAGCTCCCTGTTTAACTTGATGCCGTTGATATACAGCAATAGTGGTGGCTCAACCACCCTAGCTGGTGTTAATTTTATACATGGGAAGTAGCTGCTTTTAAACCTTGATCATGGCCATAAAGTATGAATTGAAAAGCAAGCATGCACAAACCAAAAGTAAATATACAAGTGCACTGGGTCTATGTTTTTCCAAGGACCATCTGACGAACTAATATACATTTGGTGTATATGAGCAGGTTACTTTTAGGCTGAGAAGAAAAACTTTCTCTTGGGCCTCCTATACAGCGTCGTATTTGGTGAGGTTAAAATGCACACTGAGATGTGCCTGAATTAGCTGAATCCAGCCAAACAAATTGTCTTTCAGATAGTTTAGACTCTTCTCTCCCTCATTCTCCCCCCCCCCCCGCCTTTTCTTTTCGGCTGAGATTTCTCAAAGCAGGAGAGCTACACAATGAGTGGATCTCAAAAGCGGCAGTCTGATGGGGCTCTTTATATGAAAGAAATAGCTCCAGTGTTCCCTAAATGGATGGGGGTTTTTTTCCAGTGAGTACTTCCCAGAATCCCCTCAACCTACCCCCTCCTTGACTTTCCTCTTCACTTTGTGATAATAGTACTTTCTGTCCTTATTACCCAGAAGTGGTTCATTCCTCCGCTATAGGATGAATGAAGAGATAAGTTGTGAACATGTCAAAATTCCCCCAAAATATGAAGCCATAACTAATGGTGATGTAATGGCAAGTTAAGAAATCTGTGTGCATCTGGAATATTAAATAAAATAACAAATTGTACCACGAATGGGTTGTAAGTTGTTGTTTTTTTTGTTTGTTTGTTTGTTTTTGTTTTGTTTTTTTTGGGGGGGGGGGTTTCCTGTAATGCTACATTATCAGAAGAGTGTGTTTCCTTTTTATTTTCGCAGAGAACAATCGTCTCGCTTCATGATGTATCACTGCAGTGCTCAGATATTTGAGTATAAATAGCGTGAAAAGAGGAGTTGTGCCAGACAGGAATGTCCTCCTCAAGGGCATCTCTTGGACGATGCCCAGCGTGCCACGAAGGGTGTTAAAATTTCCTGGAGAGCAGCCAAAAGCAGGAGGAAAAAAGAGGCACTGAAAGAGAAAGAAGAGAGAGAAATTCCTCCTAGGAGTCTCTTGTTAAATACCATTTGCTCCTCTATCCCTGTTCTATTTAAGAGTGGGAAAAAAAAATAATGTGGGGACAAAAACAATGACAAATCTGTGAAGTAACAGGCTAATACAGAGTTGGATATGAGCTGAGGGTTGTCTGATTGGGAAAAAGGCAGATGAGGTCAGGAGAGGTGAGAGCAGTAGAATATGAAGAAGTCATTTCACTTTCCTCATGATGCTCTCCCTTCACTGTGACACACTGGCCCAATGTGAGATGCAGCAACAGTGACTATGCGTTTCAGTGTGCGTTAAAGCAGCACTCACTTCCTTTTTCTCGTTCATTATCTCATCCTGAATGTTCCTGTTTCTCTATTTTGCCAGGCCTCTTCTCTTTATTTTGTAAGCACAAACTTTTGCCTTTACATGATGAGACATCGCGGCAACTGGCGGCTATTCTGAGCGGCCATCACCTGGATATGGGAGGCATAAAAACGCACCATTCAGGAATGGAATCTGAGCAAATGACCTTATAAAATAACATGCCAGAAGAGCTTTCAACAGCTCCTTCTCACTTCTCAAAGAGAAACTTTGCTATGCCACAGCAGAGCATAAAGCGATTACACAGGTATGTCAGGTATTGTGGAGTGATCTTGTGTATGTGTGTCACTGTATCTATATGAGCATTAGTGAGCTGTATGCAGCCACAGATGCCTTGTTTGTAGCAACAGGAGCTGCTGTCAGTCGCACAGTGACCCCACTATTTGACAAAGGTCAGAGGTGAGAGGTCAATGAGGTGACACTGGGATTGTTGGGAGATATGGAGTCAACTGGCCCGGCCGCATCACAGCTCCCACATGAAAACAAAAGGCTGTGACCTCATCCCCTGGGAAATTTTTCGGTGTAAGTAAAGTTGCTGATTTGGATTTTGAATCAATTCTAAGACAACACTTCAGCTATAACTCATTAAGCTCTTGGGGAGCTGAAAGAGACACTGAAGACATGTGCTCATTTTGCTACCTTGCTGAAAAGCAGGGTGAGAAATGACCACAAAGCAGAGTCATCGGTGCATTCCAGTGTGACGGGATATGAATCACAATGCTGACGCTGTGGAGACGCCCTGTAACTCCTGGTAATGGTTTTACAATTAAGAAAAAGGAAGTTAATTCCTGTAATTTCGGAAATTTAGGTTGTTGTGATTATGACAGACACCAGAGAGGTCACAGACTGGGTTGCGGTGGTGGTGGTGCCGTCTCTGGCGCTTGAGATTTCACAGCAGCAGTGAATTCCTGGGCTCCGGCTTGTCACAGTGAGATTTGTTTCATATGGTAACACAAAGGTAGCGCTGGCTGCACTCAGGCCCCCAGCACCAAGCAGTCTCTTTTGCTGAAGGGCCACGCACTCGCACAATGGCACCTCTGTAACTCTACTGAGCCTGCAGAAGTTTGCTTTTGATCTCTCATCACGCGAAATCACACTTCTAAATAGAAATAGAAAAACCTTACATCTCACTTAAACTTTCTCTGTTTTGGTTTTGGTCTTGTTGTCTAGAGCTATTTTCAGTAGGGGAAGCATCCATTTTGATCTCCACCCACTGAATTCATCTCTTGATTGGTTTGAATGAGTAACACAGGAATATTGCCATAAAAATAGAAAAGACAGATTGAATGAAGACAGAGGCAGATGGATAAGAGATCTCTGTTGTCCTCCAATAGTGTCAGAACTTGTCAGACAGACCATATTTTACAAAGCTGCCTTCAAAGGTTCTTATGACCTGCAAAACAAAAAGGTGTTGAACAACATTATCTGACTCTCTGTCTGTCTCAGCTCCCAAAATTGTTAACCTTCTCTTCCTCAAACCCCCCATCTGTTACCTCTTTAATCCTCCAGGCTCTCCAGGCAGTGATCCCTCTTTAGATGAACATGAATCTTCACGCGACAGATCAACATTTATGATGCTTGACAGATAATCATGAAGCTAAAAGCCCCCTAAAGAAGCAGGCATGGTGATCACATGTACTTTTTTGAGTCACAAATGCAATCAGATACTTGGTTTGCTAATGTTTTTGAGTATATTTTGAGGAAGTCTCTCAAATTCCCACATACCAGCATGCATTAATCAGTGCAGGGACCCCTTTGTGTAGAGGTGTTCCCAGGGTAACCAGAAGACTTTCGTGACATCTCTACACATTAGACCACGCAATGCCACCTTGTAGCACCAACCACAGTGTAACACAGCTGTTCAGAAAGAACATGCCACCCATACTCAAGCCTGGCACCCACAACCAGATGCTTGTGCCTCCCGAGAGCCTGATGAGACCACTTGTTCTCAGTCTGGGAACAAGAGATGAAAAGAGACAGACGGCAGAAAGAACTGAATGTTGCCACTGCTGCCAGCAAGTCAGGGATTTGATATCGCATCTTTGTTGTGTTATCACGGGGTGGAGATCAACATGGAGAGAGGGCAAGAGAGAGAGAGAGAGAGAGAGAGAAAAAAGAGAAACGAGAGAGAGCAGTGTGGACATGCCTCCCGTTTGCTAGTCTATCTCTCTTCTCCATCAACTCTGCAGCAACTCACCCAACAACAGGAGGACAGCTTTCCACTGAAGCAAGGCTACGGCAAAATCTTCAAATACACGCACACATCATAGACTTGAACATCTCACAACAGAGAGGTGGATCGCATTCCTTTCAGCTGATGTTTATTACAAACAAATCCTGCAACAGCATTCTCACCCTGCTTTAAAAACTGCCAAATCCTGGCTGATCTGATTGCTTGAAAACAACATTAGCAATAAATTGCATACCTGAAATACAGTGCATGCCAGTAACCTCAGTCTTCTTACTCTCCCCTCTGCTGCCCTCTTTTCTTTATCATCATCTTCACCCTCTCCTTTCTTAGTGAATTCAGCTCAGCCTCCTGCACATTTCCTCCTCTCCTCCACTTTCTCTCTCTCACGCCCTCTCATTTGACCTCTATCTCATCCTGTTCTCCTCTCTTCTTACATATCATTACACATTTACATAGGAGGCTCAGTGGCAATCTGTGTTATAGAAAAGAGCCATTGTCCTTATTTGCTCTAAGACGAATGTCTCAAGCCTGTAATATCATCAAGTGATCAAACCCATCAACATTTTCCTGCTCCAGTATTGGTTTCCCCAGTGCAAAAATACTATCATTGTCATTCTCTAACTTGCATATACACACGAGCCCTTCAGCATTCAGTGTCTCAGATGAACTTAGAGCTGAAATGCACACTTGCGCCACTGGCATAAGAGCAACAAAGGTCTACACAGGCCCTGTTGTCCTGGGACAGTAAGGTAGTTATCTGTGCCACAGTGGGAACATAAAGCAGTCAATAGATGAATGCTATCTTTATATCTACTGCACCAGAGGTGATTTGAAACACTGCCACTGGACGTCATAGAGCTCCACTCTGAAACACAGCCTTTGAAGCACTGACAGCGCCGACAGAATCAGGCCAGCTCTTTGATACGGGTGGTGGGGAAAGGAAAACTTGAGCGTTAAAAGAAACCATTATTTAGTTACAGCTCCATTAAAAATGTTGAACTTTGAGGATGATAGGAGGAATAAAACACATTGGAGCTGGCGAGAAGTTTTACAGCTGGACAGAAAGTGGTTTTTCACCCATTTTAGTATTATTTTTCAGGGGATAGAATGAGATGGTTAAGTTCTTTTCAGGTAAGTAAATATTTTTTTATTATTTTGGTTCTGTTTCCTATTCTGCAGTTACATTTCCAGCTAATGTAGGTCAAATACTTAAATAATCACTGTAACTGTATACCACAAAAGCACAATAATCACTAAAGTGATCCAAAATTGGGAAATTGTGGTGTTATTCTTTGTTTAATCAAAAGGCCTCAGCTATAATGAAGTCCCTTGTTAGACCTGTTTGGGCTTGAGGCACTTTAGCTATCTGCCCAAAATTCTGTTTATTTTATTCCAGCTTCCTGTTTTCCTATCACACATCATCTAAATGCTCTTTCTCACTTCCTGCCCACGGGGCTGCAGGTAAACCAAAACATTACATCAGTGGGAAACTCATGTCTCGCCACTTTGGGCCCTGGAGGTTTATTTTTTTTTTTTTTTTTTTTTTTTTTTTGAGAGCGATAAATACAATGGCTGGCAGTCGGAGAGAGAGTTAATTACTAAAGCCGATTCACTCGCTAATGACTGTTTCACTTCTGTGAGTTGTTTTTAATGGGATTCAGGAGTCAGACTGAGCAACAGCACAATCTGTTTTTAATGGGACTTTGAGTTGACTCCGTTGAGCACAGAAGACAATGCCACTGCTTTTACTTGTGGTGCAGAGTGATCTCATTAGAGGCTTGGTAATAAAAGAAAAATAGAGTGATTAGATCAGGAGGAACATAGGAAAAAAACCGAATGACATTATCAAAGGTTTCACAGTACTGAGAACACACCCCTGAGGCACTTCTTTCACCACAATCACACTTAATCCCTGCTGCTGTGCTGCTACAATGTAAACTTTCTCTGCAGCGCTGATTCAGTCTCGCAAAATGGGCAAAAGAAAATATTTAGCTTGAGTTTACACATAGAGTTCATCACATTTGTAAAGTAGAAGACATTTTATAAGGAGATTTATGTGTTTGTTGCTCCACGTGGGCTGTAGCTTAAATGTTGAGGGTAAAAGTGAAGTCTTCTGTATTGTGCATGCTAGCTGAGTCGTTGTTTTCAGATTCTCCTGAAAATCACATTCTTTCCTCTCATTACTGTTGATTCATCACTTTTCTTGAGGAGGCCCCTCACTGTTGCATCCTCAGCAAACTTGAGGACGCAGGCAGCTTTAATTCTGTATGAAATAGCTGTTTGTTTGGTTTTTTTGTTAAATGTATGCCTTGGATTTCTGTCCTTTTTGATCCTTGCATATTCTTACTGAAAAGTACCTTGGTTTTATTTTTCTCTGGATCCATTTTGTTTCCTTCACCGAAATGGAACTTATTTTTAATACTTATGTTTTCATTAGCGTACAATCACCTCAAAGAAGAATCCTCATGTTTTTGTTACCTTAGAATAAACATGTCTTATCTATGGAGGGAAAAGTAGTCCAGAATGGACAAAGCAAACACTGGATCTAAAGTTTTTTTGTGTGTTATGCAGCCACCTCAGCTGAAGGTGAGACAAGGGGTGTTCAATTGCTTGCAATCTGCAACAACACAACTTGTTTCCACTAAATCCTGGACACTGGACCTTTAATTTAGTACAATACCATGCTACAGCAGACATAAGTGTCGGGCAAGTTGCTTGAACATACATTATTACATACAATTTATACACTTTGATTATACTACTCACAAAAAATGGCATAATTTGGTTACATTACTTTGCTTCAATAAAATTCTCAAGATATATCTAAACACTTCTGAAGCCTCCAGAACCAAATTCAGTGTTATTTTACACCTTTCATAATAGAAAGCAAGACATTATGATTTAACATACGGCCAGATTATGTTTTGGAGTAATCTGACACTGAAGTGTCAGAATGTATGCTTATCAGTAGCTAATGTTAGCAAACTAGCAAAAGAGACCCAACTGTGAGCCACACCTCCAGCACTTGTGCCAGGCTAACATGTACCAGACAAGTCCATCCACTGAACAAAGAGAGTCCAAACTGAGTCAACAAGCCGTAAGAAAGTTCCTGGAACAAGTGTTATGTAATCACTGAATCTGACCTTGCAATTCATAACTCTGCTCATGGCTGCAATATGTTGCTGCCCAACACTAAATAGGCTCTCTCAATTGAAATTAATGTTTCATCTGACAACAATGTATGCAGCATATTGATTCGCTGGAGGCCTTAGAAAGGATACTCTGTTGGGAGGTGATTAGCAGTGTAACAATAGAGAATGATGACAAAGCATTTGTGTTTCACTGTGGCCCCCCTGTGTGCGAGTGTCCACGGCTACAATGGGAAAATGGCAGCAAAAAGGAGTCTTGAGTCTCAGGTCTCTCACCCTGGAGTTATCACCTCAGCCCCCTGCTGCAAAGCTGGGGATTACTGAGATCCACTTCTTTCCGTGGCCCTGCAGAACCTGCCCATCCCCGCTGCTCAGCACTTGTTCACAGCATCACAAAATTCGCATGCACTGAAAATACACAAAGGCCACATAGGCATGTCTGTTCAACCAGGCTCACTCATCTACGTCCTATCGTCTGTCATCAGGATGGAGATTTAAGGGAATGTTTACAGAGTAGTTCAAAGCGTGGTGTCTTTTTCCCATTAAAGAAAAAGATCCATGTATGTCAGTCTGTTAATCCTTTAAAAATGCATGGTTCTGTGGTTCCATGGTTCTATCATTACTACTTTCATATAATATTGAGTTTAGAGATGCACAACACATTTCAATAATGTATATATTATAACTTATATTATTGACAGTCAGCCAATAATGAAATTATAGCCAATAAACAGAGTAATTAATAAAGAGCTAAATTGTTTTCGGAGAAAGTTGGTTTGCGCAGAGAAGAACAACAAGTGCAGCAAGTGGCATTCATGCTCATGATGTTGTGGCACCTGGGTTGAGCCAAGCTCTGTAGAAACAGAAAGCCAAACACGTCAAAGAAGACATCTCGATTACAATTTGCTATATGTTCTGCAAGGATTGTGAGGGGAAGGAAAAATGTCTACAAGTTTCAACACAGCAAATCTTATTGTTTGCACACTACATCTTAGCCTTTCTTATCCTCGGGTGTTCATAAATTACAGGTTATGAACTTTTTTAAAAAAGAAAAAAATGAAATTATTGCTATCAGTCAAGAGATGCAAATAGTTATCAAGTGTTGGTATGAGCTGAAAAAAATTCAGATTGTGCATCCTTAACTAAGTTTGTTCAGTTGTTCCTGAAGCTTTTGAAGATGCTGGTGCCTTGATGATGCTAGTGACACTTGAAACATCAGTGTTGATTGGTCCTCCCACTTAAATCCAAACTGATTTGTCAAAACAAATATTAGATGAACTGCCCTGAAACATTCATAATCCATAGGGGATGAATTCAAGTTATTTTAGTGGTCCCCTGAGTCATCCTCCAGCCCCACCAACATGGTGATATTTGTGACATGAATCAAGAACTACTGTATCGGTTGGATTTCAATAAAACTGCAAATGTAATTGTATCACCTCACAGGATAAGTTGTCATAATTTTCATGATCCTGTTGCTTTTCAACTACCGAAATGATTAGATCAAATATTTACCTCGTTCAATTTTGTGTATGACCAAATACCTACAAAACTACTGCCATTCCAGCCAGACTTAGCTGTCCTCTGTCATCAGCAAATAGGGATGGCAGTCACAGTAAAGATTACCATTAAACATCAGCATGTTAGCATGCTGGCATTAGCATTTAGCTCAAAGTGCTTCAGTACCCTAGTGGGCCAAGAGACTCACAGAGCTGCTAGCATGGCTGTATGGCTGTAAACAACAGAATACACGCTACAGCACCCTAGCAGTTGTGACCCTGAGCAACTACTGAACAATCTGCAGAGTGTTTGACAGTGTGTGTGTGTGTGTGTGTGTGTGTGTGTGTGATAAAGTAAGAAAGCGGGAGTGAAAGATGAATTCCTGGACGCTGAGCACATGTTCTGTTTTGCCCTCCTTTCTCTGTTAGCTGGTTGAAGGTGTCAGTCATTTGTGTTTGAGCGTATACGTGCGCGGCTGCTTTGCACAGTGGTCCACAATGATTTACACCTCCGGCTCTGTGCGGCAGTGAGTATGTCATTTAAAATAGCAGGTGTTCACATGCTGCTTAGCTCATGGAAAGCAAGTTAAAGAAAGAAAGGGAGAGACAGAGTGGTGTGTGTGTGTGTGTGTGTGTGTGTGTGAGGGGAAGGAGAAGGGGGTTCAACTGAACCTGAATTAAACTCATAAATGGTGCAGTCAAACTGGCATGCAGGTCACTGAGTTTCCCAACCACTGCTGGGCCTGTTTCTCATCCTACGACAATAACTTTGCCAGGCAGCTTCCAGCAGCACTGGTAGCAGTTATCCTGTTGCTGTTATTAGCTTTGGTGAAAGTCATGTCAGAGATATTCAGGTCAGTCTAAAACCACTGAATATAAAGCCCAGGGGTTGGTGGGGAACTGTGCATGCATGTGTGTGCTTCTGTCTCTGGAATGACATCATATTGCTGAGCAAAGACAAATATGAAAAACTGTTTTGGAGAGATGAAAACACACAAACTGAGATTTCGAAATACTACAAAAACAGTTTTATTGGCTTTTATTTTCTACTCTAGAGAAAAACGAGCAGAACATGAGGACAGTTTGGAGCAGAGCTTAAATACATCAAAAAGTTAGAGTTACTCTGACACAACATGGAGTTAGAACAGGATATAAGCCTGCATAGAGAGAGATAAAAGGAAAAGAAGACAAGAGGGTTTCTAGAAAAACAAAACTGGATTTGCTCTCTTGCAAGAAATGACAAAGAGAACAAATGAGGTGCTGTGAAGTCTGAGAGCCTGTGATGTTAACAGGTTGTCAGGGATCCCTTCACAGTCTTTCCTCTACCTTACCATCCCTCCATCTCTCACTCATTCCTCCTACGCCACCGTCGTGACCTTCCCTCAGAAGCCACTCCATCAAACTGGCTTCCACTCTGAGTCCTGCTTCCTAGCCTCACCTTACATCAAAGATGGTGGTGTGTGTGTGGTTGGGGAGGGGAAGACACACACAGCCTTTAAGTGGATAAACCAGGAAGTCTGCAGCCCGTAGTTCACAAATGTTTTTCACATTGAAGTACAGATGCTGAGGCTGTCAGAGGTTTAACTCGTTGTGTTGTTCATTGACAATGCAAATTATGCCAAACATGGACCAACAAACCACACAGCATGTTCAAATGGGGGTGAGTTTTGCAGAAGCTAATTTTACACATATATTTATCTTTGCACTACCATAACAAAAGGTAGCTTAACATTTGTGTGTGTACGCACACGTGCCTGTGTGTGTTCAGCTAGTACCAGGTGTGTCTGCCACCTGCCAGCCAGTGTGAACAGTGTGAGGTCTGTTCTGTGACGCTCTCATCATACCCCCATCAGACAGATAGGTGTGTGGCTGCTTCCTAACTCTTTCCCACATGCTGAATATGAACACACACACACACACGGGTCCAGAGCTCTACATTAACATAGCTCATCTCATTTTTTTCCCCTGTCTGTCAGCACAAGAAAGTCTTTGTGTGTGTATATGTGTCTGCCCTGTCTATTGACAATAGTATTGCTTTAAAGATAAGGGAACTTTTTGTGTGTATGTGCATGTGTGTGTGTGTGCTTGTAAAGCAAGGTGGTCTTATCGCACCGTTGAATGGGATGTAGGAGAGCGCTAATCTCTCTGTGATTGGCTCACTTCAGAGAAAGTTCAAGAGCTTTGATCCAAAGAACCAGGGACTATGATAGTCTGTGTTAGATGTGTACACACACACACACACACACACACCACTCAGTCAGCATCTTCATAAAGCCTCCTTTTAGCTCACCAGACCATCTTGTGTTGAAAATAATGAGGTAAAGAACATCCTGAACAACATCAACGCCACTTGCTAAAGACAAGAATCACTGAGAGGAAAAAGAGGAAGAGGCAGGGTTCAGTCGAGTCCATTACTCCTCTGATGATGGTTGGATCAAAGTAAACACTGATAATGGTTCCACCACAGTTAATAATACTCCTGCCCAAGAATGTTGGCTGGGCCGGCTACTCCCGACCTCACACGTGTAATTGCACACACACAAACGTGCATGCACACACACATGCACAGACTCCTCATTCCTCAATAGCAGTGACACATTCCGAGCTTTCTTCCTCTCTTCCCACAAACCAAACACTGCTCACTCCTTCTTTCTAATTGTGGACTTTTGATTTATTTGATGTGCATGGGGAAACCGGCTTCCTTTGCTTCGCTCCCATCGGAAAACATGCATGCTCACACACACACAAACACACACAGCGCACGCACATACAGTGGAGGCAATGGCTCCACGCATCCCCCTTTGTAATTACAACACATACAAACTTCAGCTCCCATAAGAACCTGACTTATCTGCCTCCAGAGACCTCTACACTCTCAGTAGTTCCTCTGCCACGCCCTCCATCACTCTCTGCTTCCCTTGCTTCTTCCCTCCTTACATTTAGCAAGACCTGACAGAGGCCCTGTCAAGCTCACTTCAGTCACAAATCAGAGTAAAAGAACAAGCAAAGAATTTATGGATCAGTCAGTGAGGACTTCCAGGTTACTCTCTTTTAACCTCCAGAGACACTGGCACTGAGATACAGAGAGATTTGAATAAGAAGAAGTGAAAACTAATTTAATTATCAATCTAAATCTAAATCCTGTATGCACATGGCTGAATGGATCAGTACTGTTTGTTGGTGAATTAAGTTTGTCACACAGGAGAGTTTGATTCGCTCTCTTTTACCACCACCATGCAAGTTGCAGTTTTGCATACACACTCATGAGGAGTGCTGATGCCGAAGAGCAGAGAGGGTTTCTGTTTCAGCAGGTTCCCAATGAGGGGCCGAGTAGACTCCTATCCATCTCAGGTTTATCAGCAGTATCAGTAAGCTCCTTCCCCTGTAGATCCAAAATGTAACAATCTGTTTAAAATGAATAGAAGCAAATGTCGCTCATCACACAGTGTTCATGGGTTATTTCCATCAAATTGTTGCTGCAAGTGTGTTTTTATTTGCAGGTGAGGAAGTAAAGGTTGTAAACACACAGTATGTACTTTCTTCCGCTTGGAGTATCTCAATAAAAACAAAACAAAAGACTTAAGTGCTGTGGGATTATGGAAGTTGTTGTCTTCATCGTTAAACAAGCACCACTGCAGATGAAAATCTTTCTGATCTGATTCCAGTGGACGAGGTAACGTTTTAAAGTTTTATTCATGTCATGTTTTGTCATGATCTGCTGTCTATGAGTCACTGGTTTTTCCGTTTTCTCCTGAATGCTTCATCCTTCTCCAAGCCAATCAGCCCATTATCACCTCAATCAGCCTCACTGCTCTCACCTGTTCTCCACACAGGTTACAAAGGCAACCCCTGCCCATCTCTCATTGCCAGATTGTTCCTCTGCTCTGCATGACTCTTCAGCTCTCTTTTCCAGTTTTGCCTTGTGTCTCGTGTGTTGCATTTGGGTCCATATAAGTCCCTGGTTTCATGTTTTCTTTAATATCTTGACTGTGTCCTTGAGGTTATAGTGACTGAAGCAACCGAAAGAAACATACTGTTATCTTAAAAAGTAAAGTTACAGATTTTTCTGGGTTTGAATGTTATTGGAAACATTTGGGATGATGTAAGGACACAACTCAACAAAAGCAGAAATGCTGCATATTAAATCTTTAAACTTAAAAGGCTTTCACATTTGGGATTATTATACAAGGAGAAAAGAACAAGACAAGAAACAGAATATCAGTGGGTATTCATGTGCTGTATCGTATCTTCCCTCCTCACACCATTACCTGTGTGTGTGCGTGCACGTGCATGTATGAGAAAGGAGTTTCTGAGGGACTGCCACCAAGGGGTGAAACCAAAGACCAGAACTCAGAAGCACGGACGACCCACTTACCTACCCTTGTGCCAAACCCCACCACCACCTCCACCATCCCTCTCCTCAATCAACCCTCACTGCCCTAATCCTGTGTTTACACAAAACGCTGGGCAGTAATGATAGCCATGAGACCATGGACCACCCCACGTCCCTACGCACCCTCCTCTCTCCAACTGCCCCACCACTTTCCACCGCTAACCCAAAGCTGTTTTCACAGGAGCCAAATACCTTAAATACATAATTAGCGGGGTCATTTGTGCAACGGGGGCCCCAGCGAGGGCATGAGCGTGTGCGTGTAAGTTTGTAGGGGGGCAGAGGGAGGATGAGGAGTGTAGAGGGGGCAGGATATGAAGACGTGAGAGAGAGGCGGACAAAGACGTGCATTCATGACTCTGGCCCCTGACAAACTTGGCTGTCGCCATCTTCAAAGGCCACCTCTGCCTTTCCTCAAAACCCAGAGGCCACAGGTTGGGGCAAAGAGGCGAAACATAACAGGGCGATGTGGGGGGGAGAGGAAAGGGGAGCATGGGGGAGAGAGAAGAGAGAGGTGTAGGTAATGAAGCAAAGGTTACAAGATCTGTGATCTTGGAAGGAAATAATCGAGGCTGACTCAGAGGAGGTTGAGGCCATGAACTAACAATTAGATCCAGTTTTATATCCAATAATGTGAGAACATAAAATTTAACAAAAAAAATGGAATTTATTTACTGTAAACATGGAAACGGAGGGAGGCGATTAAAGCTTTACAATGCATCCGCCACTTAGCACCACCAGCAACATCCCCCATACGACCCCTGAACCCTGAACTCTGACCCTGCACATTGTGAGTAGTCAAATCACAGTTTGCCCTTCACAAGAGCCCAAAATTCCAGTGGTCCATGTTTCACACTAGGAGACCTCCTTTGTATTGCTAAACTGCACACACACTCACTCACATATAGAGCCAATTCAGTAGCCGTCTTCACACCTTGTCTGGCCCCCTCATCCCCCTCTGGCATTGTTTATGAAAGCATGTCCACTTAGCGCTGCCCTGTCTGCCCCCTCTTGCTGTGGTGCCGATTACCCACATCCTGAGTCCACTTCATTCTCTTTTTTCTTCATTTTTTCCCCCTCTCTCTATACATCCCCTTGCACTCTCACTCCTCGGGGAATTCTCACCCCTCTCTCTTGGGCTCCGTCCTCCTCCTCCTCCCCTTTCTCCACCATGACATATTGGATACACTGCACATGTTATCCTGACTTCTCAATCCTCACATCAGGCCTCTCTCCATCCTTATGAATGAAGCTGTGCATGTCAGATAAAAACAATAAAATCAATCAAGCTACTGCTCTTGCTTTTATCTTTGCATTATTCACTTTATCCTCTGTTCTACTGGCTTGCAGAGCTGGTGTCTCTCTGATCCCCTCTCTCTTTCATGTTTGGCCTCTCTTTATCTGGCTCCCTCCTGAGGTAATAAGCTGGGTGTATGGTCGGGAAGTGCAGAGCAGAGAGACTTTCATGTCCCTTAGCTCTGGGATTAGGCTGAGCTGCTCGGGGAAAAGTAATAAAGCCCCCAGCACCTACCGTCTGCTGCTGGTGGATCCTGGACTAAAGCCCAACTCTTGCTCAGTCTGCAAGCCTGGAAAAGCTCACATTTCCTGTATACACCACCACCTTCACATCCAGCTCCTGTCCTGCCTCCTGCGGAAGCACCGGCATATCAACTCTTTTGAGCTCACATAATCTATATGTCTTTTTTGCATTTTTGTGTATTATACAGTTATTTAGATAATACTTATCAAAAAGCCTCTTACTAATGAGGGAGCAGGTACAGTTTTTCTGGTGCCGGGTGGTCCCACTAACCCCAAGGTTTCGTTTCCTCTTTACCCAGCTGTAGTGTTCAGCTTAGTGTTACTTAACTGCTAACTTTTCACTTCCACAAGCACGCTATGTGCACATCGGTTTTAGTTTTTTTCCTTTGTGCTGCATGCCATCTTGTTCTATACCTAAATATATCCTAAAATACCATGCTTTGGGAAACAATACAAACAAATTATAGGACTCAACATTCAGTGAAACGTTTTCATGAGCAGAAATATGTTTATTGTTGAAAACATAAATATATAAATTATGATTATTGCTGTCTTTATCCAATGGAAGCCCAAACGAAAGATAATAAAGGCTTGGTGATAGCGTAATGGCATTTTCCTTAATCAAATAGCTCTAAGTGTAAGGTCCCTGGTTTACTGAGAACACGCATCTTACATTGATGTAAATGTAAATGTGAACAGTGATGAAACGTCAGCTTTATAAATATAGCACCAATCAACTGATGGTTAATTTATTCACAGCTGGGCTGCGCGTGATCTGATGTCCACAACTCAGCAGTAGCCGATACAGCCATGTTTCAGTCAGACTTTTCCTGTTTCGATTTTCGCCTGACTCACTTCACAGTGACTCACTCTTTCACCTCCAACTGTCTCTCTCTACCAAAACTTCCCTCATCTGAACACAAAATGAGTGTTTTGTACTTGTAATGTTGGCCTGGTTACACATTCATCACCCTTACAGGAACTGTTCAGGAAGTCATTGTTCAGGTCCAGGCCAGCACTGCACTGTTTTCAGGCCACCTTGGCACACCCATCATCACCATCTGTCCTGATGGCATGAAGCTGCATAAGGTGCGAGCACCTTCGCAGGGTGGAGTGATCACAGAATGGTTCTCTTGTCGACAGAAGAGTAAGGTCTGGCCAGACAAGGACTCCATTCATGCACTTGTCGATTTTGCTTGCTTGTTCACTCTTTAAGGCGGACTTTGCTCTTTGCAGGCACACAATTTGTGCTTGTGAAGCAGGCATCTTCCTTATCAATGTTACTGTGATATGGGTGAAAAATAGCCTCATGTTGGAGAGAAACTGTGTGTGAGCACAAACACACGCCCTGTCTATCCCATCTCATACAAGCCCACATGCACACAAGAGTTCTAACATTTCTTTCATGGTTGGCATGAACACACTTTAATGTGCTGTTTGAATTTTTGTGTTAAATGTGACTTGTTAGATAAAGGACAGGCCAGTGTTTATCATGGCTGTAGAATAAGCTGCACTATGGACACTTACTATGAAGTTGCCGTGTCTGAGCCACTGTAGAACTCCTCTTCACAGCTCATGGGCTACCACCCACTGCCTACAATTTTGCATCTTTTCCAATGGATTAAATACAGGCATTCAACCACAACAAAAGAAATAAACATAATTCCTGCTTGGATATGAGTAAGCTTAATATATTTCATAACAAAAATAAAGCATTTTCCTGTACTGACTCTCGCATCTCCTCCTTGCACACATATATCCAAACCATATACAAGACTTGACATCATTCAGATATACTGTAATATAATAAGAAACATGGATGACAAGAATAACATTGACTAGAAAAAAAATGACACTGAGATTGTGATACTGATGGTTACAAACAACCGGACCAAACACAACTTTTGCATTTCTCCAAAAAAATCATGAAAACATGTTTCTGTTGTTTCTTTTTTCTTTTTGTACTGGAAGAGACAGAAAGCAAACGTCCACACGTATAAATAGTTTGTAAGTAGCGGCGCATCTTCCTTCTCAAATTTAACTGTACATAGCAAAAAAAAAAAAAAAGTCAGAGGCCACCAGGGATCTCTCAGAAGATTTCCTTTTTACTCTGAGCAAACATCCAAAATCTCAAAATGTTTGATACTCCATTGAGTCTTTAAAAAAAAAAACACCTCCATTTGTCTTTCTCTTTCTCTTTCCATTGTTGTTCCTATGTCACCTATCTTTCTTTCTTCTTGTGTACGAAAGAGTCATTTAAACAGGGCAGGGCACTTTTATGCTGCCCAGTTGGAGGTCATCCACCGCTGCTTTGGAGTCTGAGCATCAGATTCCCACCAAAGCTTGATCCAAATGTTTGATAGCCATTTCTGTTGTGCATCTTGTTCAAACAAAGTCTGTCAAAATGTTCAACACAAATCCCTTTCATCATCTCCCTTCGATCTTTCTGCAGCTCTACGGCATCTTTCTCTTTTCTTCTTGATCAGCGGCTTCAGCGGGTGTTGTTATCTGTGTCGGTGGCATACCACAGAGGAAGTCATCATCACTGGTTACTGTTTTTAAGAAAAAGCACCTTTGGCATCTTTTTTTAAATTTTTGTCTGTTGTCTATTTTTTCAGTCTTCTTTACGGAAAAGTTTTTTAAACGAAGGTTGCATGGCAGTGGGGACAACGCAGGTCTCCTGTTGGCGGCGTCCTCTACTTAGGTCCCTCCCACGCTGAAGTCCCTTGTTCTGATTGGTCTCACCTCACGTCCACTGTGGGAGAGAAAGAGAGAAACAAAACTGAGTGTCGTAATTTTACTAACACAACACATGGGTTTCATCATGAAAAAAATAAATTGAAAATAAAGTTAGATTTTGGCATTTTGTGCCCAATTCCAAAAATTTGTTCATGCATTTCAAACAAGATGACACACACAAGACCCACAATGTTGTGAATCATCTCTCTCGAGACACCATTATGTCTAGTCAAAATATGTGTGTCATTTGTATGTGTAAAAAACAGACAATAAGACTCAAAGAAACCTGACTAATGATGACAGGAAGAGAGAGAGAGAGAGAAATGTGTCTTTTAAGCAGTGAAACAAACAGTGACATACAGCAGGTCAGGTGTTTTAATGAATAACAACATAAACAGTGTACACAACCACACGCAGGCACAAAACTGTGACAGGAAGCACATGTATGTCCTGTGCATGCTCAGGAGGCCACAAAATCAGCATGCAGCTTTGGGGCATAAGCACGGCCTCCCTTAGCCCTCCCTCTTCTCACACTGATTGGCTGTGATGTGATTGGTGATGGTGATTGGCGGGCCCTCTTTGCACCCGAATCGGGCCAGTGCAGTGCCAGAAGGTGAGAGGACGCTTTTGGTGCTAAAGTCCTACCTGTTCCTTTCACAGCTTGCCAGTGGACTTTGGGTAATGAGTGCAACTTTATTATGTTGCCAATAAATCCTTGCTGGGTCTTAGTTTTTTAGGTTTCCTTTTTTTACCTTTAGCCCTACGGTGGCCTGAAAACACAAAGTCAGGATAGGAAGGAGGGTTAAAAGCGAGAAGCAGGGTTTATGACACAGAAAGAGGCACAACAGCCCTGGGACAGAAGCAGAGAGGGCAAAGATATGACACACTATAAATACTTCAGATGCCTTATCAGCACACATCACAGCGCTTATCTGCTCCCAGAGAGAGAACGGCTTCAGATCAAGGCATTGGCGGGTTTGCCTGCTCTCATGCCAAGCAGCCTTTGGACACCCTCCCTTAACATACAGACTTGCATACACTTTCACACACACACACACACACACACATTCTATCCTAACAAAGCACAAACAGACAAGCTTCACAGTTTTGCAATAGCAGGCCACCTCACAGGTGTGTCTGTCTGTTTAGGAGCAATCATAGAATAAGGTCATCTAGTGCAAAGCCAAAAGCCAGACAGAGAGAGAGAGAGACAATTAGACAGACGGAGGATGGCGGGAAAGCATGATGATGCCTGATGACAAAGGAGTGAGGTTAGGATTCAGCAATCAAACTCAGCCTCTGAGGGATTTTTCTGCAACAAAAGCAACGCTGGGACACTGTGTGATGAGGTAACAATGACGCAGAGTAAATCCGATGCTCTGATTTACCTGTTTCTGCATCTGAGTGCTCCACCACATGATGTTGCGACGTGCACACACACTCCAGGTGGTCTTCTAACCTCACAAAGACCTCTTTCAGCTTGGGTCTCCTCCTCACATACTCCACCTTTGCTACCTGCGGAGAGGAAGAGAAAAAAGGTTAGCAACATAGCCAAATGTGCAGCAACGACATTACTCTTTGCTGTGCGTGTGTCGATCAATGAAAGCATGTCTGCTAACATCAAGAGGCGTAGCGCTGTGACTGATGACTCTTTCATAAACCAATTCATACAAAAAAACGCCAGTCGTTGCTTTGCCCCGCTGTGTTTGAAGTGTGACGGCAGCATTCCTCAGAGGCTGATGCATTGAGTTCTGCTCACTGTGTGCTCTATGGGCTGTTGATCAGGTGTGTAAATACTGAATGGTGTGTATGACCCTGTCAAAGCAAGCTCAAACAATGGGAGAGGAGAGATGGAGGGTAGGGGGGAGTGTTATACGCCCTTAAGGCCCAGGGAAAGTTTACCCTGGCAGGAGAAGAGAGGCTGGGAGATTCCTCCCCCCCAACACTTCCACCTCGCTCCTGGCCTGGAGCATCCACATCCAGACAGACACACACCTAAAGTCCTTTGCCTTGTTCCAACATGTAGGCCTGTTTTAAACCACATTAATACTTCTTCATGGCTTAGGGAAAGTGTTGCTTAACATGTGCATGCAAAAAATATAGTTTACATGGTCTAATCTAAGCAGTAGAACCCTAGGAAGCAGCCCTTCCAATCTAACAAACACTAAAGCAATGCAGGAATTCCTATCCCTCAGTCCAGTTAACACCCTCTCAGTTTAACACAACAGGACTGACCTCCACTTCCCACCCAACAGCTAGTAATGAAAAGGACCAATCCTTGGTGGGTTATGAATAGGCTATGTTGATTAAAGCTTAGATGAAAGCTGAATAGAGAAGGTTGCATGGAGGTTATGATGATCTTGTTGTGTAACTCAAGGGAGGTGGCTACATGTTTTTCTCCTCTCTGATCTGGGTGCCAAGGGCAGGTAACCTCCCCATCCACCACTGAGGGCCTCGGGGCCACATGGAAACAATATCCCCTCCTTCACTTATCTTTCTGGTCACAGCACAAGAGAGGATATTGGCGGACAATCTCCCAGTGCTCTCTGGTGTTATGAACAACACGGTTTTGCAGTCAGCATGAGGCTCACACACGCACAGACTGATGAGAGGCTTTCTTCCTCTACCCTGTGATGGCATATTGCCAAGGTTGGCTCTCAGTGGTGAATTAGTCATGCAGACAAACGAACATACCAATCCCTGTCTGATAAAACAAAGTATGATGTTGACATCCACCCAGCTAGAGCTGCTTCTTGTCAGTGCTGTGGCAATGGTTGGAGGGTCATCTTGTGCGGCTAAAAATGAATTCAAGGACCAGCGGCTTCACCATCCTCTCCTTTGCAACAGTTTCTTTTCATGGAGCAAAGAGAAAGAGCAAGAAGGGAGGGAGTAAAAAGAGGGTAAGCAAGCAGAGGAGGTATGCATTGAGCAAACAGAGGACAATAGTGTCTGGGTTAGCGGTGGTGTATTTGCTGTTATCTGCCCTGATAGAAAGAGAGAGAGACAGCGGGTGAAGGGGAAGAACTGAGGAGTAAGGTAGATCATCACTCTCATTAGGTGATGTGTGTGTGTGTGTGTGTGTGTGTGTGTGTGTGTGTGTGTGTGTGTGTGTGTGCGTGTAAACAGAGGAGGTTATTTAAGGAAGGGGGGAGAGGGACTTACCATGATCATGACTAGCATTAAATGACATTCATGTGTTACCTATTAACATGTAGCTTCTGGGTTACCTACTGGGGAAATTAATTACACTAACACGGGCATAGATAGAGAAGTTATCAAAGGTTTGTTGTTAGACAAGGTTACACATTGTCATGCAATTACCAGAAAACCACTGCTAATGTCAAAATACGTGACTGAAAAACAAGGTAGGAGTGAGAGGAAGAATAGAAAGAGAGAGGATTGAGTTGACGGATGTAGTAGCCAGTGGGAAGCCGAAACAGTCAGCCACTTACGCTTAGTACTAAGTCTGATCCTAATGACTAACGCACACTCACACACACACATAAAACCCAAACTCTTCAGGCCAAACAAACAGCTATTGACAGAAGTGTAGTGTTGACAGAAGTGAGGCCTAGTGAAAGGCTTGTCTTCTTGCCCCTCGCACAGCAGGGTTAAAAACATTCCCTGCAGGAGTTACTACACACACAAATTCAAATACACACACACATTCACACTTTCATATTTGCCTGTGAACGTGTATAACTGTGCTATAATAACTCTCAATCAGCCTGTGCCTTGCCCACTTTGTCAACACTTTGTCTGCTCCTGTGTTAAGGGAAAGGCAATCTCCACTCCTTTTCCACTTTTACATTCACGTTTAGCACTCCCGTCCTCCATCTTTTGCCACTTCTTCACTTCTGTACAAAGAACACCGGCTTCTGATCTGGCACAGACTTCCCACATAAAACATACATCAGACAGAGACCCCCATGCTACGACGAGGGGCCCCACGCTCTCTTTGTATAAATCAAACCACTCTAAACTCCCTCGAAAGCCGGGGCCCTGAGAAAGAGTCCCCCAATCGACTGAGAAATGACATCCGATCCAGAGGGTTGGGGTGAGGCAAGGGGCTCTGGGAAGTGCACCTCCTTGGTTTGTTGGTGTCTCTGTGGCTCTCAATGTGAAGTCGATTGTCTCGGTTGGGCTAATTGGGAATTCCCTGAGCACCAGGCGCTGATGAGAGCATGATGGAGGGGAAAGTTTTACTCGAGCCTTCCAAGGAAAACACAACAGGGATGTGGATGTGCACCGCGGGCCATCGTGAGCTGGAACACTGACAGAATTGAGCAAAAATAAACAAGAATGTATGTGTATGTTTGGAGTGGGGCAGCAATTCATTTATCAGGAGGGAACTTAGGCAAGGGAGACACTCAAGCGCTTGTGCCCCAAAAAAAGAGCTCCCTCTGAGATGCTACAACTGAAGAGAGGTGGGGAAAAGGAACACAAAATGGTATTCTTTATCTCTATATGTCTGTCTGATTGCCTTCTGAAATCAAGAAGAAGTTGATCTGCAGAGAGAAAGGGAGCAAGCCACAGAAGACGAGACAACCTGCTGCTGCCCTCCGCTTCAACTCTACACAACGCACACACTCTCAGAGCGTTGGGTGATGTGCGGAGAAGAGAGGGAGCGAGGAGAGTATTTATCATGTCTCACAGGCCTGCAATGCCAAAAAGCCACTTCATGGCACACCAAACACACATTAATGTGTCTCCAGATGTGAATATTTATCTGCCCCAACCACATTGTGCATTGTGCTTTCCTTACCCTGCTACCCAGCTATCAAATATCAAAGAATCTGTAGATGTGTGATCTTTCCATTTCTTCTCTCCTATCTGTGTCTTTACAGAACTGCCGATGAGGAAGACATTACCGAGTTCTTGAAAGAGGGAAAAGTAAATAACACTTTAATGAGAGAGAGCAAAATACACAGAGTAAATGGCAGAGGCTGACAGAGGGGTAAAATTAGAGAGTTGGAGATGGCTCTGTTGCAGGAGCTAGACAGAAAGAGTGAAGAGGGAGTGAATAACTATTTCGCATAACAGACAATCAGACTCCAAGACTTGGGGGGGTGACTGAGCAGAGAAGAGGGGTGGAGAGGGAGGATGTAGTCAGAAGGGAAGACCAAAAGGGAGGACAGGAGCGAAGGAGTGCAGGAAAATACAGAAATGAAGTAAAATATGATTAAAATACGGCTGCTACTTTTCCTGCTCACGCTGATGCATTCCAGCTGGTGCAGCAGTAGCCAAACTCTCCAGCTCCTGGCTTGGTTGGGACGCTCCCATGGTCTCTGACCCGCCCCGCAACCCCCGCCGTGAACGGCACACACACATTTATACACACACAGAGTCTCTCACCCTTCTTCATCTAGCAGGAGAGCTGAGTGAATCAAAGGGAAAATAATTCACAGCTGCACGGGACTTCAAACACGGAGGCCCCTTATTCCCATATGCCCTCCCCCACACCCCTCACGTAATCCACAGGACCCCTCAGACGATCATAAATCATGCTCACTGTATCACCGTCACACTGTCTTTTATTTATGAAACACTCCGTAAGTCAGGGTCCCACACAACCGCAGGGTTACAGCTACTGCTTCCCCCAACACCACTGTCACTGAGGTAAGGGTCAGTGTGTGTGATGGGGTCGGGGCCAGGGCCAGTGCATTGAGATGTGTGGACCCCCACACTCAGCGCTGCGGCTCTATCCGCCTGGCCTCTGTCAGCCTCCACTTTGATCCAGCAGCCATCAACACTTCATTACTCTGCGGCCCGTCTTCCTCTTGCTGCTGCTTCACACAAATGGTCTTGTCCCTACGCTGCGGTGGGGGAGTTTACGTAGCATCACACAGCACACACGCACACACATACACACACATGCACACACGCAAAAACAATCTCCTTCTTGGGTTTACACAGATGTGCTCTGACGACCCTCTTCGACCTCTGCAAAATACTTGTACATACGCTTCAAGGACCATCAAAAGCTTCCAGCTACTAAACTAAACCAAATGAGGGAAACTGAACTTTATTGTTGGCAAATTATGCCATACTGATTCGATTAAGCGCCTCATGGCGGCAATGAAAAGGGTTAGTTCTCGTGTTTTGCTTCTGTTTTTGTCAGTTGTCTTAATTTTGAAAATTAGAAAATGTAAATACCATTTAAAGCACAAATACTGTAATTTAGACATTCTTTAACTTGCCTAGTGGGACTCAAGGGTATAATTAGCGACTCATTTATGTTTTCTCTTTATTTTACTTTTCACTTTCTATAATGTGAGTCACTCTCTGAGCTGTGAAACAAGAAGAGGATCTCATTTACTGCCAACTGTATATTTAGCAAAAGAAAACATGAAAAAACTGTTGGATTTTCTAGATTACCTTACCTGAGTACCACAGATGTAACCACAAGTAGTCATTTCTGGATTTGCTTATGTGGGTTTGTGAATAAGAACAGGGAATACAATGAACTTACACAGCAAATGTACTGCAGAAGCCTTAAGAGTTAATGAGTGAGAGGATGAGTGACAACTCCATTATTTGTCTGTGCCATGGGCTGTTTAATCAGCCCCATAGGAAGAACAAACAGCGAGGCATTTAGATTCAGACAGAGACACATGCGCATTCATACCAACAAAGGCTAATGTTTCAAAGAATGCAAAAGTGCACTTGCACGTTGAGATCATTACCACTAACTCTCTTTCTATCCCACACACACCTTGTATGCTAAAGCCTCTTCAGTCCTGCGTGTCCAAATTTATCAGATGTTTTATGAGTGAGTTCGTCTAGCAAGCCTCAGAGCCAAAAGCAATGAGGAAACCATCAGAACTACTGGACACAGCTGCAGCCCTCAGCAGACAGGGAGAATGATGTGAGGAGGAAGAACAGACAGAATACAGGAGAAGGAGCTGACAAAAGATATGAGACAGTATGAGAGAGTAGGGGATGAAAGGTTAAGAGCCAAAGGAGGCAAAGGGAGTTTGGAGATTAGTCTTGTGCCATCAAAATGCCAACGGTATACAAATTCTCACATTTATTTTCATGTCACATCCAGGTTGTACAACTCTTGTTGATGGCCAAAATGTTCTACCAGGCTTCTGTGATAAAATACCAAAAAGGAGAAAAGAGAAATGAGACGAAATATGGGGGAATCGCTTGGTTGGAAAAGAAAGGGGAGAGCCAAGATGCTGGAATAGGGGGAGTGAATATGGTGTCATTGAAAGTGCAAAGGGAGGTGGGTTGGGGAGGTAAAGGAATGTTGGGGATGAGTCTGAATGCATAAAAACTCATTAAAAATTCTCCCCTGTCTGTTTTCCCAACTCTCTGCCTCTCTTTCTGTTTCTCCGTCTATCTATGCCTCTCTTTCTTTATCTCTGATGAATACTAACCCATCTCTAAATGCCTGGCAAGAATCTCATCTTTCTCATTTCTTGTGTACTTCATATGCTGAGGCATGCCAACAACACAAAAACGACAATGTAAATATAGTTTTAAAGATATGGCTATGACAGTGAAGGACCAAAGTGCAAAAGAAGTTCAAGAGAACTGCAAAAGAATGAAAGGAGGAGGAGACCAAGAAAAATAAAGAGTGACTTTGAGATCGGCCCCTTCTCCTCCCTCAGGCTAATCCCATTTAAAGTTGCCTTTTTTATTACCCCACCACTGAACAGGACAGGCTTGTACAGTACAGTGCCTGCACAGACCCGTTCTCTCTTTTTTTGGGTCCATAGCATGAAAAAGGAAAGAGGGAGAGAAACAGTAAAGGAGGAATAATTAAATAAAGGTGCATTTGGACAAATGTATAGTGGCACGAGATGGAAAGAAACACAGTGAATGTGTTCTTTTCCCATCCTTGGCCAGCAGAAGGAAAACAAGTCAGGCCCAGGGTAGACATGCAACATTTTTAGATTTCTAATAAACGGAGGGAGAAGCACAAACTGAACCCCTATTCAGACTAACTACCAAAAGGACGTAGAGAAAAAAAAAAAACTTGGCATGAGACAATGTTTCTCACACACAATGCGGTGAATGTCTCCTGACCGGAGCAAGCCCTGACAGATGACCCTTCCAGGGATACAACGCCTCCCAGCCCCCCCCCTTGCCCACGGCTGCAAGCGCATGGAAAAATGGCCCCCAGTGATCCCCTGCCCGCCACGCCTGAAGGCTCCTCTCTGGTCTGTGTGCTCATTTTGTCCTCAGTATCAAGTGGGGGACATGGCCACAGTCACATGGATCACGACATTCCAGGAATAGCTGAATCAAGCCTTTTCCACCGTCGCCTGTGTCTCTCCATTCGTCGTCGTCACCACGATCACGGACAGAGCTGCTATTGAGGATGATAGACTGTCTAGCAGAGGAGACACAGACAAACTTGCCTGCAGACAGACAGACACACAGGGTTGTGCTGTATATCAGAGCTTGACTCTCTTACCGCAGTATGAGTCAGCATTTCTGACCATAAACTCTGTGCCCTGGATGTAGTGCCCTGTGCCCTTCAATGGCCGTCTTGTCAGCACAGCCTTACCATCCATGCTCTACAACTAAAAGAGAAGGTCAGAGAGAATGTCTTCCTATCCCTACTGAAATGTCCCCTTGGTATTTGTTTTATTACTCTGCTGGTCTATTGAGATGGCATCTTTAAAACCTTGCATGAGGAGCAGGAGAGAAGGCAATGTCCCAGCAGTGCCCATGGCCAGACAAGATCACAATGATTAAAGAGAAAAAAAAACAACAGAGTCCAGAGATAGACTCAAAGAGAGACAGGAGCAATGTTCCAGGCTATCCTGTTTATCCCTCGGTTGTCTCTTACTCTTACAGAACAGAGCACATAACTCCCATACCTCCAAACAGAGCTGTGCACTGGCTAACAGTCTGTAGTGTAAATACAGCAGAAATACGACTCAGCTCCAGCCATGGTGTCTCCTCTGATCTTGAACAGGAGGACGTGTTTTCGAGCTATCGATGCCAACAAGCCTCTGAGAACAGTGCAACCCCTTTCAATCCCTCTCTCTTTGTCTTTGTCACCTCGTCTACTCCAGGCTCCCTGCTTCCAGAAAAGACAAAGGGCCAAACAAACAGGGAGCAGGGAAATAGCTGAGCAGTAGCCAGTGACACTCAGACACTCTCAAGATACAGGGGCCTGTTTCTCCCTCTCTCCCCTCCTCTCCCCCTCCCTCTCTCTGTCTGTCTTATATCTGGCAGGAGCATCCCTCTCTGGTTGACCCTTCAACAGATGTCCTGGCTGAAGGTGCCAACAACCCTCCCTGTCCTCTCACTCTCTCTCTCTCTCTTCTTCTCTTCCTCCCTCCCGCTGTCCTGGCACGGCCATCCTGGCCTCTCGCCAAACATGGGATAGAGTGATGAGGAGAGTGGGTGCTGATCGGTTGTAATGGAAGAAGAGAGGAGAGAGGAGGGGGCAGCAGAGCTAATGTGGCCACTGTCTGGGTGCAGGCCAAGGCGACAAGGAGGGGATGAGAGGGGTAGATTGGAGTTGTAGAGAAAACAGGGAGTAAGGTAGGAAAAAGGCATGAAGGATGGCGGGTCAACCCAACCTTGCCTAACATTTGATTTACTCAACCAGGTGAGCGGAAAAATGGAGGAGATGTATGTGGAAGTGGGTGTGTTGGTGGAACAAATAAGGTGACTGTGTCATGTTTTGCGTTAGCCTTGCAATACAATAATCATTTAGAGTAATTATCTGTGGATATTCTGTAGACATGCTTTTGAGATATCAGCAAGCTTGCAGACAAACTTTACTGTAGGAGTTTGCGTGTCTTACCTTAACGGTACGGTGGTGCTTGCGGGAAGGATGGCAACGCATGTTGCTTGTGTTGCAGCAGCCCGTGCACCGCTTCACCTCCACACAGGGTGGCCATATCAGGAAGTTGGCAGACGTGGGATCCACCTGGCTCCTGGGGATCTCGTAGATCACCGTCCGTGTCTTACACACCGCTGGGACCGCTTCCTCTACTGGAAGAAAGACCGGAGAGAGGGAGGAGTTGAGCTAATAGTCTACATGAATGTTTGACGACACATTTTCCAAATGCAAGCGCGTGCTGATGTATTGTTGTAATCCGTCCTTTTCACTCCCAGCTGCTTCGGGCATTCCTTCACTGCTCATTATTTGATGACTCATTTGATGTGGGAGCTGTTCGTCTTACCTCAGATCACACCCAACCTCCTTTAAGGCTATTAAGAAGACAAGCTATCCAAAAAGCTGATCTCATATCAGCTAAGGAGCTTTGAGATCAAGTCGGTGAGATATAAAGAGACTGCTCACTGGGGTTAATGCAGTATGACAAGGCCAGAAAACCTTCATGTACACCGTTGGGAAATCTAGTAATGGCCTTTGACCCCATTGGCCATTGTGAAAAGAAGAAGGCAGTAAGCATTCGTTTCAGATTTAATGCTCTGACAAGCATCTAAAGATGTGACAGAGAGAGTACAGTAAGATACCATTATGTCGTAAAGATGATATATGCATCAAGTACAGAACATGAGGGCTTTTGTGGACAGCTGCCAAAATGGTAAACTACACCGTTTCATGCACTTATGAAGTGCACATACATGAAATGCAACCAGCTGGTTCGTCCAGTGCTACATTAAAAGCTGCACCATTGGAAGAGATGTGAAGAACTTCACACACACACACACACACACATACATTGCACACTACATGGTATTCTCCACACCTCGATCAGATATCATACCGCGTGGCGTTTTATGAAGAAATCTGACTGAGAGCCCAGGCGAGCTGCAACTTGATCCCTGAATGCCTGGAATTTCCATGCTCAAGGATATATTTCTCTCCTGACGCGTGTGTCTTAGATCTGCAAGCCTCTGGCCAATTGAAGGGCTTCATGTCAGACGTCCTCGTCAACCTCACACACCAGTCTCGTTTCTCATGATTCCTTGATTGCCATAAGTACTGGGTAGATGTCTTCATTAGGGTTCCTTTTATCCACAAAAAAGCAGTATAAAAGCCAATAACTATTAGCTTTCTTTGAAATTAGCGTGAAGTGATCGGTTTCATCTCCTGGGAATATTTAAGATGGAGGTTATTTTTAGGGCATCACGACACTGTAACAAGTTGTGCCATGCTGCGATGTATGTTGTGCCAAATGTGATCATGATGCAACCTCTGAGCTGCACATTGAAGCATACAGTACTCATTCAGTCTTACCAATGCTCCTCTTGCGTCGGCTGTGGAGCTGGGAGCTCTTCAGGTCATTGTAGTAACCAGGATGACGGGAGTAGTTCTTATGGTGGTTGTGGTGCTTGTGGTGCTTCGGCTCCTCAATAACATCGTTTCCCGTACCTCACCAAAACAGAAGCCAGCCATGTTAATAATGTCACACCAAGAAAACACAAACCCAGAAAAGCTTATTCAACCAATAAACCAACTATGAGTCTCTTAACCACCGCTGCAGCCTTAACAGTGTTGAATGATTGTGGTGGCTGGCTTGTTAGGCCTCACCAGAAGGCTGCATGTGACCCACTGCTGATGTTTTATATACCCCTTCCACAACAAACAATGTCTTGGTTAGTCACACAACCATAATGAGATGGTAACTTCCTACTGGTTCTTGTGCTGTACATAACACACGTCTTGATTCCCTGAAGGGTTTAGGATTCCCCTCAGCATGCTGGCTGGCAGGCAGGCAGGCATGCTTGAGGGCAACTGTTGATGATGACACAAATTGAGGTACACAGTCCACAATACACTGAGTACAGGCAGGAGACACAGTTTTACACAGACCCCTGTGTAATTGCAAGCTTTGTGTGTCAGCCTTGCTCACTCATTTGGCTGAACTTTCTCAGAGCAAAAAAGTATCTAGACGCAGGTGAGTCAGCATGCTCCTTCAAAAACAACCAGCTTTCACAGACACACAGGGGACTAAAGTGGTCATTTGACAGGTGGTACTCAGCCGCCATTATGCCTGCACATAATTAGTGGTTTCGTGTCTCTCATTTACCTGAAAATGTTTGCTTTTTCAATCATTCGGTAGCTTGGAAAAGTACATGTTTTGTTATGCTGCAGTGGTAGCTTCTTAAAGCTCCCCAACTCCAGTCTAATATAGCCAGCTCAGCTTATTCACAGTCATGGTCATCTGATAAAGCTTGCTTGTTTTGGTCCCCACCCAGAATATGAGGTGGATTACAGAAGAGTGCCAGAGCAGCAATAAAACGATAAAGCTTGTTCGCAGGATACTGCCCTCTCCCAAAGAGCAGAGTCTGAGAGTGTTTGCTAAGTGGGTGGGTCTACCTGTCCGTAGGCACAGCATACTCACCCACCTGGCTAACACAATCCTACACCTGTGCACTTAACAAAAACACACAACTCACAGCCACGCAAACTCCTCTCATTATCCGCCACAACATGCTAAAACCCAATGTACACTAGTGCAACAAAGCTTAGCCACAGGCAAACACATTCCACTCATCCAGCTCCTTTGTGCTCTGACCAGAGTCATCTGAAGGGATTTCCTCTACCTATAGATGGTCCACCTCTGGCATTGGTTGTTTATTTGCTTTTTACAGGTCTGCCCCTAAGTTAGAGTGGAGGACCTGTCTTTCAGGCAGTTAGTCAGCCAGTGACCCAGAACCAAAGGCCTACAGAAAGGAAGTGTTGACTTCAGCTGAGGCCTGGAGTTTAGCAAAGGGCTGAGCTATCAGTCTACCAGGCCACATACACACACACACACACACACACACTGCAGTACGTGACTTATAGGTGGAAATGCACACCTACACCGTCTGCGCTGTCAGTTGGATTCATTGCGACAACTGGCTGATCCTTCTACCTAACAACCTTCAAACACTGACAGAACACACACTGAGTCTCCTCTCGCTCCACCATACCCATCACTTTCTACATCTCACCCTCTCAGAAAGGGATGCAAGCAAGGAGGATGTCACACCAGGGGTCACCCGGAGACAGTGTGTGTCATAAATAAGTCCTTTGCAGACTATGGAGTCTTCATTTCAGTACAATAAAAGCTTTATTCTGTTTTCTTCACAGGAGGAACAAAGAAAATATATTTAAAAAATGAAATAAGGAAAGACTGCAATCAGAGTGATTTTGGCACGTGAATGTAGGCGACTGAGAGACGAAGGCAGATAAGAAATGGTGTTCAAGAGACACTGGAAAACTTGAGTGAGGGGTTTACTCCTCTGATGGTTCCAGGTGACTAAGAAGTAATAACACGCCCGGAGCGTTGTCAAACTGAGACAAGAGAAAAGAGGACAGGAGACAGTCTCTTGCCATGAATCAGGCTTTCATGACTCCCAAATTACTCCCCCCATTAGCTAAGGGCCACAGCTCCCTCCCTTTACTCCTCCTCCTCTTTTTCTCTCTCCTTCTACTTGTACAAATAGCCAACATGTTGTTGACTTGTTGTAATAAGTGCCTCCATAATTGTCTCTCTCTGTCTCTCCTCCTTGTTTCTTTATTGTCAACAGTTACATGCCTGAGTTGACAAAGTGTTAGTTTAAGTCACAGGGGCCAAAGGTCCTCCCTGTGGGTGGGTGTGAGAGCAGGTAGGAAGCACAATAACAATGTTTTTGAGACACCACAGGTTCAGAGTAAGTGCTGCCAACTGCATCGGAGGAAAACACACTGCCAGCTTGTCAGAAACAAAGCAGATTGTGCAACAACCTGTGGCCATTCTGAGTGAAATGTAGCAGGAATACAACCTCCAGAATCCTCCTGCTCCCTCCTCCACCTCTGCTCCATGCTGAGTGTCAGGTTCCCTTTTCTGTCAAAGTCCTTCACTGAGAGAGATAAGAGCAGGCAGGCTGGGGGGCCGCCTAAGGAGGGAGGCAGGGATAGAGAAGAGGAAAAGCGAGGAGTGGAGCACCTCAGGGGCCAGACAGCCATCTGCAGACTTCAGCAGGGTCATCTCATCTGTCAGTCAAAGCTGAAGACACCATCCTCACAGGATGTGAGGACAGAGACAGACAAAACACACACAAGCCCATACTGTGCAAATCAGCAGTAAATGAAACACACAGTCACTATATCAGCCGTGTAGGCCTTCCCAGTAATCCTGACAGATACATCCTTTCAAGTTGATTTATATGAAGTCAACCTTCCAGGTCTCTAGCAACCAGGTACTACACAGGGACAACACAACAACACAAAACTCATATCTGTCTAGATCAATAAAACGCTTAAACAAAATTCCTGGATGTGTCCTTCAAAACACAACATCAATCCTTCCAGGTGTCAGTGTGTAAATATTAGCCCTTCCTTTCTTCTTCCCCTGGCTGACATGCTATGTACAGTTCAGCCTGTCCTGGCCATCCGCAACAAAAGCTCTGAAAATACCCCCAGTGGCTGGCGTCAAAGGTCTTTTAATGGGCTGGCCTGGGCCGCCAAGCCGGCCCTCAAGACAGATTTATGTCCTCGTAATAATAATCAGCCTACTACTGTTACCCTGCAAAACATTCCTCTGTTTGAAGAAAGACATGTTAATTCAATTATAAACACCTCTTCTCATGCTAGAGGCACTCCAGGGATCTATTCTGGACTCACTGTAGTGTGGGGTGTCCACTGCTGTGGAGTACAGGCTCGTTTGATTGTGAATTAATAAATAAAACACACTAATGATGTCAGGCTATTAGCCCTAATTGATCCGTCCATCAGAAAAGTGTTTGTGTGGTTATACAGACGCATACTTGACAGAAGAGTGAAAGACCAGTCCTTATGTCACTTTGCTGAATATAAGTTTTGAGGTTACTAATGAGCTATGACCAATGAGGTAACTTACATCATTTGGGACTGTTAAAGCAAATTTAGTAATTACCTATTTCCATCAACAAATCTTTAGGGGAGAGCCCTGCATTTGATATATGGCCAGAGCCTGTGTAAATAGAAGCTCATGTGAAGGCAAACAGCTTCGTCCAGCACACCCCTGTAACTTAATCTAAGAGTGAGACGGACCCGTCCCCCACCACAGAAGAAGCGGCACCCCCAAGAACCTGACGATAAAGAAACCCGCCCGATCTGTGAGCCGCTCTCTCTGTTTACAGGGCAACATATGTGGCAGCCTGGTCGCTGTAAAGCTGGTTTATCGCAGCAGCTGAAGGAATATGCACATGTAAACGTCTGACAGTGAAAGTCCATCTTTGTCACATGTGTACAGTAGATGCTCCTATCACAGCTACAGCATTATCACACAAGCCAGGGCTACGCTTGCACAGCGCTGGAAACATGGGCATGCGTTTGGAGCTTGTCTTCAGGAGGTGTAACTTTACTGAATACCATAACAGCAAATACTCTTGTTTATTCACTAAATCGTCCTAAACCAGCAGGATTGGCAAAGACTTGACATTTCATTCAATCAAATGTCACTAAAATATCGGCGTCAACCAGTGTCAGATGCTAGGCACAAGTGGATCTATCAGCAACGACAGCGTATTGTCAGTGATTTCTGTTTTATAATTATTATATAAATTTAGCAAAGGAGTTGAACATATTGTACCTTTAAAGGGCCACAGGGGTCAAAGGCTTCACATTCATGGTTGCTTTAGATATGACCTTGGAATGAATTTATGTAATAGTCATTTAGCTTGATCCTCAAGCAATCACATGTTGTCTCACCAAGGCAAAAATATACAGACACTCCTCACACCAGATAATGCTCAGGTGACTACCAAGAAGGCTATCTTTAAAGATGATTTCAACAATAGCACATCATTTTACAGCTATAAAGGGCACACTGCTGATGTAACCATGGCACCGCCATTTACTATGTGTTGTTACATCAACAATAGCAGTCATCTGGGGGGCTTCGGGATTTAAAAAAAAAAAAAGTAACTCGGATCTATTGATAGAAGTATCAAGAGGCAGAATTTACCTACGGAGTCAATGTCCAGTAGCCGCTGGAGGTCGCTGATGCTGTGGATTTCACTGTGGGACAGCCTGTCTATCAGCTCCTGGGGAAACTCCACTTCCTTTAGGGGGCGGGAGGAGGGGAAGAAATCAAACAAGAGATGAATTTTAGAGATGAGTGGATTCAGTGGCAAAACATATGTAGAACAGTTGGTTTAATATATCAACGTGCTGGGTTTCAACAACCACACGGAATATCACTGCTCTAACAAGTTTGCAGCTATGACCCGACTACAGCTGGTGGATCTGCCCCATTGCCGTACGCCCCCCCCCCCCCCCTCACACATGCAGTGAAGGTGGTGCCGATCCCCCTTCAGAAATGATGTCGTTTACTTTGCGAAGCAGCGAATAAGCGCGCCTGCAGGATATTGGACACTTTAATCTGCATCTTCTGGTTAGTTCGCCCCATGGGTAATTTTAGAGTAAGCACCAATTTCCCTGTAAAATAGCTTTTTCTTTCTAAAGATTCCCATTTCGGCTACCTGGCAAGCAGGACGACGGCTGTGTGACATCTGTCATTGAAAATAAAATCGTGTTAATAAAGTATTATTTGGATGATTAATTATAGAGCCAAATGAGCCTCTAAACGCCTTGAATTGGTGTTTCACTAATCTTGCTCCTCTGCGGATGGGCGAAACATGATGAAAGTGTTTCCTGGAGGAATTTGCAGCCACGGAGACGTCCGGCTGTGTGAACCGCATCTCGCCACACTCTGCACTTGTTGCGGTCTCGCAAGCGCCTCGAGTTGAGCAAACCGTGCAGCCTTACAGGAACACAGGCTATTTATATCGCTCGCAGCGGTTCCCATGAAGGCGCTTAGCCCAACCGAAACGTTCGCCCGCTTGGCTCAGGCTACAAACAGATTTGGCACAAAAGCCAAAAATAACTGCGATATGAGTCCAAATGCAGAAGCGATGTTGGTTCTCAAAAGCGCGTAGTCACTGGCCCTCATGGTAACTGGAGCTGAACTACAGTTTGTTCATTCTCAAAAATGAATTCCTATATTGACACTGTTCTTAAAATAGCCGTAGTCTAAACTACCCTCTTATTTATTTATTATTTATCAATATACCCTTGAAAAATAATCCGTTAGGTTCGCTCAAACGAGGAATTGCTTCAAATTATGCGCTTATAATCCTATCGCCTGGCCTAATTACAGAGTTTAAATCAAAACTTAGAGCGATGTAGTTTTCTTTCCTCGAGCATCAAGTTGCGGCGTGTGTGTGTGTGTGTAGATGTTGGGGAAAATGCGCGCCCTGTGGGAACTTTGCACCCTCAGAGAAATAAAAGCCCGCACCACGGTGTGTATGACACGGAACCAGAAGGACACCAGTGTATCCAACCACAGCAACCCTGTGGCCGTGCGGAGTCCTGGTGACTTTACCTCAGAGGTGACCAGCAGCAGGTACGTCGTCCACAGCAGGAAACAAAGTGAGGCTCTCATCTCCCTTTAATTTAGAGTTAACCCCGTACAAGAAAAAGGTGCTATTCTGTAGGAGCCGCAGAATCGCTCCTGGCCCCACAGGATCCACAACCATCCCCTCGGGGAGAGAAACCTGGGTGTCAGAGCTGCTCAGCGGGCTCTGCTGCGCTTGCTTGTAACAGTGAAATGCTGAAGAGGCTGGAAGTTGACTCTCGTTATTCACACTGGACTGCGTCCTCTTGAACAAACCCTGTGCGGCAGCTCGGCATAGCTCCTCAGGCGCAAGTGGGACAATCCCAAGGGACAAGTCTGACGCGCACTGCACTTGTCCTTCACCATCTAACAAATAGCATTCAAACTTCAGCCCAGTTTACTGATATATTTATCAGTCTGTTCAGAATTAGTCAGAAGTAAGACGCACCACTATTTGTCTAAGATAGTATTTAATAGCCCTAAAAGAACATAATCCAAACGAGAAAATCCTCTCAGAAAACCACAAGGCAGTTGTCCGTGTTGTGCTATCCAGAGCCTGTCTTGCAGCAGACTGCACAGGTCCTTAGCTGTGTGAGACTCTGAAGTGAATGGAGTCAGAGCGCTTCTGAGCCGCTGGATATAGAGAGCCAGCAGCTCAGTGCCCGTTGCGCCTCCCCTCGCATTTTCGGTGATCATGCATCTATTCAGTAAGGGGAGCTGGTTGGCTGATTGGATGACTTAAGACTCAAGAGCATGCCCCCCCTCCTCCTCCCTCAGCCCCTGTGTATGTGTGTGTGTGTGTGTGTGTGTGTGTGTGCCCATTCAGAGATTCAAGCTGTAATCGATATTGATTATCACTGATGGGAGAGGGTGCAAATATAACCAATAACTGTGGACTGGCTGAGACAAAAAGGATGAGGATGAAGATGCTGATGAGGACTCCTTATTGTTGAAAAATAGTGCTGTGACTGAAGGACATATTAGGAGTAGAAGAGGTCAATAATTAAATGTATTTTAAACCCCTCAGAATGATATAGGAATTTTCAGGGCGAAATGAAATATGAACAAAGTAGACAAAAATGTTAAAATGATGATGATCATTATCATGGTGGTGATGATGGTGGTGGCTCATGATGTCACATGATGATGGGATAGTAACACAAACTCTCTTTGTCATTTGAATTTACGGCAGAAAGACATTCATTATATCTGGACATTTAGTACCAATTGGCACAAAGACAAATGTGAGAAAAAAAAGCCTGGAAATTTATCAAAAAAGCAAGCAAAAGCATCGGGATGATGACATAGATGATGAAAATGATCAAACACTGTGTCGACCAATTAACACCTGCGAGTGGAAATGATTTTGAGACACAGGAAGCGACTACTCTGCAGCAGGTTAACAACAGACTGGTTTTAACTTGTCGCGAGGAAACTGGAGGCTGTGCTGCTGCTGTGCTGGGAGGTCTGGGAGAAGAGCCCGAGGGCCTGATAAACGAGACATACCTACAGGAGCAGAGACGCAGACAGCGTGCACACACATTACCAGCCAGAGGTGACAATCAGCAGGGAGCCATAGGTCAGCCATCCAGGTGGTCTGCCCTACACCTTGTCCATTCAGCTGCATCGCAGAGCACGAGGCCAGCCTGAGGGTGTTGTGGCTGGGAACACTGCATGGAGAAAGCCCTGCAGCAGCTGGTGGAGTAATTCATCCAACTATTTTAATAAGCCCATGAAGTTCATGTTAGGATGGTACCAGTGCTGTAAAATGTAATGCTTCTTATAGTAAATGTCCCCCTGCTAGAGTAATTTATCTCACATGTTGCTCCTATGAAAAATTACTGCACTACACAAATGATTCATTCCTCATTTTAACACTGCATGAGTAACTCTGCACGTTAAAGGCCGTGATGCTATGGCAAAATGACTTACACCAGCCAGTGACAGGCGGGTTCATCATCGTCAGGTTAATAATATGCAACAGACGCACTGTGTGTGTATGGATGTGCACTCTCACCGCTATGCATGAGTCATGTTTCTGATAGGTGTACGCTTCGCATCACAGTGGGGAAACTGGTAGGGTGAATGAGTGAGTAAAAGGAAAAACTAGCAGGTGAGGGTGATGCGTTGCCGTCATTCTCTCTTTTCCTTTCACTTTAGTGTGTCCACCGTGCGTACAAACGTTGCTTTAAGACAGGCGATTATGGAGAGAACGTGAACTCAAACTTGGGCTTGAGACACAGTAGCGATGCACATGTGAGGAGGAGAGGGTGGTTGAAGTGGTGAGGAAAAAAGGAAAGGAAGAGCCAGACTCAACTGAGCAAAAAAGAGAAAACAGTCATTGCACTGACATTTTAGGGGGAGAAGACGAAATCAAAATAACAGGAATTTCTGTCTCTCTCTTTCCTTTCAGCGTTTGCTATTAGGCAACATGTTTACTGGCAACTGAGGTCTGTGTACCTAACAACATAAACCCCATTAAATGGTTTTATAGTTGCTGGTGCACAGTAAATCTAGCCATAAAGACACTGCAGAGAGGACGTTCTCTGAGTGAAGTGATGATTCCCCCCCCCCCTCCTCCACCCAAGCCACACATAGTTCACAGTGAGAGAAACGTAAGAAAAAGGGCGTGAAATTTTCGAGGAATGTGGTGGGTATGAGTTGCATTGCTTTTGGGGGACCAGAGTGTTCCTTTGAATGAAGACTGTCTTCAATGGTAAGGATAGTGTGATCTTTTTCACCAGGACCCTAAAATATCAGGACAGGAAAAATTTACTTTCACATCCCAAGAATTTACTTTTATGCAAACTGAAGGTATTTTTTTTAACATACTCAAGATAAACTAATAAAGATTAAGGAGAAAGAATGTTGAGTTCAAAGATTAGGTTTTAAGTAAGATGATGGAAAGAAAGAAGGCAAAGCATGATGGATATGTAATTTAATCATTACCCCTAAGCTAATGAAGTCCGTGTGAGGTCAGCCCTTTCATGCTCAGTGAAATAAGTGCAGGGATGGAATGTAACTAAGAATATTCACTGCACTTATGAGCTACTTTACTTGAGTATTTCCATCTCATGCGACTTCATACAGCTCAGAAGCAAATATTGTACTTCTTGCTTCACTACATTTGTCTTGACAGCTTCAGTTTATTTTCAGATTACAATATTTCATATCCTTCCTGTTTGGTGAAAACCGCATGTCACTCACAATTTGTGGATGTTTCTGATGAAGTGAGGATGTTTAAAAAAACACACACACACACTAATGTACCAGTAACATTAAATAGTAAAACACTGATGATAGTTCTGAATAATGAGAAGTATAATGATACATTTAGTAAATTTTATTATACTATATGTAAGTTCCCAGTAATGGGACTAATAAAGGATTATCTTATCTTACACATACATTCTTCTACATAATTAATGTTTCGAAGGCAGGCCTTGTAGTGAAGTATTTTCACAGTGGTATATGTCTTTCACCACTGTACAAATGTGCGTAAAAAAATTCTTCTTTTCTGTGATATTATCTTCCATAGTATGATTCAGTCCTGACACCTACTGGGTACGCTCAAAGCAAAAGACTTGCTATCTTAGTATAGTAAGTGTTATAACACACACATTATCGTCCATAATACAATCTCAACTTGATCCCAGTGCAGCTGAACTCTGAGCGTGCGAAGAAAGTAAAGGATCTCACACTTCAGTCTGCAGGGGAGCCATAAAAAGATAGCAAGGCTGACAATAGAAACTCAGCATGCTGATAGCTGTGTGTTTACAAAGGTTATAATATGTGCAATTGCTGTATTTCCTTTCCAATGAAAGTTATGCATATTTTCCACTGGGCATCCCCGTTCTATGACACCTCATCATGTCAAATACAGAGTGCATTACGGAGTAGATTGCCTTGCAACAGAGAAACAAACACAGATCCTAACCTGGTGTCTCCCCCAGCAACACCCAGCCATATCATGAGCACGCATGAGTCATGGACACAAAGAGCAAGTCCTCTGCAGACTACAGAGTGAACTCCTCCCTCCTCCTCAGGGTAGAATCAGGTTCCTCTAACTAAAACCCTCACCAGCTCATCAGCGTCTCTATGATGACAAAGTCGATTCCATTAGTGGGTTGTGTTTTGATGGTTTTAGTGTGGAGCTGTGTGTTATTTGACACGAGCTTGTGTCTTGTAATAAGCCCATTAGGAAGAGCGGTAACATTTATGGTTGGGTTGCTCATGTAGACACACACACACACACACACACACACACACACACAGTAATTCAGGTGAAATTTCCCAGGAGCAAAGGTACATTCCAGGGGCTGGTAGCGATATAGATTGGACTTGGAAAATATCCAGAGCAGAGTGCATATCCCGGGCAACCTCTTCACACATAAACAAGCAGCTGCACAGCACACACACACACACTGACAAAAAAGACTCAAACACACATTCTTACCGCTTGTTCACTTGAATATTAAGCAGTGGACCAAGGCCAAGAACAGCAGCCACATTCACAACTTAGAAGTGATCCTAGACACAGTTGCTTTTTTATAGGAACGATTACTGGCAACCATTTACAGGCCTTCTTCATCTCTCTAACATGCATAGCAACCTGAATGAAGTGCTCTATGGGGCCTTCCAGTACCTCTCTGGACCCCTTTTCCTTTAAGGTACTATAGGTGTGCAAGCATTCATGAGGCACAATTCCCAACTGCGCTTTCATAAATCTCAACTGTGTAGTCAAGTCCATCTCTGGAATCCAAAAAAATTATGCCACATGCACAGAGCTGGTGGTCCAAGGTATGCAAGGCAAAATTCCAGATGAAACACTTAATACATTATAGGAGCTCACTTTAGTTGTCCAGGGACTGCAGTGTCCTCTCTGTGAGATCTTCAGATCCGTCAAACTGTGGTCTCCTCTTGTCATAACTCTGCCTTCACTTTTTCACTCCTCCATGAAAGCCATCCTTAGAAACAGGGCTGGAAAGCCATGTGGCAAACTGGGCACTTTCCCAGTGGGCTGTCATTTGGGCCAACCCAACTGTCTTTTGGGAAAAAAAAATTATCTGGAGAACAAAATATCGATTCTACATCTGTGTTTCTGTACCTCTTCTCATGTGACCTCTTCCCAGCCAGTCATACTTGGCGTAGACTACGGTGAGGAACTTCTCTTGTGAGCACAGCTGTTAGTCCCCCAACTCATGTTCATTTGAAGCAACTCAGAGGTGGAGCTTAAATGTTCTCACTAAGGTATGCTGTACTTCGGTATTTCGCCTATTTGTTCTTGTGAGTATGACTCGTGTACAATAGCTTTCCTCAAAATACAATCATTTTATGCCTCTGGTATGATAGTTTAACTTTTCCCATCTGGTAACACTACTCATGTCAGATGCCGTGGCTCAGGGCCAAACCTCTGTGGAAGAAGAAGGCGTCTTTGTCAATTGTCAAGATAAGTAAGAAGAAAATAAGATCGGGGTGTGGAGAAGCTGCTCTCCAAAATCCAGTCACTGTCAGGCAGAGGAGCAGGATGAGGAGCCAGCCTGTGACAGGGAAGCCAATAGCAGGAGGAGATTGTGTTTGAACCGGTGAGCAGGGAGAAGATCAAGGTGACAGGGACTCTCAGGAAGGGTTCAAGGAGGAAGTGTGTGTGTGTCATGCCTGATGCCTGATCATGAATGATGAATAATTCATTCAGTGTTGTTGATGATAAGATAACATAATTGTAATGCTATCATAAAGTGAGACCATCAGCTACTGCTGGTGCTCAGTCAGGTAATGCCATGGAGAGTAATTGGCACAATTTTTGTAGCCCAGCATAATTCCATTCTGCTATCACAGCTTTGGCTGACTAAACTAATGTTAACTAACTAACATTAGCATGGCTAAGCAGTGAGTGACTTAGGTCTGTATTGCCTCATAATATTTCAAGAGCTATTTAATAGGATATATCTGAGGCTCTGTTGTGCTAAAATGTAAGCTTCCTATGTATTAGCTTTGTACAAGTAGGAAAAAACATTTCCAACAACAAAGTTGTTCAGTGTTTATTTTCAGGGATGTGGAAACTATTATATGATGGTATGGGTTACTGTAATTGCTGGGGTAATGAAAACCCTGCTCCAGATCTTTCTCCATCTACAGTATGTTCAAACTGTTTGGTGCTTCTGTTCAGGATCATGCAAGTCCAGGTGGTTGATGCATGAGCTCCAGTGCACATGCAAGAGAGCCCAAATGTAGTTTAAACTCCGCAAACAGACAATTGTACACCCTTGTTTTAAATGCCCTACCACTTAAACAAGTCTGTTACCCCTATATGAACATTAATGTACAACAAAAATGAATAGCAAGTAAGTATCAAATGATGTCTTCCTTAAAATGCTACAAATAGGTGTGAAGAAGAAATAAAATACTTGGAACACACTGAAACACATTCAAGCATGTGTTTGGGTTTCTGTACGTTCCTTGCAGCCTCATCATCCAGTTTCTGCAGGTTGCAGGGTTTGACCCTGTTGTTTAGGTCAGAGACGGACTCCTGACCACAGCCTCCGACCACAACAGTTTGGAAGAAGCACCAAACAGAAGGCCTCAGCTCCTGATGTTGAGAGGAAATCCCATTTAGAAATACATAATCAGACTTGTAGTTCGACTATGAACAGATCCACAGAAGCACTCCCTCTTGCACTAGACTGTAGATGTGGAAATCACACTGAATAACACGCAATAACACTTACACACCTGCACTCTCTTCTGTGCGTTCTCCAGTTTCCACAAATGGACAGACAGACAGACATGAAGCAATTCAGGCACAAGTCCTTACATGCAGTTCCCCGTTTCCCCTGTCCCAGCTCCTTTTCCCCTTAAAACACTGCCTCTTTATTCTCTATGAACAGAAAAAAGAAAAAAAAAACACTCTCTCTTTCTCCACACACACTCGCACAGAAAACAGGGGACTTCCAGCCACTGAGAAATAGCAGCATAATTGCCGGTGCTCTGTTGTCTATCAAGACCTGACCTTTTCAACATGTGTGTGTCGTGTTGGGAGCAGTGGGAACCGGCAAGGAGGAAGACAGGGGTCTCCCCTGCTCTGTGGTGGTCTGACCCAAGCTCCCTCCCTCCTTTCTTCTCCCCACTTCCCCCTAAAACTCTGGGAACTAACACGGCGTCCCCATGTTGTGTGGGTTCGGAGGCTAGGAGGGGAGGACATGGCTGAACCACAAATCAGACTCTTGGCAGGGGGACATCAAAGGCGGAACATGAAGACGTGGAAAAGACAGGGGGAGACAGAGCTGCCCTGTCTCGCTGCAGTCTCAAGGGGGTAGAGGAAAATTCGAGGTCTATGTGTAGAGCCCAGACATTATAGTGGCACAAATGTAAGCTTTCTGTTGCTGCCAGTGGGAAAATAACTGACTAGTATTGCCTTACACGAATCTGGGCCTAAAACAAAGACATTAAAGAATGAAACATATACAGGGACACCCTCATAATAAACATATAAGAGTTTATGGGATTATGTATGAATGGTAAGTGGAAAGAAATGGCTTTGACTGGCAGATAAAAGTCATCCAAACAAACAACGAGAAAGTAAAATCAAGAGTCAAAAAGTAGATGTTGGGTCCATGAGAGAGCCTCATTTGAAAAACATATTAAAAAACATATTGTTAGCAAAACGGATCACTCACAGGTCTGATACAAGTTAACTTTATATCTCTACAGGGCAGACAAGTTCAGCTCACAGAGGGAGCACACAAAGCTGTCCTCAGAAAGGTATCAAGAGCCTATAAGCTCATAATAACACCAATTGGCATGTCAGTTGAGAGCTTTCTCTTGATTATTTACTCTTCCTTCTCCCCTTGTCTTTCACTAGCCATAGGCTGCCCTGCTGATGGTGTGATGATGAGATGAGGAAACTAGTGGTGGCCTTGATGATGGTGGTGGTGCTGCGAATGTGGGAGGGGGCAGGGCTCTGCACTGGGGATTAAGGAGAGATTTCTCTGCTTGACTTGAGCGACATTAGCTATCAGCAGAGGAGATGAAGGGGGAAAGACCTGGGAGGAGCAGAGTCGGCGTGAGGAGTCCGAGAAGGGTTACAATACTTGGTGGAAAGGATACCACTAGAAGAAAACCCTTGGATTAAAGAGTGGTTAAGGCCAGTCAGAGAATCTACTTTGGTGCACTGGTCAATCACTGCTTTGACCTGCGCTGTCAGCCCCAGGGTCCAGTATTGCCTTAGGTAAACTAAGACAGAACAGGACGCCGAATTGTGTTTGAGATTTTCCTCAACACAGCACCATTCCTATAGCAACCACACCTTTCCGAGCCATGAAAACACTTAACCTCCAGGAGAGAAGCCCGTCCCAGTTTATAGGCCGTACCGTGATGCTGTTTCGCACGCATCATGGTAACTATTAACAGTGGTTAATGTGAGCCCCCTACCCCAACGAGGGCTCCCAGCTAGGTCCTCTGGAAGCAGGACTATAGCTGCTTTTAAAAATAATTACAGCAGATTTTTTGCCTCTTTTATTGTTGTTGTTGTTATTGGAGGCCATAAAAGCAACACCAGATTCTGCACTGAGGGATGTATGTCAGCAAGTGAGAGAGAGAGACAGAGAAAGACAGAGGGAAAAAAGATAAGAACTGAATTAGAAAAAAAGCCTTCCTTTTTTCCTGGTATTCTTGCCTTTATTTGATGAAAAAGTGACAGAAAGGCGACACAATTTAAACAGAGATGTCACCCAGAGGTGGGACGCATCCCAGTCTGCTGACATTAACAGAAGCCCTGAGATCTCCATACTTGTTTGATGTCAAGGTATCAATGCCTTGTATGGACAAATGGCACACTGGCACTCTTCACAAGCATTGAACTAATTTGTGATCTGCTGCAGGATGTAGGACTTTTTTTTTTTAATTAGAAAAATAACTTTTTTTTTGGTTCCTCAGTCCTTTGGTGCCAGCTTACTCTGTCATTATGGGACACAGACCAGAACTATGATAAGACCTCTTGGAACTTCTTCTCTCCTTGGACTCAAGACCAAGTGTCAAAATCCCAAGGCAGAGGGAGATCACAACAAACTGATTATCAACAGGAAGTGACTCCATTATGGGCTTAAAGACAGGAGAGAGTGCTCTCTGGTTACAGCACTCACTCAAATCCACACATTCCTGCAGGGTTTAGGGAAGGTTGGGTCATCCCTGTGGACTCTGCTCCCCAGCCACGGCCTCAGCCCAGGGGCACTGTGCCGGGTGCAGATGGGATGTTGCAGGGATTTGGCGGGGGTCCTGAAAGAGGGGCTGGAGGTTGTGGCTATCTAGGGTGGGCCAATAATCAGGAGATACTTGACAGCCCTTCCCTTGTGACCTTGCACACTGGCAATGAGTGGATGTGCTTTGGGGATGAGGGGAATCCTCTGGGATGCGAGGGTAGACCCACATCTAATAGACCTTGACAACATGTTCATTCCTGGGGAAGATGCCAAATCTTATTCAGATATCAAAGAATGTCAATACACCCAGTCCTGCTTGGAGCATCGCATGTCAAAAGCTGTCAACCGAATTCGAAACATGAGCTGCTTTAAGTGCAGAAATCTTTTAAGAGTCTGGATCAAATCATCTCAGATGTCTGAAAGCCAAAGATTTTTACATTATCTGAGTAGGCTTTTGAGACCATTTCCCGAACAGTCCAATGGGAACTTCTCACTCATTGCATTCCTTCATCTTCATAATGTGATTAGAACAGAGTTCGACTACTTTTATGATCTGCACTCTAACAATTCCTCAGAGAGTAGGAGGCACTGACAAAAAGGAACAATTGAGGCAATTGCTGAGCTGCCTCCCTGGGGAGTGAAGTCAGAGTCTAAGTGAAGAGATGGATTGTGCTGTGTTGAGATCAACGTGGGCAGGAGATTGCAGAGTCATGTGCATAACAGAATATCTCACTCAGAAAAATGCTACTGACACATTTTTTTCCTTGCGGAATACTAGGAGAACATTAAGGCTTTTGTTTGTTTTCTCTACACGTCGTTTAGAGGCGAGTCACCAAGGCTCCGTTGGCTGGGGAATAGCTTTGAAACTGAGTCCAAAATTGAGGCGAGTCAGGGAGGCCTGATCTCAGTGTTGGTAAATGTATACATGTGAATTATTTACTTGTCGTCCGGCAGGAAATGAGGAACGATAACAAGCTTGGGAAAGAAAAGTAGAAAAACAAACAGATTGTATCGTATCCCCTTGTTCATTTCGTGCTTTCTCTCTTTCTTTCTTTTCTCTGAGGCAGTCGGTTGTGTCCTACTGCGGACAGGAAGGAAGAGCACAAAGCAAATCGAAGTAAATCACTCCAGTTATTAAGGGTTGGTGTTACTTTTTCAGTTAGTTGCCTTGTTGAAGGGGAACTACGCTGATTTACCCGTCCCCGTCTGTTTACAGGTGTTAGTGAGCACTAATGTGATGACGGTTTGTGACTCCAGAGGGAGCTGCGCAAAATTTGATAAATTTCCCCAAGTCATGCCATTGCAAGTTTAAAAATGAAAAAGGGGTCTGGGGGCCTGGATTAGAGAGAAGTCACTTTGCTAATCTCTGTAGCCCTCTTCTCTCTACTTAAAACTAGCAGCTCAAAGCTACATTGGCTGCTACTAGCATAACAAAGCCAAATCTCCATTTGAACTGTCTGCGGTCAGGTTGTACTGTGTGTAATGTAGGCACCAGGTTTTGACAAGGAAGAACAATCTGTGGAATAAATAAGGCAATAAGGCCAGAACTGACCACCAAGTTATTTGTCATCACAATGTAGAAGGGCTGCTGTTTGATTGAGCCGGACCTTGTGATGATCCCCTGACCCAATTTTTGACTCTCCCTCTCCCTCTGACCTGGCTCGACACCCCCTCTCATCCCTAACCTTTCAATCCCATCAGCCTAAATATTGCTCAATCACCTGTGACCAGGCCTGGGTGATGACCTTTGACACGAGAAGGTCACAATTAGAGCTCAGAGTCAGAGCAGCAGAAGTGGGGACCAGGCAGAGATGAGATGCCCCTGGACTGAGAGCTTCAACCCAGCGAGGCTGAACTCTGGAAAAGTCAGGTCGCCACTCCTAGTATATCTAGACAAGAAAAGAGCTGCGTATCAAAGGCTGGCACAGCTGATTGGGATTTTTGAGTTGACTGGGAGGAGGGAGAAGGCAGGGTGAATCAATAGAGGCTGCAGTCTAGTGTTGGCTGACATATTAATTAGCTTGGATCGCCACAGACAAGAGGATAGAGGGAAGCAGAGATGGCTGCTATGGGAGCGCAGCAGAAGAGGACAGGAAACAAAAGAGAGAGAATCAGGGAGAAAGAGGGAGTGGGGGTGAGGGTCGTACACCCACGGGCTACTCTCTCTGTGCCAGATCTAAATGTGCAGCACCAAATAAAACATCCTCTCAAGAGACCATGGGTGGCTGTGTCTGGTTATGGGATGCAACTAATACACATGCAAGCATGCAGACCCACACATACCAAATCACTCCCAGCCATCTGATCTTGTAAATTTTTGGCAATCGTTATATACAACTTGGGATGCATTTAAGAAGCCATCCCATAAACAAGGAGGCAAAACATTCCCATGCTGGGATAAATGCTTTAAAATGATCTCTCAGTGGGCTGCACTCCACTCAGGAGTGTGCTTAAAAATCACATTCTTCTTTCTCTTCCTCTTCCTGCATGTTCATCGCCTCCTCCATCTTTATCCTCTGCATCCCCTCTGTCTCCTCCTTCCACTCCTCCCCACCACCTCACGGAGCCTGGCCTCTTGTCTGTTTGGACAACAAAAAGCACCAGGTCTTACTGTGTGGGAGTAACTGAGAGTTGTAGAAGAGCCAAAAAAAGGATAGTAGGTGCAGAAGGGATGGTGGTAGAGTTGGGATTATTCATCCCCCTGAATCCCTGCTATGTCTGCTTTTCACCTCTCCTGGACCACTTCTGTTTGCTGAATTAAAACCCACTACAATTGGTCAGAGGGATAATGTATCCCACAGAAAGCAGGTCTGTATTAATTTCATGAGTTAACAAGCTATACGATAGATTATGGGACTTTGAAAGCATACAGGACCCAAAGACAAAGCCTAAATTAAAGGTTGGTAAAAGAGAGTGTGTAAGTGGGTGTGAGCATTTTAACAGTGGCAGAGTGCCATGCCATCAAGGCCTCATCTTGCTGCTCATGCAACAGTTTCAAGTTTTGTCCTCAACTGGCCCACCCAGGATGGCCCAGTAATGGCCCTGCCTAATCAGGTGCTCTGGAAAACACACACACACACACAAAACAAAAAAACAAAACACAGGTGTTTTCAATCTGATCCAACTTATGTTACCTGCCAGGAGGGGTGAACAGGGTCTTTCCCAAACATAGTCAAACAGAGCAAAAGGTCCACTTAATAGCTTTTTCTGGAACTTCCAATCATATAAAATTGTATACAATTTTAAAAGGAATCTGTCCTTGAGAATGATAGATAGATAGATAGATAGATAGAAATTCAAGATTAGAATAGAAGAATGACCTTTTTCTCGAGCTGTATCTTTAGAATGATGTGCAACCCAAACTTGAGGAGCCTCAAAGCATCAGGAAGGATGAAACTGAAATTCACAAAAAGACTGAGAACATTTGACTTCCTGCAATAGTCATTGGTGTGAAAATAATGATGTCAAACCGCATAACTGTCAGTGTGGTCTGCAACCAAGTGACAACGTAGCAGTACCAGTAAGCATGATCATGAGGAGAAAGAGGAGTCATGCACGACCTCCAAGTTGGAGCATTCATGTTATTCATTGTTAACTGCCATGAGTGGACTTGTGTTTTTGTGCAGGAACCTGCAAAGACTTGCAAATGGAAGAGCAATACTTATTTCATTATAGGCTACAAACGCCACACTTGAGTGTCTGGGAGTTCATATGTGTTAGTATGTATTGTCAAAGTGATGAAGTTGCATGTGTTGGCCTGTGTGGAGAGGAGGGTACTAAACTCATTGTTGGTGAGTCGGGGCACATTCTTTAGTTGATTTAGTGGGCATTAAGATGAAGAGGAATGTGTCAAAGCTGTGGAGGCTTTGGTCCACTGCGGTGTAAACTGGCTGGGAGGAGCTTTGAGACTTTCAGACATCTCAGACTGACGGATGACTGACACTTGGCTTAATGTGAGAAGGATGGAGAGCCGAGGAAAGTGGAGGGAGGACAGGAGAGAAAAGGAGGTGCCTTTAGGAAGAATTGTAAAAAGTGTGATTGAAGAGGACAGTTTGACCTTTAAAGAAAGAAACAGGAGATTAATAGAGATATTATATTTAGGGTATTTAGGATGTGAGCAATGAGAGGAGATAAAGGGAAAGAGAGAGAATCCATTTAGGAAAGGTGCGCAGGGTGCCAGAAGTTGGGATAAACGTTGGGGGGAAAAAAGTGAAAAGGAGTTACCTTCTCACACACACAAAAGGGGGATGATCAAGAGAAAATAACGACTCAAGGGGATTTCAGAAGCTTATCTTTATTTGCTCAAGATGGTTTCATAATTGAAAGAAAGAGATACAGAGAGAGAGAGAGAGAGAGAGAGAGAGAGAGAATACAGAAAGATTATTTTCTTGAGGTCCCATTTTATACAACATCAGTTGTTGGGTCTGTTGTGCAACTTCGACAGATCACAGTAGATCAAAGAAAAACAACACAAGTATATATTTTCTACCTCTTTCTTCTATATATTTATAACATATAAGTGATGTTTTAAAAACAGCAAACTTCTGTATTGACTCAACAGTACAAACTCTTAAGTGGTGCAAAAGCTTGGGCTAGCAATAAAACAGAAACAAAACGAGGTTAAAAAAGCATCAGGTAAGATGTGGATATGTGCGTGTGTGTGTGTGTGTTGAAAACTGACATAGTCCTGAGACAGTGTAAGCATATACAGTAGGGTTGTGTGTTTCACGTCAGTGTGTTTCAGACTCTGTTTGTGTGTACGCGGACTGGACTGATAACACGACTGCGCCTTTGGAATACCATAGCTCACAGATCTGACTAAACCGTTTCAGGTTATATCGGGCACGGAGAGAAAAAAACAAACAAACAAACAAGAAAATAGAAAAACGAAAAAAAGAAAGGAAACTCGGTTAATTTGGCTGGCACACACCACACAAAATCTGAACTCAACATATCACTGCCTGTAATGATCCCCTAACTGATAAAAGCAGTCAAAGCACACTGAAGAAGCACTAAAAATGAATGACAGAAACTTTATTTTTCTTCCTACCTCTATATATATCTATGCTTTAGGAAACAGCAGTGTGTGTGTGTGTGTGTAGTGCAGGTCTGATTTGACCTAGAAATGACACCACGCACATCCTGAAGTGAAAAAAAGGCAAACCACAGCCAGCGAGCAAAGAAATGTGTACTCACTTCCTCCCGCTGTACGTAAACATGACTTCACTTCCTTCTTAGTTCCTGAATTCATCCGTACCCTTCTTAAGTACAGTCTAGAAGCATGCATCATATACAGCTGACGCACTGCATACGTGACTCATTTAAAGTTGAATGATCTCCGTTCTTGTTCAGATTCTTACACTCCTACATGTTTTTGACATAAAGCTACGTGACAGCACAGGTCAAGTCAAAGTGCACAAGATATGAGAAAAGAAAGAAATGCGCAAAAAGGGGAAAAAAAAAAAACGGTAGGAAATAAGCGCCCTGTTGTTGTGGATGTAAAACCCATGTCCTTTACCCAGCATCCTCACCTCTTCCCACCCCCGGACCAAAACTCCGATGCTGATGTTGCCCACCCCTGCTGGTGGAGCCCGGAGGGGCCGACCTGTCACACGGTGAGGGAGATGAAGCTGTTGTATCTCTGGATGTTCCTCTTCAGGATCTCTGAGCAGGGTCCCAGCACGCGCTCAAAGCGGGGCCTGTCCAGCTTCACGCATTTGAGAGGACCACGAGCGACTACGGTGGCTGCCCTGGGACGGTTCAACAGCAGGGCGATTTCACCTGGAGGAGGAAGAGAGGACGATCAGCTGGGATGTCATCCCAAATCTGCAAATGACATTTGTGTCCATGTGTGTACCTTAAAGACAAAATGAGGATTTTCCTAAAAACAACAACACTAGGCTCCTATGAAAACAATCCCTCTCACTGGAAGTTTGTCTAGGAGGGTGTCTCTATCTGCAGGGACCCTGCCTTCTGGCAGTGTTTTCTTATTGTGCTTTGTTCAAGATGTTTCTGGTGTCAATCTTTGGGCAGTGGGTGTGCAGCCCACAGCTAATAACAGCACAAAGTGTGTAAGGGCGTAGAAAAGCGGAGACCAGATGCCAGATTCATCCATAAAGAAGATATGAGCGCAGTCCAACTTTAAACTGACATATGCTATTCATTCTGCCAAGAAAGGGTTGTGAATGTTAACTGAAGAGGGTTTTCTTGAGGGTGATATTTCCCCAAACGGGTCACCATTTTTGCTAAATGAGTTTCCTTTGAAAACCTTAAACATTTTACTTAAAATTCACAAAATCCCCAATTAATCACCCAGTGGGTCCACTGTTTCCGGAATTGGAAGCCTAACAGAGAGTAAATCAAGCTTTGTAGACTACCACGTTAAAGACTTTGTACCCACTTCCTTCATTAAAAACAGCTTAATTCTTAACTTTCCTTAAAGAGCTCCCTCAAATCAATCCAGATGTAGTCATGTGTACTTCATACATTGAGTACATCTTTTTCACCTTCACCCTATTTATATGTTTACAATAGGTTGTGTTGCAATTGTGATGACCCTGGTGAAGGCCACAAGTCAAAACCCCTTTTCTAACAATAAAGTTGTTTTATACACTACTAAGTGTTGCTGAAATTTTGGTCTTTGTAGACCTTTTTCCCTTCACCGTACACCTTGGTAGATGCCAGAAACCCCCACTCTGCTTCAGCTATGTGACATGCCACAGTTGCTATTTTTGTGTTTCTCCTTGGACAATTTACATTGCTAATGCTAAATAACAGGCGTAATATGAAACCAGTTATTGTTTTGCCAGCTTTTTTTGTGTGTGTGCATTGTGCCAAACTGGGAAAGTAAAAGGCTTCCTTAGCCAAGAGCCACTCACCAAAGTAGTCAGAGGGTCCGAGGCGTCCAACCTCCACATACTCCTCATTGTCAGACCTGCGCTGCAGAACAGAGGCTATTCCCTGGAGAGAGAACAGGAAAGAAAGAGAGTTGGAGGAAAGAAAGTAATGACAAAGACAAGAGAAAAAATAGGATGAAGAGAGAGAGAGAGAGAGAGAGAGGTAGAAATAAAAGGAGGAGGGGGTGTTGGTGGAGAAGGGGAAAGGGAAAGAAAAGGAGGAGTTATTTAGCAAGGGGCTGAAAACCGTCAGGAGGATTAGGCTGAGGAGAAATTCCTTTGCTTCATAAGAACACAGGTGCACGGGATTTAGCCTACTTTTCTGTGGGACGGACACCTGCTCTTTGGTACGCGTATGAGCAGAAACACAAAACGATGCATACTCACATATTCCAACGGAGTACGCGATACAAATTCTGATTGGTTCTGCTTTATGTCCTCCAGGGTGTAATAAATACAAACTTCTAAGTCTGTTAGAGGCTCAACTGAATAATAATCCCCTTTATCAGCATTCACCCACAAAATGGAAACAACTGTATTGTCCAAGACTCCAGTTCCAATACTGTGTCCCCAAATGATCCCAAAAACACTAACACACTTACATGTTGCTTACCCACATTTTCAACACACACACACAACCAGGCAACAATAACAAGGAATACAGACAGATGGATGCACACTGAAACATGCAAACTCGCACGCAAATGCATGTACACATACACATACAGTGAGAAAATCAACAGCTGATGTCTGCTGGACAGACTGACTGGACTCTGTGACCAGCAACGCTACGCATATTACCATCACCCACTGGTTGCTGTTGTGTGTCTGTATGGGTGTGTGTGTGTGTGTGTGTGTGTGTGTGTGTGTGTGTGTGTGTGAGTCATCTAAAAAGAATAACAGAGGAAATCTGATTTCCGTTCACTTTGCCCAACAGATCATAACAGTTCACATTGTACCTTGCAGCTGTTCTGTGTGAATGAGCAAATTTTTGAATATATCTGAATATATCTTCCCCTATGAGCCACCAAATTTGAGTGTGTGTGTGATGGAGTATACGTTTGGAGTGTGCACATTTAACAGAGTTAGAATATGTGTTATTAATGTCTATACATTTGCATGTATTCAGCTGTACTGTAAGTGGGAACAGATAGAAATAAAAAACAGTAGGGGGACCTCCCAACTTGTCTTGGACCACGTCAGTAAAACAGACCTGACTGTTCCAGCGCTCTCTCTGCGTCCCTAATCCGTCTCTGCTCTCTCTGCTCCTTCTGCTGACCAGGCTAATAATGCTAAATATGAATATAATGAGCTTTAATGAGAACCCCAAAACTGCCAACTCTTTACTGCAGGCATACAAAGGTGAGACTGTATTTCAGTGAAAGGGATAAGTGTACGACTTGACTGAGTGTGAGCTTGAAATGAACTGTGTAAAAGTGGGGGATACCGTGCGAGTAAAGAGGGGCATACAACCTGTGAAGGATGACCTCCAAGGAATACTTGACTGCCTGACTTGACCACACTGCCATGTTATAACCACCAGACACGTGATTCAGCAGGGTGAATTACACCGTCGAGTGGGTTACCCTCTGACTCATGAGTTTTATCAGAACCTTCCTTGATGTTGACTATGCATGCTTCTGTAAAGGTGACAATTACTCCCTGCAATCTTAAATCTGCTGTATTAAAGATAAACCACAAGCTTCTATAATGACAATATTTGATCAGTGCCAGAGTGAATTATTGCTGAGTGTTACTCGGAAACTGTGTGTAATTATGTGTGCTTTTAGGAGGGTTTAGCTTAATTGGACAAACTTGACAGATGATGAAGTCTGTGGTAAAACTCACAATCGCTTGTGTACTGCATGAAATTTCTCTGATTAGTCCCACTGATTAAAGATTAGCCAAGATGAGTGGCCGAAATGATCGCCTGGGATGTTTATCTGAACATGCCTGAGCACGAGGCTGAAGGCTGGAGGCCTGCAGGTAGCTTCCTAGGTAGGCAGGTAGGCGACCGAAGAAATGAAATCCCATAAAATTACACCACTTCATAGGCACCATCTCCCATGACCACTTCTACTGAACCTCACTGCACAGCACTGAACAAGCAGCTGAGTGTGAAAGTGGGATAAAACAGGGGGAGATGTGAATGGGAGGAGGCGCGTTGTAGCTCCAGTGTTTACAACCAGTTGATTCCTCTCCTTTCCATTCATGTCCAAACAAAGAAAGTGAGACAGTGCAGCACCATCAAATACAGCAGTTCATTCGTGAACAGGCCTCAGTCGGTGTGGTCCAGATAACCATCGCGTACTGTACCACCCCTGGGCGAGCGCTCTGCTCCACAGATATTTCTTTTATAAACACTACAGATCCTTCTCTCCATGCTGCCCAACACAGGGGTGCGTGGGACAGGCGATGACAAGAGGAAGGATAACAAAAGGAAGGTTTGAATGAATGAACAGTAAACACGCTGCAAGTGAAACAAAGTGAGGACAGTGGAATAAGTGTGAGGCAGCAGACAGAGATCATCTCTACTAAGTTTTATTGCCCAATGGCTAAACAAACACAGCTAATCATAACCACATGCAGAACAGAGAGTGTCGGCATGTGGTCATGTGCCAAAATGTAGCGTCTTTCAAGTAGGAAGTGACAGCTGTTGGATCAACAACAGGCGCGAGCAAAGATGGAGGCAGGAAGATGTGATATCCTGAGTAGCCCGTTCACAAGGCCACCCAGCACTCACAGCATCTGCACCTCCTCACTCAAATGCCAATACACACACACACACACACACATGCATGCATGCATGCATGCACACGCACAGACAAAAATGACTTAATTCATTAACTGCATTGATCTTCACTCTATAAAAGTGGTGTTAAAGTCCATTAGCTAAATTGAATTTCAGGACATATGCACAGGTTACAGTAAAAGGCGATATAATGCAGACAACCCACAGAGGATTTCTCTTCTGTGTGACCCACAGGGACCCTTTAGATCCCCACAGTGTGATTACTTATGTTTGGGGCCAAAGGACAAACGTGGGATAACACGATGAGCTAGTGTTTGGACTGATGATGGGAGGAGGTGAGAGCGAATGCCTCAGCAGAAGGGATGAACGACCCTCACCTGATTTCACTGACTTTTCATCCAATGGTTAACAGGCACGAGTTAGTGCTGTGTCCGCAAAAGCACAACTCTGTTAGGTGAACAAACTGAACTGAATCACTTTCCGAAATGATCCCTTCGTTTCTCAGTTCTGTTGTGCTCTCAGACATTTGCAAGAAAGCTCGCGGGGAAAAGCTCACTCACTGAATGATTCAAGTCATTTATTTTCAGGAGGAATGGGGTGTGTCCAAGACAGCAAATACACAGCTGATTTGGGTTGGGTCACTGTTTTGAAAAGAGGACAGCTGAAGATTTCATTTCATGTTTACAATGCATGATGAAACATGAAATATGAAAAAATGAGCGGCCTAATCGGGTCAACAAAACATGACGTTAATCTGTCTTTAATGTTGTGCTTCTGTAGTCGCCGAGTTAATCTGACGACACTCACGGGAGACTTGTGATATGTTGAGTGTTATGGAAATGTAACATCGTAATGTGTAAATGAAAGAGGCGAAAGTCTGAAAGGGAATTTACTTGTGACTTGCAAATGAAGACTGTCCGACCGCTGCTAAAAGGTTACGAGTTTTACAAGTCAAAGAATGTAACCACAGTAAGAAGCAGCAGACCCAATATACTTTTTTCTTTTCAACACCACGATTCAAAACTCTCACTGACATCTGTCTCCTTGATGTTCACCAAGCTCCCTTATCCCTCCATCTCCCTCTTTTCATGTGCAACATTTAAGGTGGCAGCGGTGAGACCACAGATGACAGGGTGCTGAGGTTGAGTGTACCAGCATGAAGGAGAAAAAGCGCTGGGTGAGCCGGGACATAAGTCCTGAAGAAGGGAGGAAATGGAGGGAAGAGAAGAAGGAGGGGATGCGAGGGAAGGTGAGGCTGAGTCTTCACGGCCCCGGAGCTCTGTAAAGGCTTGTTTGTACTGTGCGAGAAAAAAAAAATGTAAACACGTCACTTTTGATTAGGCCCCGTTCCTCCCGGCAGGCAAAGAAAGTGATGTCTCTATGGCTCCCTTTTGTTAATCCTCCCCATCAGCAGCATGTAATTAGTGATTGTGGGGTTTGTCTTCGGCTCATGCTCCAAAACCGCAGAAATAACAAAAGAGTGAGAAGAGCCGGAGGAATAGGGAGGCGGGGAGAGTGAGGAGGTTTTATCTGAGGAAAGCGCAGACATCTCAACTTAATCTACAGAACTAAAAGGGTGCACATGCAGGAAAAAAAAGAAGCTGGCAACGGGAGAAAGTTGCGATCTTACTTCACTACCGCCTTATTTGTGGTCACTTTCAAATCACCAGCTCTCTCCCTGTATGTCCCACCCTGCCCTCTTTGACTCATCCTTCTCTCCCTTTTCGTCTCCCTCCCGGGAGGCTGGGTCTCCTGACCCCGTGTGAAAGTCAGCAACGCACATTCCACCACAGTCCACCCTGCTCTGGGAAAGTCTGCATGAGGGATGGAAAAAGAGTGAGAGAGAGAGAGAGAGAGGGGGCTTAGAGGAAAGACAGGAAGGAGAGCGGGATTAAAGAGAGAGACGCACTACTGCTGCATGATGGAATTAAAGAGGAAGCAGGAGCGTTGCAAAACATGCTTTTTAATGAAAGTTGGATAGTTGCCCGTCTTCTCAATGATGTGTGTGGATGCACCCTGCCTGTTTTAAAAGGCCTTAGAGTGACACACTGTAACACACTCAGACAGAGCCAGCCAGACGACAAACCGGAATGAGCTGAATGCTTGCTTGCTTGCTTGAGACTCCATCCTTGTCTCTCTTCCTTCCTCCCGTTCTGCTCCACCTCTCCATCCAACAATCCCCAAAGATTCCTTTGCATATTTTGGCTCCTCTCCTTTTGTGGATGTACCATTCTCATACCGATGAGTCGTGCATTGCTGCAGTAATTGTTATATTTGAGTCCTAAACCCTACTTAGGGTACATTCTCTGCTTAGTCAAACTCATGTTCGAAGGATTTGATTCAGTTTGATTCAGTTTGATTCGGTACTTTATTTGTCCCTCCAGGGGCAATTCATGGCTAATGTTTGCAAAATGTAGACAGATGTTTTTTTTGTCAGTTCCCTGGATTTATGATTCTTCTGTACTTGTACTACTGTTACACTATGTTTAAACATTTATCCTTTTTCCTATTCAGCAAATGTTACATAATATGTATGTAATATGTTCTACTTTAATATGAATCTAATGATGGTTAAGAATGTTTTTTAGGAAATTTATATATAAATCCTTTGCAATCAATGACTTCCTGCAAACACATCTTCCAGGACTTCAATTTCTGTTTGCCTCAGTGGCTTTTCACTTTGTTTCATCTTCAGTCTTGCTTACAGAAAGAAAAGACTGTACTAAGTTGGATTTATTGTCAGTTATACATTAAATAGTGGTCCCACAAGTGCTGTACTGTTCACCCTGTGTGGATGTAACTGGCATCAACTCAAACTCAAAGTCAGATCTTTAACCTTATTGTTATATTTCAAATTTAATGTGCTGGATCAGGGCCTAAACAAGAGAAAACAAATCTTTGGTGAAGTTTGTGTTCGAAGAGAGGCATAACTCAGTGACAAAGACAGTGAATGAAAGAAGGATGGAAGGTAGGAGTGTGGCCCTGGAGGGGCACATGGGGAGCGAGAGAGAGAGAGAGAGAGAGAGAGAGAGAGGGCCAAAAGAGGGATAATGAGCGACACATCACTCTGCACCTTTGATAACATCCTCCTCTGGCTTACCTAAACCTAACCACTCCCACACAATGTAACCAATGCAGTGCTCACAAGGACTACTGCAGGACCTAGAATAACATAGACACAGTGAATGACAGAGAGAGACCAACCTTCAAGTAATTCAGAGAATGAGAGGAGAAAGAAGGGAAGGACAAAAACCACAGCAGATTGTGCCTCTGCCCCCTCTAGAGAGGACCCTCTTGACTTGACCCTGGTGAAGGCTATGTGAGTATGGAGTTAATCAAAATTGTGTTAGGACGACAGGCAGGGGGCCCTTCATGAAGCTGCACCAGGGGCCCCTGCTCCACAAAGCCTGCAGTGTGTGTGTGTGTGTGCGCACGTGTGTGTGTGTCTTGGGGGGGGTCATGACTGTGGACAGGGGCTAGGGAACACCACTGGGCAGTTCGTCTCCTGGTGGTAATGAACTGGGATCAGTTCCGACCTCAAAGAGCCCACCAACGTCTCTGCATGATGAAATGCATATCAGCCACCTGAGTCCCCCACCTGATGACAAACACATAATCTTGGGCCCCATATGTCAACTGGCACAGTGAAAGAATGTTAGCACACATCATGTCTTTCTTGTTCTATGGCTACCTTTTCTACAAGGCCTGTCAAAGCAGTAAAACAGCACAATTCTCTCTCTCTCTCTCTCTCTCTCACACACACACACACACACACACACACACAGAGGTTGTCCCAAACACCTTACCTCTGTAATAATGAAGAAGTCATCACCAGGTTCTCCTTGCACCACTATCTTCTCTCCATCCTCAAACTGAACGGGCTCCAGAGCATCGGCCACCGTCAGACGTTCCCACTTATCCAAAGACTCTGTGAATGGAAAAAAATAGATACAGATCAGTAAAAGCAAAAGTAATTGCACAAACTTATATGTGTTTGTTTGGTCTGAAAGGATGCCTTTCGCTCAAGTCCAGTGAGCCGGTTGGGAATGATAGGCTAATCCAGTCTTTCATCGGTGACCGTTACATCTCAGATCCCCCTGCCCCCCCCTCCTCTCATGGAGCCTCGTGGAGCTAAAACACCTTGAAACTAACCCCTAAATCTGGAAGACTTCAGCTCTGCTGCTTCTGGGTTTGGTGACAGAGAGCTGTCCCTGTGCTTGTGACATTATTAAATCACATTCATTCAGCTGACACTTTTATCCAAAATGATTTACAATGCATCCAACCATGTTGATACAACCCAAAAGCTGCAATTATCTCGCAAGTGCCTCAAATTTCATTACATATGTTGCATTGCATTAAGTGCTCCTTGAAAAAGAGATGAGATTTTTCTCTTGTTCAAATGGACAGGATATACTTACAGCGCAAAGTGTAATAAAATAAATATAAAGTCTGGCACATGCCAATAGAATAATGTTTGTTCAAGCGGCTGAGATACATGCAAAGCATTTGGTGTGCTGCTCTGTTCAAATTCAGATTTACTAGTATACTTATGCTTCTTTTGCTGTTACTGTACAACATGACTTCAGGCCCACTCCAAGGACAATAAGATTAAGATTAAATTAATTTAAATGGAATCCACAATAATAATAAATTCAGTGATAAGCAACTATGAATCCTTGGAAAGGATATTTATCTCTAAGCACATTTTAAAATTCCCATGGGTGGACACATTTGTAAACGTGTCTGGCCAAAATGTTTGATGGGTTCTATCTTTTTCACTTTTTATGTCGATCCTGACAGCCAGTGGCGACAGCTGTCTTTCTGACTGTCCAACCACACATACAGTGACATGGTTAGCCCGGGATATTTCTAGAAGCTGTCGGTATTCACACAGAAACCAAAAACACATATGGTCATACATCCTCTTTGGGAAAATGTTCCAACCCAAGGAGATTTGATCAACTCAAAACAGTTGATATTTACAGAAAGAGGATCCACTAACACCTAAATACCTCCACATGGAAGGCCCAAATGAGCTCATCCCTCTTTGACAATTCAGCTTGTTGTTGCTGTAACAGTGGGGGATGTTATTTATCTTGAGTGAAAACACTCCTCATCTTTAGCTTTGTCTAGATAAAAGGGTGACTCAGTGTTTTGATTTGACTGAGACATGAGTTAGAGGTGTAAACTACAGCAGAATCTCTGTGTCTGAGACTATTGTCTCCTGATGTGATCAGTAACCGATCCCTATGTGACTATGTGTGTGTGCGTGCATGCGTGCATGCGTGTGTGTAAATGTGTATGTATTTAGGATTAACTAAAGTGAAGTCTGGTCGGTTGGAGGTGTCCAGTGTCCCCTCCGGTGGGGCCGTGGTGTCTGCTGGCCCCAGATGGATGTCCTCTGTCTGGCTGCAAACTAAAGGCAGCAGATCCTATAGTAGTGATCCTTAACAGCTCGGCATGTAACACGATACACAAATGTGCCGACTAAAGAACCTACATTTCACGCTTCACAGAGCCTGCACCTACTTGTATCACCTTGCTGCACACATACATAGCAGGGAAGTGAGGACCGCTGGGATGTTGAAGGCTTCCGTGTGCATGCGACAAAGAACATGTTGTTTTTTTTCCCCTTCACTCCTCAACATCAAGGGTTTGTACCCAATTTCGTGGCTATCTCAAAAATCAAAGACAAACAAAAACACCCCCGCCTCCTACCCCTCCTCCAATTCAAAGAAGCAGAAGGGCAGAAAGAGGAATGAGGAGAGTAAAAGCACTTGGAAGAGGGAGGCGGGCGCTTGAATTCAGGCCACGACAAGGCTGTAAAAAAAGGGATAAGAAAGGAGGTGAATGAAAAGAGAGTGGATCTTGCAGGGATGTTCTCCTAAGACCTGAATTGAGTGTATGTGTTTACTCAGCCAGCTAATAACTCTGTACAGGGGGCATGGCCTTACTCTATACACCACACACACACGATCAAGTGGAAGGGGATGAGACGTCAGTTCCAATTGCAACTCGTTTTGAAAGTCTGAATGAATCTCATTCGCCGTTCCTCCACACTCAATGGCCTGTGTGGGCTGGTGTTACCCAAATTCCAGTAGAAAAAGAGAGGCTTAGCTTAACTCTCCATTCTTTAATTGTCCACACAGAGACATTGCAGACTGGCTTTAGCATGAACAGCGCGAGAAGATTAGAGGTGTACACACAGACCTCACTCAGCTATGGGCCTTGTGTGACAACGTGCGCCTGTGTTTATGTGGGCTAATCTACAGTATATGCTGCACTCGCCAGATTTAACTGCCTACCCTCTGGACTCTCTGACCTGGTGTTAAAAGTGAACGCGTAACACGGCACGCACGTGAAAACACACCCTAGACTAAGCTGCATTCACAAACGCAGACATAAACAGTAAAGGACCTAAAGGAAGCCCTCGAACATCTTCATTATGTGATACTTCTTGTTATATATTCACACACTTACCAAGGATGGAGACCTTGCTGAGGAACTCTTCATACATCTTTCTCTTCCTCAGTGTGCTGCCCTGTAAGACAAAAAATGAGAGACATTCGCCATGAGACACACTCTCTCTGCGTTTATCGTAAAAATTCTCTTTTTGTATTATTTTGAAAAATGTTATTATTGTAATGTCTTGGTTTCCAGAAAATGAACTGAGTTATTACACTGTATCTATCAGTAAAAAAAACTGTAGAAACAATCGCAACTAAAGCTCTTACGGTGGCTTTACTCTAAACAAATTCAAGTAATTACTACTTTGGAGACTTGCTACTAAAACAGACTCTTAGAAAAACTACCTGTTTGTTGTCAGAGAGCTAAAATTGAATGCATCACTAAATAACAGACAATGATCCGTGTTTTGGAGCTGAAACATGGAGTTCACACTGACATTCAGTGTGAAAAGTTTTGTCGCCCTTGTCTTGTTCTATTTTACGATACGTCGTCCGTTTCTTTTGTTCTCATTTGCGCTCACGGTTTTTTACTGTAACTTTTGCTTGGCCAAAAAAGGTGCATGTTGCCCATTCACTGGTCACGTGTAAAAGAAGTGCTTTATATGCCAAAATTGGTCTTTAAGGCTCAAAAGCTGCCAAATTTCAAGACTATGAATAATGGACGTATTCAAAATTACATCTGCACTGCAGGACAATATATGATTAATTGTGTCGCCATACACAGTACGAAGTTCACGGGGTCATGCTTATAGAGGTATGTATGACTTGTTTGGTAATGTTCATCGCATGTGTGTCTGTGTGTGTGGCCCACCCCACCCACCAGGCTGGGGACTTTCCCCCTCTCTGCCTCTGCCATGAACATCAGGTGCTTCCTGACAAGTCTGGACCCCCTTCCCTCAACTCTATTTCTCCTTTTTTTCCCCCCCCTCCTTCATTGCATAGAGAGAGCGGGAACATAAGAGAAACAAAGAGAGTGAGGAGAGACAATCTTGTCCACCCCGTGTCTGCCTCTGCATATGGAAATGATATATTGAGGCTTGGGGTGTCTTTAGTGCATAAGTGCCTGAGTCCCGCTGCTGCCTCTAATTTCATATAATTTCACATTTTGTCTTAAAAGGGGAGAAAATGTTCCCAAGTGAGCTAACGTCAAACTCAAAATCGTAAACAACTTGATTAAAGGAATTCTAGCCTGCAACGAGTGTGTGTGTGTGTGTGTGTGTGTGTGTGTGTGTGTGCAGAGCATGCAGTCTGTTTTTAGTTCTGCCACTTATGTTTCGTTGCTGTCTCTGCAGAGACGAAACTTCATGCTCATTAAGCAAGCACATACAAATGAACACACATGTATACTCTACCTCTAACACAATCTTACACACACACATGCACTGCCTATTACAGAGATGTTAAGTTGGTCTCTTGATTTTATAGCCTCCCCATAGAGCTCCTCAGCCAGGCTTGTCGAGCTTAAAGGCTTACCCTGCATACATAACATTACAATTTACAGCAGGTCTGATTTATGCCACTGGTGTAAGAAGGGCCGGGTGGGCCAGAGAAATGTCACCAACATAGGGGTTTACAGTAGGACCAAGTGGAAATTTTTTTTTTTTTAAAAGTTTCTGATTTCTGAAGTCATCATTTATGTTTCTGGTGCACATCTTTTTTTTCTTCTCTCTTTGCATTCTTTTTTATCTGCATCAGTCCTTATCATTCCTGTCTACTTGGGAGGGCCTGAACACATGTTTCATGTAGAAAACTCCCCTGTTGGCCCTAATGTGTCCGCTCCTCCCGTGGTTAAAGATGAACCAGCCTCTGTGTCTGCTCACTGTCTTTGAGGTAGAATCATCAAAGATTTGAGGTGTGGAGCGAAGCCAGACTAAACCAACCGTACCTTACGCCACATCCCCATCACCTTCATCTCTGTCCAATGCAAAATGCATACACCTACCCCTCCCCTCCTCATCTCTTGGTATCATTTCCCCCTCGTCTCCTTTTGTCTTGTGTTCTGTTTGTTGACAGTGGTATGTCAGTTTGTTAATGGCTTAGTCTGTAGCTGTGCATGTTTAAATACCAAGATGACACAACAAGGTGGGTATTGTCTGACTGGTGGCTACACAATGCAGGGAGTGTACTTCACTTCACTTTATCACAGGGAATGATGTTACATTGTTTACTAAATGCACTCGTAGGGGAGATGACAGTGGTGGTGAGGGGCTGCCCCGGCTCTGATCTTACTTGGCAAGATTACTGACACTGTGTTATCAGTATGCTCAGTGGCTGAATCTGCCAGTTCTGACGATGCTGATGATGACATGTCTATGCTTCTTTTTTGCCTTTGAGTGGGGATTTACAGGACAGGCTAAAGGGATAAAAAGTTAGAGGTTCTGAGAGTCTTGTTTTGTCCAACTAACAGTCAAAACCTCAAAGATATTCAATTTGCAATAATATAAAACACAGAACAGCAGGAAATCTTCACATCTGGGTGGCTGGAACCAGAACATATTTGTCATTTTTGCTTAATCAAATAACTGATAAGATTAATTTAATTAATTAATCAGTTTGCTGTCACGATCCATTTTTTGGTGATAAAGTGATTCAGCTGTACTGAACTGAACAATTCAATAAAAAATGAGAAGAAATGAAATGAAATGTTTATGAACCTAATTTAATCAACAAAATTACACTCATCACTGACATCAATCAAAAACAAAATTTATTCAGCCAGCCAAAGATACAGTTGCTTGAGATGATGTTTCTTGAAATACAATTGATACAAATATGTCAACTTGGTTACTCGACTGGAATTGCACAAATCTAAAAATATTGTGCCACGTTTTTAATTTGACCATTTGAAGATTCGGCAGAAAAGCAGATGTGCAAACAGCAAATCTGAAGGCAGCGGCAGCACACCTTCCTGAGCGCTTAACTAACTAACTGCAGACATGGGAACTCAGCAAAATTTTACAGAGAAACACACAAACACACACAGAGAACGCTCATTGTGTTGGCTTAAGAAGCTGCCAGAATACCACACTTTATAAAAACAGCTTTACAAATCACTGACAGCAATAATTAACTACAGGTTCGCATAATTGAATTCTGCTTCACCCTGTCTCCCCTCCTGCTGCTGCCGCTGGAAGGAACGAAGGAATGAGAGCCAGAGAGAGGCAGAAGAGAGAGAGAGAGAGAGAGAGAGAGAGAGAGAGAGTCCTCTCAAAGAAAGGTTACCAGGGCAAACTGTGCCCTCAGTTAAACTATGTGCTTAAGAGGTGACATGAGTGCTGGGCAGGCCAGTGCCAACTTTACACTGAGCTGAAAGGTCCAAACACAGACCCTCTTCCGTCTACACAGAGCAGAAGTTTCACGGCTGACGAAGACTTAGATGCACATGGATGTTTGGAAGGTTAATTGGAGGCTATCTAATTTATGCTGGGTGTTTGGAACATTTGAGGAAGCATTAAGTCAAGCATTGAGATTCTCTCTCTCTCCATCCCTCTCTCACACACACACACACACATTCAAACCGTAACTAGCATTTCCAACAGCACCCAAAACGTGTGTGGCTGTGTGGGTGTGTGTATGTGAATCTGTATGACAGCTAGGGCAGAGCACCTTGTGTTTCCAGTTTAAACATTTAGACATTCCTGCTAGATAAGCTCCTGGAGCTGGAAGTATGTGTAGAGGCATTAACACTGACCCTCGCTCTCTTCCACAGCCCTCCCTTTTTTCCCTCTTTCCACTTTCTTCGTCTAGCAACAGACTATGAGAGACATTAACAGGGGGAGGATACACCCGGCGGCGGAGGCAGGTTTTGTGTGAATGCAGGAGCTGGTGCAATTTGAGTATAAAAGCGAAAGCAACTGTTTTAAGTGTTTAAGGAGTCTTAAGTGGTTGAGTGGGAGAAAATATTGTTTAAGTGAGGGACTACAGATGATAAGAGTGCAGAGAGGCTAATACAGTCCATTTTTATTGAGAGTACATCAAACTTGGACTATTTCTGTGCAGTGCTGTAACGTGTGTGTGTGTGTGTGTGAGAGAGAGAGAGAGAGAAGGAGAGAGAGTGTGATGTTTTATACTTCACATTTGAACAGTAAAATATAAAAGCTCTACAAACTGGAGCATATTTCCTGCTGAATAATAGAAGCGTAAAGTGTTAGCGTTTGTGCTCCTGGTTACTTCATAGTGAGAAAATGATTGTTGTGCCTGTTTAATTGTGTAATATACATGAATTTGTAAAATGAATAATAATTCTTTAGTGGATTAAACTTGATTAAACTTTGATTAAACATGTTTTAGAGTCACAAGATGAATTGTATTTCTATTTGAGTATTCAGCCTTCACATTAATGTTACCCAGTGGTGTTTAATTGGTGTCTCATTTTTAGGTAGGCAACAGTGCGAAGAAAACTGCATCGCTAAATATGAAAGGAAAAAGAACTTTATGTCTTTTCCATTCAATCTGTGGTGCAGGTTTCAGTTTCATAATTGGACATAATGCAACCTCAATTTTGCTATCCCATTGCTTACATGTAGCAGCCTGTTCTCTGAGAACAGGATGTGCTATATGTGCCATTATACATATTCTTTACCATTTAACAGCAGACAACCCCTAGTAGCAATATGGAGCTGATTTCTTATTCCTCTCATACACGCATACAAGGACACACATGCACACAAATGACATGATACACACTCAATAACGAAATACTACGTGTTGTTGAAGTTCTTACCATGAGGATGCGGCGGTAGCTGTCTCGGTCAATGCCCCACAGTTTAAGATCAGTTTTGGCCTTTACAGTGGCAGCTCTGGGAGTCCCATAGATCAGGGCCAGCTCTCCAAAACTGCCTCCTTCTCCAATACTGGTCACCCACTCCCCATTCACATACACCTGCAGATTGAACAAGAAACGATGATGGACGAGGTTATTATTATGAGCTTAAATGCTTCTAAAGAATGTCAATCATTGCAAGCTAAACTGTGAGGAATTTTGGGGTGGAGGGTTTTCTGCCATTTCAACTTCTCTACTCATCCCAAGACCCCTTTCCTCAATCGTTCTCCTCCCTCTCCTCAGTTTCCGGGCTGATTGATATGCTCACAAGGCTTGTCCCTAAGCTTTTGATCCACACTAAGCCCTCAAATGAGATGCTCTAAAAGGTCCTCTATCCCCCTATCTGTCCATCCATCCCTTTTGTTTTCCTCTGTCCTGTCTTCCTTTGATTTGGATGTGACGGAGGACAGAAAGCTGTGGCAGACTTTGTGGGTCTAGTCCTGGATCTAAAACACATATAGGCACTCACATGCTTGTTCACCTCAGTCCACATGCACGCACATGCACAGCTCTATTTAGACCAGCCACTACAGCTCTACAGACAATACAAACTCATTGAGACTCATTCAGGTTGTCTCTGGGGCCGTTACGGTTTCACCTGTCGACACACTATCCACTATCCTTTTGACTTAATAACACAGAAGGAAAGGAGGAGGGAGGGAGGGTTTATCCTGTTGGTGGCGATGAATTGCCAGAATTGTTGCAAGCCATTATCCAAAGCTCAGAGTAGACCACAGCGACTCATCATTCACCATAAACCGTGGTGGGTTCAAAGAGATGAAGAGTACTGGCTATGGTTACGTCAAGATTGGAAGAACAACCACAAGAGTGTTGTGAAAGTATTTCATCAGAACTTACAGGTAATATTATTTTCACTTCACAGTCTTTGGTTCAAGTCCCCAACTATCTCCCGACATAACTTTTTTTTGAGGGCATTACCTCCTAACTGAATCAGGTATGCCACTGTAAAGCTTGAGAAAAGACTTGCAGAAAAGATGGTCCACACAGACTGAAATTGGAAACACTTGCACTGCATCGAGTCAGCACTGCGCAGAAGGTAAAATGGAGTTCATGATGAAAAAGACTGAAATAATTCAAGTCTTGAACAATATATGCTGTCTTCCAGCTGTCACAATTTTCACAGTAAACTCTGTGTGTGTGTGTCTGGTGGCAATTAAGAAGCAACAAATCAACAGTACTAGAAGCTGGGACGAGCAGGCAGTGTTGCTGTGTATTTGTCTCTGACTTGGAATGTGTGGCTCTGTGCAGGGCCATGAGCTGTGTAAGTGTCTGTGACAGAGGGACTGTCTCTGTTTGTTGTCTATTTGGCAGCAATCAGTTAAATTCATTAACAAATGCCATATCTGCTCTAATAATAAAAAGCCTTCCCTCACACAAAATGACTGCTTTCATTAAGCTACAAGCACTTCAGTGAAGTATCTTAAGACTTTTGCTAACAAACTGTCATATATAACCAGCACCAAATATACCAGAAATATACCAAATAACACTTAATTCATCCCTCGATTTGAATTTATTACAATGTAGGTGTGAGCAGATATAAGAATCTTTTACGACTTTATTAAGGTATAGTATTTGTGTATTGAATTATATTTGTTTTATTATTTATTAACTTTTTAAACACCAGCTGACAGTTATGGGTGCCCAGCAGAAGAGTACAACTACATTATAGGGTGAAGTGAACCATCCATCCATCCATCCATTTTCTATACTGCTTATCCGTCAGGGTCGCGGGGGAGCTGGAGCCTATCCCAGCTGACCACGGGCGAGAGGCGGGGTTCACCCTGGACTGGTCGCCAGTCAGTCGCAGGGCCAACACACAAAGACAGACAACCACACACTCTCACACTCACACCTAGGGGCAATTTAGAGTAGCCAATTAACCTAATGTGCATGTTTTTGGTATTGTGGGAGGAAGCCGGAGTACCCGGAGAAAACCTACGCAGGCACAGGGAGAACATGCAAACTCCGCATAGAAGGGCCCAGACCGGGATTCGAACCTGGAACCCTCTTGCTATGAGGCGACAGTGCCAACCACTGCACCCCTATGCCGCGCGGCAAAAAACACCTTAGATTTTGGAATGAAATCTTTAATTTCCTTTGTGGTGTACCATGTAGCATGAATGTCAGACCATACGCGAGTCTACTTAACCCTGGTGACAGCTGATGACAAATATTGGGGGAAATCATGGAAAGAAAAAGAGGAATAAAAGGTAAGTAATAAAGTTTGGGACATTTAATCAAGGGGGAGTTATTCTCTGCTTTTTCTCTTACTGAATTTCCTACATAGTCTACAAAGTCTGAATATAGGGCAGGGCGTGCATACAGCTAGCTTTCATTACTTATCTCAAATCACATTTGACAAGTCAACATTTGAAACAACGCAAGTCAATGCAACAATGTTAGGTAAGAGTTTGTTTATGCGAGGTTTTCTATCAAGGCACCATCTCAGTATTTATACACTTCCATCTCTCAGGTACGCTCAGCCAAGCTTACCAACCTGCCTCTCTCTTCTAACCCCTCTGTCTCCATCTTCACCGCTGTAAACCGATAAGGTCACTTCCTGTGTAACTTTCCATCAGCTCCTGTTTTATCTCTCCACTTAACTCTATCGCTCTGTGTCAGACTTGCAAAGACAAAAGAGGTCCTCAGTTCGGTTGCCTTCACAGCGGCTCCATTGCGCCATGTTCAGATTGTCATCAAAGTGGAACCGAACTTTGAAGAGCACAAAACATGGGGGCAATCCAATACAACCTGTCCATTGTTAGGACGAAACATTGTCTCAACATGAGTGGAGAAGGCAGTGTTTTCCCTGTGAGTCATAATCCTTCTTATGACCTACCCACCTGTATGCTGCATACTGGAATCCCCTTTATTTGTAATGCTTTGCTTGTGTCAATTTAACTGAATGAAGTAAACTACTCTGAAGAGAACACGAATGACGGCTGTTGTGTGTGCTTGTGTCTCCATGTTTGCCACTTACGTCCACTTCACCTTGGTCAATCACATAGAAGTTGTCCCCTTCATCGCCTGGAGGGAAGGAAAGAGGAGAAACACAGGGATTCGTGAGAGAGATGGAAAAAAAAAGTGTCTGGAGCCAACAGGAAAGCTTATTCTTCCGATTACTACCTCTTCCTGCTTAAGTTCTCAAAGGTGGATTTTTAAACCATAAAAATAAAAATGGGTGCATTAAAAGATTAAAATCATTTGTCAAACACTTGGAATGCCACTTTCTTTGAGCTTGGGAACAAAAATAAGTTGAGAAATTGTTGGGATTTGTCTACCTTGAAATTTGTACATAAACACACAAAGGCACATATTTTCCCACAGTCTTCGTGTCTGCTAACTTCCATCCCTTCTTCTCAAAAAAATAGCTCTTTATTACTTGACTTGCTATTATGTTTTATACATTCAATGCCTCTAAAAGCTTAAGCTTAAGGACAGACCCAACATCAGAGATGCAGCTGCCTCCTCCCAAATGCATTATTCACCGGGCTTGCCAATATCTCTATCTACCATATCTAAATCTACTAACACCTCTAAATCCTCCTGACAAATTTTGGCTTGTTTAATCCTTACAAAATACAAAAGTGTAGATTAAATGTGACATTTTTGAGGGGCTACAAGCTGGAGTATATTTCAAGTTAGGCCAAAGGGTGCACCAGCAGAAAAGACAGACGGGGTTTATGCTGTGGACAGTGGGCATTTCAGGACATCTCAGACTCAACAAAGATGCAACTCGCCATGAGAATATACCATATGAGCTTCACTGAGTTCAAAAGTTATTTCCACTTTTGTGTTTCCTATATCAGCTGCAACCAATTGATGAGTAGCCATTATGTGTGCAAAGCTGGCATCTCAAAATGTTGTCTGGTCTGCTGATCGGATCTTTGTTGTGTAACTGACAGAAGCTCGCTGTTCTTTCAAAGTGAACTTTAAACCTTGCTATGACATCTGGTTGGTTGATGTTCGTTAAAAGCATGCAGTCTGGAGATAAGGCTGAAAAATGGTGAAGTGTTTCTTTAATTATGCTATCCATTACATAGGGCTCAAGGGAAGTTATTAAAAAGGACTGACGGCCTTGTACACAAGCACACTCCCTGCAGCTACCACTTACAATAAGATATAAAAGCAACTCCATTCAGAGGTTACAAGTGGGTGATGATGCATGAGTATACATGACACAAGTATGCATGTGTGTGCATTTTGTAGGAACCAAGTGTGCATGTGTAAATGCATTCTTGTGTGTATATGCTGACCTTAAGAGTTGCAAGGTTGACGGCGCCCTGTGTGTAAAGTTCACAGGAGTTCACACGGCTAATTAATACTGAGTGGAGAGTGCTCGTTAATCATATAGCTCTATTTGTCACACAAAACGCTCCTTGTCTGTCTGATGGTTTGTCCCAGACACACACACACACACACACACACAACCTGCTGCAACCTGGCCCGCTCCTATGTCCCTCTCTGTTCCTCTACCTCCCTCTCTTTCATCTCATCTATCTCTCTTTCAATTCCCTCTCGTTCTGTCTTTCTTTTCTTCTACTCTTCCTGTCTTTTATCACTTTGGTGCTCAAGTCTTTGTTCTGCAGCTTTCCAATTCCCCCTGTGGCTGAGAGCGCAGGCAAATATTTGACCAGAACATGCACAAAGACACACACACACACACACACACACACACACACACACACACGAACAGGCAAGCAGGCAGGCTGGTGTACTCAGTGTGGCCTTGTTTCAACATGAGCTAATTGTCGTACACACAGTTTAGGTTCTTTGGCTTTGCTCAAAAGAAAAACATCCTTGGTTACATCCTTGGCCTCGAAGTTGTGTTGTGCCCACAAAGCTGGTGCACCATTAAGCTAAATATAATTAGCTAAGTGTCAAAACTAGTGTCATGGTGGAATTTGATTTTTCAAGAACCAATTGCATCTGCACAACTGGATATATTTCAGAAACAGGAGATTAAATTAACTTGATGCATCACATTAGACAACTGATTACAAAGAAAGCATATCTGTACTCTGCTTTGCATGTTATGATAGAGTAAATTCTCCCCTTGTTTAAACACCACTCGAGCTACAGAGTCGATAACTCCTAACTGTTTCTAAATAGTGTATGATTGGCCTGTGGCAGGCGTGGGTTTTTTGAAGCTGTACAGTAGTCCAGACATTAGCAGTGACATCAGCGCTGTATATACCATATACCACATTCTGTAGTATATATAACAATGGACTGTCTGGAACTGGGGGCCCTGCAAAGTTAGCTAGACTTATTATCACCAAATTAGGACTGATAGACTATGGAAAGCTGTCTAAAGAGTAGGTGGGAAAGACTGAGCAACTGCATGTCCCAGAACCTTTACTGAAAGTCTGTCTGTCCACAAGTGTAACCTGTGAACACAGTATTATCTGAAAACGGGTATTGTCTGTGTTTTAAATGTGTGATTCAACATGTCTGAGTCTGTGTTTGATAGGAGTGTGCGTGTGTGTGTGTAGGGAGGGTGTTAATGGAAAAATGTACTCTGGTCCTGCTAAGTTCCGTGTCCCTTCAACGTCCAGGTCTACAATGAAGGCTTTAATGGTGGTTAGGCAGAGGAGCAAGACCTGACATCTGGTCTAGAGTGGGGAAACGTATGAGTGGAGCAAAGAGAATGTGAGCAGTGGCATTTTGTATGACAAGCCCTATTTTGTGATAGTGCAGCAACAAGCACAACTGCATGTGTTCAGGTTGTGCCGTCCTGCACCATCCAGACAACAACATGATATGGTGGTGCTCCGTTTTTCAATGTCTTCCCTGTTTCAGAGCTAGGAGAGCAGTGATGTGACTAGCTGAGAGAGTACTTATCACTCAACACACAATCTGATCTATATTCACCTTCACCCAGCCCTTATGCACTTTGATATGCCCACAAAGTTTGTGCACCCAAGATGTTCCACTTTGCGCCATTGCACCTGCATAACTAAAACAGGGGCCTAAGTTGTTGAAGTTCATCAGTGACAATAGTATATTAATTGTTTCCCTTGCACCTTCCCTTAATTGGCTACGAGAATCACATTTATACAAGATAATCTAACTCAAAACATCAGAGCTGTCAGAACCTTTCCTTTAATCTAATCTATCAATATCAATATATTTTTTAATATCTATCCACAGTGTTCTGCAAATCTATGATTAGAATGATCAACTATAACATCCCAATTTCATAGGATTATTAATTAATGAGAGCCAAACTGTGATATACAGCTTACAAATGACTGATTGTAACTACACACATTCATCAGCAAAACATTTATACATACCTTGCTGGATGACTGTTTCCCCTGCAATGTGGGTGACTGGGAACATGGCATCAAATATGTCACTGAAGGAGAAAGAGACAGAGAAGGAAGAGGAGAAAGGGAGAAGAAAAAGAAGACAGAGATTACCAACAGGCCTGCTATTATGATGCATCACCTCACAGTTTTTCAGAATTGTTTTTCACACACACACTAACATGCAAAACACACAGAAGAGTTTAGAGCGGCATGATGGAAAACACAGAGTAACACTGTGTCCGTAAGCTCTGTGAAGAGGTTCAACAGCCATCGCTCAGAAGGGATGACCCCAACACACACACACACACACCGAAGTGCATACACAACTGATTTCTTCATCATCATCCACCTCCAAACAAACACCCACTCTCCTCAGTTAAAGTCATCGTTTAAAACAAACCCAAAAACTAAAGCATTTAGTGAGAACATTGTCCAACAAATCCATCGGCTTCGTTCATCATCGGATTCAAAACAAATACAACTTTTCGTATTTTTTGAAAATGCCATTATTACTACTTATCAGTTACTACAGGTGTACGCTTTCTCTCCCCCTTTATATCATATTAGCCCCGTTGTTTCAGCACGCAATCAAAGGCGCTATCTCTGAGTGTATCTTTCGAAAGAGAGGGTGAGAAAACAAACAAAATGATAGCTGTGCCTAAGCACTTAATTTCTGTTTCAGCCAAGTAGGGAAAGCGCCTGTTAGACTTTCCTAATCGGGCTGTTTAAATGCATTAAGCCTTAGCTGATTAAAGTCCCACTGCTGAGATGTGTTAGGACAAGAGAGAACTTCATTATCCTTCCTCTCCTCCTTCTCTCTGCTCATCTCTCCCCTTCAGGGTATATTTATCTATCTAAACAGTTACATACCACCTTATGGAGAAACATAGAAAAAACAATAAAAGAGGGTCAGGCATATCAAAGACATACAAGATCTACTGAGTGAATGTGGGGCAAGTTTGAGCCCGTACACAGTTATGTGTGTATGTCACTGAATGTTTGCACCGGTCTGCCTGTGTTTGAGTATATATTGCCTATGAAAACATGCAGGTTTCTACAAAATAATGTGTGGGTGTTGTGTATGTCTGCGCTCGTGACAGTACTCAGAAATGAAAAGGTTTACATGACACAACACACCTTGCCGCAAACTACAAACATACAAGTGTTGCTTTACATGAACCTCCCTGGTTAAAAAAAAACAACAAAAAAAAACAAAAACTGCGGTTCACCAGATGTTGAAGAAAGATCTGAGGATGTTATTGAGTATTTTGGAAGTGAACAGACCCTGCTGGTATTTGTTTATGTGACACTGAATAAAAAGCAGGCTTAAGAAGGTGGATTTGGGCCAGCTACACCCACAGGTAGGCCCTGTGCAATGCAGCTGGCCACTGACTCACACATTATCCAGGACACACAGTGCACACGCATGTGTAAAAGAAACACACTCACTCTTTGAAGTGTACACACACAGGCTAAAAGATGCACAGACACACACCGGTGCTCGTGGTATTATGCATGCAGTCGGCACACACACACACGGTTGTGCATGTCAACACACTCACACACATATTAAAGCACACGAAAACACGCGGACTGGCACTCTCATATGACACAAATGCTTTGATGGTGATTAGTCAGAGCAACATCTGCAGGAGTGCCCTCAACTCTCCTCACATCTGTGACCACCTGCGCTCGGCATGGAGTCCGTTTATTCAGCGAGTTCTGGGGGAGTCGTCTTCAGGTCACGTATTACTAATAATGTGTGGTTTATGAAAATTACCTAGGCTAGAGGAGAAATTTGAGTATAAAAAATAGAGAGGGAAAATCAGCATATGTAAGTCATTACCTTTTGTCATATCTTAGATGGTGCTAAAATTATATAAAAACATATTTAAATGCTTTGTGATTCAGGATAGGATATACTTCATTGTCAGCCCTTTCGTAGTGGTGATGATGACGGTGTTGACGACGACGACGATGATGCATCGTGCAACTGAGTAGGATGTTCATGACTGAGGCGCATAGTCATAGCGGGAGGATCAAAAGCAAGCAAACCTGCATTTAGGTAATTACCCTTGACCACCTCTCTCTTTCCATGCCCTGCCTCTCTCTGAATGCATCGGTAAGCATAACAAAGACACTTATGCAAGTAATTGCTTCCCCTTGTCTCTACCTGTCCCTCTTTCCCTTTCTTCATCCCCAACTTCCTCCCTGTCTCTTCTCGATAACTTTTTCTCTTCCTCTCCCCTCTCAATTACCCCTTTCTTCCCTCTAATTCTGCCTCTGCCCCACCTATTTCTCTCATCTCTTGGTCTATCGCCCCCCCTCCCTGCCTGTCCCAGATGAAGTGATTAATCTTGTCTTTTCCGCTACCTGTAGCCCCTCTGACCTTATGAAAAGGCAGAGCACCCCCCCTGTTCTCCCCCCTAACAATGGATGTGCTGTTCTGACAGAGACAGACAGAAAGAGGAAGAGAGACAGAGAGACCCCGCAGACTCCGAAGGGGCTAGGAAGTTCACCTCCACCCTAGGGAGGGAGACAAAGCTTCTGTCATGGTTGAGATATGTGGAGATCCCTGCAGCCTAAGTGCCTTCACACGCACACACTCTTACTGGCACATGTGCATGTAAGAAGACATACTAAAAAAATGCAAAAGTGCATCATGTGGATGTCCAATTGTTAATTACTTTCATACTATCCTGCTGACATCTATTCCCTTGTGCAAACACAAGCAGTTCCTGTCCAGATGACATCACATTACAGTGCATTTCCAGTGTATGTGTTTGTTTATGGTGCAGAATGTAGCAGCTAGTGATAATGGCATTATCTGCTATCAGAGCAGTGAAACAGCAGCGTCAAGTTCAAGAAAGACAATGACGCAGTCATGGGTAGAATTAACAGCAAAATGGAAGCAGTCAGAAAGAAGAGACACCTTTGAGTAACTCTTCCATTGCACTGTGTTGTGCTCATTGTGGAACTATGTGCTTTTGCAAAGAAGAAAATGCTAGTCAGATTAACCTAGCCATACTAAAATCCAGCTGCCGCCTCGGGTTGTACAACACAATGAGAATCTTGCATGTATGTGTGCGTGGGAATGATAGGAAAAGTTTACACACACAACACAGCAACAGCCGACTATTGTTCTCAAACATCCATAAAAATGCGGTTGGCTTAGGGGATTTCAGTCATTAATGGAATAAAATCAGGGCTGCTTGTTGTAGCTGGATTTCTTGTTGCTCTTCCTAGCTGGTGTTTGACAGTCTTTCTTGCTCACCTCTTCTCTTCCCTCCTCTTTCTTCTCCATCCTTCTCTACTGCAGCACAGCTGTTTATTTGTTCAGCAGCAGACATCTTATCTCTTACATTACTGCCTCAACACACCGCACTACCATTATGCCATTAACACCAAAGGGCTCTTTAACAGTGCAGCGTGCTGCCATGTCTTTGTGTTTGTTAATGGGCCGCAGAATGTTGAGTTACACAAGCCCTTACTGGGGAACCCATCCAGGATGCTCAGTCGTCTGGGTGGAAGAGGTTTTGCAATAACCAAAACAATCAACAACTGCACCGCATATGGGAACTTCCCAGCTCTCCAAGTTGTGTCTTGGCTTGGCAGTGATGTGCCACTGATTTGGCTGGCACAGTGTTCATGCCTTAAGTGCTTGAAGGATTAAGTTTGGCTAGCACAGTTAACAGTAATACAGCCTGTTGATTCTGGCAAATCAGAACAATAGTCTTTGTTTTGCAAGTCTACACAACTCCATGATACAAGCAATGACCTGAGGACACCAAATATATGTCAGTTTTTCCACCTAAGAAAGACAGCAGTGTGACATGGTGATCATCCTTTACCTGGAGACCCAAATTTCAACAAAAAACTGACACCAGAACAGCTGCCTGACTGTGCTATCCCCGTTGATATTCCTGCTGTCAGGGACTTGGGAATGCTGCAACCTACTGTACTACCCAGAATTAAAATCTCTGGGAGGGCTGCAAAAATGCACTGTGCACATTCTCAACAAGTTTCCCTGGATGTGGTAGGTTGCTGTGAGTATCATGTACAACAGAGCTGCCTTTTGTTTGGTTGTTAGGTGAAGAGTTGTGATTAGTCAGCATAACCTGTAAAGCACAGGCAAACTCACAAAAAAAGCATAAAACCATGAATTAGATTTTCACTGATGATGGAGGTTAACAATATCATTTACAAGCTTGTTTTGTGACTCATTATGGTTATATCACAGTAAGATTGAAAACAGTTTTATGAGGCTGACTAAGTGATGTACAGTTTAATGTCCAGAGTTTAAAATTGAGCACAACCACATGCAACTACCACCTCACTCCCTCTTGAGCTCTGTTAGTGTGGACACACTGAGGTTTGTTTTCTAACTACATAAACCGCTATGCACACATAAGCACATTCACACACTGGTGCACTCACATGCAGACGGATACACACCACTGACAACAGGCAGTGGTATGAGACAGTGAGAGAGAGAAAAAGGGGGAGATGAAAGTTAGATAATTATAAAGTGCTGAAGCATTTAGGGAGGATATTTATGACATGAAAGCTTTTGGCACGCGCACTGTCTCTCCCTAGAGACCGGGTGAAAAATGGAGGGACTGGGCCATGCCAGCTTCTGCCCATTTTTTTCAATTGGACTCCAAACTCCAAGAGTGGTGCGTGTTGTGTCTTATTTAGTCTAGATTTGAACTGCTGTCCCGTGGAGATTTTGAATAACAGAACCGGGTAAGATACTTCATAATACAGCAGTTAAAGAAATGATGGCAGCAGGCGCCAAATAAAGAGAATATTTATTTTAATTTTATTTCTTTTAATCTGTTTTTAAATGCTTATGCTTAATGATTTAACCAGGCACATCTCTGAGAAAATAATTAATGTGCATTCACGTATTTTGGGACTTGAGGGCAGGTTGATGATGGATTGTTTCTGGTAAACTAATTTTGGTAATACAGTGATTAATTTCTTATGGATGATCTGGACTAGTTTTAAACTGGAGGCTGACTAATGTTGCTGACTAAACACACCACAAAAATCTACAGTGTGCTACAGTATGCATAAGTTCTTCTTGCACAACATAAATTCAGATGCGTAACACTGAAACTCCTGAGATAGAAAGAAGAGAATATACAAAACTACAAACTGTTATTTTTAAGCATTCTGCTACCTCTGCTCCTCTTTTAAAATACGCTAGGTTGAGCTTACTATTGAATGATTTTACAAGGTCCTAGTATTTGTTGGGACTGATGTGAGCTGGCCTATAATGAATGTACAGGCAACGATGAGGCACTGAGTTGGCCCTGGAGGTTTGCAGGCAGACATAACGGTTTACGACTGCTGGCACTGACCACTTAGAGATGGTCAATGAAATAGGAAGAGAGAAGAGAAAGGCGAGGAGAAAGAGAACCCTCACTTTTTTAAAAACTCAGTTCGCCTTTTAACCAAATCTGCCCTTGGCTTTGGTCCTCCAGGCTCTCAAACTCCATGTCTGATAAACATCATAAGCTCCAAAACACACTTGGTGTTATTACTTTGCTATGGCCTATTGCACACTGAACACCTTTTAAATTCGTAACAGAATATAAGAGTGCTTTGGTCTGATATTTCTTTCTCAAAGATCTAATGGGGGCTTAAGTTTGTATACGTGGAGGTCTAAAGAGGTCTACTTAGAGTAAGCTGTGCGATTAAATGTTGGAAGTTGTATTTAAAACCAACAGAGTGCAGGGAGCACACCGTGTTAAACCCACACACCTGGACCTTTTGGGTTTATAAGGGGTGTAAAGTTGCAGGCATCCTGTGGCCTAAAAATTTAGATGTGTGTGTCTCAATATGCAGTGCCAAAGCACCTGAGGGCAGGGTCTGGTGATCTGTGTGACCTGTACACTGCTGCTAAAACCTGCTGAAGCAAACCACGTCATTCATACGGACTGCAATGATCAGACCACCTAAGATACAGACAAGCAGTTGGAGAGAAAGACAGCCGAACGTCATACTTTAGATTTTCTAATTTCCCTGAGTGCAAGTTTTTCCTTGATAATTGAAAGAAAATGCATCTATTTGGTCTAATCTGCACATTTAAGTGTTATGACTGTGATGACCTTGCAAAAGCCAGACTACACTTTGCACGCTTGATATGTCACGATTCATTCTCAGCAAAATATGAGTTTATTCAGTCACTTATTTTGGTGAATAGCTTAACTATTTTTTAGTTAGAAAGTTAGAATCAAAGGTCACAGATTAAGTGGCACATTTGTGCATTTGTTAAATGCAGCAGGGAGAGGACAGCTCACATACTGTAGCCTCAGAAGACCAGCAGTGCTTAGCACTGCCACTTCATAACAAGAGGGTTTCAGATTGCTCGAATCCCGGTCTGGGCCTGTGTCTGCGTGGGTTTTCTCCGGGTACTCCGGCTTCCTCCCACAATACCAAAAATGCACATTAGGTTAATTGGCTACTCTAAATTGCCCCTAGGTGTGAGTGTGAGAGTGTGTGGTTGTCTGTCTTTGTGTGTCAGCCCTACGATTGACTGGTGTACAGTCCAGGGTGTACCCCGCCTCTTGCCCGTGGTCAGCTGGGATAGGCTCCAGTCCCCCCTCCCATGACCCTGACGGATAAGCGGTATAGAAAATGGATGGATGGAAGATAATCAGATATAACGAGGATCTACCTGTTTGTTTGCTGCTGTTAAGAGACTCCAATCTATCCTGTCTGATCACTTGCAGACTACAGTCTTAAAGATTTGATTTGAGAGCAAATCTGATTTGTCTGCAATCAGAGCAAAGTCTAAGGATGTACTTTACAGCTGTGCCTCCAACTAGAGCTGCTGCTAGTAAGAGTTTTGAAAAGTGTCTGTTTCCTTCTCAGATACTCTTTCACGTAACAACATTTGCCACTGATTCTGATCTATTGTGAATCAGAACTCAGTAGACGCAATGTAATTCGGTCAGTACCCTTAAAAGTATAGAGTTCAGCACCCACCTCCAAAACAAACAAACAAACAAACAAACACTGCCAGTCATTCAAGCAAACAATACTATTCAGGGCAGAAGGGCCAGTATGGAGAAAAGACTCACTGCCACAGAATCGTTTTCCTGAAACCTTTGAGCCTAATTGAAGCAGTAGCCCTAAGATAAAATATCAGACTGAATTTCCACTGACCTGGCACTGGCACCTTGGACCCTACTAGTCTGCCAATGCTAACTTCACAAGAGGGCAATATGCCCTTATCACCTCCTCCTCCTCACTGTGCCCATCCTGGACCCCAGTGCTTTTCTTACACCGCTGTGTGGCTGGCATGGCAGTGGATAGGACAGGCTTGGTAGTTTCTTTATAGGGGAGGAAAAGTGGAAATAAAGACAGCGAAAGACAGTAGAACAGAAATAAAAAGAGAGAGATTTTACTGGGACGAGCATAGTGCTGTTGAGAAGCTGATGCAGTGAATACCAGACAGCTTAGGCCTTCTACCAGGCCGAGCTTAATGAACACTTTGTTCACACCCACTTGCACGTAGCCTAAAATGGCATATTTACAACAGCTGCCATTAGTTTTAACAGCGGCAGTGATAATGATTCAGAGGTTGTCCACATAACCTCATAACTCTGCTGTGACTACTGCTTGGAACACTTCCCAACACACATATTCAGGTTGGCATCAGGGAGGTGAGAGCCAGAGTTTTATGGCAGTGGAAGAAAGAACGAGTCTGAGGAGGAAAAGAGTAAGAAAGCAAGCTGGTGATAGGAGGATGTGAGGAGAAAGAAGGGTGTGTTACAGGGTGCAGGGCAAACATCAAAATTTAACAGTAACCTGACTGTAAATATACAGTATGCTGCATCGGGATCTTTGATGTTACTGCAGTGAACATTTGAATAATCTTCCAGGCAAAGCAGGTCCACATCTATTGTATTCCCTCCCTCTCTCCTGTATCGTTAAAGAAAAGGGAAATAATGTCTGACTCACACATTCAGCTTCTGGCAACATGGATCAAGGTTCCCTGCTCCCCTGCTTTCAGACTGCTGATTGTATTCAGCGTGACAAGGCCGTTTTACAGGCCTACCTGAACATCCAGCACACACCACCTGCTGATGCAGCCATGATGTCAGAGTCGAAACATCACAAACATGTCCAACCCTGCAGTACATCCCCAGCTTTCCTCTCCTTTTCTTTCTTTTTCCTTTCGCACATTAGATTGCTATGCTGTTGACTAATTTTACTTAATTTTTTTTCATCTGACAACTCGTTTTGTTATAGCACTTTTATTACTTGTGCATTTTCACACTTTCCTAATGCCCATTCCATTGTTTGTTTCCCCGAAGGCGGGAAAAACCAAGCTCTTCCTCCACTTAGAAGGGAAAAGGGTCAGTTTGGCTCAGGCGCTGACAGGCCTAAGCCTCAAACTTTCTGATGTGTCTCCAGGGGACGTGCGACTGGAATGAAGGAAAGAGACAGAGAGACAGAGGTTGACAGATAGCGAGGGTGAGATATTCTCTTCCTCACCTGTCATGTAAAGATAGTATAGAAATCTTTTTACTAAATGCACACAAATATATCATAGGCAGCTAAAACAAGCCTATACATTTTGTGTAGGTGGCAAGGATTATTCCTCTTTCTCCTTCTCACTTTCTCTCTCTCTCTCTCTCTCTCTCTCTCTCACACACACACACACACACACACACACGTACACATCCTGACAAGTCACTAAACATCACAAGACATGCCGCTGTCCTGCGGGCATGCCCCCCCCCCCCCTCAAAATTCCCACCTTGCAGCTCAAGAACAAGATAACCATTTGAGAAGCAGATCGAGACACAAACTGTCTTTTGTTGGGGTTTAAACCTGAGAAGTATTTACATAACACAACATATTATACATGCACGCTCACAAGCACATACATTTATACAGGGAAAACACAGAAAAAGCCCCGGGACCTGAGGAAGAGGGATACACTGTACTCGTGTGTGTGTGTGTGTGTGTGTGTGTGTATGTAAAGCTCATCAAGCAGGGCTCTGGGCAGTGAGGTAATACGTGCACTGGGTGCACAGAGGGGAGAGGAATAGCTGACATTCAATAGCTGACATCTGACTGACGTAAGGCCTTCCCTGCTGTAAACAGACAGCTTCATCAGACACACGGCCAGCAACCCTGAACAGTGTTGAGCAACCAACTAACACCTCTTTTATAATGTGCTAACACCATGAAATATCCTAACATCAGCCATTTGCTAACTGGAAACTTCATTTCACCGTAACAGCAACACGAAGCAACTCGCTGGATACAATGAGCAATTTTCTCGCTCAGAAACGGCTTTACGGCTTTCAAATTTCATTCATATTTCCCTGGAAAAAAAATTGCAACAAATATACTGCTTCTCTTTACCCTTGTGTCTTGAGATTTTCAGGTATGTGAGCGGTATAAGACTTCTGTTATGATGCTGAAACTACTTTAATGGCTGAGTTTTTGCAGCAAGACAGAAGTCTGAAGCACATTTCAACACAGTTCAGGAATTCAACTTCATTTTAAAACCAAAGCAAGTTTTGAGAGGCTCATCCAAACAAGTGAGTGAGTTTCCTCTCTGATGGAACATCTTAAGAGGAAGAGTTAGACTTCTTTGGCATGCTATCACACCATCACACCATCACACCACAGAAGACAAAGCAGAACACAAACAAAGAGCATAGGTCATGTCTTAGGCGTTGAACACAATGAATTCATGAAAAAGTGGGAGTGAATACCAAATGATTTTTTTTTTAACCTGGAGGTTTTAATTGCTGGTAAAACAAAAAATGACACATAAAATTTACTGATATCAATAAAAGATCTGGAGCAGATTTCTCAGCCTATTCGTTACAAATAACACCTATAATTAACAAGAAATGCAGTGACCTTTATTCTTTTTTATGATCAGTGAAGTGCTCTGTCTTTTCTTGAAATTATTTGAGGAAAAACCCTCCTGTCATGGACATATGTATGGTTTTTCCCTGTTGTACTCCTTCATCTCTCTCCATCTCTCTCATTCATATATTAAATTTGTTTTAGTTTCTGCTGTTGCATTGTTAATCATGAAGGGCTTGGCGAGAAGGAGTAAACGCCCCTGCCAAACTAAATACAGCAGGATCATTGTCTTGTGTGAAGTTTTCATTCAGATATTAATCAAAATAGCAATTTAAATGCAATTAATCATGCGGCTCCATTGACAGTTGAGTCACTGTATGTACTATAAATAACTGGATAACAGCATTAGTCTACAGTAATCATATGAAAAGCCAAATTGCCCTATGATGGCCTCAATTCTCTAACACAAGCTCGTAACAAGTTATCGAGCATGGAAATAGGCTGAGCACCCCTAATCTAAATAAAACTCAACCAGAGTGACACCCACAAACCAACAAGGAGGTCATGGGAGAATTAACATGCTATAACAAGACTGTTGTCTGTGCCTGTGCACTGGAACCTATCACAGTAGCATAGACAAAGCAGAGGGGATGTATACAATAGGAGGCCATGGGCCGACCCAGGCTATTCTGTAGGGCGCTGGGCTGTTCTGTCCTCGGCTAATGTGCTGTGGTCAGTGTGTGGGTTGTACTTTGGACCTGGTGGAGCTATAAAGGCACTGAAGAGTTGCAGGAACATCATGTCCTCACAGCAGGGGCAAACACTGGCTAGGAAGTCACTGTCATGCCCATGTGCACATTTACCATACATATTCATTCACATGAAATGAAACGTAACACTGTCTACAATCTCAGAGCACACATGTTTCAGCTTAAAAGTGTTAACACTGATTTTTAATATCCTTCTCTCCTTTACTCTCTTGACTTTCACTTTTAGTGTTTCTGAGAAAGATTTATGTTATGAGCTATTGAGGTGAGACTGATGTGATTCCCTACAGCTCCCCAAAGCAAGCATCCAAAAAAAAGGTCAGTTTCTCTCCTTTTTGAGAGAATGCACTGCACATGCATACAAACACACCACTTTCTTTGTGCATCAGTCTTGCATGTGCAGTCTCTGCACACACATACATGATCAGGAAAATAGGTCTACACACATATGCAAAAACACAGAGACATATACACGCACACATATTGATAGCAAAAGCAGCTGAAAAGGCAAGGATGAATCATAGTAAGCTGGAAAACTGTCCTGCACAGACTCTGGGGTACACTTTGGAGAGAATGCAACATTCTTAAAGGACTCAAACATTACTACATGACTCACTACTTTCAAAGAACTGCGTGGAGAAAAGGGTTGGAGCAAAGTACGGAGAAAAATGACAGGGGGCGGAAGAGGCAGCAGGGGACAGGTTGAAACACAGCAGAGGGTATGAGAGAGGACAAAAGTTTCCAGCTATGTATCTGTGTCTGAGTGTGTGTGTGTGTGTGACTGTGTGTATGTGCATACATGCGTGCACTCATCAATGTGGATGTATGAGTGTGTTTTTCTGCAACAGCTTGTAAGCATGCAGCCTGGCTAATATGAACTTCCGACAAATGATATGTTTGCCTGCTTGCCCTGTGGTTTGAATGGGTGGAGAGATGATGTTGTCTGAGCTGAGTAAAAGATGCATCGTGCTGGGGGAGGTGAGACCGCCGGTCTGTTAGTCCTCTGTGAGCTGGATGGTGGTGGGGATGGTCGAGGTTCAGTCAGGCCTGCAGCTCTCCCGTGGAGAATGACCTCATCGCCTGGCCCCTGGCATTGTGACTGCTGCACAAAGCCATGCAGGGGATAGAAAGAGAAGACTACACATGAATGTGGGGGAGGGACTGGACGTGAGTGTAGATGTAGATGTGAATGAGTCTCTGCAGTGAGTGAGAGAGGGAGAAAGACAGGAAGAGAAAAAGTGAGAGAAAGTAGTGAATTCTGAAAAGGGGGAAAAGAAGACCACCAGGCTCTCAGGAAGAACAGGAATGAGAACACACAGAGAGTCAATGAAGGAATCAGTAAGACAGGAAACACAAACACACGCGCAAACAAATAGACTAAACAACACACAACAGAAACCTGCTAATTTGTTTGTGTTGTTATTGCATAGCACACCATAAAATACAAATCCAAACATCCTCATTAGCCTTCTACCTGAACACACAAAAAAACAGGTCATCTGACTGATGGGAAAAGCCAACACACACTCACACACACACACACTACTGAGACTACAGGATACTTCCTTAATAGTCATTCCAGTATCACAAGAAAAAGAGACAAGCAGCCATCCAGTGCCATTCAGTGCCTTGACATCCTGTTTTCCCCTGCATTGCACACTGACAGGAAGGACTGTCAGCAGGGAGTCACCTAAAACAAAGTGTTGGTGTATGTATGCCCACAGGACCACAATAGTTTTGAATGTATTTACTTGTTTGTATTTATTTGTTTCTTCCTAGGACAAACAGAAGCAATGACTCAAGAGACCGTTCATATCTGTGATATCTTTGTGTGGCAAAAACACCCCCTAGGGGCTGCTGTGTGGTAACAGCACACATTGAGTGTCGCTGTATACATGCGGATGTCGATGAAGATTGAGGTAGTGTGCAGCTGTGGCTGTGTGCTTTGTCAAAATTTTTTATTCATTTTAGAAACAGCTGTAGTTGTGACCAAATATTAACCTACTGAGCGGAGCACAGAGCTCATGTTCCTCATCTACTGGATACAGAGCCTGCTTCAAATGAGTGAGCTGTAAGATGAAACGGTGAGAGCTGTGTTTATCTGATGTTGTTTTGTCACTTCATAAAGGCCTTAAATAAACTTCCACTGGAACAAGAGACAAAAAACATCTCTCTTGGGCAGTTTTGGGGTCTTTTGCTTCTCTACTGTTTGTTTATTTATGTTTTCTGTTGATCACGGATTTATTTGTTGTTGTTTTTGCACTGCTTCGAACACTCACACACACACACACAGACAAAGAGTGCCAGTACACTACAGATGTTCCCTGTCCATCAGCAGGGACTAGCGAAAAAGGTGCAGAGGTCAGGGTTTAGGGGTCAGAGGTCAACTGATCGGTCACTTCATCAACTCATTACTCTGCTTGTTAATTAGAGGTTTAAAGCAGGCAGGATGAGGTAAGCACCACCTCCTTCCAGTCCTTTCCCCCATTGTATCCTTTGCTATAACATTTTAACTGCAAAATTGTACTGATTTTGCTTCCTCTGGAATGATATCAAATTGGTTTACGTCTGGGTTACTGTCTGCTTCTGTACGTATCAAAGATAAAGTACTGTATTTGCTTGATTTACAGCTGGGTCCTGACCTTAAAAGATTTAACAACTCCTGTTACCAGATGGCAATGTTATTTTAAAGTATCACAAACTCTGCCAAGGCAGCTCAAGGAATGGGATAAACAGGGTTTCCTCATGTCTGCCAGACTATTTATGTGGTTATAAAGACAGCAGGGCTTCTTGTGTCTATACTTTCCCCAGGAGAGTGTTTTGTGGTATGAAGGCATTAGACTGATACAGGCGGAAAGGAGAAGAGAACTTGATGAGCATATATATGTGCCTATTTGTGTGGGTTTTGTTTGAGTTGAGGGAAATATAATTACGCCTGCAACAGATTTCCCAGAGGCCTTTTCTTTTGCAATCGATCCCTCTCTAAAGGTCACCTCAAAGAACTGTTCTTGTGTCCGTCCCTTCCTTGCCTTCCATTGTTGCACTCATACATAAACAAAGACGGAAATCATCAAGGTTATTAATCCAGGTGCACATAAAAACTGACAAAGACAGGCCAAGATTAACACGTGTAGGGTCTACATTTCATATCACTTCAGTAGGAAGTAAGATAAGAAACACTATTACAGTAGGAACTAAAAGAGTGCGTGTTTAAACAGGTGATAGCGCTTCTGTTGAACATACTTAAAGAATGATTCTCAATGGGCATTTAACAGGGGGAAGTAGAAGGGAGATAGGCGAACAAATCTCATCTGAGGGTGCACCTGGACAAACAGACGATGTGCATACTTATGCACACACAAGTCTGTGTGCCTCTGCTTAGCCGAGGACTGATATCCAAATTGGTACAAAGCAGCACGACCTGATTACTTCTGTTATCAGTCCCAACATTTTCTTATCAAAATCTTTGGTCTGAAAACTTTCATCCAAGTGGTGTTACGTAGCTGAAACCAAAACAGAATAATCAGGCATCCAGATGGTAACATAATAGTTTCAGTCATTATGATAACGACAACTGTATGGTTTACAGTACTGAGACAGGTGGATTGATTCCGGTGTTAGCAAAGCAGGCTCAGTGCACCTGTTCTCACCTTATCTTGTGTACTTGTGTCTATTTGTGTGGGGATATCATAATGAGGTCATTACGGCAGCTAATGGGGGGCAAATTGAAGGGTCCACCCGGTGGCCTGCTGGGAGCTACACCATAGCAGAGCTTCAGACGTCAGTTCAGAAAGTAGCCAAGGTCAAAGTTTTACACAAACAGAGATACTGTCCCCTGATGGCACAGTGCATGCTATTCCCTCATGTTGTGTATACCTAGAAAATGTCCTTTTTGCTTAGATACACACAATATTCCTAACTTTGCACTATGTTTACACTGGTGCAATGCATATTTGTGTCTCGAAGAAAAAATCTGAATGGTCGATATTTTAAATACTGCAACTACAAGAAGTATATGCTTTGATCTCTTTATCCCTGTAAGCTCCTCAGCTTTCCCACCTGCCTTTTAATAACAAAAACAGTGTTTAGTTCAAATCTGGAAGGCCAAATGTGTTTGAGTTTCACTTCCAAGCAGCTGAGGAAAGATGGACTACACACACACACACACACACACACACACACAAGGCTGGTGGAGCTCAGAAACTTTGAAACCATAAAGTTTGACATATGGAATGGTGTGTTAATCAAAGACTCCACGCTCCCAGCTGGAGCAGCCTCACTGGGAACGCAGTCTGACAAGTACTTGAGAATGTCCGTGTGTGTGTGTGTGTGTGTGTGTGTGTGTGTGTGTGTGCGCGCGTGCATGTGTGTGGGAGTGAGTGTGTGTGTTTCTCATGATAATGTAATCCCCTGTCATCCTTTGTAGTGGTGATGGTATTTCTGTGTCTGGTTTGTCTGCCTCACCCTTGTACCAGAAAAGGGGTTCAATGCATTTGTTCTCCTAAACCTTTCCACAACTTTGTCTCTTTCAGTAAAGGAAGGACTAAAAACTTTAGGCTGATGCATGTTCACATAAAACTATATTTGCTGAACTAATCACCACATTGAAAGCTGACTGTAAACAAGGATGAAGTAGCACGAAGTAGCAGAAAGAGAGGCAGTGCCACGTCTTTCTTACCTTTTTTTATCTTCTTTTTTATTATCTTCTCTGTCTCATAACTTTACCTAAGCTTAGGTAGAACAACATCAGCAGAGTAAAAATAACAACGTAATCTGTATGCTTAGTTTGTAGGGAAAACAGATGCCTTTTCTGTTGCTTTTTCCACTGAATGCCCCTCTGATGACTGAATGCTCACACGTAAACCTTGACATTTTAACATTGCTGACAACAGAAGCTGATATAGCAAACATTTACAAAGCAGAATATGAATAATTAATAATAATAATTAATTGGCAGTCATTAAAATTAAATCGCACATAGACAGGCCAAAACACCGTATATTATATGAGTGATGAAGAAGTAAATACAATTTCAAAATTAGAAAACAGAAAGTAGGAAGTAGAAGAAAAAGGAGTCTTATCAACCTGTGTCAAGACCAGTAAAAATGCACTGCTTCCAGAGCCAGTACAGTCTCCCTGGATTCCTGGTCAAAATAAGTAACTTAAGAAGATGAGACAGATTATAAAGACAGGGTGAGAGAGGATAAGGCAAACAAAAGAGAGGGGGCTACAAAGAAAAATGTGATTAGAGATAAAGGAGAGCACTGGTGAGAGCAGAGAAACAAAGAGGGCTTCATTGTTTTCAATCTTGCTCATTACTGAAGGGGATGATAGCATAATATAGTGCTAATGGGGGAACAAATCGTGCGGTGTTCGGCTTACATAACTGCCGAGTGACTAATCGCACAACATGTTTCCTTGACACATGCGTAACTATCAGACCTCTGTTTTTTTCTCATTCTGTCTTACATGCACAGCTCCCAAAATTAGCTTTTTCTGTGGTCGTTTGGAGGCCTTTCTTGAACAAAAGATATCTAAAAAAATATTTGCTGACGCCAACATACAGTCAAGGGTAACTGGTCAGAGGCAGCTTTTGAATGTAACCATGCACTGACCCATCAACTTGGTCTTAAACACAACACATATACCCGGAGCAATGTTCTACGGTCAACTGTCACGCCCTTCTCACCCAATGAGACCACATGTGCGAAAACGAACAAAACAAGAGCAGCGAGATAAGACACATAGGGAGTCAAAGGCAGAGACAGAGTGAGAGAACAGTGCTGTCAGACTCCCATCTGTTAATGTGCGTCAGTCCTTGGCAGTTCTGGGACATCTGAAGAAGCCAATGTACTTTATACTGTGACTTCATCAATGCCACTGACAGAAGGCATCAACAAGCAAAAATGATTACTGTGAAGCTAATGCTGGCTTCATTCTCGATTTTGCTGCTTTTAGTAGCAAGGATGTACTCTACTATAGAAGGTTACCAATATTTGGGACGAACAGAAGTCATTGATGAGCCTTTTCAGGAAAGTTTTGTGCTGAAAAAAGGCAATAAGAGCTCGCAGTGTACTCTAAGCAAAACAAGCCGTGTGCAAAGGTCTGTTGCTCGCTGTGTGCAGTTTCTCATTAATGCTGGAGGACCACATTGGCCATACATCAATACACTACTGTCGGTAGGGACTCCAGGCACAACGACCGCAACATAACCGCAATGTGACTGAGCCACCAGCCAGCCAGCCGTCCAGCATCATCAGCTGGAAGTGAAGAGTGAGGAAGAACAGAAAAGAGCTAAAAGAGGGAGACCATAAGAATGACAGAGAGAGCCGAACAGTGAATTAGAGGAAACCAGAGCCAACCACCTGCCATGTCACTGCACATTTTAGCAAATCAGACAAGGTTTTCACTAGCTAACAACCTTCGGCACTGCCAGTTGCCTATTCACCCACAAATCCCACAACAACAAATTCCTGTGTGCACAGCATTAATGTTCGATGCTTACTGCGTGTAGCGAGACAGCAAACATGACAGCCAGTTGAATAAATTCAACATGATGCATGGTTTCAGGCGCTGATGACGATGCTATTACATAGCTTGGCATGCCAAAAGGCCTTTGAGTACATTAAGATCTGATGGTTTATGGTCTACTGCCATATATTTTTGTGGTGTAACTCCAGTCTGCCACATCAGCCACCTAAGTGCATGGTTTTTCAGGCCGCCCGGACCTGTCACATGTTGTACTTTGCTCAGGGCTGCTTCAGAGGCACTGACATGCAATCAGAGGCCTGCGTGCCTGTACCGAGGGAGTAAATTGTCAGCTGACGAAAGACTGGAAAAAGTATGTTTTGGGTTTGGTACATGGAGGCTTTAGCTAACAGGAAGGCTCCGGTGTTTTCCTCTTCATGGGGCATAATGGATTCTCCCCGCCAATGAAACACTATTCCCGGCTGGCGGGCGGGACCGCCAGCCACCTGAGAGTCTTTCCCACAACACCCACCTCCCCTGTCAGAGCCAGACCCAGCCATCACTGGAGATCTGGGACAGATGGAAGGATGGGGCGAGGATGGTTGATGGGAGGAGGAATGTGAAAGAACAATGAATAGGAGCAGATGGTAAGAAAAAGGAAGGCAGGGATGGAGGGAACTTGGCATCCCTCTCTCTTTAAGACGGCTATGGAAAATCGTTAATTTTTTAGCGCCACCGCCCAATACACAACGTGATACTGACGTGCACACAAGTTACCATGACAACTAACAACACAACGCAAGGCAACAACACACACAGACATATCCAGTTGCCCCCTTACCCACCCTTCGCTGCATACCCCTCTTCTTCTGCCACATCTGTCCATGTTCACCCCTCCTTCTCGCTCTGCCGGTGTCTCCCAAAGCAGGCAACACTGGCACACAGTGGCCACGAGGGCAATACACTCCACTGGAACAATGGCCTGTTCATGATTTTATCAGCTTACAAACACGCACTCATAGTCCACACACACATTTGGATCACCGGCATCACACTGGATGTTGTGCAAACCTATTAAAAAGTCAGTGGGGTCAAAAATGTTTCGTACCTTCTCTCATTGTCGTCCAGGTGAGCAAAGAGCACATTCTTGGAAATTGCCTTGGCCAAAGCGGTCATGGTCTTGTAGTCCTTTGGGATCACCTGTGTAGACAAAGCAGTAATATCATTACAGTCAAGTAAAGTGCAACTACACCTAAACTATGCAGGTGGACACATGAAACAAACCAGCAAAAATGCCTAATAGGCCTGACTTTAAAATCAGACTAAATTGAGTAATTAAAGAGCTGCGTTTTGGCAAACTCTGAAAGGAATATCCCACATGTGTGTCTGTGTATTTTTGGGAAAGCCCATCTGTTCAGGGATTACACTCAAAATGTCACACAGCTTTTAAAAATTCACAAGAGGCCTGAATTCATTCATAAAACATGCATTTTCATGTCCCAGAGTCTGTGGTGTGTGTGTATGAGTGCGTGTATGCGTGTGTGTGTGTGTGTGTGTGTATATTTGTGTGTGTGTGTGTGTGTGTGTGTGTCCAAGGAAAGGAAATGGCAAAGTCTGTAGCCACAACAAAGCCACAGAACTCTGTACTTATAAATGAGCATCACTTCTGAATTACCACAAGGTGAGAGAGGCAGAAAGTAAGAAAAACAGAGAAGAAGAAAAAGACGCCAAACCAAAGTTTATTTAATACAGAATATCTTGAAGAAGGAGAGGAGTGTGTCTGTGTGTGTATGTGTTTTGTCTCTTTTGGTGAGGGAGAGGAGGGGCTAAGCTGTAATTACGTTAAAGCAACAGATGTCTCCACATGAAGACGACCACGTTGCACTGTGCACAATATGCACACAGAAACACACACAACCACATCACATATAAAATTAAAAAGTACCAAAACTTCTATCTATCTGCAGTATACGAGCCTGGCCTCAGTGGACATAAAGAGAAAGAGGATGGTCTGGCCAGATTTTGAGGTGGACATGTCCACGCAGAGGAGCTCGGCAATACAAGTAATTCTCAGATTCAGATTTTAGGTCAGCCGCCTCAGTCTTCCTCCACAAGATCCCAGCTCAGTGTCACCCAGGGGATCATTAAATGTCAAGGCATCCAGCTTATTACCAGCTTTTGAATCACTCAAAATTATGATTCAGAGTTTGTCCTTTCCACAGTAACTTGGCATGGTAACTTTAACATATTCTGTCCTAGCCAAGCAAATAAAAAGTTGGGGTGAAGCCACATGGGAAAAGATAGATTTCTGCTTCAGCTTTGCCTATGAGCAAGTTATGAGAAGCGGTCAATCAAATTCTGTTGGTATATAAGCATTTGCCCCCATCTGTAATATCCATATTATTTTTCTTCAGCAGCATTACATATGCTATGATGTTAGCTGTGAGCTTGTCACTTGATGCCAAAAGAAGCCTTTAAAGTTGGATGAAATATCTGAGTCGATGTGCATTTTGTTCCCACCTCATGAAGAGCTCAAGAAAGCTTCCATCAGGCTGATGCCAAGCCTGCAATTCCTTCTGTTAATGTGATCTCCAGGTTGGACCAACAGGCCTCACGATTCGTTAAGACTCACAGCACTTCACAGCAAAGCTCCTTTTAATCTGACGACAAGGGTTAGCTAATTGATTGTGTTCTGTTCAACGGCTGCTGATTTCCACAGCGGAGACATTAATGGAACTGACGATGCAAGAAGATATCGGCACATAGCCCCTGACTGAACGTGTGTGTGTGTGTGTGACCTCGGTATACATCAAGGCTAGACGAAATTGTCTCTCATTCTAAAGCAATAATGTTGTAATTCAATTTTAATTCAATTTCGCTTGAAGGTCTGTTGTGATGGATAATCACATGAATTCATTTCTTTTTCACATTCGGCTGACGTGGCTGTGAGAGGCATTGCTTGTGTAAGTTGTCGTTGTTGTGTGTGTGTGTGTGTTTGAGTGAGGGACAAGGAAAAAAATGAGACTGCAGATGGGGGCAGGCCTGTTGCCATGACGCATGACGCCAGCATCTGATAGAGACCTCAGAGCCTTAGATGCCAAACGCATGTGGGTGTGTGCACACAGCTGACACACACACACACACACATACACACTGACTGCATACTCCTGTGTCCATGGATTGCAGATGGATTACAGCATGGTGATGAGGAGTAAAGGTGAATTTGGTTTTTGGCAAAAGTGCATTGTTTCCTACATTAAATTATGGAATAAACACAACAGGTTAAACAATAACAATAAATAACTCTAACAGCCGTCTTGCTGATGAGAAAATGATGAGAAAACACAACGTTACATGGCGTCTCTTTCCCTTTACCACTAAACCATATTGTCTGTCATGCTGTCTTACAAACCAGAGATGTCAAGCACACTCAAGTATAAACACATCAACAAAAAAAATCTTAATTCACTCTTAGAATGTGTGTAAATCAGTGTGTTTATGTACAAAATAAAATGTATAAAAAAAACAACAAGCCACTAGACATCTAAATAAGTCAATTACCACAGATTATTTCCAGATTATTTCTAGTTAATACTGTAGTTTATCTCAGTCAGAGCAAAGAAAATAAAACTGGCATGAACAACAACAGTTGCTCTGTGCAGCACATCTTTTAAATTTCATGATGATCAAATATCTGTAAAACCCAGTTGGGAGTCTGTCACAGAGTCCAATCTCAACATCTGCTCTGAACATCAGCTCAGCTGCTGACTCACAAACTGTGTGTTTTGCTGCAAATAAATTCAGTGATGTGTCCAAGTCAGTTCATTAACTGCTTTAACAAATTTGCACAGTTCGCCTCCCTTCCAACTGTCACGTTGTTCTGATGAATCTGTCTGCATTTATGCTCTTAAGTGGGTGTTAATCGAACAACAGCTCTGCGTCCAACAAATAAACAGCAATCAACCTTGATATCTATTTGATGCTTGTGATAAAACTACACTGTATTTTAAATTTGTTAAAATCCGAGATTGTCATTACAAGCATACGCAACAGTCACGCACTAGCCGTGTGTGCCTGTTTGTGTCTGTGCATAAATGTTTTTGCGTACACATCCATCCTCTGTAGCTGACCTTGCGCACGTAGCTGACAGCATCCTCTTCAGTGTAGACCTCGGCACTGACCCCTCCCCTGCGGCGCCGGGCCTTGACAACAGGGTTGGGCGGTGGGGGAGAAACCTCATCATCATGTGAGTCTGACTGGCTGTTAGATTTCTGTCGTGCCATGATCTGCTTGCATTCCTCCTGTAAAAACAAGAGAAGAGACGAGACTGTCAGAAGGACAAGCATACAATTATAGCTTCGCAGAAAGATCGTCTGAAGGCAACTGTTATTCTTTTGCCTCACAAACGATCACATGAAGACAGGCTGACGAACCTCTACAAGCAACCTTCAAGCGTCATGTGAATTCTTAACCAGGTCAGGTGACATAAATGAAGTGTAATTAAACCTCAGTGAAAACACAGTGTAAATGTCCCACTCCTGACTGCACGCTGTCTGTCCACCTGGCTGCTACGGTATTAAGTAAAAGCCATCAAATATTAATTTCTGCAGGCTTGCACACGTACAGAGAAGGCTCAGACAGGTACTCTCCTCCTCTCAGATAATGAAAAACAAGGAATAAAGATATCAAAGGCAGACAGGATGCCTCTGGCTGGCTGTTGTTTCAACTACTGAACACTCTGCAGGTGATGAATTATTGAATGCACACTTGATTAACACATTAGCATAAGTACCCAATAAAACCACTGTAGGGTTGTTAATATATGAGAGTGCTGTGTGACAAGGGTAGTGTGACCACTGCTATAAGTATAATGACTGGTGTGCCCCTGTTGGCACTGTGTGTTATTACTATTATTTTCCTGAGTGCATTAGTGTGTCTAATAGCACAGTGGGGATTCCATTGACAGGCGTGTTATTCACCACACGGTAAAGATTGCATCTGTTTGCTGCTTTACTGCACATACAGAAATAAACAGAAGTCAAATTAGTGCCTCGCGGTTGTAAGTCAAGTTGCGGTTGACACACGTCTGTCCAGACTGTATATACGTAGTAACTAACTGAGATGTGGTCACATGCTGGATGTCGTTGCAAAGAAGCTACAAATTTTATAATGTGGATGCTTCACACACGTCTTCAACTTGGCACAGTTTAAAGGTGGGCACCCAAGATTAGTGTCACCATTTCAGTATCTGACCACATGTGACCTCCTCACACAATCTCCCCTTCTGTTCCCGAGTTATGGGGCTGAGTGATGGACAGAAACGTGTTTTTGGGGAACATTATGATGTCACAGTGAAGCTGACCTTTGACCTTTTGCATATAAAATGTCCTCACATTATCATGTTATCCTATTAGCTTTTTGTGAAACTTTGTCCTAATTAGCATAAGAATTTTTGAGTTATGGTGTCTGGTGAGGTCACAGTGGCCTTGACCTTTGACCTCCAAAATCTAATTAATACATTCTTGAGTCCAAGTGGCCAGTTGTGCCAAGAAATTCCCTCACTGGATTCCTGAGTTATTACATTCATGAGAATGGGATGAACACATGGATGTACAATGACTTCTGATTTCTTGCTTTTCTTTGTGTTGTATGACAGAAAACTTGTTCACTCTTGTCCTAGTTTATTGTTTTGATGATGACATTTATGATTTAAATTTTTTCGATGATTTTAATTTTCTTTTGGTTGTGCAAAGGCAACTCATTTAAACCTGTTTGTATTCTAAAATCTTTGAATATTTAATTAATTATTGATCATTTCCCAGGACAGCAATCAATTAAGGAAAAAGTGTTTGTTCATCTCTTAATTTTGGACTGCACTGTAGAATTCAAGCACCAGCACTTTCTTTTAAATGTAGTGAAGCAACTTTTTCTCTCTGCAACACTGGAGAGGTGAGAAGGAAAGAAAACCTGAGCAACTGGGATCACAGTCATTACTAAGTACCTTGAACAGGCAGCAGAACCTGCTGCTACTTTTCTCTGCTCATTGCAAAGGGGGGGGAGAGGAAGAGAGACTGATGTGGAGATAGTGAGGAGACATCATGTCATATTACTTGAAAACTGAGACAAACAGAACTGTCAAATCCAGACCTCAGAACTCAGCACTTCTCCACAAATTGTTTCTCAGTCTCTTTCAATCATCCCAGCAGCATAATGTAATGGGGATTGGAACAGAAATACAGAGCTGCTGTGATGATACAAAACAGCAGTCATATAGACAGCTGTCTAGAAGGCATTCATCTGCATGCACTTTCACTGATCTATTGAGCTGGAATCCTTTCACCCATTCTTTTTGTCACAATCTTGTCTCTCTCTGGCTCATTACATCCTGAGGTTATTGTGTAATCCTTTGCTCATCCTCTATTCAAAACAATTTCATAATGCACACACACACACACACACACACACACAATTCTTGCTTATTAAAGTGTTAGAAGAGAAGAGAAGGCAACCGAATTCTTTTTCGCTAAGTTTCTTTAGTTCTGATGAAGCCTTTCAGATGAGAGATGAAATGTCTTCACCAACCTAAAAGAAATCCGGTTGTCTTGATGACTGAGAACCTACAAAGACAATTTTTGCTTACGCAGAGTCACTGCCTGAGGGAAGACAGCCAGCAGGAGGAGAAGAGGGAAGGTAGAGAGCCAAAGAGCAGCATCAATGCATATACACACACACACACACACACACACAATATCTCACAAACACATGCAAGGGTAGACTGCAGGGGAAGAGGAAAGCTCACACACTCCAGCGTAATCAAGGCTGTAAGGTCTGCAGTCAGGTAACGTGCTACACTCTCTACAGACAGTGAGGGCAAAGCCAAAACAAACAAAATGCTTGCCTTTCTTTCAAGCACTGAAAATCAGTCTTTCTCTCCTCACCAACAATTCAGTTCAACATGTTGCCGTCAAGAACAACTACAAATGTTCACTTAAATTCTCACACACACTCACTCAATCTAGTACCAAGCATCACCTCACAGCAAAACATCACATGCTTTAATGACAAACACAGTGTTACATCCTACTAACTACAGACTACAGGAGTTTGTTAGCAGAGGTATTTACCATGGCATGGAGGGGCCCTGGGCAGGCCTGCTGTGTGTCCCTCAGCCTGTCAGCGGCACCGGGCATCAAGGCAAAGCGTGAGTGCGCATAGGAATCAACACACATGGATCCCCGTCTCATACACACCTGACACCCACGTCACATCGTAGCAACATCCTGCCATGCTAGCACAGCGAACGCTGTGTATATGTGTTGTGTGTGCACACACAGATTTGAAGTGTGTGTGTGTGTGTATGTGTAAGTAAGCAGAGAGAGAGTGAGAGTGAATGAGAGTGGCAAAATGTCTGCAATCCCCACGACACAGCAGCTAAATAACAAGACTACAGATGAAAACACTGATCACAGCAAAAAGCCTGTCTCTCCATCGCTGCTGCGCAACTCTCTGTCTCTGCTATCCAGCCTCTCTCTCTCTCTCTCTTTCTCTCTGTCGCCCCCCCCACCCTCTCTCACGCACGCACACAATCAGGTGGCGCAAGGAGCGGGCTTCGTTTGCCCCCCCCCCACCCCACCCGTCTCTATGACAACTGGGTACAGTGAGCATCCTCATTGGTTGGTGGTGAGTCTGAGCAGGAAGCAGCAGCAGCATAAGTACCCCAGTACCTACATTCAAACACACCAGTTCTGACGCATGTTGACAGATTGTTGCTGTGACCTGTCACACTCACACATCCACAGTGATTCACTTTACAGAGGGGAAAACGTCACTTGCCTCTATACGGACTTCTGCTCTCACCAAATGGCATGTGTGCGTGTGTGTGTGTGTTTTTCACCAGCGAACGGCTCCAAATGCTACCATAAGCATAGATCATCGTCCCATACATTTCTCGTGTGTGCCAGACACGGGACTGTACCATGCAGTGTCTTTCTCATTCCATGCCGATCTCCAATCCCTCACTCTGTCCTCTTAGGTCAGAGGGTCAGGCATCAAGTTAGGCTTCAACAAGTCCGCATGCCGTTCTAGCTCAAACAGAGGGTCACAGGAAACATGTGCAGTACAAATAACTGATGCTATTAGACTTCATTAGTTCAAGGTGAGCTGAGAACAGCTGCAGTGTGTCTTTACCAGCAGCTGAGGGAAACTTCTTCATGCTTTAGCTTTTATATGTCAACAAACAGGCTTGGCAGGTTGAGGCAGTGCCATTTATTATTATCATGGCTATGCTTTCCAAAAGCAAAAAAGCATCTATTTTTTTTACCAATATATTCTCTATTCTGTAATCTCTGCCCTCTTTCCCCCGTTCTCTTCTCTGCCCTCCCTGCGTCATCAGCGGCGGCTGGATGCCAGAGAGGGAGAGGGCAGGAGAGGAGACAGAGGACATATGCATAAGCAAGACACAGAAGCTCAGTAAAAAAGTGAGCTTTTCATCATGCGTGTGGGTCGGAAATTAGCAGTCAAAAAATGAAGACACAGACAAAAGAACACAGACATTCAATCCCATGTACACCTGCTCAATTGAAAGTCACTGTTATTTAACTAGTTTTAGCTCATTTATGGATGATGAGTCATATTAAAATGGTCCTTTCCTGTTTTGTTCATTCCCTGAGCCAATTTGCATCAAGGAGAGAGGAACAAAAGTTATGACTAACTCACAACCTAATAGCTATGACTAACTAATATTAATCGAGCCAACCATCCATCATGCTCAGTACAAAATCATTAAACCCATCAGAGGGGAATCAGCGGGCTTAAAACTCAAATCCATCAAAATATCTATTCTTCCATGAAGTTCATTTCTGATAATAGTCAGAGAAAAGAAAACATCTAGAAGTGGTTACATTAGGTAGCCCTGTCACTCTCCACTGCCAGGGCTGAAAGCATGCAAGTGAACCAAAAACAAAGTACCGCGCAAATATATGCATGCAGTGTGCATGCACACACACACAAAGGTAATGAAGCATGGTGAGCTGATCCACCAGTGAAGCTAAAAACCCTTTACAGCACCACAATGGACAGAAAGTTTTACGCAGTATTAGGCCTGTGCGCACATGTAGGGCTGACCTCCTGGCTATGAAATTACATTTACTCTCTCTCTCTCTCTCACACACACACATACACATGTGCCTTGCTATGGCAATGGTAAGTCTCAGGTACAATACAGTCTCAGGTACTCTCAGGTACAATACAATATTTCAGCAGTTATCAAACAGTTCTACCCTTATACTACAATCAAGTCTTGTTGACTCTAATTTAAACAGTTGTGACACTATGTAGGCAGCTACAGAGAGCTGACGGCCAAAGACTCAAAGCATGTTTTTTCAGACACCTAACACTGCTCCTTACACCGAAGGCACAGTTTTCTCATACTTACAGGATGTCAGTGGGAGTTCTTTCACTACTGATGGTTAAGGTCTCTGACTATTTTCAGCTGATCTACAAGGTGAAGTTTCGCATCTGTCAAGACTGTAAAGTGTGGCCTATAAATCAAAACTGAAAGGGAACACTTCAGAGATAACTCTGAGTTCATCAGTCAAATGATGATTAACTTCCAGGTTCCAGCTTCTCAAATGTGAATATCTGTCACTTTCTTTAGTTTGAAATATTAATCACAATGTTGGAGTGCTGGTTTGCCAAAACAAACTGTAAACTGAATATGCCAGTTTGGTCTTTGCAGAATTGTAATGAGCACTTTTCAATATTTTCTGGTATTGCAATAAAAACAGTTAAAACCTGATTAATCACGAAAATAATCTTATGATTAATTTATGATGGCAATAACTGTTATATAGTAACAGGCCTAAACTTTTTAGGGAATCTACTATAACAAGTAATGCTGCTTGCTTTCCCAATGCTGCATCTGGATATAACACTGGTTAAATGCTCAGGCAAACAACTTTAGCTCAAATCCTGTAAGGTTTCTTTACATAAAATTGTATCCATATATAACTGTCTCAGTCTCTTTTATGTGTTAGTGCTGTACACCTGACACCTTTTCTTTTTCTCCAACACAGATTAGTTTGGGAGGGTGAAGGGATGCAACGGGTAGATGAGTGAGGACAAAGAAGGACCACCAGGGAAACAGGGGGCCAGGGTCCGTTGTACCTGTGGGGGCCCCTGGGTGGGCCAGGTAGGAGGTTTAGGACCGGGTCACTGCATGCACCCAGGCTGGTTTGACAGAACACCCTGCTCCCAGCATGGCGATGACAAACAGAGGCCGGAGGCACTAATTACACTGTGTTACAAAAATTTTAAAACTCTTGCATGTGGTGCATATTGTGCTGCTAATATGCCGTATCAATACACACACACACAGATGAGTAGACTGAGCTGAACAGTCATAAAGCAGAGCAAGAGGAAGGCAGGGACAAAGTGAAATAAACAAAAGCAAAGGCAGAAGAAAGGCGAGATAATCCAAACCTACAACTAATTCTCCTCCAATGCTCTCAGCGGGCTCAACAAACAACCAAACCCTCATGACAAATTGTCAATCAGAGGCCTTTAAAGAGACGGCGGATTTGTTATGATAGATCCTGCTGACAGCTGAATGGTTGGCAGCACAGAAAGGCTTCTCATCTTACAGTGGACAGGGAGACAGGGGCTGACTGACTGATAGACTGACAGACAGTCTGAGCAACTCACCCATAATGCGGTGTGATGGGAGCTTTCACAGCCAGAGTTGATGCAGCAGGATTACATTTGTTTTACTTGACATGCTTTATGATATTACAGGAAGCACAGTATATGCTCTGATTCTGCTGTTGTTTCTGACAGGGGTACAACTAAGAGCAGCGCTTTACCTAAAGGCAAGCACTTCTGTAACTACATATGAGCTTGAGAATTTATAGATTGTGTCAAATTAATTTAAAGCGTTAAAAAATTTCGTTTAAAATGAACGGATGCTGAAATGGGAAAGTCTTTTCTTTAGTTCCAGCATGGGATGGAGAAATGGAGACTGTAAAGAACGGAAACCATGAAAGACCTAACACTAGTGACAAGACAAATGAAGGGGAGGAAAAGTGAATGGGACAAAACCTGCACGGACGTGGCCATTGAAGAAAGAAAGGGGGCAGACAAGATGAAGGATGAGAGGGATAAGGGAGAAATTGTAAGAAGCCACAAGCGAAGCACGTGACACAATCTTATGACAGCCCTGTGAGCCTAAAGAACACAAGAAGCACTCTGCTAATCACACAAACACGACCACAAACAGACGCACTCGTACAAATGTTGACCAAACATTGGTACATGTGAATGCAGTGGTGAATGCAAATATTTAAGGGTCAGTTCACCCAAAATGTATTTTGACAAAAAATACTATGGTAACCATGCAGATGCAGTTTTAGTTTTATTATATTATATTATTTATAAATCTGAATAAGTCAGCAGCAGTGTTCAGACTGCTTAGGATCATCCACAGACCACACTATTAGTGCTTTGTATTTTCAAAATTCAGCAGAAAATAAACAAAACCTGACTGAAATTGCAAAGGAAAAACAGGACCTTGAAAAAGTCCTGTAAGCTGCTAAACCTGTTCACTGAAATTAATGGGGTACCCCAAAAGCAAAGCAGCGATTGCAATTGCAAGTTTCAATTTGAAATTATAGAGCAGTGCCAAGGCATGCAGTCACGTACAAGCACTGCATGCATACAGATGGAGTTGAGGAGTGACGGCTGTCATGAACATTTGGTCCCCAGTGCAGGTGGTATGCCGTGTACAGATCAAAGTGTTGTATGTGGTGAAAAATCACAGGATGAGGAGAGAAAAGCATATGAAGTCATCAGATATGTTCTCACACGGAAAGTCATAGAATGAGAGCGAGAGAGAGACAGGGGAAGGTAAATTTTTGATAGAAAACTCCCACAGAAAAGAGACAAGAATCTCAAGCAAAGTTCAAATCTTTGCAAGTTAACTTTGATGAATGTGGCCAACAAATCCGGACACATTGGCTCTGAGACACTTTTGAGTCTTGTGCCTAACTCAACAAAACATCTGCGGCAGCAGATGTCCACTTGTTATTACTGTGCAACATATCCACACTCGTACTTTCAGTCCTGGCACTTTTAGATGCCACTGCGTGTTGAACAGATCTGTAATGACCAAAAACATGACCATTTCTGGGTTAGTGTAGCATTCATTTCACCGTCTAAAATAGACTTCTGTGGGAATGTTCAATTATGCACATGACCGTGTCAAAAAGGATTGCAACAATAAACCTTGTGTATCAGAAATACACTCTTTGTTCGTCACTGTTTCAATAACCCTGCTGTTCATGAGCTATAATCTTCTACAACAAGCTTTTGTACTGCTACAAAACAAACTCTAACAAACTGCTAATTACAGATATTCCACTGTAAACCAAACAGTTATGCCACAAACTTACAGTAAATAATAGTCTTGAGTACGCTAACAAATAAGAAACATCTGTCAAAAGATAATCTTGTCAGAATACTTTAAAAACTAAGAAATGGCGCCTTTATACACTGTAGTGTGCCAAAAATTAAAGCTCACTTTCGCAATTCCACCCGAAGCTGAGCTGATAGAGACGGGCAGATGAGAACAACCATCTGAAGCTAATGTTGTATAGATCAAAGGCATCATTACCGTGCATAAATAGGCAGGATGAAAGGGAGTGAGACGCCTGTTATTTTCCCATTCACAACGTCAGCTGAGGACCAAAGACATGTTATTAGGAAGAAACAAAAGTTAAAACCAAACTAGTCAGACTGATGACTTAGCCTGTGATGTTTTCCTGCGTGTGTGAGTGTATGAGCAGGAAAGAGATGCTGAATCGAAACAAAGGAGGAAAGAAATAAAGAAAGTCAGGGTGAAGTTTGAATATGCGATAAACAACCTAACATCAAAGAAGAAGACTGTGAGCGCGGATGGTGAAGAGACAGACAGAGATTTTCCAGATAAGACTGTGAATGCTGTATGAAACCGATCCTGTGCAGATATGAAATGAAGATAGGTCCGGGAAATGGAGAGAAAGAATACTCTGGTGATCTAATTGGCAAAACCCGAAGACGAGAGGAGAGACAGAACTAACTTTATGAATAAAGGGGCTCATTGAATAGTAGATAGACTACAGTCTATCTATCCTCTACTGTTGCCTAGGTTACCGCCTCTAGTGGGCGACGGGTGCTGACGAAATGGCTGACAGAGAAGAAAGAGAAACACAGACAAACATGGAGGGTGATGTCCAGAAAAAAATGTGATGACAAAAGTTTATCTCTTTGGGTTGAGTGCCAAAATTTCCTCCTCTGAAAGACTGGCAGGGTCAGACACAAGGCCTGACACCTTGAATCAAAAAAATACTTAAAATCCAGTTTTGATAATTGTCCTCCTCTACTGGCAGTTTTTTTCCACTGAGAAACAAAAGATTTTAAGATACTGAGATGGATAATTTGGCAAGAGAGCACAGAAAAAGCTTGGGAATAACAATACAAAAATGTAAAAATAAGAAGATGAAAGCCAGATTAAAAGGACACGGCTTGCTGAACCAAATATTGTTCTCAAATTTACCCTGTGCGGGGTGAAAGGGACACAGTAAGCTTCTTAAAAAACTGGGACACCACAAAAAACACACATGGCCTGTTTCAATTCCACGAATGACTGACCTCACAACACAACCATGGATGTGGAGGGCTTGAGTGGATTGGCTTTGGGCAACTGTGGACTTCAGAGGGCTGAAAGCCTGCAGTTTTTTTTTTCTACCTACTTCTACATATTCTACCTACTTTAGCTTTTCAAGCCCTGCGCCTTAAGCAATACATTAGCACATATGAATAAGGTGCCTGCTTTGGCAGTCAAAAAACAGAGATACTTTAATTAGCCCTAACACTGCACCAAATTGTAACAACAATTCCACAGATATTACGAATTTATACAGTGAAGTAATTACTGGTGTAGGATGCATCTTCCCTGTGTGTCCTCTTGATTGGGGGAATTTCACTGAAGCCTCAAATACCATTTTCTCAGGATAATCAAAACAAATTTTAATGTCATGCAAACAAGAAATACGTGGAGCTGGAGCTAGTTTTGTAATCATGTAAGCAGTCAGATTATGCTTGATGTTTGCTCCAGAGAGAGGGGGAGACTGAGGGGTGAGGGGTGTTTGTGCCTCCCTCAAAGGACACTATAATCAGGCAACAGTCATGGTGACAGTGTGGTGCTTGCATGAAATTATAGCTGCAGCACCACAGGCAGCAAGACTGAGCAGAGCAGGAAAGTTTAGCTACATACATTAACTTATTGCACAACATGTGATGGATAAGTACAGCAGAGACTGGGGTATGTTGCATTGTTATGTTATGCAATACTATATTCCACCAATAACCACTTATTTAGCCTTCTTCTTTATCCAATTAGACGAACTGCACTGGTCCCTCTGCACACTCAGCTTAAAGAAAAGAGACTGCACTACAGCCTATTTATTTATGCTGGCTTCCTTGTACTAAATCCTCACATATTAATTCACTTTCATCTTCCCTTCTCAGTAAGAACATTAGCACATGGACATCATAAACTGTAAACCTGTTTTTCCTACAACACATTTTCAAAATATAAAGGATATTGGTACAATAGACACCCTTTGAGGCTCATTTGTTTCTGACATGAGATACACATAAGGAAAGTGTGCAGTATGTCATTCTACAGATGATGATGAATCATATTCAACATGCTGCTGTATGCTTCTGCTGGGCTCTGTCTCATCCATTAGTATTCACTGTGCCTCTCTCACTATGCAGCATTACAGTCCCCACTAACAGCAGCAGTAGCTCCATTATCAACGCTGCGCTCATTTCAACGCTCTGTCTCCTTGGCCACAGAGCTCTGTGAGGGCTACTGCTCCAGATTCTGACAGCAACAGATGCAAACACAAGAACAAGTGTGTAGGACATATTAGGACAAATAGCCTGACCTTGACCCTAAGCTTGTATGCTTTGTTCTTAAACATAGGCTTAATATGTTGTAGCTGCAGAATACTGTTGTATATAAGAGTTAATGAATATGAGGGGGGATGAATGATACATGAATAAGTATAATTTACTTGAGCACACAGGCATAACTTATATTAACACAATGAAGTCTTTGATTTTTGAAAGAAAAAAAAGAAAAATAGGTAGAATAGAAAATACACTTGTCACGTTCAAAACTAATCAAATCAGATGATTCTCACAAGAACAACAACAACACACACACACATACACAAACACACACGTCACTGCAGCAAGGATGGAGAGCTTCCTCCAGGCGTCAGCATGGAGAACTTCAGCCCTGCTATATCTGAGGTCACTTTACAATCACTTCTCTTGTTAGAGACTTCTTAACAAGGTCTAAACTCTCCTCAGGCCAACACCGAGCCCGAAGCTTCAGCTCACACACCTTTATGGCCTATTTGTAACAGAAGTGTAAGAGTAGAGCCCATTGTTTAAACAAACAAATCTTATGATCCACTCATGGGCAAACTACCCATCTGCCTCTCTGCTTTATCAAAGCCAAATCATAGGAAAAAAACTTTAGTTTAGGGTCATTTGAGGCATACTCTATTTTTGAGACAACTTAACTTGTATATTAGCCACAACAACAATTTAAAGGTATTGACATAAAAGGCTGAAAAAAGCCTGACAAGTTTGGCTGCATTTGCTTAAATCTACAGTACGATGTGCCCCCAAGTAGATTCCACGTTATTTAGCTCAAAATCAGCCAACAAATACAGCAGGAGTCAACGTTCATGTAAAGCAGCTGCTGTTGAGGTGCCAGCCGGAGCCACCATATTGGCTGAAATAAGAGCCAAAAAACACACACACTCCCAGTAACCAAATTTTTTGTGGTTCACAGGGAATGTGCTACAGAGATTGTCCCTGTTTCTTGCAAAAGCCCACTTTCCTCTTTGCAGCTTTGTCTCTGCTCACAGACAGACAGATAGAAACGAGTCTGTTCCCCGAGCCTGCAAACAGGACACTGGCCTTTTATGGGTGCTCCTCTCACAGTCCCAAATGGATTCTCCTATTATAGGATGAAAAATGAAAGCCCTATTATAACAGTTTGGGAACGGTGTGTTTTTGGAGCACAACACTGAGCTGGGATGTTCTTTTTCAGCTCATAGATGTGATGGTGGTACAAATATCAGCTGAGAGAACACGATGTAACAAATAAATAAAACAAAACAACATTCCACCTTGTAATTCAACCTGTAATGACTATTCATCTAATTTACAAACTATATCATTACATAGGCTGTTAACAAAAAAATAAAATATTTGATAACCGGCACATACTGTAATGAACAGTCATTTCACATATCATATTGAGGTTAAAAGTATATTATAATGAACAGCTTCTAGCTCACACAATATTTCAGAAACAAAAAGAGTCACACCAAGAGACCCAAGCCATACAAACAAAAAATGTTGTAGTCACCAACCTTCTCCAGCTTTTCAAAATGCTCCCGCAGGAACTTCATAGGACGCTCAGGCTTAGCAATGCAGAGGTTCACAATGCACTCTTTGAGGATCTGCTGGATGTTGTGCTTCTGCACAAAAATTTCACAGCCCTTCAAACTCTCGTCTTCTTCCAGAGTGGAGGAGGAGGTGGCCATCTTATCTTTTATCTCTGTAGCAGTGGGAGAAAATAGGGTGGATCATGAGAGGAGGGGAGGGAAAGCAGAGGAGAGAGGGGAGCAGTGTAGAGAAGAAGAAAACAAAAAGGAACGGCAAAATTCAATGCCAGAAAGAGTACGGAGGAGAGGTAGATCACAGGAAGGAGATGAGTAAACATTTTCACATAAGCAACATTCTCTGTTGCTTATGTTTCCTGCACTGTTGTTAGCACTCTCAGCAGGCAACATACGATGTAGGTAATTGTTGCAAGTGTGTGTTACCCCTTAGTTGAGATAAGATCGATAATTCTGTAAATACCCATAACAAAGTGGGTAAATAGGTTATAGAGTTGGACGATAAGACAATACACACCACAAGACAATATTAGTCAAAGGTCAAGCAAGATTTTCTGTTTACATCATCCATTTAACATATGTGGGTATACTTGGCCCTTATGGACGATGGTGTTTATCAATGAGCATGTCTGCTTTATGGTAATCTTGAATTTTAATTATCTTGTGATTAAATACCTTAATTTGTGAGGTATTTATTAAGCTGATTTATCCAAAATAAACACTCTTGTCTGGCTGTTTTATCTACCAACATTTGCTCAGTTGACTGTTAGAAAAGTACTATAAAGTGATATTTATACCAATGTTATAATACACATATACTTATACCAGAGTACCTGAACAAATGTGCATACCTGTTTACCTGTATCTTCAGTTGTGGGAACATGACACAATGAGCCCGTGAACGGTATTTCACGCTTACATTTAATAAGGGTACACACCTGATGCATCACTATGCACTGCCATGTACGCCCTTATTATGTTTCTTTGTGCATGAAGACGACTGAACATGAACGTTTTGGAAACTGGTGATTTAATGAGTATAATGTTAACTGTGAAAGTAAACACTTAAACAGGTGGAGGCACAGCAAATTACATAGCAGTGCATGACAACTGACAACGGTTGTGATAATGTCAGACTACAGATCTGTCAAATAACAACAGTATATCTCATAGCAAGCCAGGATGCTGAGCAGGTGTAGCTAACTGTTAACAACCCTGTATCACTTCCTCAAAAGGAAATCACGTCTGCGATATAGTTTTTTTTTTAACTGCATAATAATTCAAAATTCAGATATGACTTCGGGGCATGACATCTGCCTAATACAGCTTCGTCACAGCAAACAGCAAGCTAGTGCCCACATTTGACATTTTTGCCATGTTTACAGTTGAGCTAGAGATGGAGCTCAGCACCTGTTCGGGTGTATTAGACAGCTAACCCAGCTAGCTTTGGCTAACCTTACAATAAAACCATACCACAACGAAGGGGAATTACTTCGACGGAAACGCTGTCAAGGGCCTGATCTAAATCGTCATTTTGTGTACATAAAAAAACGACCCAGTCGGTGCTCGGGCTGGTGTCCCTACCGTTATTTTTCGAGGATGCTCAGTGAGAAAACACCTCGCTGGCGGTGAGAGATTGGTGAGGTGCCGTTAGTTAGACGGGATGCTGCTGCTGCTGCTGCTCTGCCTCTGTGCTATCTCGGTTCGCTCTGCGTCAGTCCCGATGACGTCAATCTGTCATCTTCTCGACCGCAGCGGCTCTCTCTCGAGGCCAGGAGCAGCGAGCACGCGCCAGCGCTTTTGCAGGTGGAAAAGATCTTAAAAGGAAACACCTACCCTTTAAAGAAATGAAGGTGTTGGGTGCATGGCAGTGTTATTGAACGAGTGGGTTTTTATCTGTAGAAGACTGTGCTTAATGTTATTTAAAGAGAAACCCTTGAACTGACATATTTGACGCAGGGCAACAAATACGTCCCGAAGTACGTCAAAGTCATGAAGACCCTCACAAATTTCTGTCGAGACCTCTTTAAAACTGTTTTGGAGTTTTAATATTTTATTTAGGCCTGTTCGTCTGTTAAGCTTCTAAATTTGATTTCCCAGTACATTTCCCAGTGTAAAATTCAAGTCCAAAGTGTAAAATACACGTAGATCACCTTTTATCCACTCTGTGCGTATACACAGGTGACATGTTAGAATACATATAGCATCTTGATTATATTTTACCTTTAACCACAGAAACCAGCCAGTAGGGTCGTGCAATTCATGTATTGTATGTACTGTGTGTGAATTGTACAAAGTGAGAATCTGCATATAATATGCATATTTAACCATGTACTATATTCTATACAGTATACTACTCGAAGCAATAAAAGTCTTAAACCTAGAGTTTTATTAAGCTAAAGTCCGCCCCCAAGTAACACAGGAACTACCTGAAGGCCTCTCAGTCAGTTGAATATCTTGCTTTTGTGGTTCATACTCAGATCTGGGACGTAATGTCAATCACATTATTACAAACAGCACACCATATACTTTGGGGTTTAAAGACCTTCAAACTTTTTTCTTTTTTTTGTTTGTTTGTTTGTTTAGATGCCAGAGAGGCATACGAAATCACTAATAATCCTATAATAGTGTGTATGTTGTACCGTGTTTTAATCCTAATAATCATTATTTATAATTGCAACTAGGTAATTAAAAAAAAAATCATTTCCTATTTTTATGGTGTAAAGTCACCAAGGGTTGATTTGTTAACCCAAATGGGAACATTCTCACTATTTAATGGGAGATGTCTTGATACAAGCGGGAAAGTTGTGAATTTGAATAAAGTTTGAGATTTTGAATAGGAAGCTATCGTAAAGCAGCCCTTTGTTTGTCGTGCAGCTGCAGGTTTCCATAACGACAGTCAAGATGGCAGCGATGGCGGCTGGCGACGAGCATGCTGCCTCTGAAGTTTTGAGAGGACTCGCTCGATATTTAAACTGTCTAAACGAAGACAACAAGTCGACAAGAAAACGGGCTCTTGAGCTAATCAAGAGGGAGACTGTAGATAAAGGACTTTCCAGCAACGTCTTACAGGAGGTTTTCTCTGCCCTCCTCAAGCCTCTCCTCAAATGTCTGTCAGACCCGATGGAAAGATGCAGAGAAACCGCGATAACGACAATAACAGAGTTCATTCGTTGTGTCCCCAAACCGGAGGAGTCGCTGCCTTATCTCGTGCCCTGTCTGGCTCAGAGGCTCGGGGAGAAAGAGATACTGGAACCAGCTGAGGAGCTTCGGCTATCGGCCGTGGAGATGTTGACTCTGACTTTGGAGGTGTGCGGGAAGCATTTAGCGCCGTATCTGAACGAAATGATAAACATACTGCAGAAAACCATCGTCGACCCATTCCCAGATGTCAAAAGAGAAAGCTGCAAATGCACCGTAAACTTGGCAAAATGCATACCAGGTGCGTGAAAACTTTTTTGTTGGTGGTGAAGTCTGTTGCCATGGTTTCGAAGCACGCGAACATGTTTGCCATAGAATAGCTCGCTTTCCAGCTGCTGTTTGGTGTACCTCTGCACTTCCATTTAAGTGGCTAAAATACATTAAGGTAGAATTGCAGAACTACACTCACTAAGTGCTGGACTGTGAGTCAGCCTTTGAAACCACAGAAACTAAGCAAAATTATAATGTTATGGTAACTAAAATCCCAGGACGTATTCAGTCTCACATCTTAATAAGTATATTAATGTGCACAGTAACTGATCCGAATGGGCTGTAATTCATTCTACTTCTTTCTCTTCAGAGCACTTTCACATGCAGGCTGAGAGTTTGGTCAAGCCTCTCATGCAGACAATTGCTCATCAGCACTCCCGGGTACGAGTGTCTGTCATTGAAGCCACCGGGGCAGTCATTCAGCATAGCACTGGGAAAAACGTGGATGACGTGCTCTCTCACCTAGCACAGAGGCTGTTTGATGACTCGCCACAGGTTCAGTTTAAACTACTGTCAAACCTCCTGTGTGTTGTTACATGCTTGTCTTCAAAATCAAAGCGTGTTGTCCCTGCATTTCAAGAAACCAAGACTTTACCTCATGAGGGAAACTCAATTCCCTGCTCAATTCTGCTCTTTCTGTCTTGCCCCCTTTTGTTCCAGGTGAGAAAAGCTGTGACTGTTGTTGTTGGCGATTGGCTGCTTCACATGAGAGACCGTTACTCTTATTTCCACAAATTCATTCCACTCCTGTTGAGCAGCATCAATGACGAGATCCCAGAAATACGGTACAAGTGGACATTGTCATACTCCACTCTTTACTTCATAATATAGTGTAATGCAATGATATATATATTCTACAAGTTTGTATACTAATATTTTACAAGCATCTCACAAGAGAGGAAAGACACCTCAGGAAATCACCTCAATATCTGCAACATACTGTACATCCTAAATTCTTGATGTAATATTGTATTGATGATATCATTCTTCTTTAGGCTTCTAGCAGCTGATTTATGGAAGCAGGTAGGTGCCCAGTGGGAGAAGGAGAATGAGGAAGACATTAAGGACAAGATGGACTTTCTCCTCAGCCCACCTCCATTCTACCCAGCAGGAGGTCAGTTCACGTGGTTTATTCTCCTCATTATCCTGTCAGTCTTGTGCTTAAAGGTCTTAAAAAGGTAATTCTTAAATTTTCTCAATTTGTTGGCACCTTCTGGTATGTATGAGTGATTTGCAGCAATTAGGAAACATTAGTTTTGTTTTATCCCTTTGGTTTAAAACAAACCTAGTCACATCACAAGTATCCAGTTCATTCTTTAGGGGGCATAGTGGCCTAAAGGGAAATCAGCCAGTGTTATAGAGTAATATGCAATACTTTTATCAAATGAATGTCAGTGTTGATGTCTACAGCATTTATAAAGTGCTTTTATTGAGTGTTTTTATCCATAATGCTTAACAAGTTGCCTCTCAATGACCTATTCACACGCCAGTGACAGCAAGGTACAATGCAAGGCACTGGCCTAAACATCAGGAGCTACCAGCTCAGCCACAGCTACCACAATATTTACAACAAAAGCTAATACTTTTATTACCATCCGTTGTCGATCCACTGACTTTTCAGCAAAGTGGTGTGGAAGAATCTGTATGTTGATTGAAACGACCAGACCATCTACACAGACCTGTTTTCCTGGTGAAATAAACTTGGACGGATGAATCTTAAGCTCAAACTATCAGCTCAGATTTTCTTACATCCTGTAAGCTTACGTTATTGGCTTATCTTACCGTAAAGTTAATTCAGCTGAAATTCAGCTGAGCTGTGTCTGAAGTGTTACAATAGAACACACACACACACACACACACACACACACACAGACCCTCCCTGCTGCGTTGACGTATTAAATCATCTGTCGGTATTCCAGATGTGGAATGTATAAATATACAGTAAAAATGATGTTGTATTTGACAGCTTCATTTTCAGGGCAGGCACTGGCTTGGAAAGATAAGTGTCTGCCTGGAGCACCAGGAATGAGGGTGAACCTGAACATTGTCATCATGGCTTGCGTACAGAGCCAGGCTAAGAGTGCATGTGTGTGTGTGTCAGGGGTTCAGTTCTTAGACTTTGTTTTGTGGTCAAATTGTCCATATTCATCTACAGTGTGAATGAATATGGGCTCTGCCTGGGGACAGGAAAGGATAGAAGGGGAAGGGTCTCTCTCTCTCTCTCTCCCTCCCTCTCTCTCTCGCTCTCTCTCTCTCTCTCTCCCTCCGTCTCTCTCTCTCTCTCTCTCTCTCTCTCTCCCTCTTTTGTCTTTCTTTTCTTGCAATCATAAATCTGCTGGGCGTCCCAGTGTGAAGAGGTCACAGTCAGACAGTGAAAGACGACCAGAATGGGGCTTGTTTTGTCTTGTCCTTGTGTTTTTCTCTGATTTATCTATATATTTCTTTAGTCCTCTCTTCGTCTGGTATTAGTGTGCCTATAGGAGTAGGAGAATAAGGTGGGGCAGAGAAAGGGGGGGTGATGCTGGATTTGAAATGTAGAGGGCTATATTAGAATGTGTTTCACTTGCTCTGACAAGTCCCTTGTGGGGAAATCTTAATTGTAAAGAGTGAAAAATGTGAACACCCAAGTCAGCAGGTTTATGAAAACCTGTTGATCAGTGATATTTACTGTTCTATAAAGGCTATTTCTTAATGTTCAGATAGTTTGTTAGAATATAGATAACAAAAGTTCATAATTTGCAGTTAAATAGACCACACACAGATGTAATGGAGTCAGAAAATATGCAGTTAATTTTTCATAAACAAGGTGCTAGACAGTTGCTAGATATACTTGATGTTATTCAGATGCTTTTCTTAAAAATCAACACTGTTCGTAGTCATTCTAGAAAACAAAGTAATTCACTTGATTCACTAACTGAATGAGATGTAGGTAGGCTGAGATAAACTGACTTTCTGAACGTCACAAACTGATGTCTGACAGTATAAGAGCATGCAGAGTCAAATATCCTTCATTTTCTCCTCCAGTGGAGCGTCCAGGGCTGGGCTGCAGAGAGCTTGTGGTGAGAAACCTGGGCAGGCTGGTGCCGGCCATCACCCATGACGTGACCGACTGGCTGGTGCCCACACGGGTGAGGACCTCTCAGCTGCTGTCTGTGCTGCTGCTCCACAGCGAGGACCACAGCACCCAGCATCTGCAGCCTCTCCTGGCCACCCTCTACCGGGCCTGCACCGACACAGAGAGGGATGTGGTCAGCAATGTGAGTCCCAGAGAGCTTAGTCATGAGATTAGCAAGATGTTGTTGTACTGTGTTTCCTTTTTCGGATTGAGGGTGGCATTTAGTAATGCTCGACCTGAGCAAAGACATAGTAGATTTTTTTTTTTATGATATATCTGTTATTACCAAATGGAATAATCTCAGGACACATCTGTTGAGCTTTGAGTCTGCATTTTTAGTGACTGTCCTTAAAGTAGACTGAGCCAAACAGGACTCAAGGACTGGGGATGCACCTGTTTACATTGGAGGATTCTGTAGATCTTTGATGTGCAGCAGATTTAACAAAAAAAAAAAAATCCAATTCCTGTTTTCTCATCCTCTTTCACACTCCTTCGTGTCTCTGTGTCTCTCTTCCTCTCTCTCTCTCTCTCTCTCTCCATACCCGCTTCTAGTGTTTGGCAGCTGCTAAACTGTTGGGGACCTTTGTCCCTCCTGCCGTCTTCCTCGAGCTGCTGCTGGATCACGTGACAACCCCTTACTCTTCCTCTCACCCCTGGGCCCCTCTCATGGTGCTGGCTGCAGTGCTGGGAGGCTGCCCCAAGCCCCTCCTGAAACCACATCTCGAACAGATCGCAAACACACTGGCCAGGCCCGACGTCTGCCAGGAATATCAACAGGTCAGCAGAGAGATGCTTTGGTTGTGGTTGATTTTATTTTTAACTTTAACACTACCTGAGAATTACTGCTCTTTGCCATCTATTCCATTCACACCCAGTACAGCCGCACTCTTTTACCGTTGCTAATGGAGTAGCTTTGATGGGGTAGCAGAACCTCTGAAGTTTTACTGTGGAACAGGAAGGATATGCTGTTTAAATTAAAACGTTATAGTCGGACTTGTTTTGATGACATGTTTGCCAGGTTTTCTCTTCCCTCATAGGTTACCATGTCCTGATTTTCCTGCCTAATCTGTGTGCACCAGCTGTTTTTCTTTTCCAGTCTTGTTAGGTGATCTTGGCAGTTTCATAGATCATTTTCGGCCCTCCCTGTGTACCCAAAAACTTCTACATTTGGCAGTGACAGTGCAGCATTCATAATGTATATTTCTAGCCTAATGTGTCCCTTATGGAAATACATTTCGTGATAAGATGCCACATCTCTTGAAAGGGCTTTAGTTGAAGAGTCTTCAATAGCACTACTGTACATGGGGAGTTCAGTGGGTTCACTGTATTCTCTAAAATGCAGACCTTGCTAAAGTGACAGCCTGGCCATGATGTGTTTTTGAAATCTAACATTTCAAGTCTATGATCAAAATGACTCCGCTCACACGCAACTGTGAACTGTTTTCCCACAACGCTGCAAGTGAAAAAAACAAAAACCCCCTTTGAGTTACTCTGCAAATAACAGTCTGCCTTTGGAAAAATCCCATCAAGTCCAGAGCAGACTCTTCCTCGCTTCCTGTCCTCTTGCACCAAATATGTTTCCCTTTCAGAATCAAAATAACAGTTGTCTGGCAGAGAGCTATTTTCTGATCCTGCCGCAACAGTGACTCACCTATACCCATGACCCCACCCCCCTGCCAGTAAGGCCTGCAAGAATTTACTCCCTAAGATAATAATAACAAAAGTTTACTAATTTCACGTGACCTCTGCATGGCTACTCTGACCCCTCTGGGCACACGAGGCAATGCACAGCCTTTGTTTTTTTTATGGCCGTGTGTAAGGTCTCGGCACCAGACTGTGGTTCGGCTATAAAAGAATCCCTAAAATTTCAAAGCCTTCCTGGTCAAGGCCAGTGATAAATGGAGAGGGGAAACTGACCCCCTTCTGTCCTCCCTCGTGGTTATCCGGCAGGGGTCAACCAGAGAGAGAACTAACAGGACGGGCCGGTCGCACATTGTCGTGCAGATGGAGGCAGACCTCTGTTTCCTCTTGGTCTGTGTCTCTATCTATCTTCTTCTGACATTCTCTCTGTTTCTGAGGTCAGAGCACAGAGCGATGTGATTGAAGAGCTCACCCAGACAAAGCACCTGCAACATTCTTTGACAACAGGCAGGGTTCATAGCAGGGAGCAGGGCCCGATCACTGCGTAGCTGTAAATAACACCATGGGAGACAGGAGCACCTGCATCCCTCTTTCTCTTAGTGCTGAAATCCTGACCCAGATTATTACCACACAGTTTCTCACTCCAACACGTTGGTAAGCCCTTAGTTCCTTCACGTGGGACTGATTTACTTATATTTGATAATGGTTTCATTACCTGCAGACGCACAAACAACGAAGACAAATAGCAGACTCATATTTTATTTTACTTTTTCAGAGCAAGGCATCTTAAGAAGTTCAAAGATATTTGCGTTTGGATCCAGCTTGAGAGAGTTATGTGCCACTTGAACCAAAGACGGATAGAAAGAAAAAGTGAAGTTTGACTTGGACAAAATGAAGCCTGTTAGGAAATGAAATATAAATATCTTCAAAGTGAACAGAGGTAGGGGGAACTAGAGGGCCCCGTGGGGAGTTCAGGGAACATGCTGAAGATCTGGATAGTGATATATGATACTTGTGCACGACTTAACCTCACCGACTCTTTCAAGTCCCTGTTTTCTTTTCTTTATTTCAGTTGGGAAAAAAGACAGCTTACAAAAATAAACGACAGATGCTTGGCGAAAAATAAAAATATTGGTCCTAAAGTGAAAATGATGTCAAGGGTTTTAAGGAAAATGAAAGACGAGCCGGTGGTTAGAGAAGCCACCGTGTTCTGAGGCACCTTGTGTAGTGTATATGGGGTGTTTCATAATGAATCACACACAGGTTTATTTTTAAAGGGGTATTCCACAGAGGATTAACGAATTCCCGCCATCACAACCACACACCTTACACATCTAAGTGTCGCTGTGTTGTGGTTCGCCATGGTGACAGCTGCATCAACATCAACATCTGCAGGGTCTGGAGTAAATCGGTTAAGATAGTTCCAAAAGAGAAGAAGAAAGGCATAAAGTTGGGGCCTGACCATGAATTAGCAGACATATTTACAACCAGACTTGGTAACAACCCAGAGTAAGAGATCAGCAGGAGAACGGGGGCAAAAAAAAAAGGCCCCAGGTCTTTTCATGTTATTCAAGAAGAAACTTCTGCACTTGAACATACACAAACGTGCTACCATACGTCAGCATGTCTCCCGAATGCCTGCCCATTGTTATAAATGACTACTGCATACTACCCGCTGCTCCTCTGAATGACAGATAAAGAGAGGAGAGGAAAGGCAGGATAGCAAACTTTACCTGAGTACGAAGAGTTGATGTCCCATGCACCGCCAGTGTTTGTTTTCTTGTTGCCATAGCAACATCAGTAGCTTTGTGGGGTGGGCTTTCCCACTGGATAGGAATCCATTGCCTGGTATGACTCCTTAAAGTGTAGCCATGTGTGTGTAATTGATGCATCCAGTGGTGGACAGATGCACACACGCCGTGTAACGAGGCCCCTGGAGCGTGCCCAGGCCAATGAAACCAGGTGTGTCTCCATGGCTCCAGGTGTCCACCTAGTCATTACACTACACCACTTTTTCCGCTGTCCCTCTTTCTCTCACTCGTCCAGCCCTAATGGTTGTTTTCTGGGCATGTATAATATGTGCATCCGTGTACTTGTACGCTAATGAGTGTGTGCGTCTGCCGCCGTTTGTCACGTTATTTCCACTACTGCCAGCCTGAAGCTCCTGCTGTCTTTACGTGTCAGCGAATGGCTCGATCAAAGGCAGGGATTTCCTCTGTCAGTGGCTGTGGGAGCACATTCAAACAAGAATGCACAGTGTAGTGGGTGAGTGTTCTGAGTGTGGTCAGCTGAAGAAATGAAGTTCTTACATTCAGTCATGGTTGTTCAGGGCTGCATGGAAGTTTAGTTTAGCATCAGACTGCATCCAGAAAATGTGTTTGTACATTAAACCAGCAAGCTGGACTCAAGATGCATTTGCTTGTGAATATCGTAGAATGGAAGTCCTTGTCTCTCCTTCCTCCTCACAAGCCCTGAGCATCTTTACTCAGCTTAACATGTGTTTTCTTTTCAGATTAATGCCAAGCTGTGGTGCACAATGGCTGCCCAAATTTGTGAAAAGATAGTGCGCCCTCTAGTGATATAGTTCTGGTATTTTTCAGTCAACCCGGTGAGTGTTTTGAATGAAGGGAGCGTATGAGGAGGTCGCATTGAGTGTTTCCTGCTCACATGCATTCGAGTCCCCAACTCCTCATCAGCAGACCAAAGCAAACACCTGGGGGGTGCTTCACCCACTCTCAACCCTCCACATACAAAAACACGCACGCTCTTGCTCACACACACTTACACCTTCCATCTCCACCATACAGCCTTAATGACAGGCTGCGAGAAAACAGGAAAAGAGGTCGTGATCCCAGTGATGGCACAGACATTAGCCTGAGCCGCAGGTCTTTGTCTAAACATGAGCTCACCACAACACTGGCTGACAAGTGACAGCAATCTCACACATATGCTCATGTGTAGAATGGAAAGTTCTCACTCTGAGTTATTGTGGATTGTGCATGGGAAGAGAAGGGGAACAGAGAGCAGAGCAAAGAAAGGAGACTGTGAGGACTGAAGTGCAATGGGGTTCACTGGTAGACAGGGCGAACATTCAAGACGAATCCCTTTCTCAGGGCTCACATTTGTAATAAACCAGACATGACAGTCTTATGAGACTTCTCCGTTTTTTTTTCCAGGTTATGTACTTGCAGCAGTTACTGACTTGTGTGGACGTGCTGCTGTGTCAGTGTGAGTCAGACTGTGGCTCAGTCAGCTTGCAGCTGCTGCAGGTGTTGGTCACTGTCCAGAGCCTCTCCACCGAGCCTCATCTCAGCGAAAAGGTGAGAAAAGTATCAAAATGCACTACCAGTTACATCTGCAGCTCTGCTGGCACTTTTTTCCTGTTCCATGTGAGCAAACCAGCATATCACCTCACTTGTGTAATTCTTCAATTTCTACTTTGAAACAGCATGTTTTCGTTTGTTTTTTTAAAAAAAAAAACAAAACAAAACATTTTTTCCCCTTCAATTTGAGTTTTTATGTCCTTCTTTATTAGAAAGGTAAGCGGGTTTTATGAAGTAGCAGAGCTATTCGAGGTATGTGAGCATTTGTACGAGTTCAAAGTGGGCATGGCCTACAGTATAATTACCCACTTAGCCAGGGGAGCTGAAATTGCACCTTTGGAGTGGAACTTTACATCCAGTCCTGGGTGAAAGGAGGCGGGTGAAAGGTGGAGATAAAGGAAGACAGACAGGAATTGAGGACAAAAACAGATAGGAAGAGATGATTTGTTTCTTAGCAGGTGTGTGTCATCAGCCTCTGTGGCTCTGTAATGCCTTCACAATAGCCAATAACTTGTTTTCAAGTAACAAGCTTCCATATTGTGGTCATTTTCCAAATGCAAAGGGACAAATAAGGGCAGTGACAAGCCAGCAGTGTCTGAGGCCAGCGTGTCGCCTAACTTCTCGACGCTGTAGGAGGTTAATGACAGGGAGAGGATCGGGAAGGACTTGGCTCCACTGCTTACCAGACACCACATGGGCCACCAGTGTGTATGTGTGTGTGTGTATGTGTGAGAGAGAGAGAGAGAGCATGTGTATGTATGTCTGCATCGGTGTAGGGAACAGTGTTAGAGAAGAGATGAGAAGGAATGGATGGATTAAGAAACAGAGAGGGAGGGTGAGAATGGCCTCAGGCATTCCCGGACCCAGAGGAAGAGCATTACTTGCTTTCCCAGAAAAGGGGCACGTCTTTCCCATCAGTGGACAGCTCAGGGTTGTCTAGCTCTCCTCTGAAGCGGCTGATCTGTGACTCAGACATTGTCTCTGTCCCCGTCCATCCCTGAGGGACTATGAAAGGAACTATGAAGTGCCCCTAAGGTCCGTTCCCCTGCCCTAAAGAGTCAGCTAATTATTTACTCTCCTATCTCTCATTCCTGCCCTTTCCTCCCAGCTCAGCTTTATTGGTGTGTGTGTGTGTGTGTGTGTGCGCATGTGTATGTCTGTGTGTGTTTCTGTCGGTTCCTGTGCCTTTGTGACATCCTGTGTATCTGTTGGGGTTTTTGTTTCTAAGTGATTTTATGTGTAAGACCGTGTCATGTCTGCAGATTTGTTCTTCCCATGGTTACACATGATGTGTTTTGTGCCTCCTGTGTGAGCATGACCAGAAAAATTCCTGAAATTACGACAAAACAGCTGTCATTGTTGAACTTGAGCACAATATCCTCTGCTCTGTTATCACTTTTTCACACCAGCTCTTGCTGTCTCTCTGTCTCAGTGCTTTTTTTTCCTCCTTCTTGAATAAATTGTTAAAAAGATTGCAAGTTTAACATGTGTTGACATCAGTTTGTTCTACCGATTCCTCTCTCCCTCAGGCCTTGGAGAGCGTACAGCTCTTGTGTAAGGTGCAGGGCCTGGACCCGGTGATGGAGCTCTATAGACAACATATGGGCCAGCTGCTGGACTGGCTGTCTGCCTCTGTCAACACCTGGTCCAGTTACTCCCCGCAGAGACTCCAGCTGCATATCATAGTCATGCAATCAGGTGAGAAGTGAAGCCTGAATGTGCACAAGACCCTGCCAAATTATACAGCAGGTGCTGAAGTTTGCACATATAGAGACACACTAATGGTCAAAGAAATACGGAAAGATTTTTTGAGGAATTGATCTGTCAAACTGACCTGTTAATGATGAGAAAAATCACTACATCAGTCATCAGTTTGAACATGTTTGGGTCCATTTCACCCCAGCAGGTTGGTGATAATGTGTAGCATATTTTATTAAACACATTACTTCATAGCGTGGTTTGTGAAGCCATTCTTTCTTCGACTTGTTCAGACTCACGTTACATCATATTTCAAGCGTCAGGCTGTTTGTCCTGTTCGCACATGATCTGTCATCGAGGCAGCACATCAAATCCAGCAGCTGTCAAAGCAGCAGTAGAGTCTGTCACTTGTACAATGGATCCGAATGGTTTATTGAAATTTTTTGTAGTCTGTCATTTTCTGGTACCTGCACTTGTAAAATCACTGCTTCCATGAGCCAGACGGGCATCAGAAGTTGGACGTGTGTCAGTGGTGGTTGGAGGAATTGTCAGCACCACTTGATGGATATGAGGGCTGTCAAATGATGCACTGTTAAAGGTTAAAATTAATATGATGTATTGCTTGACGCCCCAGTGGATGCACACTGTTCCATTGTTGTTGCCCAAGATGGATGCCCATCAGTGACCATCACTGAGAAATGCAGAGGAATATATATTTTTTTTTTAGATATGTCATTTCCCACACAGAGAAACTCATGGTCAAGCACACCCACACAGAAAAAGACTGTCATTAGCACCAGGTGGCTTTCTGACTTTTGTTAATCCCCGTCTTTGTCTCCATTTGTCAGTCAGCCAGTGTGTCTGATTTGACTAGAGGGGTTAGTCTGTGCTTGTGTGTGTGTATTGCAGTGGGTTAAAAAGCTGTGACCCTGTCTTTGGTGCTGAGACTTCACTTTACTTCCCTCTATACCATATAATCCTCCATCATCAGCACCTCTGAGTGTGCCACACTTTCATCTCCATCTCTCTCTCCATCCCACCCCTCGCTTTGTAATTGACTGAGGAGCTGGGTGCCCCTCTAATCCTCCACAACACACACACACACACACAGACTCTCACACACACTCCCACGGATAACTGACCAGTCCATTCTAAGTCCACTCAGTGATCTCCACGCAGGTCACTACATCAAACGACACCACAGCCGCCTGCTCTTGACCTTCCCCTGGATCAAGGCTACTTTGAAGCTGTGTGTATGTGTGTGTGTGTGTGTGTGGACGGGCAGCCAAACAGACTGCGTGTGGCTGCTGTGTTTGATGTGCACATGATTCAGGGAAATTGGTCCTCTGTTGAACAATTGACGGTAGTTAATTTGACAACTGAGAATTGGTCATTTCGCTTGCTCATCAGCTCTTCGCACACTCTGGCTGTGTTTGTCGAGGACAGGAATAATTATTGCCCTCTCATATCCTGCTGGCAGTCTTTTGTTCTTCAGTTGGCATGAAAATGTCTCTGAACTTACTCGGTGTCCAGTGACCTCCAGACAACATTGGTTAAGTGACAAAATCTTTGAATCACACACTGGGTGAAATAGGTTTCTCTGTCTCTGTTTTTCCCATATCTCTTCATGACGATGACCTCCACCCTCAGGCAGTCTCAGGATTTCCTCTGTCTCCTCTCGTGTCTGTTCAAATAGGGCATGGACACTTATCATTCATTCCACACACACAAGCGCACACAGATTACTATATATAGCTCTGTAAACATGCAGTCAGACTGTTAGTGGGTGTGTGTGGACATGAGTGTGACTGGGAATACTTGGACTGTGAGTTTCTCATTTTTCCTGTAACAGACTCTCAGAGACCTTTTTTATGTCTTATTTCCTCTGAGCTCTGTGTCACTGTCTCACCAGTACACTGAGGTTTCAATAACTCGAACCCTCTGGTCATTGCTAAACATGAAAAGAAGTCTCAAGTCTGTGTGGGCCTTTTCTTGTTTGTCATTTGACAGTCAGTCCAGCCAAAGAGGAATGAAAAAAATGCATAAAACAAAGTGTGTTCTCGCTACAAAAAAAAAAAGGGAGGTAGTGTTTATAAGGATAGGTTTAGTATTTAGTGGTCAGGCTAAAAATGAGGGTTGCAGACTGAATTCAAGTCATGTCATCATTTCGTCATCCCAGCAATGTGGTGTAATTCAGAGGACTTCTAAAGTGACGCTGAAGATCATAAACTGTATTGTGTCATTCTGAACACGTTAGGTTTAATCACAACGTTGTCATATTGCAGTAGTAGGGGCAACTGGTGTCCTAATGAAGACTTTCCTCCCCACATATGTTGTCTATATCTCCCCTGTGAACTATACAGTATGAGAACAAAAGACTTATCAAAACATTTTGGAACAATGTAACATCCAGTGTGTTTGTGTGTGCTATAGGTCCAGTGATTGGGGAGTTTATGAACCAGCTGATGCCCCTGCTTCGCTGCTCCCTCCAGCCAGACAAAGACCCAGAGATGAGGATGAGCATCTTCACAATGCTTGCTAAGTTGCTACTGGATGCAACCAACACACTGGATTCCCAGGGGTGAGAGGAACACACACACACACACACACACACGCTGTACACACCTTCGCCAACCCAGTAAACATGAAACTAATAATCTGTGAAAGAAGAAGGAATTAAAAAGGAATTGTTTCTGTTTCTGTCAAAGAGAAGCTATTTAATGATTTACTGCTAATTGCAGGTTAATGTTCCACCATTGTAACAGGGCATGATGTTGCATTTTGTGCTACGCTCAGTCAGTTGTTTGGGTTTGTCGAATCTGAGTTTTCCACGTCATTGTTATTAGCTTCATATTCTTAGACTTTGATTCTGCAAATTAATACCGCACCCACAAGAGACAATAATGAGCAACAAACACACACACACACAAACACACTGGTGTGCTTCCATGAAGTCATTATAACCACATCAGCTTTTGTAGGACTTGTGGTTGACTCAGGCAGCGTCATGTGGTAGACGATAGCGGTGTGCGCCAGGTGTGATACAGTTTATCATACTTCAGAAATGAGAAAACTCACCACAAGGACTCTCATTTGATTTGATCCCACTGATACTCCCAAAGAGACCAACTCAGATTAGTTAACCACTTCCCAGCATGCAAACCCCTCAGTTGTTAATAATGAATGGTTATTGATTGATAAATGAGGAAGGATAGGATATATGGATGACACCCAGAGAGGAGCTCCAGTTTGTGGGCGCTTCCTCTCAGCCACCCACCTCCCCCTCAACCTTCCACGGTCCCCTTTTTGAGCCCTCAGCTGTGCAGCCTTCAGCCCCGCACCCAGAGCTAATCTGAGGGAATGCATTAAGCCTGAGGCCCGCTCCGGGTCCCAGCCATCACAACAGCTGCTGCTGTCGATCCCACAGACAAACTTCATCCATGGAGATGTCTGTGCTGCGTGTAACTAACCCTAGCCCCACAGTCAGAAGGTTCATAAGGTTGGTAGGTGTTTCCACTGGTTAATATAAGAGTAATCTTTGTGCATTGAGATGTTGAAAGTACCTTTGGCGTGGGCTTGGCAGCAGTGTAAGGAATACAAGATGAAATAATAATCTTATATTGTTGAGAAATGTTGCACAAACAAGAAGTGTTCTTAAGCCAAAATATTCTGCCACCTTTTGCCAAAAACGTAGAAATCAGAACTTTGCTCTCGGCTTAAATCAGATTATTTTATCCTTAAATGTAAATATTAGACAAAAGAAGCCTCTGTCTGCTCGGCCACTCCCAGCACGGCCACCTGTGCTGCTAACTGGTTCTCTCATTCCTCAGCTGTATCTCCGGTAATCACAGGACCATCAGGAGACAGAAATCATGTTACACCTTCATAAGGTTTCAAACCAAATGCTTAACTCACAGTATGTGGAGCTGTGCTGTCTGCCATAATATTTCCATTCATGCTAATGACATCCCTCCATTCATGATTTATGGCCCGATCTTTGCTCAGCAGATTGTAGCCCACACACACACACACACACACACACACACACACTAAATGTCATCAAGAGGACAATGATAGTCATAGAGAAAACCTCTTCTCTTTGTTCTACAACCAAAATGACATAATGACAGCTCCATCATAGAACAAGCAGAAAGGAAAAGTAAGTTTGTGTACGTATAAGTGCCTTTCATCCCCCCCACACACACACACACACATAATGTTTTGTTTCATGTGGATTTAGGCGCTGTGATTAAAAAGCTGGATATGAAATTTAAGTAGAAGGTGATGTGAAAGAAATGAAAGTTCATCCTGGATGTGGCAGGCTGAAACCATGTGCCACTTAGAAGGGAGATGCAAACGGCTTTAGGCTTTAATTTCAGTTTTCAAGACATAAAACAAAAATTGCTATGCTAGCTAAGGGATGACATCTTCCTGCCATTTCAAATGTGTTTCCCCTGTGTCAGAAATGTTCTAAACCCTTCAAATGTTCTATGAGACCTGTCAATAATGTAGACACAGGACAATATGATTATGTATAACAGAAGATTTCACCTCAGTGTTTTGACAAATTCTGTAATCAGTTTTGAGAAAAAACACGATTTTTCAACTTGAGGAATGAATGGATAATATAATTGAAATTCAGCAAATATGTGCCAAAAGATCCAATAACCGAACTGATGTTCAAAGGAATGAAATGTATTATAGTGTTACCACATACTAACATGAGACCAGATTCTTTACATGTGTCAAATGCAAACTTAAACAATTTAGTTTAAAAACAGAAGTGTGCCGAACAAGTACCTTTTAAGATCATAAACCAATTTTGAGGAATCTGATAATCTATGTTACAAGAATTACTCCCCCATCCTACTTGACGACAAACTTCATTACTTATTAAGCTGTAGATGTTCTGCTGTGTTGCACTATGAGAGAGGGAGTGTGTGTGTGTTGTTCGCTCTGCAGCAGCTTTGTGACCACTGAAGAAACACAAACGTTTCCACTGTGTAGAGACCCATGAGGTGTACAGTCAGAATTCCCTGGCAGTTTGTGCGTGTGTTTGCACAGAAACACCAGTGAAAGCTCAAATCCCACTCTTCTTTCCTTTGGACATCATCCCTGTCATGTGGAAATACATCTTTCCATCTCCTGGTGGCACTCATGATGAGCTTTCAACACCTGTCGAGATGAAAAAAACTGAGCTAATGCAGCAGGGCAGTCGTGCCTATTTGAGTGGCACACCACCGCCCCCTACTGGCACCCAGGCAGTACAACACACTTTGCTAAACATCATGACAAGTTCATCGTGACACCAGCTGAACAGCCAGGGGCTGGAGGCAGCTACCAGAGCTGGTGGAGTTTGGTAGTGTGTGAGAGGATGTCAAAGGGCCTAAGCTAGCGTGGAAAAGCAAGAAGGGACAGGAACCCAGATGTTGTATTCCTCGCCACCTCTGAAAAAGTGTGAGAAAATGACTACATTATAGCCATTGTTTTTTAGTTGCTTTCCCAACAGCCATCATCATTCACTTATCCTCTAATTGGGCAATGTTTAGAGTTGTTTAGAAATGCAAATCGCCTGCAATAGAATTGTCTTCCTCTGCTCCCATTTCGTCTATGTATTTTTTTTTCCTCCTGTGCTTCTTTCCAGGCATTTCCGTGATGAGTCAGAGAAGTTCCTTTACGACATCGTGCTTCCTAACCTGGTGTGGCAGGCGGGCCGTACTGCCGCTGCCGTCCGCACCTCGGCCCTCAGCTGCCTGCTGGCCCTGCTGCATGGAGGGGCCGTCTCACCTGGACAGGTACATACACATAAAACACACATGCACTGCAGGGATGACACTGACAAATCCATCTGCCTGCACAAAGGCAAGATACGACACACATTAGTTACATCGATTTATACCTCCGCAGAGGGACTCATAAACGCTGGAAGCGAACACCGGATATGAGAGGTGTCCAGTAGTACGAACTCCTGATCTCCAAACTGCGGAAACACTTCTTATTGACTCAGCTGTAAAGGAAAAGATGTGGTAGTGCATTCTTTCAAACCCACCAGGAGTTGACGTTCACTTCAAATTCTCTGTTTTGTCCATTTCTCTGCAAAATAGACGGTCCCATAAGGCCATTTAGGAAAATCTCTCATCAGCCATCTTTCTCTCCTTGGCTGAAAGAGTTGGCCACATCAGGTAGCAGGTGTACGCGGGGGCAAGCGGGTTCACATACCTTTGTCCCTGAGGAAGAATGCCTCCACTGTTCTGGGCCCTTGTTATAGGGAGGAACTGTTACCGGGACATGCCCTTGCACCTGCCTGTTGCAGCATGCGGCCAGTTACAGTATGTGTGCTCACACGCACACGCACATCTGGCTGCGTTTGCCGTCGCGTGTGCAGAGTGACCAGTTGAAACCGGCCTCCTCTTTTCACACATCTTTAACTATAAGGAAAAGCAAACAGCTGGGGGACAGTATGAGCGTGGGTGTAGGTGTGTGTGATCAAACTTTTACTATCTAATGGCACCCAAATGTCTTCCAAAGAGTAGAAAACCTGGAAAAGAGGTGACTAAATAGGACTCTGTTACCCCTCTGAGTTTGGGTTCCAGAATTAGGTTACAGTGGAGATGAAATAAACAAAATGTCCTGAAGCGTATAACAAAAGAGAGGTTCGTGTGTATTTCCACGGGCAAATCAAACAGCCTTTCATTTAGAAGGACATTGTTTCCTCTTGACTCCCTGTGAAAACAATTAGCTGCTCCAGTTACACTTGGCACCCTCATATTGTCACTGATGTAATGCCGGATCACATCTCTGCCAGATTTTTCTCCTCTTTCTGTCTCTCTTCCCTCCCTCTCCCCTTGTCCTCTCACTTCTTTTTTTTATTATTACTATTTTATTTTTTTTTACTACTTCTCCTGTGTGATTTCGATAGCAAACAGACGGCACAACAGAGGTTTTAGCCATCACCTCTTGGCTTGTGGCTTGGTGCGCTCAGCCTCACCTTGTTTGTCCATTTCCTCTGTTTCTCGTCTGTTGGTGCGATGAAAACATCAGTCTTCTTGTCTGTACAAACTGATCCAGACCTGATGTGAATTTGTCATGCTTCAAGTGATATTTCCCCATCGTGGAAACTTGACTACACAAAAGCACCTTTCTGGAATCTTTTATGATAAACTACAGACAGTTGTCTCCTTTGAGTTGAGTTGTATTAAAACACGTTGGCAAACTTTGAGCTTGTCATTTAACGTTTGTTTCCGTTGTGCAGCTGATGTGTCTGGAGGAGAAACTGAGTCCCCTGGTGTTGTCGGCTCTGGACGAAGACTCTCAGATGGCCAGGCTGCTAGCTTGTCGTTCCCTGTCCACCGTACTCAAACTCGTAGGAAGCAGTCTGCACCCCGACGCCCTCAACAAGATCTACCCCGGTAAATAAAGAACACCCACATTCATATTTGTTTGCATTGTTCTTTGCAACTAATTTTATGTAACTATGTGGCAATTATGCATCTAACATCTAGAGCATCTAACAAAGTAGTGTAGCATTCTGGTTATGAGTGAAACAGTTCCTTAATTTGTAACGTCAGCTGTCGCTGAAAGTAAATGTTTTAGGGCTGGAAAATGTAGCTGGAAAACTTCAGTTGATTGATTAATAATCACAGATCATTTTTGATCACTTATTTTTAATAAAGACGGGAAGAAAAACTACCTTGAATTTAACCACTTTTTAAAAAAATCTTTTTCATAATGAATTTTATTTATATTTAAAATTAAATTATATTAATTTTCTCGTTCCACTGTGCTGTTGATGTTGTATCACTTGTCAAAGGTGTGACTAAACACCTGTTTAATGTTTGGCTGTCACTTGTAGCCTGCTCCATTCGTCCATTCGGGTTGGGCTGTGTATTAGTGTTTTGTGTGTGGGTGTCTTTACTCCACAGAGCTGCTGAAGAGGCTCGACGACAGCAGCGAGGAGGTGCGCAGCGTTGCCCTCCAGGCCCTCGGGCTGTGGCTGTCCTGCCTGACCAAAGACTACAACGCTGAGCTCTGCGCTCCTCATCTGCAGTTCCTCTTCCAGCATCTCCTCCTGCACCTGGATGACCCCGAGAGCTCGGTGCAGGACCAAGTGCTCGGTGAGACTGGGTGGGGTGTTTGAACCTGAGTGTTTGTAGCTTGGTGATAGTGAGGGCGTAATATGCACATGCCCTGCTGATGTTTGATAATAATGACAATGTGATAAACAGCTGATGGTACAGATGGTGATGGTGAATGCGAGATGACAGTGAAAGCAGAGCCTTTGGTGAACTTTGATGATCTGCAGACGAGCCTGCTGTGTCCAAGACACTCACAGAGGGATGAGAAGAATTAGGGCGTATCCTCTATCAAACACTACATTATTGTCTGGCACATTGCCAGCAGATTCCCCCTGTCTTTGATTTCAAAAGCTCTCCGCTATCCTTCATTTCCACCCCCCACCCCCCACTGGGCTAGAAGCAGCACAAGGTCCACACATGGATAAACACCCACCTGAGAGATTCACTTCACAGATTGATATGTGAGCCCTAATATCTGAATCTCTCCCCCTGCCAGTGCACCTAGCGCACACTGAGATGTTTGTGTGGCAACCCCCCCCTCCCAACACAGAACGATCTCATAATGGCAACCACATGTGCACCCCCTTTCTCCTTCCCCACCTTTCCACATCTGCCCTCACACCCATCTCACATAATCCCTCCATCTTTTATCTGCCCGTCTGATTTCCTCCTCTCATACCCAGCATTTTCTGTGACAGCCCGTAGCTTCACGGCTGTGTTTATCGAAGAAGCAGAGGAAAGTCTAAGTGTCCTTTCCTGGTGTGTGTAACCCAGGCTCAGCCCTTCTGGACTTTCACTCTCTCCCACTCTCATGGATGTTAGCTGTCATTACTTCTGACAGGACACAGGTGAGCGCTGATGCCTTAGCCAGCAGCGAGAGGCCTCGCTACAGGATCTCTCATCTTCATACAGCGAGTCATAGAGGCAAGGGGGGTGGGGTAAAAAGCAGGGCAAGTAATTCGCACACTCACCAGATGCAGCAATAGCTTCCATACCATGTATTCTAGCTATCTTTTGAAAGCCTTCCAAAGGACAACAAGCATTTTTTTGTTTATGCCACGGGTTATCAGGTGTCTGTAAATTGCATGCAGAAGGCAGAACACACGGAAATGAACTTTGCAGTCAGTACTGGGATGTCAGTACTTCTTGCAGTTCAAGATTCTCTTTGAAAAATTAAACTGTAATTCTGTATGTTCCAGTTTAAACATGAAAGGGATCGCTTTTGAGAATTTCTTTGCTCCCTCAGGCCACGCTGGATGATTTATGTGATTTATCTTTGACTCGCTCTCTGGCAATTAGATACGCACCAAAACTGAGACTAGTTTTTCTTATTGTTGACAAATCCCGTTAACAGACTAAAGCCAACACTGAATTTATTATCCTAACAACATTTATCTGTTCACCAAAGCCTGGTGTATCTTACTCCACAGTGCATCGGTTAACCACACTGATGCGCTGGGTGGCATGTTCTTTCATTATGAACAAACGTGATCTCTGTGGTTTATTGTGATTCGATCCCACACACACACACCATCCTGCTGCTTTACGCAGTGATTTTCTAATGAAACCATGTATTTGTGACCAGTTTTTGAAGATTTATGGCCTCAGTAGGCACAGATGGATTTGGGGCTGACGATCAGGGGAAATCAATGCACCGTTGGTTCGGATGTTTTTTTTTGTAGAATTCGTTGACCGTAACAACAATACAGAATACCGCCAGCCTTTTTCATTAAACATGATTGGCTTCTACCAGTTTTAGAGAGTGTGTCAGCATACCTACATGACACACAAGTCCTTCAAACTGTGATCCCCATGTAGTACAGTAGATCTAAAGACAGCTCGGCGTTTCTTTGGGAAATGAGATGACCTCACATCCTGCTGAGTGATCGTCTGTATCTGACAGCAACCATAACCGCCTGCGCCACAAATCTGGAAGCATTCTTCACTCTCGTGCGCCGCTCCGTTTGAAGTCTCCCCGCTCTCTTTCTTCTTCTGTATCTCTTTTTTTTCCCTTTTAATACTTGATCCCATTCTTATGCTCCTTGGATTTCAAACGCATATCTGTTAAGTGGCTTGATGTCTGCAGCATGTCCTGACAGCATGACGGACAACCCCCTTTCCTCACTTTAGTCCTCCACCTTGATAATCCCACCATCCTGGCAGCACGGCTGCTACCTGCTCACTGTTGGCACGGCTATAACTCAGTGCTCACAAGTCATCATTGTTCTCCTTTTAATCCAAAGTCCCACCACCCCACCTCCGTCCCAGCTGAGTACAGGATACACAAAGGCTAAAAATCCCCTCCATCCTCTTGAAGAACAAAGGCGGGTATCAGATGATGAGTTTACATGAGCCAACTCATCCAAAGTGACGGCTCGTCACCGCTGAAGCTGCACTTTTGAGTTGTGGTTTCCGAAGCATTTGCCCATTGACAGCATTTAAAGTAATTCAATACGCCTCTGAAAATCAGCAAAAGGTGTGGGAACTAAGAGAGGAGGACGGAGAGTTATCACCTCCCAGTGGAATGAAAGGGCACTTGCACATACAGTGTGTCAGTTGCAGAGTTGCTGTAGTGTAGTTCACCACTGCCATCTGCTGGTGTCAGGAGGGAGTACCATCTGCCTGTGCACCAGGTAAGAAACTTAAAACTTTGTTCAAGATCTGCACTGAACTTGGGTTTGCCTTAGTTTGAGAAAAACACATTTAAGTGGTAGAGAAACTCCTCCACCCTCTACATGTGCCGTGGAGGCAAATGAACCCGAGTGACTGTCAAAACCAACATGGAAGAAGAAGAAGAAGAAAGGCAATGGAAGCAGACATAGTGCACGTTTCGATACCTTGTCTCATTGTTGTCTCTTCTTTGGGTTTGGTTTCATATCCGTTGTGTGTATTTGTCCAGAGGTCCTGAAGAAAGGCAGCTCGGTCCACCCGGCACTTCTGAAGAGGGAGGCGGAGGCGGTAAGAGACAAGCAGCGGAGTCCTCTGTACTGCGACCGGCTGCTGCAGCACATCAGCTCACTGTCCACAGAGTCCACAGCAGAGTGTCCTGAGTGACGGGACGTTTGTACCTTAAGTCCAAGAACCCTCTCACCTTAAACTGCTCGCTGGATGTTGAGTGCTGATCAGTGAAGGACTTATTCTCCTGAAAATGAAACTCAGATGTTATGTTTAGGTTCTGACCCTAATGTGGGTGAGTAGATGACTGATTTTTTAATTATTTTTTAAGTGAACTTTTTCAATGTGCCTTTTTAATGCACAATGTCTCCTTTACCATTTGTTCAAGAGCAGGTTTTCTGCGCTCAGTTTTATTGTGTTTCTTTGCTTCTAATGTTTGTTTTCAACGAGAAGAAGTATTTTTTTGATGCACTGCAGTTGTTTAAATGTTTGAATGTTTTAGTGACACACTCATAAGCTCTCTATGTCCATCGTCCCTGTGCCGAGACTGGCAGCCTCCCAGTCTGCCTCCGAAAGATTATGGGGATTTTTGTCTTTAAAGTAAAAGTTTTTTGTTGTTTTTTTTCATTGTTCGTATGAAAAAAAGAAACAAAAGACAAAAGCTTTATTCGTGCAAATACAAATCATATGAAAATAAACATGAATCTCATACCAACTTTGAATGCTGTATGTGATCATAGCAGATCCTGTAAAAACTGACAACCAAGACAGCAATGTTGTCCTAAAGCACGTCTATAAGCTGTATTTTAACAAATGTGAGTATGCTGGATGTTTTCATTTTTATCTTGATGCTGTTTATTTTCATGTTTATACACTCCAACTTGACATTGACGATATAGCGGGGACGCTGCCTCTCCTCCAGCCTCCCATCCACCCTCTGCACAGTCACGAAGTGAGGCTGCTTCACGGTCGCGTTGCGTGTGTCTGACCCTCCACCATGGTAGTCCAGTCACCCGCCTGCTGACGGCTGATCTCCGTCCATGGCGTCTTTAATCTAAACGATTCATTCGTCCTCCGGTCCGATCGCGACACAAGCATCCCGTCCTGCGTTCATCATGCTGCAGATCGGAGATGAGGTGGTGTGTTTCTCGTCGGTCTTTCTGCTGGTGATGTTGGGGACGAGGAGCGCCACGGGGGCCTCCCTCCTCACCGCATTCCTCTACGTCTTCATGGTGATGTTCCGGTTTTCTCCGGTGCCGGTGGAGCAGGCCGGCCGCGTCCTTCGGCCCAGGACTCCGTCAGGCGGCGTCCCGGTGGTGGCGCACCGCGGAGGTAGCCACGACGCTCCCGAGAACACCTTGGCAGCGATCAGAGAGGTGACATGCAGGCATCAGACATCTGGCCAGATGAAAATACTGAGATGTGCACCGTGGAGCCAAAATGCAATGTAGAAATGATTACTTCATGTCTGTAGGACTCTAGACCACTGCGGGTTCAAAGGAGTCCTTAAAGGGATATTAGGAAGGTTTCTGGCGTGATAATAACTACACTGATAGCAGTAATGGCTGAAGCGTTGCATGTCGTGACTTCCCAGTGATTTTGCAGTGAAAGCGGAGCCAACATCCTGAATGGTCAGAAGCTAACAGGGCATTTGTCAGCGGCCTTGAAAAATGAATGAATCTTCATGATAATCTGCAGTCACTCGTGGAATTTTAAATCATCTCCTCGCTGTTTCTGTATTTTTTTTTTTTTTACACAGGCCCATTGAAGGTTAGCTGTGTTTGCACCATCTATCATGCACATTAGTCATCGTGCTCTTACCAAAAATCCTCCTGATCATACCTGTCACCTGCCCAGTTCCCTCACACCTGGATGAGTTGCTTTTATTCTAAGATGCTTTTGTTCAGCCCCTTCCTGTACTGCTGGTGCTGAGCCTTACCTTTGGTATTACAGATCACTGGCTAAGACCAATATCTGTGCAAAATGTGGTGGATTTTTCAGCCTCAGTCACTCAGTCCTTTATTTCCAGCTAAAGGTGGCGGAGGATCTACTTACATCCTTCATTTGGATAAAGGTAGCAATAAAACAGTCTAAAAGTGCTCCCATCATAAGTAAAAGTCAAATCATCAATGTGAAGCCAATTTTAGATGATTATGTATACGACTGAGTATATCAGGAATAGAATAAGATAGACAGACAGATACTTTAATCTTTCCATGAGGAAATTTGACTTGACTTCCGAGCTCAACATTTTCAACAGCAAACATTAAAAACGACACATGAATACAAAAATACACACCTTGAGGCTGAGTCACCAGTCAGTTTGTCTCGTGTAATACGCCAACGCTGGTCCAGTACCAGTGACTGCCAGTCACACATGGGCAGGAGTCCATGTTGTTAAGATTTCTTTTTTCTTTAAAAGGCTCAAACTGTGTGTAAAATTGGAGCCGCTTGCTTTCAGTTGGTTAACTCCGTGTGGCCTAGAAACAACTCAAAATCAACACACCAAATGATTGAATGATAATGCATTGGTTGTCTCTACCCTTCATCTTTCATGTTACACATAGTGTATTTAAAATGTGTCTGTAGCACTGGAGAACAGACACTCTGTCCGCAGAGAGGTTATCTCCTCACTGTTAAATAATAGCAGCGACTCACAATGTCTTATGCATGTGGGCTCATTTTCTCCTGTTGAACAATTTGCCGCCTGTCAGTAAGTTTCTGCCCCACCCCCTTGATCTTCTGCTTTAGGCCAGTAGGAATGGGGCAAATGGAGTGGAGCTGGACCTGAGTTTCACAGCTGATGGAGTGCCCGTACTGATGCACGATGAGACGCTGGACCGCACCACCAACGGCTCAGGACCAGTCGGCAAGATGCAGTTTGTCCATCTTAGAAGACTGGATGCTTCTGTTCGTCACAGGCTGAAGTACGCTCCCTATTGAGCCCTCATTTTAGCCAAGTGATTCAGTGCTTCAATAATAATAATAATAATAATAATAAAAACTAAGCGCAGTGTGTTGGGAATAAGTATGTTCTTGATTGGAAATTTTAGGACTTAAAATACGGGAGCAAGACAAACAGATCCAGAGCATAAAAGTGTTATATCACAGGAACGTTACCTCAGTTTTGCCTTAAAAACCCTGTAGCAGTTTCTTTCACTTGCAGGGACAAATTCAGTGGAGAGAAGGTCCCGTCTCTGCAGGAGGCAGTGGAGGAATGCATCAGACTCCAGCTGACCATCTTCTTTGACGTCAAAGGGCAGCCTGATAAGGTGCTGAATACACTGACATGACCTGACGTTCAAAAAGGCTTTTTCTCACACCACTGACACATGCACTGTTGGAATAATGATGTTAGCCGGCTGTGACCTGCAGAAACGCTTAGTGCAGTAGTTCACTCTCTAATATTTCAGTAATATCTTGAATGAAGCCTGTTTATTATCAGATAGTTAAGTGAAATGAAATCTCCTGTTTTAATGGAATAAGTTTTCCTCCCTCCAGGCTGCTTTTGTGCTTCATGAGATATACAAGAAGTTCCCTGTCCTTTACAACTCCAGCATTGTCTCCTCCTTTGAACCCAAAGTCATTTACAAGGTAAAATATATATATATATATATATATATATGTGTGTGTGTGTGTGTGTGACTGAGTTTCTATATGCGGAGTTTGCATGTTCTCCCTGTGCCTGCGTGGGTTTTCTCCAGGTACTCCGGCTTCCTCCCACAATACCAAAAACATGCACATTAGGTTAATTGGCTACTCTAAATTGCCCCTAGGTGTGAGTGTGAGAGTGTGTGGTTGTCTGTCTTTGTGTGTTGGCCCTGCGATTGACTGGCGACCAGTCCAGGGTGTATCCCGCCTCTCGCCCGTAGTCAGCTGGGATAGGCTCCAGCTCCCCCGCGACCCTGACGGATAAGTGGTATAGAAAATGGATGGATGGATGGACTGAGTTTCTAACTGGAGAGACAGTAACCTGTTGTCTGGTCCACAGATGCGTCAGACTGACCCCAACGTGGTCACGGCTCTCAAACACAGGCCGTGGAGACTGAGCCGCTTCAGCGATGGCACTCCTCGGACCCTGTCGACATGGGGTCAGATGTGGACGGGGGTTCTGGATGTCTTGCTGGACTGGGCCCACCACCACATTCTGTGGAAGCTCTGTGGCGTATCCGCCATCCTTGTGCATAAAGACTTTATCTCGCTGTAGGTGAAATTAAATTCTGTAATCATTCTGATTGACCACAGAGCTGTGTGTAGTTCGCTGGGCTTAGGCGACATTAAGGTCACTGTATTGTATGTTTTACACTCACAAGGCAGCATGTGTTTCATTCATGATTATTTTGTTGTGAAACGATGCTTGTTGTTGCCTGAGTAAAAGCTTGAAACGACGGCAAAATACAAAACTGCCTCCCAAGCAGCAACACGTGTTTCAGCACATTGCTGAAACCTTTAGAGCCGCAAAGTTGCAAAACCTCTCAACGGCTCCCAACATGAATCTGAAGGGTCACAGAATTGTCTGCAACCAAAAATGTTCGTCTGGCTGTGGGTCTTGTTCCTTATTGACTGAGCTGTATTGTATTTCCTTCCTCCTCTCACTCAGGGACTACATTCAGTACTGGGCAGAGCGAGGCGTGGAGGTGTTGGGCTGGACCGTTAACACGGCTGTGGAGAAAGTCTACTACCAAAACCTGCTGAAGATTGGCTACATCACCGACAGTCTGCTGGAAGACTGTGATTCTTATGACTGAATGAACACACACAGTTTTTACAGCTTCCTGATGAACAAATGGTGAGACGAAAGATAATTACTGCAGTTACCACATTTCTCAGTTCCATGTCCTTTCAAAGAACATAAAATCCTTAAATACGTAGATGAAGTTAATTAGAAGGTAGAAGCTAGAACTTTGGTGCTAACTAAATCTGTAGTGGCAAGCAAACAACCCAGGCGTCATAGAAAAACTTATTTAAGGTGAGAACACGTACACCTGTAGCTGGCATACGGGTCATTTTCCTTTAAATCCAACACATGACACCATGAAGATTCAGCTGTACACTTCAGGATTCACATCCTACTACCAGCAGCAATACCTCCAGTTCTCCTGGACCAGGGATTAGGATTACACCACTTTCAAGATCTTTTCTACCTTCTGCGCTGATCTTTCTGAAGCTTTGATGCACCTTCGATGAGACATCAGTGGCCGCAACGTTAGACACACGAGCAGCTTATCAGTGCCTGCTATTGTGACGTTTGTAGAAAAATGGACGGATCTCTTGTTAGCTTTCTCCAGTTTGACGTGATGATCATAGAGGCGCCTGCCTTCTGTCAGTAAGTTATACAAATACACACACTCACACGATACTAATAAGATAAGATATTAATATCTGCCTGCGTCCTCCAGACTCCAGAGGAGGGACAGTGAATGCACCACTGAACCTGAGCAGGTGTTCAGGGTTTGTTATTCGAGACCGATTTCAAATTTCTGTAACACAATCTTTATGAGTCAACAGATAAGGACAACCGTGTTTGTGCACATGGCTGTAGACAGAAGAATTTAATTAAAAATACCACCCACCTATGAAAATATTTGTAAAACCTGTAATTTATTCCATTTATTAACTTAATTAATTAATGAACTTTTCAGTTATAGTGTCTGAAAAGGTGATCTACCTACATAATCGGAGGAATATAACTTACTAATTCATCATTCGTCACCCTTCATCTTATTTTAATGTAACTTAATTATTTTTGTCTGAACACATGTAAAGATGACTGACTATGGAGAAGGACAGAATCAGCTTTAAGAAGGTTAACTGAGATTTGGGAAAATGTCTCTTTTCTTTCAGTGTTAAGGATAACAGGACCGACAGGGTCGTCAATACGGGCTGAAATAAATCTTTACAATGTAAATCCAGTTTGCCAAACTGATATGAGTCAATATTATCTTTTAAGTGAAAATTGTAAGCTAATAAATTTTTTTAAGTATTAGGAAATGACAGTTTTCAGTTTGTTTATGGCCACCAACTGGCTTTTGTGTGTGTGTGTGTGTTGTATAAACAGAGACGTTGGGATCATATGGGCCTCATGCAGGCACAGACTGAAGACTCTCACTACATAAATTCTCATTCAACACAGGCTGAACTCATCCGAGGGACATTTTATTAGTTTAGGTTAGGTCACATTAAACTAACATTAAGTATGAGGGGGTCAAACAGGTCAAACTTCACTGAACATTTCTGTAATAATTTGCTTTAATTATTCCTTTTTAATAGGGGAATAATACGAATAATAATAATGATCACTCAAATCCTTCACGGTCCAGGGACCTCAGTGGTCTTTGAGCCCCTCGGTTGTCACCGGTCTCTTCCTGTGCCGGGACGCTGTCTCTTTAAAGCGCCGAGGGAGGCGTGTGGGGACGTGGAGAAGTGGTGCGCTTTGACGGCGTGCGTGCGATGTCTTATGAATGACGGCCGCCTGTACAGGTTATGTGACATTGTGGCAGTGCAGGACACCTCAGCAACTGTCTCGACCCAGCAGCAGAAAAGGCAGGTGAAAAGGAGGGAGGGGGGATGTGCCCCGGCTGCTTGGTTTTACGCGGAGAGGAGGAGGAGGAGGAGGAGGAGGAGCGCGGCGCACGGTTCACGGCTCTCTGAGAGGTTAGGTTGCACGTGCCTCTTGTGAGCTCGGCGGCTCTGCGTCGGCTTCAAACCGACTCTCTGCGGCTGACAACATTTCGCACGATTTTTTTTTGCCGCACACCTTTGAGTGGGGAATGTGTTGCCTTTCCAAGTAGGCCCGCACCACATGCTTCTGCTGCTCCGGCTGGACTTACCGCCCGAAAGTGCCAAACTCAAAGTTTACAGGCGGCTTTTCGTGCGCATGATGTACACAATTACAAGAGGACCAAGCAAACTGGTCACCCAGCGACGGACAGGTGAGAATACACACACACACACTCTCTCTCAGACACACACACACACTCTTCCAGAGATCCACCAGTGTTTGTATTCAAACAACATGTGAACGCTCCTCTTATTTTTAGGGCCAACTCAGCAGCTTGACAACAAAATCAACGACTTCAAGCATAAGCAAACGTCCTGGACTTCGCCTGTGTAAGTGTTCTCTGTGTGTGTGATGCTTTTTTCATTCTGAGATCACACTAACTTGGCTTGGGTTGGCCAAGGTTTGGCCATCGGTGCAGGTGGCTTCCCCCAAAGGCTCCCTCTGCCCTGCTGGGCTGTTTTCACGCCTTTGAATTCAAGTCGTGACCTTGTGGGAAGGCGAGGTGGCACATGGGCCTTCATTCAGCTGTTGCAGTCTGAGTTTTGGCCCAAACGGCGGACGCTTTGGGAAACATGGGACTGATTTGTGACTTGCTGTTTTCTTTTCTTCTTATACCCGTCAGCCTCCCTGCACCCAAGATAGTTTTCAACCGTCTCAATGGTAAGAAGTACCATCACCCTGCACCGACACTCCCTGCAGACGACCAGCAGGAAGAGAGCTTCACTCCTGCGCACGAGGAAAACGTCAAGTTTGTCTATGAAGGTAAGGAAATGAACGGACTGTCTGACTGGAAACATGAGAGACAATGCTTTTCATTGTCTGGCTGTATCCAGACACCCATCCGTAGCCAGCTGTTTTGTGAGTAACATTGTTTTACTGCCAGCCGTGTGGTTAAAAACTCCTAACCAGCCTCCTCCTCTTCCTCCACCCCCCTCAGGCCTCACCCACACAGCTGCTCTGACACTGATAGCCATGATAGGCACCTAGCAGAGAAATGTTCTCACACCCACACAACACACTCCTCGTGACCAGCCGTGAGTTGGCTGCATTTTTGAGTGTCGTTGCTTGAGCTTTGAGGAGAACGCGACAAAGAATCTGACAGGATGAAGGATGTAGTTGACTCCGGATCGGTCTTGACGGGGCGGCCCGGTCTTGAAGTCTCTCTTTGCGCATTACGTGGGCTCATTCAGTCTTCTTTTGGCTGTGCTCACTTTGTGTGTGCCCTGTTAGTCGCTGGCATTGAAGCTCAGCCACAGCAGCTCATAAACAACTTCAGTGACCTTGTTGTTAAGTGGACAAGGACATAAAGAGGACAACCCCCCCCCCCCACCCCCCACCACACACACACACACACACACACACACACACACACACACTGTTTAGGGTTGATTCACTCTCTTTTCTCTGAAATACAGGCTACAAACTTATTTAAGTTTTCTGAAAGTCATGACTGAGAGGCAGCTACCAGAGATAAAGTCAGGCGTAGTTCCTGTGTGCAGTCCGCATGCTGCGTTATTTGAAATACAAACGTTTGCCAGGAGTGGCAGGCCTTTGAAGCAGTTGCCCTTGTGGACTTTACGTTTGACCCAGTGGGTGTGACACTGGGGTGTAGGACTTTTTTAACTTGGAAACACGAGGACATTCGCTGTTTCCTACTTGTTGCATTCTTAATGGCGTGTCCTTTAGGTTCAGATTATCATTAATATTATTCTGATGTAACTTTCTTACAATACAAGAAGCCAGCACCACCACAAATGCATCGGAGTTGAATCCTGGTTCGGCTCCATCACTATGATGCATTCAAATGTTTTGTCTTGTCTGTAAATCCCCAAAACTATCCTATCAGGACAAGAAAAAAAATCTGAAATTCTCACATTTCAGAACATGGAGCCTACCAAAATGAGTTTACTGAATAACAGAGTGTCAAAAATACTATACATGCTGATTAATATTGTCTCGATCTACTTTGATGTAATCATTTTACATAGAAGCTTATGAGCAGATGAGTAGAAGTGTTTACTGAGTCATTGTGTTTTTAGCCTGGCAGGAGGTGCTGCAGCAGGAGCAGGGGCCCAGGCAGGGGCCAGAGGAGGCCCAGGGAGCAGTCCACTATAAAGAAGCCACTCCCAGCACACAAATGGACAGTGAGTACCGCTTCTCGTCCTTCTCTTCATGCTACCCCATCATCCATCAAGCCGCTCACGTTTTCAGGGCATTCATTGCAAGGTGTACTGGATTTGTGATTTGGCAAAGGCTTTCCTGCAATTGTTATTTGAATTATGGTGACATCTTATTATTTTTGTTCTGTTTTATTCTCATTGTGATAACAGCTCACAGGCCTGCAGCCGCTTGTATCCTTAACAGTAGTTTGTATCGGTTTATGACAACCAGCCAACTAAGGATTAGCGAATCGGCTTCTGATCCTTCCAGCTGGAAGGAAGTTAGCAGAGGTCACAGGCCGGTCCCAAGATTAGATGTACCAACTTTAGAAATACTATGTTAGGTTTTATACTTTTTTGCCAACCAAGCTGATAGGAATTTTTCAGCTCAGATTACACAACATACAATACATGGAGCGCTCGGGGGAAAAATCAAGAAGTGATTCCCATGTGGTATAATAATTGAAATCATGCTACAGCCAGCACTGAAATCAAACCCAATGTGGCAAACGGTTGTTTCAAGATATCCGTTTTTACCTGCCTGACAAATACACTGAATGACCAGTTTGTGTCACTTCATTCAGTCATCCATTTATTCATTCTGTAATTTTAGCTTTATAGTAAGTCAAATACAGGGATGTCAGTCAAATGTCAGCAGTCTTGCTCAAACTAATAATGTTAGTGTTTTGCGTAACAATGAACATTACTGTTTCATGATTTACTGTTCACCTTATTTTGAAACATTTCGGCTGCATTTTCACCAACTTGACAGCGTTGCAGTTTCTCAGTGCGACCACTAGAGGGCTTACGCACTTGAAAAGTTTGGACTTAATTTATGTTATGTTATTGCGTGTCGATTTTCTCTGTACTTTTCCCCGTTAGAGGTCAAAGCAAATATGTATTATTGGCCATTTCTGTTAGTTTGCGCCTCAGTTTGACTTCTTTTTTGTCAAAATATCGATGGTGCTAGCAGTTACAGCGGTCTCCACACGAGGAAGCGTTTGGCTGTTAATTAACGTAATTGTCATCAAAACTGATGATACTATCGTTTGCAGATGTAGTACCGAGTTCTTTTACATTTGGGTATTAACGATTGAAATTAGAAATGGAAGACGAGTTTGGTAGCCACAAATTTAACATTGTGTTGCAGTTCTTCATTGTGACCGCTGGAGGGCAGTGATAACCTATGATAAACATACTCGTTTGTTCCAGTTAGCGCCGCGTTATACGCAATACCATAATAAGACTTCCGATCAAAACTGTCAAAATGTAACAATCAAAAAAGATTAAAGTGTTAAAAAAAATACAGAAATGGTTCTTTTAGGTTGATAAAAACATAAAACCAATAGTTATTTGTAACTGATTTTGCCCTTTCATGTCTTTAATGTGTCTGTTAATGACAAGCATAGAATATTAATATTATTATTACATATTGCAGCAACATTTACGACCTCACACCAACAGTCTTTTAATCTTTTTAATTCCTGTCTTCCCTTTGTTTCCAGACTTTGTCCCCATAGATCTGGACGAATGGTGGGCCCAACGTTTCCTGGCCAATATAGACAAGCTGTCCTGACACTCATCTGGGATTTGCTGATTTTGACGGACAGTCACGAGAGTGAGACCTGAAACAGGATGGATCACAGAAGCGAGGAAACCTGTGCAGGGTGTGTGACGGGGTCAAACTGTGATTCAGATGGATGGACAGCGCTGGGACGCTAACATGGAAACCACAGAGAATGACTTCACTTGAACTCGGCAACCCATCCGCCTCTCGGTACCCAGTGTGCCATTGGAGGACACTGGAGGACATCACCTTGAAGTTGACGCTTCTTTCATGTTACTACACAACAGAGATGTTGTGTTGTAATGCAGTAAAATTGTTTAAGAAGTTCGGTATTTGCATGGTTTTAATTTTCACAAGAAGAGGTTATTTACCTTGTTGGTAATACACACAGAACACAAACAGCTCCATGAATGCTTATGCAGTATTTTGGATGCGTTTTAGGTTACCTGCTACTTTAATACCAAAGAAACCTGTTGAGAATTCACATATGATAGTTGACAAGTTATGTTTGCAGCATCTACAGGATACAAATAATGAAACAGTTTTTCTGATTTGACCCACAGTCCAGATTTTCAGTTTCTTATAAACTATAAAAATAATGTGGATGAAAAGATGAGAAATTCTGAAGGGAAATTACAAACAGAAGGTGGAACATAAAATCCCTCTTTAAGCACCGAGGCCTTTTAGTCTAACTGAACTGTGATCTGTCTCTTCAGTCCATTTCAAAGATCTAAAGCACACTTTAGACAAGACTTCATGTGTCTTTAGCTGTGGTTACACTTGGTATTTGAGAACATTTTGGCCATATTTTTTTTATGCTTCTCACTCACTTTTTCCTGTTGTTCCTCTTCGTTTGTGGCTGGTTTCACATTCAGATTATTCACCGATGTGGATGACATTGAGCCTGAAAGTGTATTTTTTTTTGTGTGGTCTTGAAAACAAGATGGGGAACTTTTACATGAAAAAGCGTGAAAGTCAGCCACAACCTCAATGACCGCCATCTTAATGGCACACATTCTCGGAGTATCGACACCATTTGAAACACAGCTCAACAAAAAGAGTTTACAGAGAAGCTTCCAGCAGTCCTCAGTCCATCTGAGTTTCTTAAATCTTTGTGTGCTCTCCATGAGGGGGAATGAAGTAGTTCAGAGAGGGAAAGACGTGTGATTTTATGGCTTCAGATGAACAAAGACCTGTCCTTCTGTTCCCAAACTGCAGATCTCCACCTCTGTAGGCCCTTCAGCTTCAGTCTATAGGCCCACTGTGACTCAGTCTGCAACGTTCATGTCCGCGAGGGACTCTCAGTGCTTCTCCAGAGCTTTAGTCAGCAGATCGTTCAGACGGGAAATCATCGGGCGGGGATCGTCGTTGAGGCCCGCTGCAATCATGGCGTTGTCATAGATCTGCAGAATACACACAGAGAAAAATGTATGAATCGTGATGCACTTTAAACAACAAAGACACTGTCTCTTTCTAAGCTTTCTTTCACCCCTTAGTTTCAATCTCCTCTTCTGCTGTTGATAGCTCAAACCGTCCTGCAGATGTTTCAAATTAAAAGCCTAATATAAACTGGAGGGATTATGTGTTCGAGCTGCAGAAATGCTTTTAATGTGAAACATCTGTGCAAAAACTGGAAAAAAAAAAACAAAAAACTTTAACCTGAATTTAAAGAGACAACAAATAAACAAGGAGGGAGTTTTGACTGATCTGAGCCACAGTACCTGCTCCAGCAGCAGTCCAGCCAGTTCAGAGTTTGAGTCCTTCAGTGCCTGTAGCTTCTTGATCAGATCGTGTCTATCAGATTTAAAAAAACAACAACAACAACAAAGAATTAGAGTGAGAGCTGGACACAAACGCACATCAACTTAAACAGTCATTCTAATAAAATCCATTACACACACACACACTCCTCTCTCACCCTGCATTGATCTCCAGTGTGGGCTGCAGTATCTGAGCTCTCTCCTCAGCGGTGCGGGCCAGCTGCTGGGTGCGCAGGAAGTGGCGTGCAGCACCCATCTCCAGCACTGTGATCATAGCTGGGTGGGTGTCCAGCCGAGGAGTCAGCTGGGGGACAGATGTGAGGGGACAAAAAAAAAAACAAACCATGCATTACAGTGACATTTAAGATGTTTTTCAGCCCAGTTAATTCAAGACTGAAAACTGAGGCCTTGAGTAGAACCAGAAACCATCCTGCGAAGCTGAGATTGGTCACATTTCCAGAAATGCCACACACACTTTCACTGCTACTCGGATGACACCCAGCTCTACATCTCCACAAAACCTGACTCCACCCTCCCTCCTTCATCCCTTACCGACTGCCTCTGTGAAATAAAATCCGGGTTCACCTGCACTTTCCTTAAACTAAACAGTTTAAAAGTTCAGTTTAAGTTCCGTTCAGTTTAAACTTCCAATCACGTATCACATCGATTCCAAAATATTATTACTCGCGTACAAGGCCATTCATAACCTCGCTAACCTCCTCCACATCTCCATATCTGCACACACCCTCAGATCCTCGTCACTGTCCCCTCTGCTCGCCTCACTACTTTACTATGGAAGTCACTTCCCTCTGACCTCCATAACATCAACTCACTGCCACATTTTAAATCCCAACTCAAAACTCATCTTTTCAGGCTTTCCTACTCTCCATGAGCGTAGGGGGCTGAACAGATGTCTGTACGGATGACGCAGGCGGTTCATATTGCCACTACTGTCCAATGTTTATATATCTTAATTGGTTTTTTTTACATTGTATTTTACTGTGTAGCTTTTAACTGTACGGTGACCTTGAGTCAAGAAAGGTGCCCATAAATAAAATGTATTATTTTTTATTATTCTTAATCTCATTATCATTTTTACCTTAATGTTGGCGACTCGGGGGCCCAAAGCATTCTTCATCCAGGATATAAGGTCGTCGGCCTGCTCCTGTGTCAGACGCTCCGAGGCTGAAGAGGAGGAGGAGGAGGAGATAAAACAGGAGAGTCAGCAGTGCAGACATGACACACTGATCAGGCTGCAGAGGGGTGTGTGTGTGTGTGTGTGTGTGTGTGTGGTGGGAGGGGAGCAGACCGGGCTTGCTGTCTTCAAACTTCTCCTCCTTGTAGTGATCCACCACGATGTCGGTCTCAACTGAGATCAGCTTCTTCTTGTCAAACTCACGGAGGTGGAGCAGGGTGAGCTCATCGAACTGCTCGTAGCAGAACAGCACCTGCAGAGACGCGCATGAAGTTTTTCTACTGCAGACAACAGCAATTACAGGACGTAAACGTTCACGGCTCTGAGTAGCTCAGGTTTTCTCTGTAAAGAAAATTTGGAGTTTGTATAAAATATCCCCGACTGAATTAGTTTGTTTAGACTGATGTGAAAGCTGTCATTTGAACTCGGATGCAGACTAAGCAATCAGACCAGGACCATCCAAACCTCTGACTGGACTTGGATTCGGTTCTTTTAGGGTTGCAGATGTCATCGTAAGCGCCCTTCTCACCTCCATGTCTTTCTGTTTCATGGCCTCATAGTAGGGGGAGTGCTCTGCCAGATGGCGATTGGGGGCGCACAGGTAGTAGATGTTGCGTGTTCCGGCCTTCATGCGGGAGGCGTACTCCATCAGGCTGGTCTGCTGGCCAACCGGCAGAGCAGAGGACTCGAACCTCAGCAGCTTTGCAATATCCTCCTGTACGAAGACAGCACGAAGGGTGACGCCACACTCAAGGTGCCATATTTCTGCTGCTTTCAACAAAGCAAACATTCTAACACTGTTATGAAAATTGAGAAGGAGTCACCTTGACATCTTGTTCCTGGGTGGTGACGATGCCCTCCCTCATGAAGAGGCCGTAGTCCTCAAAGAACTTGCTGTACTTCTCGGGGTCCTTCTTGCTCTGGTCCAGCAGGAAGCGGATCACCCTCTGCTGCAAAACGTCACGGAGCTTCCTGAAGCCAAAGGAGAGAGTGCAAAAATGAATCAGTGGATCATTAATGGAGTACTGACAAGAGACTTGAGAAATGCATGGTGACTTAATGAGAAAACAGACTGTAAACATTCTTAGAAATGTACATTTTGGAGGCTGTCGTACCTGATGAGGACGCTCTCCTGCAGCAGCTCTCTGCTCAGATTCAATGGGATGTCCTCGCTGTCCACCACACCTACACACACACACACACACACAATGTTTAGCTCAGCACTAAAAAATGAACACTATTGTTCCCTTCAAAGTAACAACACACAGCAGGCGGAGGCACTCGGGAGCATCCAGACCTCGAAGGAAGCGCAGCCACTTGGGCAGAATGTCAGTCGCTTTGGTCTGGATCAGGACCTTCCTGCTGTACAGAGCCACGCTGGAGCCCATCTCCCTGCTCACATCGAACATGCTCGGCTTCTGTCGACACATCAAAAAAAATATATATTTTTTTTAGAGGAGAGAATTACATAATGTGATCTTCTTGGGCAACCAGGGGAAATACAAAAAGAAACTTTTGGTTTTGAGCCAGGCACCAAAACTTCAGTTAAATAAAGTTTGAAGTGTCAACACCAGGTGTGTGTGTGTATGAAAACACATCACACCTGAACCAAAAACACCCAGCACTGAGCTCCTCACCGCGTCAGGGACGTAAAAGATGCTTCGGATGTTGAGCGGGGCGTCGGCGCGGTAGTGAAGCGTGTAGCGGGGCTTGTCGTAGGACTGGGCGACGTAGCGGTAAAACTCTTCGTGCTGCCAGTCACTGATCTCCTTAGGCTCCATCATCCACAAGGCCTGATGCGAGACAAAGAGAGACCAAAATATCCCACAAAAGGTCAAAGTAATGTTATTACAGTGATGGCATACTCCAGATTTATTCTTCAACTCAAAGACTGCATAACAAAGTCAAAAAGCCTACACCTACACACACAACAAGGGAACAGTTTTAGCAATAATGAAGTGTTTAGAACGTCACTTGTTGGGGAATTTATCCTAAATGTTGAAAATATTCCACCTAAATTGTGACAATGTGTTGCGAAAAGGAACTCAAGAGGGGAGTTCGTCCGTGATGTTTCGAGAGTCATAGAGGCTCACCTGCAGAGTGTTGAGCCTCCGTCCGTTCAGGAAGATGGGGAAGCTGACGAAGTTGCTGTACTTCGTTACAACCTCTGAAAGAGATACAACAGCTCGTCATCGCAGGCAGTGACGCAATCACGCGTGCGGTCGTAGCCGCCACAGTTGAAGCGGCACCGGCAGTTATACCTTTAACTCTGTCCTCAGAGGAAAATTCTTTGCAGTCGTCCTTGAGGTGCAACACGATCTTTGTTCCCTGCTGAACGCCGGTGGCTTCGGCGATCTCGAACACGCCGGAGCTGAGGAAGACAACATTTGGTTATAGTCACTTCACAGATGTACCTATGCACTGGAATCACAAGATATTTCTCATTTCTCATCCCCAGCCCATCCCCCACCCCTCACCCGTCTGAGGACCACTTGTATCCGGGTGCGCCGGGCTCAGCGGAGCGGGAGTAGACGTCGACACGGTCGGAAACCATAAAGGCGGAGTAGAATCCCACCCCGAACTGACCAATGATTGTACTGCTGGCCTCCGCCTGGTTCTGCAGGGCGTCCAGAAACGCCTGCAGCACGGGAAGAGACAATTGTAGCGACAGAATTATACAAACGGATGAAATATTTAAGATTATTTATTGTGTATCAACATGCTGGTTGAGTGTGTGGATGAAAATACAAAACGGTCACCTTTGAACCGGAGCGGGCGATAGTCCCCAGGTTGGCCACCAGCTCCTCCTGGTTCATCCCGACCCCTGTGTCCTGTTAAGAGGGCAGAGAATCCAAGAAACTCAAACGACCCATCAAAGCTTGTTGTGTAATATTCACCCATCTCAAAGCAGAGCAGGAGCAGAGTCCACCATAAGTCCCCTTTTTCACCGCAGTAACCTGGCCGTTCCTCGCTTCTTACAAACTGGGACGTTTTGTACATTTCTATTGAAAATCCTGCGTGACCGCGGAGGGAAGGAAGTCGTTGTGGGATGATCGACGAAAGAAGCAATGATGATATCGGTTTATGGCTTTCATTCAAGTTTTTACTGGGACCAGGACGCTGCTGGTCCACTCAGGACCCCCAAACAAGTGATGAGCCGCTTCTTAGTTTGGTTTTCTTTTTTGGTTTGTTTTTAAATTTGCTCCACTGTACGTTGCGATTCTTTTTTTCTACAATTTTGTGTCCAACTTTCTGTCTGTTCTTCCGCTTTTTTTGTTTCCTACGTTTAACTTTAACCTTAAGTCCTTAAGTCATGCACACCTTACACAGTCATACCTGAATGGTGAAGGTGCCCTTGGCGCCATCAGTCTGCAGGTGGATCTCCATCTGAGCCGTTTCCCCACCTGCTGTGATCAGTTTGTGACGCAGTTTTTCCAGAGCGTCACTGCCGTTGGAGATCAGCTCCCTGATGAACACCTGTTGAGATGTTGGAAAGCCAGCCAATCAACCAGAGAACAGTTACGAGTCAAAAGGCCAGTACAGTGAAGCTGCAGACTCTTCTCTCTCCTGCACACAAAAACCTTCTCACCTCTTTCTCTGAGTACAAGGACCTCGCAACAATGTCCAGCAGTTTCTTTGTCTCAGCCTGGAATTCATGCTTGGACAAACTACCTGCATGAGTCAGAGGAGGAAACACGTCTTTAAATCTATCCAATGGGAGGCTGTGTGACGTTCAAACAGGATTATGTCTGTAACAGCACCTTGCACAGACTCTGTGTCACTGATGATGTTGTGCAGAGGCTCCTCTTCAGGTTCTTTCTCCGCCTCCTGGGTGCTGTAGTAAGACTGCTGGCTGAAGCCGAGGCACGGCCGCTGGGAGCTCCACACCGTGGGCCGGCTGCTCCACCTCTGCTGCTGCCCAACCTGCAAGTCTGATGACAAGGAAAAGTCACCTGGTGGATCTGCTTCACAGTGAAGCCGTGGCACTGACATTCCTGATGCCTTACAGAAGCAGGCTTAACTAAACCCCAAACGTCTGTAATATAAAATGAGAGACTGCAAACAAAATGGATGCCTGTTTTGTTCTTGCCATGTTTGAGAGAAAGGATCCTTTCACAAGTTAGTTCACAAAAGTTATTACAGCAACCAGTAACTCTTGCAACACATATTCATGACTATTGTTCATTTATGAATTGCACAACCGTATTGCAACAATCTGTTTTGTTTTGATTTAATAACACTATATATCATATGATAAACTTAATATGTTATATAAAATAAAAAAACATTTGACATTGCCAGTCAGTCTGATGAGAGTCCTGTGAGGAAACCCATTGATTTACGTCTCTCTCTAGCTGTTATGTGGGTTCTAAGCGAGCTGTCGGGCCAACACATCGGCTCGTGTTTCTGAACGGCAGGCTGGCTGGGGAAGCACTCAGTTGCGGCAGAGCTTGCACGACTGTGATCTTGAGGCTGTCAGCTAGCCGGTTAGGCTAACTCACTTACCCCCAGTGACGGAGCGCGAGACAGTCCGGCTGCTCAGTCCTCGTGCACATGACATCAGCCGTGAGTTGGCCCGCTGAGAGGAAGCGAGAGCGAACCGAGCCAGCGCAAGACAACGGGACATGGTGACAGACAGGGAGCTACGAGCAGAACAAGGCAGGTCGACTGACCGTGAGACACACGCGCAACGACGGTGGCACAAACAGGACCCGAGCCTGCGCCTTGTAATGACGTCAGCACGACCGCCACATCACCGCCTGACGAGAAAGGAAAGTCGGTTTCATTTCGTTCATATGTACTAAAATCCCTACTAACTACTCCCTTTTTGCTTAGCCTCCTTAATTATCTGACATGGGTTAATCTCACTTCTTAATTTCACGATCAAGTAGTAACTACTTAGCTATGATATGAGAGGAAACAAAAAAAAATAAAATGATAAGTCGCGATCTAGATTGATCGATTGAGTTTCAGGGGACCAGCATTAACAATAGTAATTTTAGTTGATAATTACAGATAAATCGTCCATCTAAATTAATACCCAATCGTTAGAGTAATTTTCAAAGCAGAAAATTTGATGGGTCCAGCTCCCAAATGGGAAAAGTTTGACCTTCTCCTTGACTTGACTAGTACACACAATCATTTGGTTTTCGTCATTTTAACCAAAGCAAAAAGAAGATATCATCTTGGGCTCTACGACATTGTAACGGACGCTTTTCATTCATGTTTTATGTATTAACTGATGCATTTAGCAATTGAGAAAATTATAATCTGCAGATTAATGATATAAAATAACTTGCGATGTAATAGTACGTACAACAAGAGTTCTCTACAAACAGGAGATATGGAAGCAAAGTCTGTGGCACACAGGTTTATTTAACAATATGTTATATAAGTACGAAATGAGCCATTTGAACCAGTTTGTACAGTTATTTCATTCTTATTTTCTGCATATTTACAGTACTGTCTAGCTGCATGATTTACATTAGAGAACAGTTCATAATCAATTCAAGTTTAATGCAAGAGAGAAAAATGATGCACAAAACTCTCTCAGAACACAAATCAGCAGTCAAACAAGTTCAGATCCCACCACAGGCAAAAGAGGTTCAGGATTTAATGAGAATTTCTTCAGTCTGAGGGAGAGACAAAGCAATTATTTGCAAGACAGTTTCTGGGTCCAAGCCAGTAAAAAGAACATTCCGGCACCTGTGAACATTAACAAGCTTCGACGCAGGTTGCACTTTACACCTGCGTTTTGTGTTTGGGTGTGTGCAATAGTTCCTAGATCTATACAAATACATTAATCTCCCATAGACTCTGCAAACAGGAAAGAAATTAAGGCTTTCCCAAAGGCAGTCCTTTTGAAAAATGGCATATTAGAATAAATTAGCCAGGAACCGAGAAACTGAGCAAGAGGTGAAACCTGGCGAAAAATTCCCAGACAAGTAATTTTACAGTCTTCTCAACACAAATACGATATTAATTTGCAAAGGTACAAAATAAAAAAAAAGAATAATAAAATGAAGTATTTTTTGTTTTGAGAAGTTTTGTTACAAAAGTCAATACCAGAGCATAACAAATGAAAAAACAAATTAAAAACAACACAATGACCAGGGCAAATTCTTGCACGACTGATCTGAACCAAAAATATATTCTTTGTGTCTTTGTTGTCTTCTTTTCAACAGCAATTATTAAATCACTCTGTGTGTTGGAAGAAAAAGCAGTCCCCTTGGTTCAAGGAAAGTAAGTTCACAGTCTGTAGGCCTCACATTTGTTTGAATTTCTTTTAGTTAGTTTTTTTTTTTGTTTTTGTTTTTTTTAAACATCAGCAAGTACAAAAATTTCTCAGCTGAAAACAGAACAAGGCCTTTCCTCTGTCACAAAATGCTACAATCCTTCAACAAATTTCTCCAGCGTGTCTCCTGTCGTGTCACCCACCAAACCCATGTCGTTACTCAACCCTCTGTTTGGTGTGTTAAGCTGCGGTAGCATGGCACTCTGCTCCGGTGTTCCCATGTGCCCCTGATCCATGGAGGCTGACATGGGTCCTCCCAGGCTGGGGTGGGGAGAGCTGGAATGGAGGGCGTTGTGCTGAGGTGACGGCTGAGGCTGTATCCGTGGGGAGGGACTTGAATGCGGGGGCTGCTGCGAGGGCGGACGAGGCGATTGCACTGGCGCTGGGGAGCGTACTTGGTTTCCCAGGGCGTTTGCCATTGTCTGGCCAGGTAAGTGAGCTCCTCCCTGGGCTTGGCCTTGGAGCATGTGAGGTTGCGGACTCATCGAGTTAGCTTGCGCTGGAGAACCCATCTGCTGCTTTAACATCTGCTGCTGCTGTTGCTGCTGCAGTATGCGCTGCTGGAGGAGGTTCTGGGGCCCATCCATGCCCATGCCTGGTTGGCCCATTTGGGTTGTGGGAGGGAGCTGTCCCATGGGCCCCCCACCTCCTTGCATAGCCATTTGCTGCTGCATACGGAGCTGAGAATAGCTCCCTGGCTGCTGCTGGGGGAACTGACCGTGGCCCTGAGGCATGCCTCCCTGCTGCTGCATCTGCTGCATCCTGAGCATCTGCTGTCTGCGGTAGAGTTGGGGATTGCCGTTTTGAGTAGTATTCATCATCTGGCCTTGGGGACCAATTGTTGCCATTCCCTGGGACCCTGCCTGCTGGGGAGGTTGCTGCTGAGGCACCATCCCTGGCCTCTGCACCTGGTTTGCCATTGCTGCAATGGCCTGCATTCCTGCCTGGGATCCCAGCATGGCCTGAGGGTTCTGCTGCTGCGTCTGCTGCTGCTGCTGCTGCGGCTGGTTTGCCTGGTACTTGGCTGTCCTCTGTTTAATGAAAGCGGCCATGAGGTGGGGGTTAGACTTCAGGATGTTGAGGACCTGCTGCTGCTGCTGAGGAGAGCTGGGAGATTTGAGGGTGCGCAATAATTCCTGCAGGGCGCTCGGAGCAATGTTGCCAGGTATTCCCCGTGGCATGTTATGCTGCTGGGGTGTCATGCCCTGCTGTGAGGTCCCCTGGGAAGGCATAACCCCAGGCATTTGGAGACCCTGTTGCTGGGGCATCATGGGTCTCTGCATGAGCTGGCCTTGCTGGGGCATGGGGGTTCCCTGAGCCTGCTGAGGGGCCATAGGGCCTTGTTGTGGAGGGACCTGTGGCTGATGTGCCTGTGGATTCTGCATTGGATTCTGCATCCCTGGTGCCCACTGGCCCTGCTGCATAGCCTGCATCACTTGGGGGCCCCGTGGCCCCTGCATCATCTGCATCTGGCCCTGCATGGGTCCCATCATTCGTGGGTGGTTCATAGGCACCCCATTCATGGGGTAATTCTGCTGTTGCTTAGCCTTGGCTACCATCTCGATCTGTCTGGCCACCTTCAGGGCTGCCAGTAATGGCTGCTGCTGCTGCTGCTGTTGCTGCGGCAGTGGAGGTGGTGGCTGAGTCTGAGGTTGCTGTTGGTGTGGCATGTTAGGCAGAGGTGACTGCTGCTGATGGAGAGGAGATGACTGAGGACCTGGTTTACCCTGCGGCACTGGTGTTGGGGGTTGACTGCTGCGGCCATTGTTTGGGAAGCCCTGGGCAATACTGGCAGGGTTTGGTGGCTGCTGTTGTTGGGGCTGGTTGGACATGGGCTGAGGGGTCTGGGGAGTATTAGGTTGTTGCACAGAGTTGGGGGTGTCGGGGGCAGCTGAGGTAGGTGGAGATGGCATGGGTATACCCCTGCCAGCCATGGTGGCCATTCTGCGACGCATCATTTGAGCCTGCTGGAGCCTGTGCTGCAGCTGCTGCTGACGGAGTTTGTGCTTGATGTTGAGACAGAAGGGAACAGGACACTTGTTCTCCTGACAGTGCTTGGCGTGATAACAACACAAAGCGATGAGCTGCTTGCACACAGGACAGCCACCATTGGTCTTGCGCTTGCAGCCCTTGGTGTGCTGAACCACCCTCTTCATCTTCTGGCATGAGGGCAAAGAGCAGTTGGCATTGCGGCACTGGCAGGCGTGCACCAGGGACTGGATGCAGCGTTGGATGCTGAGACGTCGGCTCTCCTGTGGGCTCTTGGAGGCCTCTCCACCCTGGCCGTTGCTGTCGTCGTCTAAACCCAGGCCCCACTTCACCATCTGGTGCTCATGGCCCTTAGAGTTGTAGCAGTTAATGCATAGGTCGAAGTCCTGATGATAAATGAGGAAGACCACAGTAAGGTTAACTCAAACTTTAAATGCAGTACAGGCCCAGACACAGATTTCAACGCATATCTGTAAAGCGCAACAATTTCCTACCTCACAGACGGTACAGTGCCAGCGAGTCTCCACATGGTGCTTGCACTCGTTGCAAGTGTACACAAAGCGGTCTTGACCCTGGTTGTGCAGCTCCACCAACATACACATCGTGCTCCATTTGCACCTCCTCAGCGAGCTGAACTCCCAGTGCTTGTCCCTGGCCAGAGTCAGAAAGGCATCGCGGCCATCCATCAAGTCACAGGACAACAAAGGGTCGGGGTCCACGATAGGTGGAAGGGTGTTAATGACTGGCCCAGCATGGAGGTGGATAACAAAAAACACCTAGTAATAGACAGGAGGGAAAAGTGTGTTAAGCACAGTCAAAGTAACAACAAACTCCCACCTCTCAGTTCATCCTTCTATACCTGCTGCAGTGCTGTGTGGAATGCCATTTATTGTTATCAGGAATGAACTGCAAAAAAATCTGTTATAGTTAGTTGTGTTTCCCACCTCCTTATGCTTCTCCATTGTGGCATAGAGCTTCTGGGACAGATCATTGGCTACATTCGGCATCCCAGGCTTTTTCTTATTGGCTCGACTGACGCTGCTTTTGTTTTTGTTGGTTTTCTTGTTATTCTTCTTTTTGGCATTCTTGCTGTCAGCGTGGGCTCCCTTGAAATAGATGGACATGAATGTTCAGGGAGGCAGAGATTGCACAACAAGATGAGGTTATGCAATTAAGATGAGTGGTTAAACAATGTCGGACAATGAGGACTTGAGGATGATAAAAATCTGGGGTGAAACACGGGCCTAAGCACAGGCTGTTGATTTTGGCATAACAAGAGCATTCCTAAAACCCATTTCAAAATCCTCAATCCACCTATCCATTTCACTCACGTCTGTCGTCTCAGAGGAGGCCGTGTTCTCCTCCTTCTTCCTCTCCTCCTCCTCCTGCTCGAGCTCCTTGATGCTCTCCTCCAGTACATTAGGCCAAAAGTCACCCTCAAAGTACGGCAGCTCATTGGCACTGGTCAGCCTGTCTTCTGTTGCCTGCTTGAAAATGTCCTGAACACAGACACACAATACTTTCATCAGTCAAGGGTTAAGAGCTTTAAAGCTTTTAATGACAAATTTAAATGTGAGATAAGGTCGCCACTGACGTGGACATTAAAAAAAAAAGCAATCCTACTAGCACATAATGTAAAGATAAGCTTAACTGATTATCTATACATTGTCTAAAGTAGTTAGTATTGTAGTTTTTGCTTTCACTATTTTCATAATACTCTGTAGCAAACACAAGGGGGAGCCAACCCTATGCAGCAGACTTGTGGACTGGACACAACAGCCAACAAATACCATTTGTCAGCGAGACAAAAACTGATTTGAAACATATTAAGACTTTGGTGTGCAGACAAAATTTATACTCGAATACTGATAAGTTCTGTGATCTGCTGCTTTCTACTGTTCACTGTTGTCTAGCACATTAATGATGATCAAACATTCAGAAAAAAGGCAACAGCACGGTGCTGATTTTTTTTTTTTTTTTTTTTTTTTTTTTGAATTGAGCTTACCTGCACATACACACTGAATTTGGTGTTAAAAATGGCATGAGAGAACTGTGGTATTGCAGGACTATTATCATTAAGATGCAGTTTTAAAAAGAAGCAACACAAAGTTAAAAACACCAGTATATAGTTAACGGTAATTAGCAACATAATATACATAACATTATTCCAAAATAAATCAGTATTATAACTTGTCATGTATATATTTATGTATGTTGTTGTTGTTTTTTTTAATAATTCAAATTAGTACGGTAATATGGAAATCAGCTGACATCTAACCACAACCAGTGAACCAGAGCTGTTTTTTTTTCTGACCTTGTAATCGTGCAGGATCCTCTCAGCAAAAGCCTTGTCCAGCATCTTTCTGTACCACTCTTGGAGCCTCTTGGGCTTGGGGATTTTCTGGTCAGGAGGGTGGCAGTGGAAAATGTAGTCATCTCCTTCACTGGGTGGGCAGGCCCAGATGTGACCTGTTACATACCTGAGGGCCACAAGACTCATCAGCCACTAAGCAGAAAACTATAAACTACACTATTAGCTGAAAAGGTGTAAAACACGACACTGTGTAAAACTAAGCCAATCAACTCACCCCAGTTTCTTCACATACTCCAGGTAGCCTATTAAGATCTCATGGTACACTGCAGTCCTTAGCAAACGTGGTTTGAAGAAGTGAATACTGTCGAGGTATGATATGTAAACCCGTCTGCAAAGCAAATGTGGAAGATTTAATCAAAAGGGAAATACACAAATAAAAGAAAAGAAATAAAATGTTCCTGCTGTAGTTTTACCTGGTATTTGGGAAGGGGCACTCTGAGCCATACTCCTGGACGTGCATGCCGAAGAAACAAACGTCCACCCCGTCTATTTCCTCAAACGCAAAAAGTGCTTTGGTTCTGTAAGGGAAGCTCTCCACCATCTCACCTGAGTCCACAAACCTGTGGAGAAGCAGAAGTAACTTTACAAACTGCAAAGTTTTTTAAACAGCAGCAGCATTTCTACTGATGGCAAGTTCTGCTGATGTTTTCAATTCATCATTTTAGTTTAAACATCCAATTTACCAGATGTGATTCTGAAGACTGTGGCATATATTATCAAAAGGTTAACACATCAAATAAACAACAATGAATGCACACATTTTCTTAAAAAACATTTGAATAATCCCCAACATCTCTCCTGTTCTGTTCCTATTAGTTCTTAACTGGTATGTGGTGAGTTCCCAGCTGGACTTGCGGTAAAAAAGCAACCACACAATGAAAATGTTGTTATTATTGTTGTTATGTTGTTAGAGAGTCACACTTTATCAGCGGGTGAGAACCTTACCTAGACTTCATGCCAGGCTTAATCTCCACAGTTTTGTCAGAGCTGGCCACCACTCGCACAAACACCTCACCGGCCTCTGGGTGGTTCTGCCTTTTCAAGTACTTATTCACTCTGTCCTCAATATATGACCCCAACTTTGTAGACTGCAACCCTTTATGAACAGAAACACTTCATCTTAATTCAAGTTTTACAACAAACTAACATGATTAAATGAAGGAACACTAAACCAAATGGTACCACTGTTTAATACAGGCAACTTACTTTTGGCTGAAAACTTGTTCTTTTTTCTTGTTTTGCCAGACTTCTTTAGACAGTTGTCACAGATAAAGCTAGAAGAAGAAAGATCACACAGATCAGAGTCAACACACAATAACTGACAAGTACAACTTCATTTTGGGTTAATTCTGTTAGGGTCAAACATGGCCTGTACAAATAAATAAATAGTTAGTTAGTTGTCCAACAGCCACAGCTCAACCTACCCTGTAGGCCAAATGACCTCATAGTGCAGCACACAGATCTGATGCATCTTTCGTCCACAGTCTTGACATTCAACAAACCTGCAATGAAAAACATCTGGGGGTTTTTTTCTGCGCTTTCTTTGAAAAAAAAGTAGTGAAGAGTAAATAAGAGTCAAATTGAAGTCACAGTTCAGATGGTACTCACGGTTCAGCGTCCAACATGTCATTTTTCTTCTTTTCAAACTGCTCTTTTGATATCATGCTGCACGGAAAACAGATAAAGAGACAGCCATGTTCATGCTGGCTAACATGTTTGAAACTCCTTTTCACAAAATGATGTCCAAGAGAGAAAATGGACCAAAGATGATCATCAGGTGGTGGTCCACCATCAGTCCCCGGTAACTTACGTCTGTGGCTGCGCCGGGTCGTCCCCCAGGGTCACACTGTTGCCCTGGATCTCGTTGAAACACTTCTCACAGAAGTGATACCTGTCGGCAATAAGGCCATATTTGGGTGAACTGCAGCCAGCACACACAGTAGCAGCACAGGCAAACCGGCGCACAGGCGGCAGAATGCAACAACCGAGGACAGAGCATGGGCAGTGGACAGACGGAAGGACACAAACACACACACACACATACACACACAGGCAGAGGTACAGGTTAGTCACAGTTGAAATGATCGTGATTCAGTTATTCTCACTCAAACTGGAACAGAAATGGGGGTAACATGCTAAAATGCTACTCTAATGAATGTCAACAAGTGAATTTTTTTGAACAGAAGCTATTTTATGTCAACACCACACCATCTAACTGCATGCTGAAATATGAAAAACAACAACACTACAGTCATTCCTAAAATAAGCAACATGCATTATGAGGTGATGAAGGAATCATGTAGTCATGCCAGGAAAGACAGGATGAGTGATAATGCAAATACAGATATGCAGGTCTTGTAGGAAAAAAAAATGTTACATGACTAAACTAATCTGACTGACATCGATGGTATTTCAGTTATAATACTTTGAGCATTCAGTTCAAGATTTGGTAAAATAAAAAAAAACTTGCTTAGAACTTCTTGTACTGTGTAAGGAATGCATTAAATTATCTTAAACACTGACTTTGTGTAGGAATTCTTGAGTTCCAAGTTGGTAAACCTCACAGCATTTAGTAGTGAGTATGTGCAATAACTTAACGGTGTTGCATTGGAATGACACTGGGTTTGCAGTGGCAGATTCTGCACAGCAGGGGGAGCTGCTTTGGTGGTGGTTGGACATCTCAACAAACAACATAAAGCCACAATATGCAATTTTTAATGGCATCTGTAACACTCCTATAAAGGAATGATGATCATGTAACATTTTTAAACCCATCTCTGCCACTCCACAAACTCAGCATACATTTGTTTTTGTTTTTTTACCTGTTCTGGTAGCTGTAGTAGGTGCCATCCCTGGAGATGGTACACAACTGTTTGCCATAGCAACACAGCGTCTGGGGTGAGAACTCATACTGTGGAAACATCAGACAGTCTTTAACAATCCATATCATTGTTTCAATAAGATTATACTCAACTTGAAAGCCACATACTGATAAACAGAAATGTGAACTGACAAGAAAGTGCACGCCGATGAGGGTTTTTGGGGCAGAACTTCGACTGATGACGAAGATCACTTTCATTATCATCTGGAGTTGTTATTAAATGCAAAAAAACCCCTCAATATTAAGAGTTGAGGAAGTATATATTTTTATTTACTATTTTCAACTCAAAAGTTTTAGACAAAATGATAAGTTATCTTTAAGTAGCAAAATGAAAAAATGAAAAATGAAGTCTCAGATCTTGTATATTTCTGAAGTCTTTGTGCCCTGAAGTCAACACTCAGTCACTGCTTGTATGTGGTTACTTTCATCTCTGACAGACATTTGGTAAAATGTAGACTCTGGGCAAAATTTCTTTAACTCCAACTTCAAAGTACTTTTACTTCAAAAGTGTATGCAGCTGAAATACTTCATTACATTTGTTGTGTTGTCACATTAAACAGCAGTTGACTATTTAACACTACACAGAAAAGCTATTAGCTGTTAGCTGCATTTGAACTCTGCTGCTCACTATCAGATTACAGCTAACTAGCTCTCCTTGTGCCGATCTAGTATTGATTTTCTGTGCCCTCTTTAACCAGTGCAATATATCTGCAACCTATTCATGACTGAGGGGATAGATGGACCACTAACACTTTGTTTGGATTATTTCGCAATCTTCACATTTCACTTCAGCAGCTTTGCACTGAGCAGCTGGAAGCCACCGATTGTAATTATAGTAACAGCATGAGAAACCGTGCTCCAATGTGGTCAGCGCTCAATTCAGACACTTTTTGCAGCCTGTTTGGCTAAGGATTTTGTCGGAGGGGGGGGCAACGGGACGAGCTAATATCCAACATCAACCAATGACAATCAGCAGCAGATCACTCAAGAGTTTTTGTGCTTCGTTCCCATCCCATATAATCTCACCTTCCTGCCGCAGCAGTAGCCCAGGCGCTGCATGACAGGATCAATCTCAGCTTCAAACACTTCTGCGAGTTTGGTGCAGTACTTGTAGACGCGAGATGTTTTCCGATTGTATAACCAGGCATTGTTGAACATGAGCCACACATCGTCCACGTACTCCCATGGCTCCTGGTACTGACCCGTGTACAGCTTGTGCTGGATGGTGGACAAGTCAATGGGATTCTTCACAATTTCAAAGTAGTCCTGTGCAGCAGGAAGGAGAAATTGAGAGAAATTATTATTTTTATTATTATTAAGTATTTTCTGTGGGTCTTGTAGTATTTGAATTAAGGGGTGTGTGCGTGCAAAATTGTGAACACTCACAGGGATACCCAGTAGCATGGGGTCTACAGGTTGTCTGAAGGGCAGTGATTCTGGGTCTTGCCTGTAGAGGGCCTCAAGCGTTGGTTTTAGAGCTTGTTTCAACTCCTCTGGCTTGAAAACTGAACAGATCATGATTCCGTTAGAAGAGACCAAAAACAAACAGCATATTGATGTCTGCAAGTGCACGACTTTATACTTTACTTTTAAGTAAAACATACAAATGCACTATAATAAGCCTATTTAACTGTACAGAGACATAGACTTAACTCTTCTTGAATGGATTTTAGTGCAATGTGAGACGAAATTACTGTGATGATATGATTATATAATATGATCAAATCAATAATGGGATTTTTGGAACTCCACAATAGCTTTCATAACAAAATACTATACCATAATATATTGTTACACACTTCATATAAATGTTCCTACTTTTTTTACGGTTCTGAGCATTGGAGGATGCTGATGTGCTGTTGGTCCCATTTTCCTCCTCCTCTTTGGGTTCTGTCTTCATCTCCGGCTTCTTCTCCTCAGTCTCCATCGGTTCTTGCTTTGGCTCTGCTGCATCTGGTTCCTCCTTTTTCACCAGTGGAGGTTTGGTTTCATCATCCGGCTACACAAAGACAAACCAGGGTCAATCAACTATCTTCCAGTGCCGACTTAGAAAACCATCAAAAAGCCAAAGTCAGATTTACTTTTCTAGAAATAAATGTTAGTAGAACTGACTGGCTGTGGTGAATGGAGTTTCCAACAGTAACCAAGGGATGAAACATCAAATGCCTTTCTTAATTACAGATTACAGTATTATCTTCTAAAATCAAGAACATACCTCCATTTTTATGTCCATCTGCTTCTTCCCAGAGTTGCTGTCATCATCATCATCATCATCTTTTACTTCAGGCTTGGCTTCAGTGCCATTCATATCTGGCAGGGCCTGCTGGGAACTCAGCTCAGCCACAGAGGCTGGTGTGGGCACTCTGTTATCTATACTCGCTGCTGCCTGGGACAACTTTGAAGACACGAGGGAGATCAGAATGTATCAATACAGTTAAACAGACTTATAAGCAAACCAAGCACTGTTTATCGCACTGCATTGTTGATGCTCTATGGAGGTGTAGTGCCATTTGTTTATGTACCAGAGTGCACCTTGAGGCTCATTTTTGCAATGAGCCAATGTTTTTACTTTAGAAAGTTTATATTTGTTAACAATAACTGACCACACATCATACAAATGCTCAACTGACTTTAAGAATGTTTTCCTCAAATTAAGAACATCACGTGGCAGTCAGTCATCTTGCTAAACGATGTGCGCGAATGAACACAAGTCGTCTGTATTTACAATGATCCCACTTACTTAATCGTGCCGAGCAAATGACGCTACATTTGAAACATCCATTCTGAGCTGAAGTTGCAGTGCAGGCAAAGGTCAAGCTCATCTTAAGGGCTAGGCTATGAAAACATAGCCAAGCTAGCTTTCACTTCCTGCAGAGATTCTAAATGTGGCACAAGCTGACCAAGTTTATCAGGCTGGCTTTGTAAGATGAAATTTTTTCTTACGTGGTCACTCAATGCATCAATTAAATAGCATGTCTTCATTGCGAGTATAACAACTTTGAAAATTTAATTTCTTTATGTTAACTTAAGTGATGGATGGATCCTAAAGTGCTTAAAACAATGTATTTGAAGGTTGACTGGATTATGAGAAATTTCCTCACTTGGAGGAATAAAAAGCAGCAGAGAATGTTTTCAGTGTGCTTCAGCAGCTTCATGTCAAATTTCCTCTGAACAAATTTATTCCCTTTTCCTTAAAGATTGTTTGGTCAAAAACTTGAACAGCGGCTGGCAAAGGCGTAAGCAATGTTAGAGCGCTGCTGCGACTTTTCTGTAAGAACTAGTATCTCACCGGTGTGCTGGGGTGCTGTGCCTGCACTGAGGTGGGCTGCTGCATCTGGTTGGCGGGTTCTGTCTGCGGCTGCACAGGCGTGAGAGGCAGGGATGGGTCAGGGGGTGTGCCCATGGCTGAGGGCGGGCCAGGGAGGCTACTGGGAAGGTGGGTTGGGGTGGAGGAGGGCCCACCTGTCGATGCTGGGGTGGGGGGCTGCGGTGGCACCTGAGCCTGTGCAGAAGCATGGTGCTGCTGCAGTTGCTGCTGAGGCTGCAGGCTGGTAGAGGTATTGGGTGGGGGGGTGGCCCGCAGGGTGGGTTGAGCTGCAGGGCCACAAGGCAGCTGGGAGCCAAGGGATCCAAGCGCATTCAGAGGGAGGTTAGAGTTCTGTGACTGCTGGAACAAAGAGCAGATGCACAGTCAGCATATCAATACGCTCTATTCATATAGCAGCCCACACGATGACACCCATAAGGTCAAGTTCAGATAGAAAAACCAAAACACCAGAAGCCTACAAAATCAGTATTTCTCTGAGCACAGCACAAGTCTTCTCACCTGTGTGACAGAAGCCTGTGTTATGGGTTGGCCCAAGCCTACGTTCACATTCATTGCTCCACCTGCGGCTGCATTGAACTGGCCTTGTGGCAGAAACTGGCCCTGGTTGGCTGGCTGAGCTACCATATTATTAGTATGACTACCCATCATTCCTTGAGTCTGAGGCATCCGTGATGGGGACAGGCCCATCTGTAAAAAGAGAAGAGAGATGAAACAGAAAAATCATTATTACTACAGGTCTCAACATCTGCCAAGTAAAATTAATTAATTGAATGGAGGCTATTGCTACAACAGCTTTTAAATGGGTCCGTCACGTTTTGATTCAGCACTGATCTAAAGGCAGGGAGGGAAGACTAAGGAACACTATAAATCACTCAGCCAGACAACTGGCTCACGAAAAGAGCAGGGCCTGTGTCAACACAGGCAGCACATTCCATAGTGATGCATGCTTTAATGTCAAAATGTCAAAAGACTAAAAAAAATGAACAGTGAGTCAAAAACAGTGGGTCATTTCTGAGTCAAAAGGAGTGAAAAACTGTAGGAAAATGTCTGAGAGTGAGGGAGACACATGGAGAAGGAAGCGAACAAACTAGCTCCCCCAGAAGAGTTAAGTTTTAAAAAGGGAGAAACTGACAGGCTCAGAGAAATGACTGTTCAAGAGACAGAAAAAAACAAATTGGGGAGACAGAGAATAAAAATCTAACCGTTGGGACAGAGCTCATGCTCATCTGCTGAGGGTGGTTCATGGGGGAGGGAGCACGTGCTCCCATGGGTGCCTGAGACATCTGCGCATTCTGCATCGCCATTGGGTTAAACTGATTGATTCCTGTGGGAGCAGATACACACACAACTGTTTACCTGTTTATTAGACTTGGGGGTTGTAATTTAATATTCCATGTCACACTGGGCTTGGCAGAGGCATTGACCCAGCTCAGTTTAAACATACAGCACAAATGTCAATACATTAGCAAACTTCAGAAGTAAGGTTTGTCAAAAGAGGATATATATGCACAGAATAGAACAAACACATACCTTGGGGCACCTGCATACGGTTCATTATCTGATTTGGCATGTTGGGCATAGGCACCGGTCCATCTAAGAGAAGAGAGGATATAGAAGTGTTCATTTACATGCTGCAAGCAATTACAAAAATGTTTTGTTCTCGTACCAAAACTGCAGAATAGTTATATGAAGTAAATCTTTAAGCTATTTCCACTTGACTGTTTTGTCAGAGTGTAGACAGTTACTAACTTGGAGGTCGGACAGCCTGTCCTGGGCCCATAGCATTGGCCTGAGCCATACCAGTTTGCTGAGGCCCAGTCGTGCCCACCATGCCAGGCTGTTTCTGGAGCCGTGAGCGCCTCTTCTCTTCCAGTTCCTTCTGGATTTTGTAGATTTTCTCAGCCAGGAAATGATAATACTCATCCTAGGATGAGGAGAAACAAAAGAAAGACAAGACATTTTAAAAAAGAATAACGAACGTGTTTCTTGGTCTCTTGCGTTGGTTAAAAGATTCAAGATTCAAGAGTCTTTATTGTCATGATGCAAGCATAACGAAATTTTGTGCAGATTCTCAGCTTCAAAACACACTTAAAATTCTCTGACCGAGAAGACAGGTAGTAATGATGGTAAGAAAAACAGAAGACGTGTATTTTATTAGTTACCCTGCTGTTGGCTGACTCGTACATATCACCCTCAACCTTGCGTGCATATGCCACGAGGTTCTCCATTCGCCGGTCCTTCAGTGCTGCAGGGTCTGGGGTGGGGAATATGGCTTGTACACTGAAGAGAAGCAGCAGAAAAATACAAAATCAGCGATCAAGCAAGCACATCAAGCTCTGCTTGCTTATATATCACAGGATTAAGTAATCATAATGCATCTGTTTCACTGTTGCACTTACAGTTTGTGCACCAGGTGGTTGCGCAGGTCCTGAGTGACGTGTTCATGCCAGGCCTTCCTGACCCCTGTGGCAGAGAGTGGGGAGGCAGTGGGCAGGTTTCCCATGCCTCCAGCTACTGACCCATCTGGCATCAGCTGACTGTAAGACAGAGGCAAAGAAACTATTACTTTAAGTTCAGTTTCACAAAAAAATAACAAAATATAAACATAATTTGTAATTTACATTGTTATAAAATATTTCTGTCCTCCAAGAAAAAAAATTCACATTGTATTTAAAAAGAAGCCAATGGAAAGAGAAAATACTCAGTTCGTGAATGATTATCTGTCAACAGAAGATGCTCTGGATGGTGACTTGGTTGACAAGACCAAATGAGAAACCATAGGACTAACTATCCTAAATAAAGGAAATCTGATTCTGAACTCTCAGGCAATGAATTAAAAGGCAGCTACATCACATTAGATCGTCATTTATAAGAAGAAACTGACTGTAGCATACATGTCTTAGGGATGGCATTAAAAATGTTAAAAATATTGGGTGCACCTTGACACCAAGGGCCTTGTTTTGAGCGATGAACTAAGGAAGAAAATGCTCACTTGTTGAGTGTAGATGGTAGAGACGAGTCTGAGTGCATGCCAGTCTGGTCTGAAGAGGGGACACCAATGCCTCCCGCCATCTGGTTCATCTGATTAGTGCCTGATAAACATTCATTGTTATTTTCAAAAGTTTACAAGAAAATGGCTTAGCAGCAGATACATACTATTGTTATCACTAGTACATGATCCTCTAAAAATGGTTATGAAGTCTTATTTAAACCATACCTAGTGGGTTCATATTTCGTAGCTGCTGGTGCTGAGGGCCCTGGGGGTTCTGTTGAGTGGGGCCCTGCCCCTGAACCTGAGCAGGGGACTGGTTCCCATACGGAAGGCCAAGGGCAGCATAGGCCCTCTGCATTGAGCTGGGGTCTATGTGCGTGGCAGCACTGTTGATGGCTGTGGCACTGGGCTGACCAGGACCCACGGTACTGATGGCGTTCTGCAGGCCAGCACCAGGTGAACCTAGCATGGCTGGGGGTAGAATACGAATATGAATAAAAAACATGAAAAATAAATGAAAGAAAGTAATAAATACTTGGGATGAAACAATTCCAGGAGTAAGTCCATGGCTAAAACTCAATGACGTAAAAAATTCTTTGCACTGAAGCTTTTGAAATTTGCAAAATGCCTCTCATGGTCTCTCTCTCACACACACACACCTCACAGTGATGCTTAAAACTCCAGAAAGGAAAACATCAGCTTGAGCCTAAAATGCTACAATACAGCAGGTAAAGCTTGCAGTTATTTGTTCTGTTGAAGAGCAACTATTCAACAAAGCAAATAAATGTACATAAGCCAAAATTCTCATGACCATAAAGTATATAAATGAATGTAAGACTTGAGTGTACTAGACAGTCTCAGTATTAACAGACATTATTGCATGCAATTTAAGCAATAAATGTGTTTTTTTCCTAAAGGAAACTATTAGCTGTTCATTTCAAGAGACCTGCCTTATTTGCTTTATTGGTTTTCTTTCTTTAATGAGCAAAATAAATTCTTAACCGATTATTCCAGGAAATAGTCAGAAGAATACTCGATTAATAATTAATCAATAACTGCAGCCATAATTAATAACAGGTAATAACTAAAAGTAACAACTGCTTATGGTTTTCTGTATGTTTTCTATTTTTTAAACATGAAAACATATATAAAATCAGTATAAAAATAAAAAACTGTTTAAACATGATGCATTAAAACAAACAAAAATGAATTAAATATTATAAATTTTTCTGTGTAAGGAAGAAAAAATTTTAACTTGTGCGAACACAACATGTGTTTGAGCAGTTCACCATCTAAAATCCCTGCACTGCTCCCTGCTGAGTTGATTGCAGACAGGGAGCATGCTGCCTCTGTGGGGGATTTAAATCTGTCAGAGGCCATTTTAACCAATCAGAGTCCATGCTGTCCCAAGCCCACGCCCCACTCAGAGCAGAGCCACAGAGCGCCTCCCCTGGGTGTCACATTACACGCCCAGCCTTTCTAGAGGAATCCTCTCACTGTTTGAGCTCTCACAGAAACACGAGCCAGCACAGAACTGTGGCAGGGAAACACAACCTGCAGGTGGCACCACTTCATACCACACACACACACGCACGCACACACATGAATACACATACACTGAATTGAGCCTTGCTGCTGAGTGACAACTGTCTTGCTTCACAGCTTATGAGGCATAACAGATTTGGTCTCACAGTTAGTTTTTTTCCCCCCCAAAATGACCACAGTAGAAAAATGGAAGCATCCATTCAGAATTCTTTGCTCTCTATTAACTTAACCCACGTGCATTTTTATATGAATACGTAAAAGCATACGAGACGAAGGAAGCTGCTGTCGTTACTCACGTTGCTGGTTCCTCTTGTCACTAGCATTCTTCAAAGGCAGGCAAACTGGACAGTCGTGCCGCGTACAGTTCTTCCAGTGGGAGATGATCTGTCTAGATGATGCACAGTGAGCCACTGGGGACAAATAAAAGAGAAAGGGATACATAGATTAATTAAGAGTTATGGTGACAAGTAATTCAGTAATATCTGACACATCCCACAAGTAAAATCACTGAATGAATTAAAAAAGACACTGTGAAATGGCTATACAAAGTGATTTAACCCAGCATATTGTCAATTTCAAATACAGGACTGAAAAAAAGTCTTGGCTGCAACAGTAATATACAAATAGCTATGTAAAAGCAACAAGTTGTACAACCACAAATGCATCTTCGCACTTACTTGAAGGACATAAATAGTATAAATGTCAGAGTACAAAATTCATCTACCAGGGGTAACCTCACTACTCACAGCAGAGCTGCGAGCCTCCAGGGCCGACGAGGAAATGGAGTACAATCATTATGACATCAGGTTTGAACAAGATTAAATTCGTGTTTGCTGATGTTGTCGGTCACTGGGGCATTAGGGGCTTAGCAGGTCAAGGGGTCAGAGTGGCTCTATTTAAGCATTAAAACACAAGGGCTTACTGCTTTGCGTTACGTACAACAATGAAACATAAGTGAGCGTAACAAACAGTACATCAGCATCTTGCTGGTACTTTAATACCTGCGGTAAAATAAAGACAGGAAAGCAGTTTTTAAAAAAATCGTCATAATAACATCTCTCACACCATCTGCCTTGTAGGTTAACAGCAAAGAAATGTGGTTGTTCGGTGTTCATGAAACTTCCATCACTAGTAGTCAGCCACATGGAGATCAACAGGAAATTTTGCCAAGGACAATGCTGGCTGGTTATAAAAAGAGTTGAAGGTGATAGGAGCTTTGTCCTTTTTTGGGTAAACTTGAATCTACAACAAATGATCAACACCTTTAACTGCGTACTTCTTGTGGTCGGGAAAGCCAACAGAACTCCACACAGCAAAGGCTCTCACAGTGCAAATTCTAACTAGGGCCACTGTTTGTCCTATTCTTGCAGTGATTAACAGACAGAAGGTTAACTTGTAACATAACAGCTCAGATGAGTGGCAATTTCCAAATAGCATACTAATATATCTATTTTACACCTTGTGGTCACAAGTGTGCAGATGAACACCCTCAAAGAGGAATCAGACAGATGTTTAATATTTGGATTCAAGCAAGATTTTAATTTGAGAGTGCTCACCCTGGCAGGACTTTCCAGCCTGGCAGTGGGTCATGTGGTTGAGGACGTTCTTCATGGTGCGGCAGTGAGGCAGCGTGCAGGCCCTCACCTCCCCGTTGGCCTGCTCCCGCCGCTGGCACTTGTGTGCGTGGAGCAACAGGACCAGCTGCTGCTGAATGAGTTTGCGCTTCTCAGGGTCGGCCGTCGGGCCGGCTGACACACCACCACCCCCGGGGACCATGCCCACCGAGGCTACCTGCTGCTGCTGCATCTGGACCTGCACAAAAGTGGCCATTCAAAGACAGGTTAGGTGTAGCAATGTATCAGACTTTGATGATTTTATGTACAAATCAAAAACTGAAACCAATAAATGTAATGGAGGAGGTTAGAGATGAGAGAACATTTTGGGCAGTTTGGACAGAAACCGTACCTTAAGATTACACAAGGATAACAGCCAAATCAAAATCTAAACTACTCCTCTATGTACCAAGTATTTACACCAAGCAGTATTCTGTTTAAACTGTGTGTGGATATGTGTTTGCTTTAATTCTATCACTTGACACAGTACAAAAGGAAACAAAGAGTCCTTTGTGGTAGCATGTCAATGTTTCTTTAAGGAGAGTGTCTTTATGACAACTCTCCTTATGAAAGCACAAATACAGGAGTGAAGTTAATGCGTATACTTAAATGGCTGCAGACTTTGTGCTTATGACAGCAGGGATGAGGTATAAAGTAAGTTTAAAGGAGAAACATTGCCCAGATTTTGTTGAAAAAAGAACATGCACACTGGGAGTGTGTAAAAGAATTGGGGTGAGACTTTTTTCCCCCCAAAGATCCAAGTGACACTCACCATATTTGGCACACTCCCAGCTCCCTTCAGCTCTGCAGGGAATTGGGGCAGGTTGTTGGAAAGGGCTGCCTTGTTCTGGAGCTGCTGGCCATTGACCCCCGCTGCCCCCATCTGCTGCACCCCAGCCTGACCGTACTGCTGGCCAAATGGAGCTCCTGACATCCCCATCTGTAGTGGACAATCAAGACATATTGCGGTCAGAAAATTTCCATACTGCGCAGCATACCATCACAACAGATTTATCTTTTACCTTTGCTCTTAATGGTTTTGTATATGGAAGAGTGTAACGGTACACAGAAGTCACAGTTAAGTTCATAGTTGGGGTGTAGGAGTCACAGTCCAGTGCGACATCAAGGGAAAAAACACTCCAGAAGCAGAAGGAAAAGATTCTTTTCATTTACAGAAGAGAGACAACAATCCAAAACTCTCTTTGTTGCTGCTGTAGCTGACTAGGAACCCAAACTGTTCCTTAACAAAGGATTTAAAGGTGTCATAGATCAATCAGCTTTTTGTGCCAACCTCAGAACACATGCTAGCTCACTCACTGTGATGGTTCGGCATGAATACACAAACCATTACACCCCGTTAAAACTTAAGTGATGCAATCACTGTTGCAAAATCCGACAAACAAAACCAAACATGATGCACAACTCTTTGTTTTAGTCCCCAAACATTTTCAATTGTTTTCATCTGTGACTAATCATAAAATGAATTGCCAAATCCCTACAAAAATATCTAGAGATCTGTAATTTTTTCATAATTGGCTCTGGAAAAGAAATAGTGAGATATCTTGTTTGGCGTTAATAAGTCCTTTTTTCCTCATTTATTCTCAAATGGCCCTTGGCAGGCATCTGTATGCTGCCTTTGCCTGGCTTCCCCATGCTGGCCAAAGCAGCAATCTGCTTTGCTTTGCAGAGGTTTCCCCACTGCCGGTAGCACTCAGACAGACAGAGGAAGCCCAGCCCAGAGAAAGAGAGAAACGGGAGGAGACACACGGAGTGAAAGACCAGCTTGCTCAACAGCTGAGCAGAGCACTGCGCTGCTGCCTGCCCCTCCCCCTCCTCAGCACAGAAACACACAGATGCTTGCCTGATGCCTCCCTCCCGTTCACACACGAGCACGGCCTCCTCGCCCACAAGGGTTCTCTTACTTGATGATCTGCACTTATTACAAAGGAGCGTCGCCAGGCTAGAGGACTGTATTGTCGTAGAGGAAGCCTCCAATGCTTCCTTCTCTTCTCGTCCTGTCTTCTTCTGTTTCTCCATCTCTACACAGCCTCCCCACCCCGACAACACACAAACCAGCCTCTCTAAACAAGATTTACAGCTCCATTATCAAGGGAGAGATGAGAGACGGCATATATGCCAGAGAGAAAGAGAGAGAGGGAGAGAGAGAAAGAAGAAAAACGAACAGTTGACAAGAAGGAAATAGCTGTGAGAGAGGTGAAATAAAGAAATAAGTGATAAATGGTGGAGAAGGAAGCAAAGAGAAACAGGGAGCATCAAAAAAACATCTGAGATCAGAAGTGGAAGTACTCAGATATTGTAATTAAGTAACAGTAGCAATACCACAGTGTAGATTTGCTCTGTTACAAGTGAAAGTCACGCATTTAAATTTTTACTGAAACCACTAAATTATTGGAATCAAAATATACTTTTAGTTAAAGAGTAAAAATACTAGTCAAGCAGAATGGCATATTTCAGAATAATGCATGTTACTACAATATAATTATTGATGCATTAATGTGGTCGTAACATGTTAATGTTGAAGAAAGGTAAAGGTGGTAGATTACCGCCCTTATATAGTTTACCTTTTGGTGTCACTTTTGAATTTCTCCTTTACAACGACAGGAGGAGCTGACAGTAAATTATCAGACAACAACATTTTTAAGAACCAGGACACCACAATAAGGATTGTCTAATTACCCAAAGTAAGAAAAATGCCACCTCGGGCTAGTAAATCTAGGAACTCACTTGCCCATTTGGGACAGTTGTACAGCGAACATGATGAAACATAAAGCACGTACAAAAAGGAGCACAGGAGAGAAATTAACCTTCAAACCATACACTCACTTAGAAGCTACAAAAAGTACTAAGAGCTTGAATAAACGAGAGAAGAATCTTTCTCTCTGCTCAGCTGCATGAGTTGATTCTTTCAACTCGTTTGAGGTGGGTGGAGCAAGGGGTGTTGTTATGGGTGGCAAGATGTTACTGCATCCCATGTGGAGGCTGGCCAGGTCTTTTAAGACCCTACTCTGGTGATGGAACCGTCACAACTCAGCATGGTTGAACTTGTAACAGAAACATAAACCAGTGGACCACAGTTTGACTGTGCACAGTCAAAAATGTTAACATAAAAGCCCAGCATGCATAGTTCAGCCCCACCCACAGGCAGACACACAAACCTGCAGTCCTCAATTTTTAGAAGGGCTTGAGAAAATAGAACATATGCATTTCAACCAAAGTTTTAACGTTTTAATGTTTAATTTAAATTTGAATATTTCATATAGCATTTCATTTGTCCTAATTATACTGTATGATAGCTGGATAAAGAGGGCTCATCCCCTACATACATGCACCCTGTGCTACATAAGATTTTGTTTTATGGTGTTACATGGCACCTGTGGTATTAGTGGTTAAACAGATTTTAGTACCATGAAGTAAATTAAGTAACAATTTGCCCCACATTTAAATGTGTTCTTGCACAAATTGTTGGCTATATTTGAAAGACCAAAAGAGGTAGTGTTACATTCATAGCAAAACCTTTCACTGTATATTTTATATAATATATAATATTAATCACACTTTCCCACCCAACATATGGTGACAATCGAACTGTGAAGCCATCTTTCCTTGACAGGCTATTGTCAAAACTTACACAACTCTATCCCTTACATTCTTAGTACTTATCTTGGCCAATATAAGCAAAGACAAAAAAAGAAAGAAAGAAATTACCAATAATTAATAATGAGAGTCTATTGTCTGCAAGCCAGCAGCCAATCAAGTAAGGATTCAGGCAGCTACACAATCTACCTGCCATGCATGCAAATATCTCTTCTCCCTGTTCCAAATTAATCCAACAGCCCTTTTCTCTTTACTATCATTAATGTAGAGCATTAACACTGGAAAACCTAAACTGATGAAAAAGGGTGGAGAAAAATCAAACTGAAAAGGCAATTTGGCCACAGGAACAAAGGTAGGAAAAACTGGGAAAGAAAAAAGAAGTACCAGAATAAGCATCAGATTTTTTGGCCATGTCAAAACTTAAACTCTAGCCAAATGAATGTGCTGTATCATTTCAGCATTAATACAAACAGTATGTTCTTTCTTTCAAAGTAATAGTGAAGCCAGCTACATCTCTCCTGCTCTGAGGATAAAAGCGGACACATCGCTCTCCCGCATTCTGGCAGCATTTTTTGCTGATGGCAGCCAAGCAAGGTAAATACGACATGTGCCATATTCTGTCATTTATGCCATAGCTTCTTTCCACAAGCTAACATTTACACACTTCTCACTACCAGGTTCAAATCTGTGTCCTCATCTTCCCTTGTCTCCTCTGAAACACAGTCCCAGTACCTCAATGTGATGTAAAGACATTTGTTTCAGTTTCAGAGATCAATGCACTAGACAACTGGTCGCTTCCTCAAGCAGACCGATAATTTAGAAACATCAATACAACTGAACAGGGGGACAATTGGTGACGAGTGAGCAAGCATATCATATTCTTAAATGAAATGAAAAGAAACTGAAATACTGTCCTTAAGGTACATTTGCTTGACAACAACAAAAGGATCATATGCTGTTGTTTTTGTGTAACAAGTCATTTCAACTGTTAGCAAATAACCCTGAAATTCAAATCTGACTTAAACTATAGTAATTTAAGTTGTATGCGAACTGGTTATCTGTGGGAATGAATTGAGGCTGAATTTTGAACCTCACCTTATTCATGTTTCCAGCTTGCTGAGCATTCAACGCATTGTGTGCACCCAACTGTGGCCCTCCTTGTGTGAGTGTCTCTGCCAGGACACTGCCTCCAACACCAGGTCCTTGTGCCCCCTGCATGACTTGGCCTTGATACTGCAGGCCAGGTCTACCCCGCCCTGCCGGTCCCAGAGCCCCATTCATCACTTGTCCTGGCTGGCCCATGACAGGATGACCCTGGCCACTGTTCACCATAGCCTGGTTGAAGCCCATGCCTGCGTTTCCATTGCCTTGTCCAGAAGCTACACCTCCTTTCTGGGCATGAGGAGACTGGTGATTGGTAGAGCCCTGCCCCAGTGGACTTTTACCAAGAACAGCACCTAACTGGTTTCCCACCATGCCCCCCTGTTGGGGGCCACCTCCCAAGATGGAGGAGCTTCCCGGCCGCAGGAGCTCAGACAACTGCTTGTGTTTAGCAGCTGCATCAGGGACAACGGAGCCGAGACCAGGACCTCCTCCACTTGGACCACCGTTGGAGGACATTCCCATTCCCAAGTCTCCATTAGGAATGAGCTCATCTGGAAGGTCATTTTCCAGGTCAAACAGAGACACAAGATCTAAATAAAAGACAAGAGAGAGAGAAAGAGAAATAAGCATTAGGCATCATCACAGACTCACCTCCTTTAACAAACAACAACAGAACACGTACAAAGAAACTAAGGTATTCATTAGATGGTTTACACAATTATCACTATTATATGATTAATCAGTTACAAAGCAATACAGATGACCAACTACATAGACCTCAGCCAACACTGGTTTAAGTTGAAGGCCTACAGTTACATGGAATTGCCCTTTTGTGCACCAAAGGACATAAAGCAGAGAACATCCAGTGATATGTTAAGTTTCCTGTTCATTGAGTCGACAGGGAGAAAAAAAACAACATTCAGTGATAGGTTATTTTCTGTGTCAACACACACAGAAAGTATAGAAAACAGAACATTAATAAAGGTTATAGTCCAAACAACGTCTATGCCAAGGTCAGTCACGTGAAGGTGCGAGTGTGCCTGTGCCAGCCTATAAAGATTTCTACTAGCACAACAACCACGCTCACACACATGCCTAGCTCAGTGTCTGCGGCCCTCTGGGTTATTACGGTTGGAGAAAAATACAAAATGTTTATCAATGAAATATGACAGCAATTACTGGAAGCTTAAATATTTAAGCTACAGGCTTAAAACAAAATGTCTGAGCTTTCAGTGCACAAGATTAAAGGAAAAAGTCCAAGAATTACAGCAAGAGATATGGACAGTGCACAGTTGAGAGCAAGCACCTGTTCCTTGCCTGAGCCCTATTCAGCTACAGGTCTAAGACTGCACAAATTTCAGGGGGGAGAGAATACAGCAGAGTCAAAAAGCTGAGGGAGAAAAAGTGCCCTCAGCATTGTGAGTCTTTTTAAATGGCTGAGAGGATGATTTGAATTTGCTTATTATACAACAAGATTATGATGACCATATGCAGTTGCAAGAAATCACACACCAGGTAGTGGCAGCGGAAGCATCCACTAACCAGAAAATCCCATCACTCGAGTCACACTATTCTAACCTGAAGAGGACACTGCTGCAGCCAGCTGTAATTCACCCAAAGCTTTTCAGCAGCCACATGAAAATCTTCAATTAGACTCTTCAGTCAGGGAGATAATAACAGGCTGTGCAGCAGACTGATGCTACTTTACCAGTAAGAGAAATGGGATGGAGATGGAAAAAAAAAAAAAAAAAAGATGCTCCCCTTCTTTCTCTCCCAAAAGAGGAAAAAAAATTCGGTGCGCTGTGCAAGGGGATAGTAATTAGTGCACATCTTTTTCAGTACACGCTGAATATGTGAAGTTGCCTGTGAAGGTTTGGTTCCGCTGGCATATTGGGGAAAAAAGGTGTTGATACTGGTATTCATGTCACTACTACTTAAGAACAGCCTTTCACTATCTTTAACAAGAACAACATTTTTAAAAAAAGATAGAACCTGAAAAGAAACCACATGCTCTCACTGAGGCAGAGCCTTTCCACCTTACCTGTGTGTGAAAATCTGACATACTAAACATTACAAAAGTTGACTCTGGTGTCAACGTTTTTGTATATGACCAAACGTTACTAACATAAATATCTCTGGAAAGCTGCCGGTGAGAGACTTACTTTCTTTCAGCCTAGAAGCCAAGATTAGCTGTTTCAACAAGAGCTGCAGCGCAATCATATCTCTTACTAATCTGGCCTTAAATCACAGTGTTTTTGACACATAACCCATAATGAAAAATCAAACACTGAATGTCTTTTGTGAATATTCATACATTTTCAAGTTGAAAACTGTTGTCATTACTAGCACGGTCGTTAGTCATCCACTGGCAATCCCATGTTGCCTTGGCTGAGTCTGCTGACCAATCTGAGGCTGTGTTTCTGACTTATTCCCTCCAATCGCCAGCTGGCTACCACCTTCACCCAGCTGGACATGGTATGAGCTAGTGGAAAACACTGCTTGAAGTTACAGTCAACATTCATTGTCAGTCCATTGCTTTCTATCTTGCATTAGTCCAGAATCTCATAAACATATGAATGCATGTTTGTTATCTTTCCCAAGCTGCATTTATAAACAGTGTTCCCATAAATAGTTGTATTTCACTCTCGTCATGCACAAAGTCATAGTCCTGGAAGCGGCTACAAGACACTGACAGACCAATGGCCATGGTACACTTATATCATAGCGAGTAAGCAACTGAACAAAACAGAATGTTTATGACAAGAAAAATTTGCTCAGCACAATGAGCTGCATCCGAAATGAAACCTTAGGTTCCCAGCTTTCAGATGACGTCTAACACTATATGGCATACAGCGTCTACTTGCTATTTCCCCTAAAGAGTCCCTGTCTCCCCCTCAAACAGGCTAAAATGGGTCTGTAGCGGATCTCCTGGTGTTAGAGACACATTGCTGTGCAGCACAAATATGTACAAGAAAGATTTATGTTGACTTCAGTTTTGATTACTTGTTTTGTGTAGCAATGCAGCAAATCACACAGCACAGGTGCTGTAACTGATGTTGGTTGTATAGACAGCATTAAACGTCTCAATGCAGAAATACAGGATTAGCCATTTGCTTAAGAGTTGGTATTTATGAGCCTTAATCAAATCAGTATTTACTCGTATTGCACAGTTGTCGAGAGCTGACAACAGCAATATAGGTCAATGAGAACAATTAAATTATATCTTAGCTGTATAAAATAACATAATTAGCAGAGGTTTAAATGAAAGCAACACTTTCTCCTCCCACGTTTCACTAGGTGGTGGCTGTAGAGCAAAGTGTGGTTGCACATCAGTCGGAAGAAGAGGGACGACATTTTGCTGGTTTTCCATTGCTTATGTGCTGTGTCTGTGGATTGAGAACTTTTTGACAACCTGGTGATGACTGAGTTTGTTTTCAGCATTATCTGCCTTAGCAGCTATTGTTTAGTGCTTTGTCCCCAGCTGGCGTGCATCTACTTTAGTTATACAAAATGCTTTTAGGAGGTTAAAAACATACAACATACACGTGGGACACCTTAGTACAAGGAACAGGAACAGGAACTGGTCAGTTCTGAATAGATTGCGTTTTTTAATCCAACTGGCAGGATTTGCAAAAAACAAAACGGATGAAGAAAAACACATTTAAAAAATGAAGAAACACGGTGCTTGGCTGTTTTTCACCCATTTGACTGGCACTACATTTGTAAAATCTTTAATATGGTGCTTTATAAGAAGAGCTGTGATGAGTTCAAGATGTGTAAAATTAGTGGCGTGCTAAACTTGTAAAGCTGGGGCTGCAGCCATTTGCTGCGCAGTGTTTATGAAAACCACAGCCACTCTGCAAAAAATGACAAGAAAAAAACACTACATGATCAGAGAGGGCAAAAAATACTTTTATTCAGCTCTTGCAAACAGATACTGAGATATAAATGAAGAAGCTCATAGTATTGTTTCAGAGGACATGAGCATATTGTGTGTGTGTGTGTGATACAAAGGTTTAGCACACAGAGAGGAAAAGGGTCAGGGTGCAGGGGCAGAACTGTTTAGGGTGGCTGACTGGCTGGCATTAAGTGTCAACCACAGTTGTGCAGTTTCAATTCAGCTGAGACATTATCCAGCAGATTCATTGTACTCTCTGCAAATGCTCTACCACACTGGAGAGAGGCAACATTTTAACACATGACTGTGGCTCACGGAGTACTAGTGCTAACGTTGCTGATTAATGCTCACCCAGGGTTTGAGTGATTCTGTACACTGGCCAGACAGGGGAAGAGGAAAATCCGCAAGGTGGGCTCAAGGGTTGGAGAGTGGCTGCCCTTCTCTTACTTTTAGCACTGACACACCTACACACTACGAATTACAAATGAAAACAAGCCTTACGCTTGCCTCTGGCCAGAGGTGGAAACACATACTGACACAAGACTAGAGCACCATAAAATTTGGTCACATATTAACATAAACATGAAAGATAGGCTGCTAATCTGGGACTGTGAGTGACAATTCAGTATGCAGTGGATTGGATGTGGCCAAGGTGAGACGCCTTTGCTATCTATCAGACTAACCAATAACAGAAAGGCTTTACAAATAAACACGACTCAGTAAGCCAAACCCTTTGGCGTATATTGTAATAATACTCCTTTATAACACACATCATAACCAAACATGATGAGCTGAATCTCTGAAGCAACTGAATTCCAGCAGCTAACTTTGAAATTTAAATGTCATCATGGCACATGTATGGCACTGAAATATTTTACTCTGGAAAAAAAAACCTCTCTGAATTTATTTTATTCTCCTCAATGAAACTGAAAAAATGACTTGTATTCACTTTCTAAATTTATGTTGTACACAGATTAACTAATTCGTGTCATCCATTGAGAACACTTCAACAATTCAAGGACACCAAGTGCACATGAAAAATGTACAATAGGTGAGCCAATTAGGTCTTTTTCAGTTCGGGGGGGGGGGGGACTGTGCGTATCCTCCCACCTGCACCCAGGCATTTAAAATCTTCTCAGTGTACTTAAAGAACCTGAGTTACATCCAGGACTTCAAAGAGAGCAGGTCTACAAGAGACACTGTGCAATGTTTTACTGAATGTGTCTGTGTGGGTCAACTGAGACAGAAAGGGCTTTTGGCAGCAGTAAGGGAGCAGTCTCAATTGGACTTCTTTACTGCCCAGCAAAAGCTTCTGTCATCCTCTGAGAAAATGAGCAGCCTTGGCTAAAGAGCGAGGACTGTCAGTCAGACAGAAAATGCAGGTACTCAGAGAAGTCAGACCAATTTGAAAAACAACTTCACATCTCTCAGCTGATTGTAAATGGCAGACAGATGTTTCACATCTCCACTGCAACTGAAACAGAGCAACTTCACCAGTCTTTATGTCCTCTCTATATGATGGGAGCTGATGGAACTGCTGTCTTGCAAAACCAAAAGTTTTTCCCCACCACAAAAAACACTAACAGAGCTATGTTCAGTGCACAGGAAGTATATGCACAAACTACTAGAATGTGCCAAGAAGGGAATTGTTGCAGGATGGATGCTTGACTGAGCAGCTAATAAAGTATTAGAAAAGGTATTTTACTACTAGCTTTTAAGCATGACGAAAGCCAAGAAACACTCCTCCATTCTCTGCCTTCCCCTGAGATGAACTGAATCCCTTCTTAGGTCCATGTATCTGCAGAGTCCTCTCACTTTTCAGACAATATTAGCAGTTTTCCTTCCTTCAAGTAAGAGTCACTATCCAATCAGTTCAGATGTGATAGGACAGGACTCTCTGAGACAAACAGATGCCAAAAGTTCCATTCAAGTTTGAAAAAGTAAAATGTCCTTTCATTGTAAATCGCACACCTTCATATTTTTACGTTTGAAGAAGTCCAACACTTTGAAGTATATGTCGGCCCCAGTTCTTGCCCCGTCGTAGTTTTTAGTGACCACAACCAGCACGTTTTCCAGTCTTGAATATACAACCAGATCCAAAGACTCATGCGATGGGCTTTAATCATACAAGACTATAACTTGGAAATTTGCCATAATAAAGAGAATGCGCTAGCAGACGCCCTGTCTAGAATATAGTCTTAGAGAATGTTTGTGAGTGGTTTCGTAACATCTTAGGTTACAAAACCTATTCAGTTTGTATTTTAGGGGAGGGGTGTTGCGGCCATAGGCTTGGCTCACCATTTCACCTCCCGCCCCTTGTGTGCAATAACATCTGAGTGTGTTTTAGAAGAAGTGTGTGCCTGCCTGCCTGGTTGGGTCCCTCCTTATTCCAATGAACTGTGGCCGTGGATCTGGACTGGTGCATTGGGAGCAAGACCTTGCCGACAGAGTGAAATAACTAAAATCGCCTATAGCTGGACTTCTGAGGAGCCTGATTACGAAAAGCTGCATCACCTGCCAGTGGGGGTTGACGTCCACTGTGTTTCTAGATTTGTGTAACTTAGTTTTCTCATATTCAATAGAGCTTGACACCCGAGCAGCGCTGCAAGGTCTGGGCCAAAGTTTAGGTTCAAAACTAGACTGTTTAAACAGCTAGGTAAGATTCCTTTAAATAGACACACTAGGTTTAGGGGTGCTGCTGCTGTTTTTTGTTATCTTGAGTTAATGGGGACAGTGAGGAATTTTTTTTTTCTTTTGGGCTTTGGTTTCAGATAGAGTCCTCTTTTGATTTTATTCTTTGTTGAATTGAAGAGCACCCACGGGTCCTTTCCTTTGCAGTTTACCTTATTTTTCTTTTGATTGTAAAACAGGTTGAATGTCCGCTAAATAAATCAACTTTACTTAAAAATTTATTTTGCTTCCACTCTCTCTAGCTGAGCCTTGTTGTAACAGTTGGTTTTGGAGACACTGCAATGTGAAGATCTGGTGCCACAATCATCAAATTATTATTAAAGTGTATTAAATTAATCTTGTCCATCAGTAGCAGCTCCCATTTCTTGATGACTGGAAAACTTAAGATATTTTTAAAACACATGATACCTTCAGTTTAACAGATAAAAAGTCTTTTCGTTGCACACTCCAATCAACTGATCGAGAGCGCCATTATGACAAATACCAATTCACCGCTTGTTCACCTATAAACACAACAAAGAAATGAAAACTTGTATGTGAGATGGTGGCATGCCATCAGCTGCTAATTTAAGTAAGTATACAATGTGCTGGCCACAAAATATGTAAGCTACTTAAAAAAGTCACTTCCATTTTAAAAAGTAGGAACTGCTCCAAGTAATCTAGCAAAAGTTGCTCTGCATGTTGAACTGGTGAAGACTCAGACCTCAGAGCTAGTTTCTAATATTCGCTCTTAGAGAAGTTGGATGTAGGGTCAAAACACATGTAATCTTGCAGTATATTTTCCCACATAACTTTGGACATGGATCATTCAAGCAATTTGCTGAATGAATGAGGGCCTGAACTTACAGAGGCAGACTGGCCTAGTGGTGAGAGAGATTATCTTTTTATCAGACAACGCGGGTGCTTGTGGCTGTCAAGAGCCTGCATTGCTGAAGGGTAAATGAGTAAGACACTAAATCCAAATCAACTCCAAGCTAATGTACAGGTGTCATTAAAGGTAGCACCCGTCCATAAAGTTGCCATGAGCGGCAAAAAAAAAAAAAAAAGGAAACAGAGACCTTTTCAGATTTATTTTGACATTTCATTAAACTGCATCTCAGAGATGTTGAGTTAGCAAAGCACCATTATGTTATTTAACTTAATTTAATCCTTAAAGGCTGAAAAGCTGAGAGACCAAGAAGCAGTCAGGGTATTTTTTACACTTATTGTAGAATTTGTCAAACAATCGTACAGTGACCTGATGTACAGTTTTCCCGTTCTGTTTGCACAGGACCACTGAAGTAGCCGATTGATTTACTTTACCGTAGCTCTTTGGTGGATGCATCCGGCCTCAAAACACTGTGCAATGTTCTCGTTTATCATTTGAATTTAACACATGGTCTTTGTCAGTAAGTTATGTTGAAAAGAAACTGTGTCCTGTGCTTACCTGGGCCATCGGATCCTGAGAGAGGTGAATTCAGTTTAGGTCGCTTTGCAGTGGGGGGTCCGACATCCAGCAGATTGTCAGCCATCCTGGTCGGTAAATTTTGTGAATGGATGACGATGCAGGAAAATAACAACAGGATCAGTCCAACTTGTCGACTTCTGGCTCGTAATAAATGGTAACTTTTCCTAACGTTAAGCGTAAAGAGACAATTTAACAGTTTTTCTCTGGACTGGCAGACTGGCGAAACGCTGCCTGAAGAAAAAGGCTTCAAAAGTAAGGCAACAGCGCCACGCTTCGCCGCCGAAGATCACCCCATGATAATCCAACACCCAACACCCACATAATTAACCTTAATAATTACGTCCAAAAATTATTTCAGTTCAAGAAAAATAAATAAAACTAAATCATAAAATATTACAAAAGGCGTACGCGAATCCCTTTCCCCGCAGATCGCCGGTTTCACGTCGGTAGAGAATCATTTTTTTCGCAGTCGAAACGAGCAGCCATAAAATCTATCTCGGGCTTAAATAAAAAGAGCAAAATTCAAAAAATATTTTCTATGAAGTGGATTATTTTTCTCGTCGCTGTCTCCCGGTAAATACAGCGTATCGGGACGGAGATACGGCGAGAAGCAGCGCTCTCTAAAAGGGAAATCAAATATACAGTGGGCTTTCGAGACGATAAAAACCCATTTAACCCTCACATGTTTGCATTAATTCTCATCGGAAGGACTAACACTTCGATTTTCTACACGAAAAAAGCCGTTAAAGCCCAGTCTGGATAGCCCCGATCGGTTTTTAAAATTAATGCTCTGCCCGAAATCCTGACTCTGAGCCGCGTCAAGATGGCGGCTGTTGATTCCTCCGATACAAAAAAAAGTTTTTTTTCTTCCCAGCTAGACTGAGGGGGGAGGAGGGGGAGGCGTCGCGCTATGACGCCCTGACGTAAACCTGTGTCCCACCGTGCGTCATGTGGATGTACGTGAAGTTGCCTCTAGGGGAGGAATAACCACCCCCTTCATAAAGAAATTTACTATGTGCTACCTGCTTCAGACTTTACAAACACAAACATCGCAGTCTCTACTATAAATAGAAAAAAAACAACTCATGTTAGCGAAAAAATAATGCACTGTACAGGCTAACGTAGGAAGTATTGTTCCTAAAAACAGTTTAAAGGTTGGCAACTTGTACTTAAATATTGTCATTTATGTAACTTAATACATCTACTCCATTACATTTCAGAATATTGTTCATTTGACAGCTAAAGTTATTTTACAAGATAAAAAATTGCATAGAGGTTGTATAATCAACTTGTTAAATGTCAGTCAGAGTGTTATATATTCAACTATCTAATAGTATATAAAGTAGTAAAACTGGCTGCATGTTTTACTTTAATTTATTTATGATGTTATGTTGACATGGAAGCCATTCTGCATTATGAGCAGTTTTACCTTTGAGATTTTACATTTTGCTAACAATTTGTACTTTTGCTCAAGTATAATTTGCTACTTTTCCTTAAGTGTAAAAAAAATATCATATCACTTTATTAATCTCACATCACATTCAGTCAAAGTTACCAACAAGTAAGTATTTAGGATTTAAGCATTATACAAGCCAACAATACGCCAAGTCTCATTTCTCTTGATAAACTGTGAGTACCAGTAAATACTAATGGTAGAACAATTTAGATCCTTATGAGAGCAAATATAGTAATCACTGAAAAACTGCAACTGTGAAAGTTCATTCCAAAAGCTTACTTAAGTAGAATTACAACTAATTAGAGCACACGCCCATAAATTATTCAAAGTAAAAGTACTCATTATGCCGCATAACTCTTTTATTTTGTATATATCATTAGATTATAATTACTGCTTCAGCATGTATTGCAGCATTTAATGTTGTAGCTGATGTGCGGTGAAATTAATTTAAACTTTCTGTTATACTGAGTAGTATAACCAATAGCATGTTTTATATGTTTTACATAATGTCACACAGTAAGGAAATCAAGTAAAACTGCATAAAATATACAGTATAAAACAGAAAAACTCAAAGAAGAAATATCTGAAAGGTGTTTAAGAACAGTATTTGACATCTACTTAGTTACAATCCACCCCTGGCAAAAACAGAGCCAGATGTCCTATACAAATTCAACCAGACAGCATTTCCCAGCAACTGACTTTATTCAATTTTAGCCTTCACTTGCATACCTATTAGCGTGCTATATATGCAAAAACATTTTCAAAGAAAGCAATAATTCATGAACACTTGGCTATAGCAGGCTACTGATGTACTGCCTATACCTATAGTAGTGTCTCACCCGATTTGTTTGGGCGGTTTAAATTAGAAAATAAAAGGGAAATCCGTGTTAATTGAAGCCTTACTGTCATAGCATGTCATACTTTTTGAGATGATTAAGGGGACTAAAAATGTCATTGTGACATTCCTGCTGAGATTAGAGGATCCCTTCAAAAACACACACAACCGCACAGAATTACAAACACTCGTACATTTTTAACGCACATGCAGGCGAGCGGAACACCTAAGTATTGTTCCAACTTTATTAAAATTAACCAGTTCTTAAGACTATTTAATACTCTAGTACATGCGCTTATATAAATAATAGAAAATGCTCAGATACAATATAAAGGCATACTGTACATAAAAAGTGAGTGACTTGTGCAAATGTGTTTAAACAGTGAATATAAATGAGCTTTCTTGGATGTGCACAACACAGTCTGCAAATTAAGGAGGCGATACAATATAACACACAAAGACGGCAATGACACTCTTTGGCATCATAATTTTCTCAGTGTGTCATTCTGCTGGTTCAGAATGTCACTTACATGTTGATAAATCAAATGAACTCGACATTTAAGCTCACGTTTGCAGTAAAACAAACGAGGAAAAAGAAAAACAATTATAAGTGTAAATTTAAACCTCTATCTCATTGTTCCTGTTTCTACCACATATAATACTAATCCAGAAAAATTGATAATGAAAAAACACATTATTGAAAAGAGCTTATCAGAACTATGGGGTGGAGGGTGAAGCTTATATGCTACACCTGACACTTAAATATCATAACATCTATTCAGCACTTAACCTTGGATAACAACGACAACATTCTAAGCATCCCTTTACTGTAGCATAAATAAAACAAATTTTTGACTGGTACAAGGATTGTGTGCTCATAAGCGTCATTTCCCTTTTCAAATCAATGAAATGAAATGAAACTCTTTGTTACTGCATTTAAAACAACTCTTTCTGAGCAATAAATACCATGCAATGCCAAACAAAAAGGAATCCAAAAAACTGTCATAAGGCCAATTAATGTTGAATGTGTTTGGTTAGTTATGTATTTAGTGAGACAAGGCACAGTTAAAATTTCATGACAACAAAATCAATTGTGATTTCAAGCACAAAAGCTCCTGCTTATGCATACCAGCAGCTTTTGAGAAATATTGAGCATCTTAAGGAATTAAAGCAACTGTGAAAAAAATACGAGGAAAATCAAGTTCAGAGTTAAAAGGCACAAGCTCCGCTAGTTTCACACATAGAAAATTACATTATTTTTTCTGTCAGGAAATGTTAGACGTGGCAGTTGAAATTAATTTTTCATGAAAAAAGAAGGCAAATTGTTTCTTCATTCTTCTGCAACATTTGTCTTGTTTGGTATTATTATTTAAAAGTACTGAATATGATATAGTAATTAAAAAAAAAATATGAGGTTCATTTGTTTATCTGAATTAAAAAAAATAATAATACTGAAGTGGAGTTCATGGTAAAAACTTTTTTTTTGCCTCTGAGCACACAATCCTTTTTGATAAAAAACAGTGACATAGACAAAATATAAGAGCAAGAGAGATTTACAGTTTAGACAGTTTGTGTTAATTATCTAACATATCAGTATGAAATCAATGACGTCTCATGCCATGTCATGAAAGTATGAAGCAGCTAATGTGTCCAGCTGTTTCCATCCAATAATGTATTTAAAATCATAGAGAAGGGAGCTTCATGTGAGCAGTTCAAGTTTTGTGCAACAATTAATACAATAGAACACATTTAGCTTTGATTTGTGACATTCCATTTTGATTATCGATGTCTTAAAAGCACTATCAGCTACCACACAGTGTAATCCATAGCAAACCTAGGCAGTTGTTTCTCTAATCAATCTACAGTCACAGCTTAAGACACTCTACATGTACAGCAATGCCTTTTAGGATCCATTGAAATACTCATCAACACTAATCACAGCTTGAGTTTCCCCATAAGAGCCTGGATCTTGGCAGAGGGCACAAACACTATTAACAGTTAGCCTCGTCTATGTTGCTGTTGCAGGCATGCATGATTAAGTTTAGATGAGACCATCACGCCCCAGTACTGAGCCAATACAAAGATTTTAACCAAGGCCAGAGAAAAAGCTGCCACATCAGCAACAACCGAGTGTTTTCTTTTTTTCAACTGCGTTCCTAAACTGTTTGTCATCCTGCAGTTTCACCAAGTCAGTCAAGTAACTCATCACCGCTTCTCCTCATTAAACCCTGCATTCTTGTTACTACACAAACATATACAAACACACACTCACATACACATACACACACACTGTATGCACTTACACTCACGCGACACGCAGCTTGGCCTCATCCGTCCTTTGCCTGTACCGATTACCCTCTGCTGTGCCTTCCATGAAGAGTATTCTGGTTTTCATGAAAAACATAGAAACAGACTCTACTGCATTCAAGTGCAGATTTTACTGATACATATGTTGATGTAACATCTTATTTTCCTTAACTCGATCCACGTTTTGATTCCCCTCACATTGTAAAATTTTCCATGTGTAACCTCAGCTCGCTGAGCTCTTCTTTGATAAAAGGCAAAATATCATAGCAAAACATAGTTTACAAAGTAAAATTGTAACAAAAGCAAAGCATTTTTACAAAAAAATGCTTATTTACAGTTTTCCCTTTATGTTATCTTTCCCTTACTCAAAAAGGCTTAGTCTACACATTATTCTAATCTAAAGGCACTTAAACCACATATGAAAGAAATAATCAAGATTAAAGGTGTACAGATAATCAAGTAAGTTAATGGGTGATGATAGGAACTGTAGCAGGCAAGAGTAGGTTCAGAGTCAGTCATCACATCTTCCTCTGTGTGTTCCTGCCTAACACTTACTTAGTTGTCCAGCCAGCTCGCTCCACTGATAATACCTGGCTAATGCAGAGAAGAGGCATATGGGTCTCTTCCCACGATTCTGCCTGGAGTAAGGACCCAATGTACAGTGGTTCTACAAATGCCAAAGGACAAGAACAAGAGCTTAAAGGGTAGAGGATTTACAGTAAAAGCGCCACTCTGACAAATTCTTACAGTCTGGTTAACTCTCCAACATTACTGTCATAATCATCCTCGCATTTGTCCTTCTTTATGTCTTTCTGAGACATAGTTGTGGAACTTTGGGGCATATTTTGCTGGACTGAGGATGAGATGATGAGCTGTTTGTTATTTGCAGAAGGAGGAGGTCCTTCTCGATTGGTAACAGGTATCGATGTCATGCCACTGTAAGATGTAGATCGCCTGGCATGAGAGGTCTCTGTTGAGGAGCGTCTTTCACGAAGGTCTGCCTCTTTCTCATGGCTAAGCCCCGTGATAGTGGAGGAACCAGCGCTGGTGCTGGGTACAATAGTGGTGGTACCACTTGCATTAACGCTGGTCGTGGGAACCATGCTGGCAATTTCATCAGTGGGCGAGCGCCCAATGCTACCATCCACCTGTGCCCGGATCTCTGGTGAGACTGACAGTTGGTACTGAGGCACAGGGCCACTGTCACTGCTCTTAGGGTAAAGGAAGGTCTTCATCTGACCTTTGCCTTTGACGTTAACCGTACCACGGTAATCAAACTCATAATCCATGCCACTGAGCACACAATAGCTCTCCTCGCTGACCTGGACACGACACTCCACACCTGTAGTATCCATGCGACTGGCAATGTTGACTGTGTCACCCCAGATATCGTAGAGAAGCTTAGTGGTGCCAATTACCCCTGCTGTTAGAGGCCCGTGATTGAATCCAATGCGTAGCTTGAAGCCAAACCCCAACATGTTCTTGTTGAAGTCGTCCACCACACGCATCATTTCCAGGGCAAATTCGAAAAGAGCACGGAGATGGGCATGAGGATGTGCTGCATCTGCACATTGCTGCGTATTGAGTCCTGCTGCTGCCATGTACGTGGCACCGATTGTCTTGATCTTTTCAATATTTGAGAAGGCAGGCTTCCGTAACAGCTCATCAAAGTCTCCAATTAGCTCATTGAGGACCCGATAGCACTCTTTGCCTCCCTCGTAGCTTTCCTCATAAAACTCACTGAAGTTAACAATACTAGCAAATATTACTCCCACATTGTCATGGTTCTTGGAGTAACTCTGGGTGACCTTTAGCTGCTCAGCAACATGAATGGGGATGATATTGCGAAGCAGCCAGTCGGCCTGGTCCCTCATGTTTTGGATCTTGATGCGGTGTTGATCAGCTTCCACATTGCCATGGTAATGCAGGCGATAACTGACCTCAAATTCACGGTTAAGGAACCAGACCAGGAGGAGGAGCAGAAAATAGGCCACACAGGCCTCAGGGCCCAGCAGGTCCTGTGGATGCGGCTGTGGTTCTGGGTCTGCTGTACTGTCAGACATGACAATAGAGCTGTTGCTGCTGTTGCTGTTATTGTTCTGGCCATCCGACCTTGAGGAGAGGGAGAGAGAGAGAGAGAGAGAGAGAGAGAGAGAGAGAGAGAGAGAGAGAGAGAGAGAGAGAGAGAAAAATAGTAAGACAGGAGAGTAGAATAAATATTTTGATTCGCAAAATAAATTCGGAGCCTCTGTAACTCAAAGTAACCTCAACAACGATTGAAGCGTTTGGTATGGGTGGGTTGCACCCGACCAAAATTTCAATTTCATGGCATGCAAGAAACACACAAGAGTGATTACCAGCAAAAGTCTACCAAAAAAGTAAACTAACTGGTTGATGAGCAGGTACAGACTACAACACAAACGATGCCGTTAATAATCGTTGTGCTTACCAAAAAAACAGACTCTTAGCAACACTGGAAGAGAAGAAACACAAATAGAGCTAATTAATGCATAAGGTGCATCTAGAAGTGTATCTAACACTATGCGATGTACTGTATATCACATTATCTCTACACTGTTATTAAACACACAATGTAATCATATCATACTTGTCAAATCTTTGGACAAGAGACGCTGTTATTTCCTTTCGTTGCCTCTTACATAATGTCATACCTGCAGGGGGAGCTGAAGAGGAAAGCAAGCAGTGCTATCCCCACCAAAGTGGCAAGAGCTGAACGCATCCAGTAGCTGAGCTGGCAGAAGTTACAGTACTGAATGATAGCTATGATGACAGCACAGCAGATGAACATGGTAAACTGGGGAAAAATATGTGACACAGAGTCATTAGTCAATTAGGAGTCCATATGATTATTAATCAAATTACACTGACAGTATGATATAATAGCACATTGTATCACTACGGTGAATATAATGAAGTCAGAGAGTGGTTGTCCCACTCATGAGGGGGTTTACAGTTTGAGAGAGAGTAAAAATCTGCAATTCAGCATCAACAATCCATTTCTAAACACTGTTATAAGAAAAATCTGTAACTTTAGAGCCCACCTGAACAGGTAGATTCATGTCACAGGTGACATGGGAGAAAACAGCCACAGCGGGCAGGGACACCAAGACCGCTCCGATAAGGTGACGTGCTACCCAGCCTGAAATTGCACTCATCAGTGCACGAGTGCAGTTCAACACACTGTGCAGGTAAAAAGCCATGCTGGAGGGGGAAAAAAACAGGAAGCTCTGATTGATATACAGGTTACTATGATGCACAGGAGACAATATTGATGAAGTGTTATCTGATACTTGAGGGTCCCATTTGATCGATTCCGACCTCCATAGTATGGTTTCTGACACGTTGGCCTGTATTCATAAGGTTTCTCACCACATAAAGACACACCAAGGGTCTGTAAACAAAACCTGCTGATTTTATGGGTGAATCTGGATCTAATATCAGCGAGCCAGCATTGAGTAAAAAAGTACATCTGTCACTGAACATAATTTACTTACTTTACACTTACTTGACCCTTTTTTCTAATAATCCCTAGTTTCAAAGTATCATACCAACATTTTCTCTCCTTTGTCTTCACTTTGTCAATCTTTCTCTTTCTCTCTCTCTCTGCTTTCCAACTGTCTGAATACATCTTAAATATACTTAGAGCTAAGGACACCAAGAACCAAGATCTAGCATCTCACCGTATAGCAAACAGCAAAGCCGCAGCCTCCAACAGGGTGACTACAGCCGTCAGAATGAGTGCCGGTGTGGATAAATTCTCATGGGTGACAAGTGGTCGAAGGAAACAGGCCAGTGAGAGAGCCAGAAACACTGAACAGCACAGCAGCATATCCAGGAAAGAACTGAATGTTGGACTGGCAAAAGTCTGCACTACTGCTTGGGTTTCCACCTGGGAGGAAATGAGAGAGGGAGAGAGAAAAACCAGACAAAAATAAAGCAGAAATAAACAATCAAAAAGAATATAACCGAAGATACAAGTAAGTAGAAATTAAGCTTTGTTTGTTTTGTTATTTTAACTAACCAAGGAGGAGCTGCGCAAATGAATAATCAAAAATAGTCTCACCATTCAGGAGGAGTCAGAAATTAATTATCCAGCAAAGAACAACAACGATAATAATCCAAAATGTGATTTCTTAAGTAAGACTCTGCTGAAATCTATCCCAATTATGGTTTCCATTACTCAGACTCTAGACTTAATGATGTAGCAACAGTTGCAGCCATGACAGTAAAAAAAAAACACTTCTGAAGTTACACCAGCAGAGGTCATCATAACCTAATGCAAAACTACTTCTGAAGTCCTGCAGTGATTTCTCTTTGCCGCAGTCTTGACCAGTCTGGTCAAAATGCAGTGAAAACAGGCTTCCCTGACAAGACACAGACACGCAGAAAAAAACAAACATTTAGAAAGATGTGCACAAACACAGGTGGATGGAGATGGACATGGCAGAGACGGGATGAACACACTGGTTTTCTCCGGCAGTTGTGAAACTCTGAACGGATGTCAGCGCACAGACAGACCAAAAGACAACTATGATATGCTCACGGAATTCGTGAATAAAGTTTGAAATGAATGGACATGCACATATGCATGTACACGTATTAAGTGCACCGGCATACAGGCACTCTTATGTTAAGCACAAAAACAGCACAAACACACACACACACCTCCTCCTGGTAGCTTATCCGGTAGGCAGACTCCAGGCTCTTCTCCAGGAAGGTGAGGCTCAGCTTGTTTATAGGAGGTTTGTAGAAATAGTCCTTCATAAGGCTGTCACAGGCATAAAGGAGATTTTACAGGTTACAGTCAACTAACTTAAAATTGGCAACTCCCCACTGTGTTTAAATACATGTTCTAGACTTGGTTAATGTCTTTATGTCATTCTTTTTTAACCGCAATTTATTCAGGGGAAGTTCAATTGAGAGGAAGCATCTCGTTTACAGGAGACGCCTGAAAGCTGAAAGCGACCACTCGGTCGCTGTTTCAGTTCCCCATTCTAACCTGTCCTCCTTGATAACATCCACAAAGTGAGCATCACTCCTCTCCCTGAAGTTCTTGGAACGAAGGGGGATGAGCGCTGAGTGATCCATGCCCATGGTTCCTCCACACCACGTCTTCTTCTCCTTCTCCTGCAGCATCTCACACAGTGATGTCTGGCTGTTTTTCAAGGCTTCCAGCTGAGGACTGAGCAGGCCATTCAGAGCCTTGGGGCTGCGCCCTGCAGACACCACTGGGGAGCACTTCAGATTTGACGAGTCCTAATGTGAAGAGAGGGGACAGTGAAGACCTGAATTTCCAAAAAAAGAAGGTGTGATAATGGAAATTTGCTCTGGAAACAGGTCAGCAATATTAAATAAATATAAAGCTACAGTCACAGCAATTCAAAAGCATGTGTCTGTGGCCCAGTTTCATGGAGTTCTATTTCTACATGTAAATGTAACCACAGTTGGATCACAGTGCCCCAATATTTTATCTAGAAATAAAATGTACCATAAAGGATATACACATTAATAGTGCCAAACTCTTGTTCAGACTGAAGAAGTCATTAAACATTTATCATCTTAAGCAATCAGTTCAAAGTCTAATTTGTTTGCTTCACATAACAACAAAGTTAACCTTGTTGCTGTTAGTCTTGTGGTCATCTTGGCAGCCATTGTGCACTGCTCCTTCCTCCAGGAGCTGATCCTCCCCTGGTATCAGGGACACGCTGCAGGATAGACATGGAGACTGCAGGGAGGTAGCATTTGGAGGGGGGCAATATACAGGGAGATGCAACGTATGGGGGCAGGAAAGAAGAAAGCAAATTAATAAAGTGAGAGACGACATCAAGGGAACCACGTGAGCAGAGAAAAACATGAAAAGACGGCACAGTTTATGAGTCTTAGGAGACATCAAAATGATAAAGCAGAGATGCAAAACGTGCATCAGCTATGATCTTAACAGGACTGCAGCAAAAAAAAAAAGACAAGACAAAAGTCCTACCTTACACATTTTAGCGGTTTAACCTTATTCATTTCAGTAAGGACAACACTTACTGAAATGAATAGGATGCTACAGCAGCAGAAGGCACCGAGGAACGGAAAGGAGATGTAGAGTAAACAGGAGGTACAGAGGAGGCCTACAAGGACTCAAGGTCTTTATTTTCATCCCACTCATCTTCTTGAAAGAGAATCAAGTGTGTGTGTGCGATTGTGTGAGATAGAGTTCTGTGCGATAGCTGTGCTATGAATGACACTGACATATGCAAATACTGTGTATTTAGAAGCCAAAAGGCACCCCATATATAATGTAAAGATAGCATATACTATGTCCTCACATGCTACATTAAAAATGCAAACATTATTTACCATGCCTCCCTTATAACTCCTATCCCACATTCTAATGTCATTAAGCCTTTCTGAAGATCCCAGAGCAAAGTCCTTCAGCGTGAGCCATTGTGTGAGAACTACACAGAAGATGAAAAGCTGTACATGGAAGAGGCATCAGCTGAAGGCAGAGAGACCTGAGAAGGGCTCCCCGTCGCCATGCTTGAGTTAGCTCATTACCATACTGAGGACCCCCGCTGAGCCTTCTAACTCCCATCATCCTCCCATCATCACCCCCCCCCCCCCCCCACAAATCTCATCTAGTAGAGAGCTGAAAGACTTGTGCAGGAATTATGGGGCACACATGTACAAAAAAGGAGGACTATTTGATGTGAAACATGAAGCATAGTGGTGCAGGGTTTTGAGGGTAATTATAAGCTAATAATGTATTTGGTGAGTCCATGCCCTAGTGGTACAATTTGGAAGCAAATGAGATATTTCCCTTGAAGGCAGAGCTAAGGAGGACACAGTGAATGGACATGTTCTGGGCTGATGAGCAGAAATATGATGAAGGGGCAGTTATTATGTTGTCTTGCTGCCGGTGAGAACACTGCCTCTCATTGCTTAATTAATAAGATCTCACTGTTTTGTTCTCAGATTCTTATTAATAAGGATTTAATTTAGGTGCTGCACAAATGGGAGGCATGCATGGGAGTGCACGCACCATGACTAAAGAGGAAAATGAATGTAGTTGCTCGAGCCACACCGGAGGCCCCAAGTTTCAAATCATGTAATTACATGAAAGAAAAATCAAAAGTATGGTAATGACTCTTTTTTACTTCCTTCACTGAAAACAATGTAAATAAAAAAAAGTATTTATTAAAGCTTCTAATACACCCACATAAACAAAAATACACAGAGAGCAAAAAGATGAACATCAAAGAGACTGAAAGAGCAGAACATGCAGCTCAATTTTATTCCTCGGGCAATAGAAATGTGCAAGAACAAATGATCCCAGATATATACTTCCTCCACAACATTGCTGATGTTTCATATAATTTTCGCAGAGATATAGTGTGTCCTCACCTTAACACTGTCAGGAGGAAGGGTACAGACAGAAGGAGCCCCATCAGGTGTGTGCGCCCTGGAGGAGGAGCACCGAGGATCTGCATGCTCATGGCCAGCTGACCCCAACTGAGAGCAGCTACAGTGAGAGTGAGGCTCCACCTTCCTGCCAGAGATTAGGTAGGTCTTCAGGCCTAGAGAGACGCAAACATGTGAGAGAGAGAGAGAGAGAGAGAGAGAGAGAGAGAGAGAGAGAGAGAGAGAGAGGGAGAGAGAGAGAGAGAGGGAGAGAGAGAGAGGGAGGTGGGTGTCATTGGCAGATCTTAGTCTGAGATGAAACTGGAACAGGCCTGAATTGGGTGGATGAAGCCATTGGTGGTTGTTTTAGGACTCAGCAGAGGCTCAGTATCCGGCAGGATAAATTCCCTCAGTGAATTACATTAGCAGCTTCTGGCATGAAACTAAACTCAGAAAAGCGAGAAGCAGTGAATATCAGTGTCTCACAGATGGGGAAGCCAAGGTCATGCACATGAGTCGTTCTTGTTTCCATAAACATATACATAAATATGATCTTTGATGCACACGTTTTTCATCTCATCTAGAATCAGAGAGAGTAGGAGTAAGGAGGACTTCTAAAGAGACTGACGCCAAACATGAAGAGCCTCAAGGTCCACAGATCCATTTGGTCTGCTGTCATTTCTTTTGCAACCTCCTCGTCACACCAATTCCTAAGCCCCTCCTCCACAGCCCTAGGAAGCATTGCAGTATAAAAGCACCAAAACTCTTCCCATACATTGGTCTTAATCTATTTTCTCTGCGTTGTGATTTGGCTTTCATGTATCCTACAGGTGCAGATGTGGGGTGTCCGTGACCACAAGACAGTTTCAGATACAACAGGCCAGGGCCAAAAAATATCTTTAACACCTGCATCCTCCTACTTTTAATATGTTTTTAATTTCCCATCACTCTCACAAGATACATGTGTGTGTTTGTGCCAAAAAAAATGCAGCCTTCTGAATGAGCCAGTTTATTTAAGACAATGACAAAACATGGCGACATCGGGATTTTATTTCGTTGTTTAACTTGCTTTCCAATGTACCTGCAAGTCTGCATATTTTACACTCTCAGGCTCACCAAGATGCACTTATAGAGCAAATTTCAATCACTACTTAATCACTGCAGACATATGGCCCACTTCCTGCTTTGGTTTTTGTTGCTGAAAACATGGTTATACCAGTGAGACCAGATGACGAGCAAATGTGATTGAACTCCCCTTCTCTCTTGCAGCACTGTGTGGTCACAAACCACAATCACATCAACAGGTATCTGTGTGTGTGTATGTCAACAGCATGGCTAAGTACCTGTGACCGTGTGCTTAGCCACATAATTCAACTGTCAGTGAAGCTGCAACCTTGGCCTCTGAGCATTGTCTGCCCTAAGTGTTTCAGACAGGCCTGCCACTACTTCGCCTGTGCTGAACGACCCTGGGGCTGCACTCTCTGACACACACAGAGGGGCCAAGCATACAACACAAGGGTACACAGTCAAATACACACAAAATACGTACGGGATAAATATTGCAACAGCAGCACAAGAAGTAGGCAAAAAATAAGTAAACATGCACACAAAGAGACAGATGTAAACACAAGCGCAATTATGAGACTCTCACAAAAAAACACCCCCTTCAACCACCTACACACCCAGTCAAACACACATAAACACAACAACAAGGTGTGGATGGACGGCTTCGCTGTAGCTGGGTCGATAGCCAGGTGGATGAGGATTCAGGGATAGGAAATGAAGGCGGTAAACAGCAGTAACAAAGAACTAAGTCCCTGCACCAGTGATGCAGAATAGCACAGCATCGAGAAGAGGCAACAGGAAACTGAAGGGAGTTTTTGACTGCCTCTGAGATTGTTTGAGTGTGACTGTGTGTCACAGACATAGACGCACACAATGCACAAACACTGCGTTGACTGATTTCATTAGTTTGCTAATCAAATTCTCCCCTGCCTCCCACCATGACATACAAGGACTTCTGCTTCTGCTCTTTGGTCAACAGGGTTACTTTTCTCCCTCCGTTTCGTTTTCTCTTTCCCTCCATCTCTCCCTCAGTATCTCTTAATTAAAACTGAGTCACCATGACACACAGTGTTTTGCCCAGCTGTGTAAGTACCACAGATATCTTGAAGTGATGTATGTAAGCCAGCAAGGAAATGTCAAACGATGTCTCATTTTCCTGATGACTGTATTTGTATAGGTGTGACTTGTTCTTGTTTGTTCACTGAGATTTCTGCAAGCCAGATTGAAGCATTTGAGTCAAAGAAACACGTCCATTTTGGACTGAAAGTACTAAAGTGTGTGAGTCACACTTGTATTTATTAATATATTTAGATTCACGATTAATGCAAATTCTGTATCTGCTTCATACGAAATGGTGCCTGCTGAGTAATATTAAAACTGTATAAGACAGGGACCAAGTCAAATCCACCTAAACAGAAATCAGTGGACCATTCAGCCTCTATTCGCCAACACTGTAACAGCTTATTAAAGATAATGAAGTCTTTCAAGCCAGAAAATATTGCGCACATTACTAAAGAGAAAGGGTGAAAGGCAGAGAGAGCAGAGAAAATTTAATCATGGATGAAAGAATAATGGCTGACTGTAAAATAAATAAATAAATAAATAAATAAAGACACAACCAAAAAGCAAGATGCCAGACATGAATACCAAGCAGGATAAGAAGTGAACACAAACTCAAAGATAAAACTCAAAAGCGAAGGAGGTGAGCCGATAGCTGAGGGAGATGGCAGGAGCTCAGCTGTGGCCTGCCCTCTCCATCACTTGATGTTAGGCTTTGACTTATATCAACATTAATGTGTTTCTGGCTTGATTTCAGACATTTCAACGGTCCCCTTTTGTCAGACTCAAGAAGAGAAACGTGGGTCGTGCTAAAAGACAGGAATCCAATAAGGATGTAGGTTAGATTGATTGCCTCTTGTGGTCAGACCACTTGCTTCAGGGAATCACTTCATATGTCCTGACAGCCATAGAAGAGCAAGATTTATTGAATGCAAGGTCTGCCAAAGGTGCACAGTATGTTATCTGCGTGTTTGGATAAGGGATGACATGAGTTCAAGTGTCTGCAGATGTTTGGGCGCCTGTTCTTGGCCGTTCTAAGACGATCTCTCGTCTTTTATGACCCAAAGCTCTTGGCAGCTGAAATTACAGTGTTGTCAGGCAGTAAATTGTGGCTCTGATAAACTGGCCCAACCAGCAACAGGCTCCACAGTCCACCTCAACTGGCTCCAACATCAACAGAATACAGCTGGGCTCAAAAGACCTCGCAGTAGGGAAAAAGGTCAGGGAACTTCATGTTGTGTATTCCAATTGATGTTTCTTGTGTATTTGCAGCTGTGTGTGTCTGACTATGCGTGGGTCACTTGGTGCACACGTGTCTGATGATCTGTGATACAGGTACATGAGTGTGTTGGTGTCTCTTCATTTCAGATGACCCTGGACTAATCGAAGAGCATCATTAGTGGAAGCTTCTGGGCGTTATGGGACTTGAAGTGTCCTGTCCTGTGCTATCAGCTGACAGGGAACAGTAGATAACCTTTTCCCATGAGAGCCCATTCGCATTATCTGCCTCTCCAAGCCCCTTTGTTTAGGACAGAGGAGGGCAACATTGAAAAAAGCACTTTGCAAACAAATAACACATCATCTATATGCCTCCCTTCTTCTCACCTCTTCATACCACGTACAAGCTCTTCTGGGACAATGACTGCCCCTGAACTCCTCTTTGCATGATACTTAGAGGGGCAGACTTTAAAAACATAAACAAAAAATGTGGGTGCAACAGTGGCCTAATCAGACAATTTAATATAACCCTCAATCAGCCCTGAGCCAAGAGAATTAATTAGCTGAAATGCAAACCACCAGGTCTGGCTGCTGCACAACTTTAAACTTACCCGTATACAACAAAGAACCCAAAAAGACACAATGAAGGGTCACTGAAGGCCACATTGTTATTCAAAGAAAAGAAAACCCTTGGGATATGCAACACAATAAAAGAAAAATCGACAAATTTTGTGAATAAAAGGAAAAAACGAGCATATGAATTCTACAGGCACAGTGACCACAAATATGAAACTTTTTGGTCTTTTATCTAAAAGCAACACCTTTCCTTTCAAAAGCCATTTGCAATCCAAGTGGGACTAAGCAGCAAATGCTGCTGCCCCACTGAGGTTTACTAAAAGCAGGAGAGCACAGAGGGCAACGGAAAGAGAAGGACAGTTTGCAGTGTATTTGGATCAGCACACACACACACACACGCACACTTTCCAATAATGACAGGTTTGCCTTTCAGGGCCAGGTATTGGAGCAGGAGGGCAGTGAAGCAGGTGGCACAGAGAAACTAGCACTGCTGGGCTGGGCAGCTCTCCATGCCAGTTGGCACTGCCAGCCAGCAGCCCCCCTCCTCCTTCTTCCTCCACTGCGTCCCTGTCTTGGGATACACTGTACATCCTGTCCCTGTCGGGGGGGGAAGAGGGCAGGAGGAACAGGAGGACACCTGTCCAGTATGACAGGCTGTTTAAGAGGACTTCATTATTGCAGCATGGTTCATAGAGGAGAGTAGTTAGAGATAAGAGGGAGAGATTGCAGAGATTTTGGGAACAATTCAAGGAGAGAAAGAGTGGACTAAGGAAGAGCTGATTCCTAGTGTGGGTGGAATGAAAAATTTTGATTGTGCGATCTGCGAGTGAACCAATTCAGTCAGAAAAAATGAAAGACACATAATACATTTTTCATAAGGATTCACAGAGGGACTCACACTGTCATTTCTGACAGTAAAGGACTGACAGAGAGTTTGCGTGTGTCTCCTGAATTAGGGATGGACTTGAGGGAAGGAGTGAAGGAAGTGTTGACTTTCCTTAGCTGAACACTTCTGCTGAGCCCAGGTTACTTCTGAGACACTGAAGGGCACGTAAGAAGGTGAGAAGACCCATCTGCCACGTCAAATTAGGGCAGACTCTCTCCTCTGTCGGAGTATGTCGAGTGGAGATGTTTCAAAAGACTTCTGAATAATACAGAGGAGAGGATGTCTCACAGTTTGCTCCATTTGCTACATACGTAAAGAGGACAACAGCGTGACTGGGAGATGTAATGATACCATAAACCAGCAGAGCTTTGTCAATCTGACGAGATTTTGATATACTTGATATACTATAGTTTCCATCAAGCTAGCTGTTCCTTGAATATCCCTGGCTCAATTAGGCCATTGTCAGCTAAGCTGCAAATCAGAAAGCAGGACTACTTTATGGAAATATTCAATTTGCAAGCTGGACTTTAAAGTAAACACATTGTTGTTTGAGTTATCATACTTAAGTGGTTCCCCAACCTAAGACTGCTTTTCAAGCTGTAAATGATTGAGATTCAAAAAAAAGAAAAGTATTCTATACAATAAATGGGAAAAAAGTTTGGTTCAACTGGTCAGAAGTGGTGCATGTGTGTGTATCATTTAATGGGACGCAAGTTGACTGTTGACTGCATGTTAAACTATATTATGATGCTGGAGTAAGGTTATCTCAAGTCAAGTCAAGCAAAGCAAACATTTTCAAGTAGCACCAAACATTTGTAATTGGTGTTAAAGCCTGGATACAACAGAAATCATGCCTACCATGTACACATCAAACTCAGTGAAGTGCAGCTAAACTCATACAAACGCTCAGAGACTCCAGATAAGCTATGATGACCTCTTGAGTTACATAAGCCTGAGTTCATAAAAAGAAACAGCAAGTCTGGCACACCACCTGGGCTTTCTCAGCACATTAGCTCCCCGCGTTTGGGACAAAAACACGTCTCTAAACGGTGAATTACGTCAGAGTACTTCTCTCCTTACACACAAACACACCTGTCCCAGCAAAACAAGCCACTCTGAGGTCACTCTTCCCGTCGCAATCAATATACTTCCCCTCTCTCGTCCCTCTTCCCCTCTCGTCGCTGTAAACAGGGGTGGGACAAAAACAAAAGTTCCATATTTGGCCTGTTTTTTTTTTTTGGTTTCAATCTGGCCCCATCACGGCTCACACAAAACCAAACACTTGACATCTCTCCAAAGACTTTAACTCTCACTTGGCTGTGTCTGTCTTGTATCTGTGCCTGTTCTGTATTCTGTGCCTCCATCCTTGACAGTCCCAGGCTGCCATGGTCTGTTGGCTGAACAACAGATACAGTTGACATCCCTCCAAAATCTTTAAATCCCCCCTCACCCTGTGCTCAGCGGCCTGTATTTTCTCACTGTTTTGTCAATCACTGTAACGCCGTGTCTTTCTGCGTCTGAGCTGACATCAGACAGCACCACATAGGCTGACATCAACCCAAAAGCTCAGACTCACTTTACGTCTCTTTTCTTTTTACACCATCTTTCTCTCCTCTGTCAAATTCTGCACCCTGCATGCTTCTCTGAATGCTAATGCCCCCCCACTCCATTTTCATCTGCCTCTTATTGGTGACAGCATGACTCTTCTGTAATTCGGCAACTCTTCTGACTTGAAACACGGCTTGAAATCCTGAGACAGGACTCATCAAACTCCAGGATAAGAAGTACAAAATCTCCAAAACATCAACTTTTTATGAGCATTGCAAAACTGATGAATTCTAGCTCTGAGGCCATGTATTTTTCAGATCAAACAGTGAGTTTTTAAATGCTTTATTTAGCACAAGAAATGGGAGCGTTATCTATACCCACAAAGGAAAACTTCCAGCTCAGGGAGCTGAAAACTATCATTAAAATCTCTACATATAAATAGAAAATATGCTTTATTAGAGTACTTCTGATACTTTATACCCTTTCCTTTTGGTCTTCTCCATGATGATGAGGAAAAAAAGGAAATTACCACAAAAAAGGAAACAATTTATAATTAATTTCTGGTCAGTAGTTCAAACAAATAAGAAAAAACAGATTTTCTGTGACATTCAAGCCTCTAACCAACATTTGATTTCATCACATGCTGAATTATCTCGACCTGACATGATATTGACCCCCAGCTATGAGCAGCACTCCCCATATTGATTAAACAGTGAACTGAGTTTGTGGCTCTGGGTAAATGATCACAGCAAACAGCCTACACAGACAAACATCTCCCTCCCTCTCATATTCCACTGCTCTTATCCTCTTCTGCTTTAATGCCACATACTTTGCTTACTCGACATTTTGACTAATGGCATCTTTAGTGGGGATTGATGATGAAAATGCTAGTGCCAGTGCTAGATCTTCTGCTGAGCACTGTGCCTCTCTTTGACTACTCCTGATCTAAAGCCAGTCAGGGATACAGCAGGAGTAAATGAAGTTGCTAACTACGAGCTTAGATTTCATCATAGAAATCTCCGAATTGTATTCTGCTTAAGACAAAGACTATGCTCTATGCATGTTGATGGCCGTTTGCACTGCTGACCTGCGTTCGCTTAAAAAAAAGCAGAATGACAGGTTCGTTAAAATCTCACGGTCAAGCACAGAGAGAAAGAACCGGAAACAATTTGATATGCAGCCTGTTAAGATAAGCGCTGCTGTAATGTTTGTTGATGAAGGTGTCATTTGCAAAACAGCAGAGGCAGCACTCCTACTCAGCATTTACTGAATGAGACAGAAGCAAGATGGAGGGTACAGGACAACAGAAAGAACAGATAGGAAGGCAGGAAGGGGAAGTGACATGAAAGGGGACAGATTGAAAGCGATAAAAGGATGGGGAAATACCTCTGCCGGGAATATGTCATCTATTTAGCACATCCACGCATACGCGCACACGCGTGCACACATACACACACAAATACATGCAATAAGTCAGCAATGGCCTTTAGCAATAACAGCATGGGAGATTCCTGGGGCTATAAAGTCAGTGGATGGAAGAGCCGCTGACAGCTTGAGGGGATGCAGGAGGGCTGTCCCACCCTGAAGTGAATGGAGGGAGCTGAGCCTGAGGCAGGGAGCTCAGTTCACATGAGGGAGGACCCAGAAACACCAGCCATCCACTGAAGCTGATATTACCTTCTGGCAGACATATCGGTATTGGTGCATATGTCAGCTGATCAGTTATAAGACATTCATACATAATTTAAAACACAGACAACTTTATTTTTTAAAATGTCCCACTCATTTTTACATTTCTTGGTCAAAAAGCAAAAGACTAATTTATGGGATCCATATCAAAATAATATAAGTTATCAAAATTCAAAACATAATAGATATTAAGATATTGATCAATCTATTTATATCAGGTTTTTTTCAGTCAAATTTCTGGTCTTTTCAATTAACAATGTATGCCTGTACCAGTAACCAGAACTAAAAAAAAAAAGCTTGATGATAGCATGACAGACAAAAGTAAGCAAAACCTCAAATTTAACCAGCTCTCTCTGTTAAGTGTTTAATTAATTATTTGACTAATTGTTTGTGCATTGACTTTTCTCATCGATTATTTTGGGTTACTTTGGCAACAAATCGTACATGATTTAAAATGACTGAAAAAAAGTGTAAGGGAGAAGGAAGATTCAAGATTAATAGCTGCAGATAAATACTGTATATACAGAAGACAGACTGGTTCAGAAAAGGTAACAGGAAAGTGAATATAAACATAAAACTGGCCTCTATAAATTAACTTCATGTCCTGTGCTGCTAATAATAAAATATTTAGGCATGCATTTATAACAGATACAAATTAAAAAAAATCATGGAGGCAAACACACTTTCACTGTACATTACACACACACACACACACACAGTTAATCCATGCAGGCTGAGTGCAGTAGCAGGCTTCAGGGTGGACTGGCTCCCCATCATCTCCCCTCATTCATAATTCACACAGCCATTTATTACGCAGACCCACACAGACACACACACCTGACGTGCACACCAACGAGTCCCACGAACACGGATAGGGTGCGGCTCCATGTGTGGGAGTTTGCACAAGTGCAAAAAGTGGCTGCGAATGTGTGTACACAGGAAGGTGGGAGGGGGTTATTGTGTGTGTCACCTCAACGGTGAGCTCCATCTGTCAATGTCAGTAAAAGCTCATGTGCGTCCGTTATAAGAAGTGCTGGCATTCTCTGCACCTTTGATCACACAGGAGAAAAGCTGAGGATGCATCAGTGACTCATGATAGCAATTTATCACCCAAGCATCTGAAAGGCATCAAGGAGAACAAGCTTAGGCCCATGTGCAGCTCAACTCACACTGCACCTAGAGATCTAAGTATCGAAAATACAGTGAGGTAGCAACAGCCAGAGAAAGGCACACAGAGATGCTTTCAGATTTCCTTCATTTTGTCAAGGTTTACGGATCTTTGAGAGTCAGAATAAGTTATGTGTGTGGGTGTCCTTTAGAGCTGCGGTGGTGAGGCATCGCTGCACGTGTTCAGCTTATCCTTGCTGGGCTCACACAAATATAGGCCTCCGCTTGGCTTTTACCACCACATGACAGCCAGAGCTTCAGCTGAATAAAGTCAATTTGGCCCCTTTTTTCCCCAGTCAGAATAACAATCCTATCAAAAAAGAGTCTCCAGTTTCAACCTGACCCTCGCCCCTTTCAATGGCCCGTTGCCATGGCAATTAGCCTTGGCGGGCCCAGGGTGCAGAGTTGGAGTGTGTGTGTGTGTGTGTGTGTGTCAGTAAATGTGTGTATGTGTGCATGTGTGTGTGTTGCTGCAGATGGGAAAACATTCTTTCCCATGCGTTGTGCTGAGGATGGTGTTATGACTGTGAACCAGGTGGAGACGTGAACAGTGCGAACCTGAAGGAACAACTCTATCCATCTTTCTGTCTCACTCAGCATTTAGCTCTTATCTTTACTTGCCTGTCTTGTTTTCTGCTTTCTGTGTTCAGCTTTCTTTTCTTTGTTTTCTATGTTTGCGGAAGGGTATGCAAGCAGATCTCAGTGCAGTTGGATGTGTGAAAACTACTACGGTGTTTGATAACAGACTGGCTTGCTGTGTGCAATGAAGGAGAGAACAGCAAGATGATTACAAACTACACTGAGGCATGCTGACATTAAGTTAAAACATATCAGAGATGAGATTTTCTTTGTCCCCTACAGTTGTGAAAAAGTCCAATTCTGAGAAATCACGTCACCACAAGGAAAGCTCTTTGTGAGCTAACAATACACTTTGTCATTTGAGGACAGGAAACAATGTAGTGCCTATAACTAAGACATCATGTACACTACGCTCAATAACACCACCATCCTCCACTACTCATAAACGACAAAGTAAATATCTGTCATGTGACCACCTGCACACAACAGAGCACCGCTTGGCTGCACTACATTAGCTCACCTGTAACAGTTTAATGGTAGTTAATGGCGCAGCTGAAAGGTGGTGCATCAAAAGCACATTACTCTCCCACTTCACCATACGAGACGTCCAGGGTAACAAATGGTTATTTGTGACACGCCTTAAGTAAGTCTCTATTACTCTATTACAACTAGGTCAACCAAATCAACAGTATCACCTTGATGTATCAAATCAACATATTTAATAACTCAGACCAGGGCTTAATGTGATTAGACATATATATGTTGATTTTTTTTTATTTTTTTTGGATTGACTGTAATTTACAAGACATTTTGTGCTTTTTGTTCTGAAACAACTAAACTTTAATTAGCTTGCAATTAATTTTCTCTATCGATTTTTTGATCCATCAGCTAATTACTACAGCTCCAACTCAAGCTCAATAATGTGACGACAATTATGTTGCAGATGCTTTCAAAACACATTTACACACAAGAAAATGTCTTTGTCTACAGTGCGTTTGCAACAATATCACAATGGTACATCAATGTGTATTGTATATTGTTTATTTATGGACTCCAACGGCCAGAAACTAATTTCTTGTCTGTGCTAGCTGACTTGGTCAATAAAACCCAATTCTGATTGTGATGACAACATTAGTATGTTATTACTTTTATTGATAACAGATTGACTTACAACATTATTATGTCATTAACAACTGATGCCAATTCTACTGTGGTGCTGGTGGTTTTGTAAGCAGCATCAAAATCCATAGAGAATATCTCCAACTGCTAAGAGGTCACCCGGACTTTATCCTGCACAGCCACTGATACTGATTTTCTGTGTGTACTTAATATACTGAATTAAGTAAATTTTTCTGTTTCACTTTGCTTTGCTTGTGAACCTACATGATTGCATACGACGCAGAAAGATGGCATGTCCTTCGCCACATGCTACACGTGCTGTGTTTGTTCTACAGGCTCGCATGTGTTGCTCCTTATCAGACAGACAGTGGTGGCGCTGATATCGGGCTCTCTCATCCACCTCGCCCTGGGTCATCTCTGTCAGAGTAGGTAGAGGCAGAACACTTCACCATTGAACCAATAGGACAGCTGTCCCCTACAGGGGGACTGGGAGGTTTGCCGGGTTCGGTGACACTTGTCAGGATTAAGTGGAGTACAACAGGATACATAGGTGTTCAGAGGAAAATCTCCAGCAGTATCAGTTCAATGGAAAGCTCACTGGGCTGTGCAGTCCTTTGGCATAATATGCTTTCTGCTTTTCTGCTCTTGATCCAGAAACTCATTACACCTCCTGAGTACAAATCTTTTATCGCTTGCTGGGTTGAAGCAGCAAGCGCTACGCTTGCTGTACAGACCTGAAAGAGTACAGGTAGTTCAATCCTGCTGAGTAACGGCGTGACACAGCAGATAACCTAAATGACTGCAGCTGTAAAATCCAGCTAATTACCACATCATAGACCTTCAATAACCTTGCCACAATGGGCCCATGTTTGCAGAGCATGACAAGGGATCCTGAGGCTCTGCAGACTCACTCTGTATGATAAGGCCAAAGATGATTAATGGTGAGATTGTGTTACTGCGGGCTACAATGCCATGCTGTGTTGAACTATAATACGCAGTACAGGCCGATACTCTACAATGCAGTGTGATGTATTATGCCATCACTCTATTGGCAGAGTAGTAATCTACCATGCAGAGCCAAGGTGTTCTAGGCAGGGGTTGGTCACTGCAATACAACACAGCCCCTTAGAGTCCCCCTGGCTATTTCGTTACCTTGCAAGCCTCTGATGAGTGACGTTCCCCTCACAGACTTAATAGAAATCCCGCGATCTGTTTACCACTGGATTTATAAACCACCCCAACAGCCTAACCATGCTCTACCTCTGTGCCTGCTCCTATTTGGTCCCTTCTAACTGTAAGCCACTCCACTCAGAACACTTCACTTCAGTATCAAACCCCCACCCACCACCCCTGTCTTTCTACAGTGGGACTGAATGCTGTGTGTGCATACTGATTTGGACTCAAGAGTCTAGACGAAAATTATGCCAGGTATTTTGATAGCTGGCAGGGGGAGAAGACAGCTGTGTATATATTAGGGTGAAGAAGCCAATCTGTTTAACTTTTTGTCAAGTACAGCAGTGTGTAGACCGACAGCACACAAACAGACACACACACACACACAGCACTTCAGGTGTGAAATCCAAAGGCTTAAATGTGTACAGGCTCCCTTTCACTGGTTGTGATTCAAACTGGAGCTCAGTGGCTTAATAAAGGCAAAGCTGCTGCTGTTCTGCTCTTTAGTACAACCATTCATCGGACCAAGCGTCCCAGAAGAGTCCCGGAAGGCCGAATTGGACCATACGTAAGAGCACTGCATCTACTTACCCTGTCTAGTTATTTCTCTCTTTCATTACTCCATCCCTGCATCTTTGATTGCTGCCTCAAAACCAGCCTCCTCTATCATGGTCAAGGTCACAGGTAGTACCCATTATAAGTAATTCACAACAGAGCTTCAGGCAAATACTATATGCTGACAGTACATCCCTATACAATAGCACTGAAAGGATAAGGGGAGGGATGTGTGAATGTGAATGGGTGCATGAATGTGAGTCTCCCGAAAGCACAAATGGTTCTCCCGATAACTAATACCTGCTGCAGAGCATGAAGTAATAGGGTTAGAGTGAATGAACACGGGACATTCATCACCAGGTCTATTTGCAGCTAAGTTCTGCTATGTGGTTGAATCAATTCCAATGGAGCTAATCAATTATTGTTCTGAAGAATTAAAGGTGGACAAGGAATTTGAGCAAATTAACGTCTCGTGGACCAGAATACATATTATCTTCTGTCTTAAAGCCACAGCAGCCCCTGGCTTTGGTTGATTCTTTCTGATATCCGTATGACATGAAAACCTCTCATGTTGCCTCATCATAAATAAACACAGCCATGACAGCCTCATTATAGACAATCAATATCATTCGTTGTGGTAAAAACAACTGGCTGGCAGGCAGCTGATATGTTTGGAGTCGGCATAACACCAGGCTAGTGTGGAAGATATAATGATGGAGAATTACTAACATTAATCATGTTAGCCAAGGAGATTACCCAGTCTCGCTTTATTAGAGCTCTCCTGCAGGGTGAAGAGAGGAGAGTGCAGGTCGGGAAGGGATATACTGTACCTAGCTGCACAGCGCGGCTTTGCTCAGCAGCTAAGTTAGAAAAGGTCAAACTGAATCTGAGAACATGCTTTACCTTGAGGGTGAGAAGAACCCTGTGCATAATGAGTACTAGTTAAAAGTGGGTTGCGCAATTATATGAAAGAGATGTCAGATGCTCAAATGAATCAAACTGGACAGACAACTGGTCATTTCACCTTTTTTTTTCCTTTTTTCTTAACTCATTTAAATTGAGCTAACCTGAGCAACAGCTAGATTCACAGCAGGAGAATCAAGGGAAGAACAATGTTTCAACTCATGCAAAGGTAATTTCTCTAAAGCAAGCCCTCCACACATTGCCTTTTCTTTGTACTTGCATTGGAACATTTCTGGATGTCATCCCACGTACAACGTAACAGCACGAGGTCAGGACTCTATAAGGGCTATGACATAAAAGGCCAACACCAATGTCGCTGAGTGTTGGCGGCCTTTCCAACAGCCAAGCATGATGAATTGACCCGTCAGTTAGAGAAACCACTCTGATTGGCTGTTCACTCACTCCATACTGCTGAGGTGACACGCAGATTCAGGTGATAATTCTATGTATGTTCACCTGTTTCACGCAGTCACATCTTTGTCACATTCTTTCATTATTCTAAACACACAAACCCAGCAAACAATTTCATTTTCCCTGGAAACAAATGCTGGTTGAAAAGGAGAAAAAAAAATATCACTGGATCTCTGCGGTCGTCACCAGAGAGATAATAGGGCCACACTGACTATCTGGTAGGTGCCATCATTCTGCATTAAGCACAAAGGAAGGACATAGACAAGTCTTTTTCAGGGAAACTGAGCCAAATATAGCTCCCATTTCCAGTAAGGAAAACGTACCACACAATAAGATCTGTCCTCACGTGTCTTTATACAGACAAACACACAAGGGAAGAGTGCTCTGTTCAGGTCACCTCAGCGTGTCCTTCAAATGGGCTGAATTGTGTTTTGAATTGTGATTATCATGTCAGTCATTTTTTTTAATTAACTGATTGATCATTTAATCATGAATAGAATGTTAGAAACTAGAGCTGAATTTATTAGATTAGTCAACTAGCATAAAATCAATCTGCTACCATCTGGTTCAAGCAGCTGCAGCGTGAGGATTAGTTACCGTTTTATTTTTTACAGTATTGTTAACCGACAGCTGGGGCCTGACCAATCTGTAACAGACATTCACATCAGTTAATTGAGAAAATAATTACCAGATTAACTAATTATTCTTTATGCTAAAATAATGTGCTGAAATATTCAGTTAGTTGATCAAAAGGCAATATGTCAACACATTTGATGTTGATTAAATCTTTAAATTATTTTCAAGCAAAAATGCCAAATATCACTGTTCCTAGCTTCTCAAAAATGAGATTTTGTTGCTTTTCTAATTTTCTCTCTCGTTACATCCCTGTAAGTAAAATATCTTTGGGCTTTGCACTGTTACACTGAAGACTTTTTTTCACTACTCCTCATTGACTAAACTATTAAAAAATTCATCAGATAAACGACTATGAGATTAAGAAGTAATGAAACTAATCATTAGGCAGAGCCTCAAAGATAAGTGCAAGGTGGTCAAACTGTCTTACTTAACATCAAACACCAGCAGTTGCCCACTGGGATGTAAACTGAGCCAACACATTTCCATTTGTTGCTAGAACCACAGGACTCGGGTCATGGCTGAGGACCAACAGGATGCAGTTATAACACTCAGCTAACCACACATGGCTGTTGCACATGTGACCCTCTGCAACAATGAGCCACAAATAGCTTATAATTACAGGAGGAAGCTCTAGTGAGAAAGTTCAAACTGTTACACTTACAGGATGAGACAACAAAAGATGACCCTATAGTCTAATTGCAAAAACACTCATGAGCCAAAAACTTTGTGAGAAAGTGAAACATCATACACTGACTAAAAAACGTCATCAAAAATACATAGACAGCTACACAGCGATCACCGTGCCTAGGTCAGAACAATTTACTTCTGAGTTAGGCAACAGGGACCAGACCCAGCCACGATCCATGCCTAGCTGCAATGTTACCCAAGAGATTAACACAGACTGAGCCAGACAGTGGAGAGAATTTTAGAGCAGTGGAGAACAGCTCTCTCCTGACTGGCACAGCAGATTTAGTGAGAGAGGACAAATCTCAGGAGGGGAAGAGGAGTGAAGGCAAGAAAGGAGCACAGGAGAAATGGGAGAAGAAGGAAGGGAGTGATGACACTGTGGATGTTACAAAAAAGAAAGAGGAGCAAGACCAGGAGTGGTAGTTACTCATTTATCTCTGACAGATGAGGGGAAAATGCAAGCCCATTGATCACTCCGGCAGACTGGTAAGCAGAAGGTGCCTTCGCTCACTGTTTCTTCACAGGTCACAAGAATGATTTCCAGGTCAAAATGATGTAAATCTGTGCAAAGTCCCACAGGCATAAAACCTCTTGATGCAAAATTTATTAATATTATACCTGAATTGCTAATTTGTGTAAATTACCAGTTCATGCAAACAATGCATTGTACAAAATCAGACATGCAGCCTTCAAATAACCATGTTCATCATCTATTTAAACAAAAATAAACCTGAAATGCTAATGCGAAAGGGCAGATGGACACCACCTGCAATACCTGAGTCAGACACTGTCACTTCACTTGGATGATAATGGCTCAGCACGCCTTAAATGATGAAAAGAGCCATTACAGCAACATTTAGTTACACTGAGGCGATTTGCATAAATGTATCAAATAAAAGCAATGCTCAAGCAGTTCAGAGGCACCGTAAAAGAGAGGACAAGATAGAGAGGTGAGGATAAAGCTGCGGGCAAATCTCTTTTAGGGAAGATGACAGTTGTATTAAGTTGTGAAGCAGTCCCTGGGGTTCACAGCGAAGTTAAGAGAACGGGACACATTGAGGACATCTGGAAGGTAATGTAACCGAACAAGAGAACAAAGACTGGTTAGAGACAGGTTGGAGGGAAGAATCGGAAAGAAGATGGCGTCTGTCTGTGATACAGTCACATAATACCAGCACCACAGAGGACACTTATAACAGACTCCAAACCTTGCCAACCCATCTGTGCTGGGTGCAATACATGATGCTAAAAGCCAGAGTTGACCTTGACCAATGCAAATGCTCCCCCACCACTGCTGTGATCCACATAGGGGGTGAATTGCTGATATGCTGGCATAAGTAAATATCTCCTCTTGGCATGACAGAGGAGCATGAACTTAAACACTTAAAATGTCTAAAGGAATTTGTGGGTTCCTGGAGGAGCAACTGCAGCATGTCTCATTGTTGCAGCCAATTTGTAGACCGTTGCTGACCTTGGAGCTGAATTATCCTTGATAAAAAAAAAAGGTTACCTTTTTCACACTGCAAACCAAAATAAAAAGGGAGTTATGACATGAAATAACTCTGGGGGGGGGAAAAACAGCAACACTGACTACATCTCTACTTGGCATGGTCATTGACAATTCATTTTTTTCACTGAGCACTTACCTTTGAGTTGGTCAGCCACCACACTCTGTCCTATTCTCTCGAGGACTTGTCCGCTTTCACACTGGAAGCGCTCATCCAGGAAGTTGGCGGTGGCCTCTGAAAGGTGGACCTTCCCAGCTACTCCCAGCTGCTCCATTAGGTTGGCAAGGTTGACATCATTTGACCAAACATCAAACTTGAAGCGTTTCATGCCCAGGATACCACACAGTACAGTGCCAGTATGGACACCCACTCTCATGTTCACCATCTCCCTCTTCTCCTGGCAGAACTGTTCAATAGCCTGAATCATGCCCAGGCCCATCTCGACGCAGCAATAGGCATGGTCTGGTCTGGGTTCAGGACAACCAGCCACACAGTAATAACAATCTCCTAGGGTACTGATCTTTTCGCAGCCAGTGAGCTCACAGAGTCGATCAAAACGCCCAAATAAATCATTTAGGAGCCCAACAAGGGCGTGAGCTGATTTGTTGGCAGACATTTTTGTGAAGCCCACAATGTCTGCAAAGAGGATGCTGACTGGCTCCATTCGTTTCATGTTGAAGGGTCTGAAGATGATCTGACCTCGAGGGATGGAAGTTTTCTTGCGTTTATTGTTTTTAGGGCTTGAGATGGCGGCTGCTGCACCACTGGTGGAATATCGTTTAACAGAATTATCACCTATCTCCTCATCTCCCTGCTTCATCAGTTCATCAGCCACGATTCTGGGCATAACAGAGTGGATCATTCGCTCCTTCAAGGCTTTCTCCACTTCCAGATCTTTGCCATGCATGATAGCTTGTCCCACTTTAAGGAAGGTGCTTCGTGACCGCACCTCAGACATGATGAATAGGTGGATGCCAATGGCGTGGGCACAGAGGTGGAGCAGAGCTTTAGCTGGGCCCAGCCACCTTAATGTATCCCAGTCTGATTGAGAGGCTAGGGTCCAGTTATCCCCTACCTGTGTCAGGTGCAGCCAGCCCAAACTCTCAAAAAAGACAGAGTAGAGAAGCCCGAGCAGGACAGAAGCATAGAGGCGAACATGGAGAACGCTGTATAGCAACATAAGAACTTCAATGCAGAGGGAGAAGGTGCCTACAGGAGAAAGGCAGGGGGACCAGGTATTACCTCCCACAAGCTTGTCATAGGATAGGTTGTATGTGGGTCCCATGCCACTGAACTCTTCCACATCGAGTGCAGGTGTGGGAGCCTCCGGGTCTCTAAAGCTTGATGTCTGGATTTGGGGAGCCAGGGTCAGGATGAAAGTTGTAAAAATGAGCAATAGAGATGCTTGGTTGTAACAGCGAGAGTAGAGCTTAGTAAAAGTTAAGAGGAAGAGGAGGAGACAGAAAAGAAGGAATGACGCAGTGGGAATGAGAAAGGCAGTCCTGTCACAGCGGGAAGGGTTGGCAGCAAAGTATAAACCCCAGAGGAGACTAACGGCAACCAGGTAAAAGAGCACATAGCGGAAGCGCCGCTGTGTCTGAGGGAAACACCGTTCTCTACAGGCCTCCTCCAGGATTGAAGAGTCAAACTTTGGGTCCCAGAAATGACCAGCAGATCTCTCAAAAAGCTGAGGCATCTTCTTATGTGTGCGAAAGCTCTTGACCACTGGCCTCCTAACTCCAGACTCTCCGGAGCTGCAGCTGGAGGAGATGCTGTACTTGCAGTGCTTGGATACACCAATGAATCCTCCCCCGATTGAACCCAGCGGCCCACCTCCATGCTTGTGTTTGACACTACTGCCAATCCTCACTGAGACGCCTCCATTTCCACTTGAGTCACAGCTCACTTCTGTGCTGTGAGGCAGTAGTTGTTGATGTTGGGGGGATGCCATGTTGCTTTTCAAATATATCCAAAATCAAAGACTATGCAGAAGGGACAGTTATTGTAAAGAAAGTAGACAAAGTATGGAGCCACAATATAACAACCAGGGCAATTACTGTGCACTCTTAAAAAGTGACAAAAGGACAGACAAAAACCTTTTCACTCAAAAGTCCACCCAGTTAGCAGTGTAGTGGCTGTAGAAACACCAACAAGCCTTCCAGGGATTTTGAATAGTTCATTATTGCACCTCTTGACGTCAATCCTTGCATTCCTCTACATTCCCGTCTGTTTTGACGCACATGAGACTGCAAGGTTCACTTGCTGCCTGCTCTGTTCCAGTCCAAGTCCACTCAGCTGCTTACACATTGGAAAAATATTTGGAGAGAATTACTAAATATGTGTGCGTAAAGGGAAAGTTAAAAAAGAAACACCAAAAAGGTGGGAAAAAAGGCTTTTAAAGGGATTCTTGAGAAGTTGTGATTACCGTAAGTGTGGAATGTCAAATTCACTTAAAATGTGCTTTTCTTCCATTCAGTTCCACTGGCAGTGTGAAATAATGCCTGCGGATCCAGGTTTTGTTTTCAGGTCTGAACACAACTTCATCCAAAACTCATCCTCCGCCGGTGCTTGCTATGACTCGAGATCTGTTGTTTGACGTCTTGAATGAAAAGGCAAGTTTTTAATTCTAAGGCGCAGATCAGCTCCAGTTAACAGGAAAATGAGCGCAAAGATTTCCATCAAAAAGGTTATTTATACCCACATGTCCCTTGTTGCTGGGCCTAATCGCGAGTATTTCCGCGGATAGAGCCCCGTCCTTTCCTGACTTTCTACTCAGGAGTCTCCACCACCGCTGCTTCTTCAAACCCAAAGGGGACCGAGTGCACGGGTCGGCAGGAGACAAATGCATGAGATGCGCCGTGCAGAAAATACTCGATAAACTGTCTAGGTCTTATTGCAAGAGCTCAATGACTCGCGTGTAAACACACTCCTCCATGCAATGCACCAACCAGTCTTAGGTCAGAGTTGTGGTATCCACAGACACACAAATTCATCGTCACAGTGCGCCCGAGGAAAAATCCAGTTGTCCAAATATCCCGACCGCGCCGGTTCCTGGCAGGATTCTGTGTTACAGCTGGGAAACAGAAAATCCAGCCTTGAGCAGAGCGTAAGGAGAGCCGTCCACTCCTTCCCTTTCTCTGAAGTTTGCCCTCGGCAGCTCGGCCCCTCTTCTGAATGGCAGACGACGAAAGCCCGAAGAGAGTCGGGCTAATTAAAAGGTCTCCACCTCCGCTCCACGCCCCCCACACCAACAGTCCCACAGGTCAAGGAGAGTGCTGCCTTGATCCAGACACTTTAATTGAATTGCACGGGACACACAAGGGAATATCTTCATACCGCTTGATAAATTCTCCTTTAACCCAGGACAGATATGATGGATTGAGGGTGTTGCATCGTCCAGCCTTTCCATTCCCTGCATCGTCCACAGAGAAATGAGACTGTCTTATCTCCGTTGTCTGAGCATTATCTGTACGCGATAGCTGCGTCGACACCTGCGTGAAATGTTGTTTGCGCTATCCAGGCGTTGTGGGCAACGCAGTGGCCAGCTGCCACCATCTTCTGTGAGCTGACAGCCGTCCAGCCGCGAGGAAATTGTGTGTGTGTGTGTGTGTGAGAGAGAGAGAGAGAGAGAGAGAGACAACAGAGAGAGAAAGTGTGAAGTACGTAAAAACAGAACGAAATGATTTCCGTCTTTTCTTTCATAATAAAACCACACCGACTGGACTTAGTTGCACAGTAATTTATTTCAATGACACCATTTGTTCAGCGTCCTTACACTGAAACTAAAGAAGACATAATCTGACGTGAAATCTCCTCTATGTTCTTATGTGTCTTCTAAACTGTGCAATCTACACTGCCAAACACGCTACAACCCCAACTAACCCTTACAATCATTTCATTCTTTTTTGGTCTACATAGGGATTTGTCAACATACCTGAGCACAGAATCTATGTATCTAGATGCTGAGTTAACTATTTATCTATAGCAGTGATGTGAGGCACCATTGTAAAAGTCTAGAAAGTAGCCTAATATTAGCTATCTGGGAGGCCACATGCAATTAAAAACCTTACTGTACTCAAAACTCAAGCTACATAGCCTACTTTACTCGTTATGTGGCCCAGATGCTTCTAAAGCCCCTACAATTTGAGCCCCAAGCTAAAAAAAAAAAAAGTGAACATATAAAGTTAGTTTATTTTGAAATAAATCTATGTACTTCCGTTTTGGTGGTTGACGTGGATTTGACACCACTGTCTGTGTTTGGCGAGCGGAGGAAAAGAAAGAAGGGGCTGAATAGTGATGGGAGGGTCGGGGTACGTGCACGCACTCGGTGTAGGAAGGTAACGAGCACGTGTTTGGGGAGGGGTGGGGACGTCTATCTTTGTTTTTGACCGCAATGAGTGCCCCCCCTTCAGTTCAACGATGAGGACCCTCCACCTTATTGCCATTTCCACCACTGTACCCTTCATATTTAGAATCAGCTCTGCTTAATTTCAGACGGATGTAACCATCTGCCTTGAGATTATATCAGAAGCAAAGGTGGCAAAAAGGGAAAATAGGTATCATTATATTTCAGTTAACAAGGTCAGCACATAAAGGCAATCTAAATTCTGCGTTGCACACTGCAATGTTTCAGAACCCTGGAGATTATTCCAAAAAAAAAAAGTGACTTTTCAGGGATGAGACAATCCCCCGGTATGTGCAGCACAGTGTAGTAGAACCTGGAGAAACCTTTCATCCTCTATTGAGCAGCCTGAGAGAAATATTAAACAGCAGCCCCCTGCAGTACAGTGGCTGCACAGTTGAAGAGTATTCCCAGAGGCACGTCCTCCTGCAAGCCACAGGCATGTAGGGGAACAATGAAGACATGTCATTTCTGAGATAAATGAAAAGGGTGTGATTTATAATGCTGAGTATTTGGGGACAGCACCAGTTAGAATTAGCTTGCATAGAGAAGAGAAATTTGCTCTGCAGGTACAAAAGGTTTCAAAAAGTCTAAAAACACAGAAACACTACAGTGTTTAATATGCATGTATGTCTGTGTGCATGTGGTTGTATACTGCACATGCACATGTTATGTGCTTATTGTAGTGAGATCTGTGCAGTGTGTGTTGATGCAAACATGTATATCTGTTTACATGCACCTAAAAACTTGAAAACATCCTGTTGTACAGATCTGATCTTTACAAATGAATTCACAAAAGGCTGTTGAGGTCATAAGTTTGTACGGTTCAACTTCTCATCAGAATTTATGCAAAATAACATTTGAGGATGAGTGGAAATACGCTCACAGAGAAACATGTGTGTTTAAGTTAACTTTTAGCACAAGCACACAGCATACACTCACAACCCAAAAAAATGTACCCAGTCTATCCACACACACACACACACACACACACACACACACACACACACATACACCCCTCCCCACTTTCAGTCACGACAAACTGCTGGTGCATTGCAGCTCCAGGATAAAACTATTCTCTCAAACCAAAAAGTGAGACAATAAACCATCAGAGTGTTGAGACTCTTGAAAACAAGGTGCAACAGAGAGAGCAGAAACAAGGACTTGGATGTAGGCAGAGCTGTGATAGGTAACAATATATGTATGGCAGAGGGAGAAAGACAGAGAAAATCAGCTTTGTACAAGATTTAAGCTCTGTGGTTACTTGTTTGAGTATCCCTGCTTTAGGACTGGTAATATTATCAAAAATAACCACAAAGTTTTGCTACCTAGTCAATCAGAAATCTTTATTCTTGATGATCAAGCTTCCAAAATTGGGCCAAGATTAATTTATCATACCAAAACAAAAAAAGTGAATCAAAAGCTACTTTAATGGGACACACATCCATTCCAGATCTAATTCACAGGTAAAGTAAAATCACTGATACGGAAATATACCAAAAGCACAACCCCCACAACGTCTTGAGCCCGAGCTTTAACCCCACTATAAACTGTTGCCATGATGAGTGTTAGTTGTCTGTATAACTTTTTACACTTTGACACAGCACTCTCTAGTGGGCATATTCTGGATCTGCAGTGTAAACATGACACACATCCAGTGGAGCGCTCACACTCAAAAGAAAAAAAAACAACAAACAAACGAAACAAAACAGAAAATTAAGCAAATGTGAGATTCATTTTGTTAGCTCTCTTTTCTTTTTCATTATGCTTCAGATTTTATTTGGGAATAACATTTTTGCGCTACAGAGCTAGCGATGGAGGACAGAGAGGGAACCGGAAGTGCACTTGCCCATGAATGTGGGTAAAGTGGTGCCTTTTTGGTGCTGTAGTAATAACTGCTTACTTTACTTTATCTAATGATTTGGGACTCTGTTTTAAGCTGTAGTTTGACATTTTGGTAGGCTGGTACCAATTTCATGTCAGTAAATATGCAGCTAGAGCCAGTAGCTGGTAAACTTAACTTAGATTAGAATGGAAACAGGGGGAACCAGTTTGCCCGAGTCTGTCTGAAAATAACAAAGTCCACCTACCTGCACCTCTGAAGCTTCCTAATTAGCAATATCCTGTTTGCTTAATCTGTACAAAAACCACAGAGTAAAAGCGACACATTGCACTTTTAGGAGAAGTTATGTGCTGGATTATTTTTGGCCAGGTGCGGTGACTTCCTGGAGGAAAGGAAGTGTTTGTCCAGTGTCGAATAAGCTTATTTCCCAAAATGTCAAACTATTTTAAACATTTTTACCATACCATACTCTGATAGTTCATTGAGGTAGGCATACATAAGAACTTGCGGCTAGGACAAGTATAACTGCAAAACTGTTGTGGGTGTAAAGGTTAGTATTTGGGATTTCCTTCTTTCCACAGAGGTCAGGGGTCAACTCACGAGTCTTCCATTTCACCTTTACCTCCACCTCACTTTTTGCAAGCTAAGAAATCCACTATCATAATCTTGCAGCGCTGGTTTGTGAAATTATATATCAGGGTGGTTCAGGACACATACAAAAGCCTACTTCAATGCCCATTTGGAAAGTTTACACAGAAAAATCAATAAATAGCTTTCTAACCTGCAGAAGAAATGGCTAAAGACAACTATAATCCAAACACATCCTTCTTGTCTTATTTTTTCTGGTCAGTCAGCTTAAAAAGGCTGGGAAGCTTATCATTCAAGGACAAAAAAAACCTTAATACAGTATTGAATGTCTGCCAAAGATTGGCAAATTTATAGACACAAACAAAAACAACAATATCAGTTAAGAAGTGAAGCAGAATGAACATATCCTCCCTGTCTCAGAAGACTCTGGCCCTTGAGCCCTGACCTCTGCTTCCATCACAGCGCCCGTTTCACAGGTTGTCAACAACCAGGATCGATGAGCGTATAAAACTAAGAAACAAAGGCCTTATCCATTATATGGTAGGATTGGTTCTGGTTTCAGTAACGTGAGGAAATATTGCTTAAGCTTTATGTTAAAAGGAAAGTCATGCATCTGTTAAATAAGATGTGATGTCTAACATGCAATGTTAATGTTTATCTACCTCAAAAGCAAAAGGTTTGGATCACCACCCAAACACAATGGCTTTGTATAGCACCCACAAAAAAAAAGGCTACTTCGAAAACAGCTTCTGAAGCTTATGGAATTGACTTTCTGCAATGCAATTCTCAAGATTTTACAACACAAATTTGCAACTCTTTTTTCCACTTTTCCCATTTTATTCACATACAAGGGAGCTGGTATTTGACTGTTTCAGTCTCAGGATTTTCAATTTTTATTTTATCTTACTTTGTTTTCCATTTGTGTTTCTTCACATCATTACTTTCCAAAATCCCAGATAGTCCACTGTGATTGTGCAAGGGAGAGAGGAGGGCGTGTATTTTAACAAAACCCAGTCATCAGTAGCATATTCTCATTTCTTCAGCACTTCTGTCCTTAAGCTGCCTTATCAAACAATGACCCTTCCCACCCTCTATCTGCCTCATTCCCAAAGTCCCAAAATGCACCTCCCCATTTTCTCCTGAGGAAATAACACTAAACACTAATCTCCTCTCCTCTGTCTCCTCAACAATACAGGCATTCTGACAAAACCAGGGTTGGCTTCCACAAGACCCTTCTCTTCTTACTTCCTCCACTCAAGTTATTTTGTTTTCCTCAGTTCTTCCGGTAGCGATTCTTTGGCTTTTCACCACAGCCAGTAGCCTCACAGGAGGACAGGCCAGGCTGCTTGCCAGAGTTAATGCTGCTCAGAAGGGCAGGCAGCTCATTGGTGATTGCTCTCTCAATCTTATCCAGCAGACAGCCCCCCATGTAGGAGCACTGAGCCGTCAGGGGCTTGAAGTTGGTGACTGGGTTGATGCCAAAGAAGTCACGGTAAGCATCGCGGTTGGGCAGGTCAAACTTGCTGACATTGGTCTTGGCCAGGATGGATTTGAAGATGTAGAACTTGTCTGGGTCGTCCACAATCTCCTGGAATACTAATTCAGGGTCACTGAAGAAGCTCATCTTCTCTTTGAAGGTCTGGACATAGCGGTCTACCAGCAGGCCATGGATGCGCACACGGATGCCATGCTGGCGGATGAAAGCAATTTTGTTTTCCATGCGGTTTTCAATCACCTGGTTCAGATCCTCCAGGAGGGAAATCTCCTCTCGCTTGAAGAGCTCACGGCTGGTGTCAGGTGCGTAGTCATACGGCCAGAAGGAGCTGACATAGACGCGGGGGGGTTCAGTTACATTGATCAGGGGAGCCAAGCTCCAAAAGAGTGCTCCATAAACTCTCATTAAGTCCTGGGTGGCCAGATTGTCAGCCTTGTTTAAGATGATGCGGATCTGGGATTCACGACCCTTCAACTGTCGGAAGAGCATCTCCAGCTCCAGGCCGACGTCCAGCTTGGTGGGGTCAAACACCACAAAGATCAGGTCAGCACGGTCAATGAACCACTGGCAAACATCATTGAAAGGATAGCCTAGAAGGAAGAAGAGAATACATAAGCCACCAAATACAGAGATGCGGTATCTGAAACTGAAGGTAACAAACTGAAGGTAAAAGTCTCTGTTTTACCTCTTTCCTGCTGTTTCCGATTCTCAATGATTCCCGGTGTGTCCACAAAAGTCACACGTTCCAGCAGCTTGTGGGGCATCTCGATACCAATCAGCTTTTCCAGGAAGTTTTGGCCAAACTTCTCCAGCGGAGAGAAGGACCTTGAGCTGTCAGCAGCCATAACAATACCCTCAACAGAGCGGATCTTTTCCCCGTGCATAATAACAGTGAACTCAGAGGTAGTAGGCTCAGCTCCTAAAGACAGATTGATGAAAAACAAAAGGGTAAGATTAGCAAGAATAGAGTCAAGAAGAGAAAAAGAAACGAGAGATATGTGTGGACAGCTGGGTTATTAAATCTGCAATAACATGATTTTTTGGATCCCTCTTTGCCAGTTGTGAACCAAACATTGAAATCACCTTTTAAATTGGCATGGCAAATTTAGCACACAGTTTCTTTTTTACACATTCAGTATTTACAGAGCAACATCTTTAATTTCATGTTTTCCAGCCACCTGATGAAAGTAAATCCAATAATCACTGTTTCTTAGCTCTCTGTGCTGCTGTGCTGCATCCAAAATCAACGCCATGAGAATGAACCCAAACAGTAAAGTTGTGGATTTTCAGCTAGACAATGAGCTGAAAAGCCAACCATATAAAGCTGCAGATTCAAGCCTTAGCTATTTATTGGATCATCACTAGGAACAACAACTTTCATGTTGTCACACTGGTTTCACATTGTCATTAAATACATTGTCATACATAAAAATATTGATTATAGCTGCTTTTAATAAATGGAACACTGGTACCAAATTTGCCAGAAATCACTGTTGAGCCTCACTAGTGTCATGGATGTACAAAATCTATGTGGTGCTACCCGCCATCATAACTGCAGTGAAATTCTTGTACTCACACACTCCTGTAACAACGAACAATAAGATATGATTGCCCACTGCATTATAACATTGAACAATGTTTGTTTCTAATTTGAAAAGAATATCTGGGTAACATACCTGTGTAAAGCTGATAGGGGCTGTCTTGCAGGCCCAGGAGGTAATTGATCATGGAGGACTTTCCTACACTCCAGGGTCCCAGGAAGAGCACCATGGGCTTGGAGGTGATCTCTCCATCTGGTGGGCAAGGAGAGACAACAGTGATTAAAACCTCATCTGGATGGCTTAATGATTATAAAAACTTCTTGAGTTCATCCCAAATCTGATTCAAGAAATTGTGAAATTATCAGCTACGATGAGCTTTGATAAGAAGAAGTTGTATTTGTGTCTCCTTTTCCCTTTTGTGCCTCATAAAAGTTTTTTTAAATTCTTTTTACCAAAACAACAATCCATTTCAAAATGTATCCTGAACATATTTTTGGGATGAACTACTTCAAGTGTGAGAGACATCAAGAAGCACTTTCACTGTCACTCTTAATCCAGAGCACAGAACAAAATATTTTGTAAGACTGAGAAAGGAAATGAAACGTGTGCTGAAGCTGTTAGGCTTGCTTAATAGCACAGGAAGTTATTAATAAAGCAGTGCTGTTACTCCAATGTGAGACTGAACAGGGCGTGGCTTTCAGAGCAAGCTGTATGTCTCATAACACACTGCTATGTGTGTTGTGTGAGTGGACACGGTGTTGGGGTGGTAGGCAACAAGAAAGTTTTGTGACAGCCTACAGGTCCAAAGTTGAATGAATTCAACAGAAGATGAACATTTTTTTAAAAAACAATGGAAGGAAAAAAGTATCACCACAAAAGAAAAAAATAATTTTAAGGGGGGGAAAAAAAATCATAACCATCCCTGATGCTATTGCTGATTTAAGTATGACAAAAAGTCCGTCAGTTCACTCCTAGCTGTACACTGACCACCCTTTCCCACCAGTGTCCCCTCCTCAAACCTCTGTGTCCTTTGCTAAAGCCAGAGCTGCACATGCAACCTCCTCCATAAATCACATTTTACATCCTGGCTAGACAACGTAATGCTCATTTTCTTTGTAAAAAGTGTACAAAGTGTGCTGCTCAAACACAAAGCAGCAAACGCGCCTAAGATCTATTCAATTGTTTTTGTCTAAATTTACATTTCTTCCCTTTTAATTCTTTAATACAGCATTGGAATTTTGACATTTTTGAATAAGTAAATCAAGAAATAGTAAATCCATCTTGATTACCACAAGTTATAGAACTGCTGCTGCCCTGCTCTCTCTGGGTTGACACTGTCACCCATGGATCACTTTGACCATGCCCCAGTCAGTGATGTTACGGCAGGGATCACCCAAAGTAAAACATGCTTGAAAATTTTGACCCACCGAGAGCAGTGCAGTATTTCTATCGACCTAAGTGACTCACAAAATGTGTGAGGACAAATGAAGGGGGAAATGAAGGGGCTGAGCACTTCAGGCAGTGCCATGCACAGGTAAGCCCCGCCCACACCCACCTGTGGCTGAGTCCCCCAGGGTTCGTCCGGGGTAGGCTGTTAGATGTGGGGAGTGGAGGGGATGGGGATGGACAGGAGAGGGTGGAGTACACAGAGAAGTGAAAGGAACAGGAGGTGGAGGAGAGTGAGGAGTGAGGATGTGAGGTTTCTAGAAGAAACAGGGAGTGGTAGAGTAACAATGTGCAGGAAATGGCTGGGAGACCTAGTCCAATATTTGACTGAAAGTGTCAAACATGGCTGTCTATAGATTTAGGGTGTGCCATTGTGTTGAGGTGATAAGATGAATCTTTTTGTCTATATGGACATTGGAAATGTTAATTTAGAGACATGATGCAAATGGAATTTGACAAGTTTGCATGCATGCCAAGACTGAAAGGCCACAAGAGGGCGAGATTTATTTTACTGGGAGAAAGTTTGCTCTTGGCAGTTCAATGTGCAGCTCAGAGTGTTACTGTGAAGAAATGATGCACAGTGCAAAGTCATTTAGAAAAGAAAAAGGGGTATTACAAAAAGTCTTGGGGAAATATTGGAATAGAAAAAAAGGGGAAGAAATATTGTAAAGTACCACGAACGGAGTCGTTTAGACAAATAAAGTACAGCTTTTTGCTGGACTAAAGATATGTTAGAAAAACAACTGAGTGTGGGCTCAAAACTAAATATGAATACATACATCATTGCCAATTCTGTGCCTAAAAGAGCCTACAAATGACCTCTCAATTTAAATAAAAAAATAAAAAAATCACCCACCATACTTTCATATAATGATAAGACTGAGAACCCAAAGGCAAATAATAACAAACAATGAAATCCTTCTGTTAGCCTGTGCGTTGGTAGACGGTGTGAGGATGATGTGTGGTGACAAACAAGTCAACAAATCAGTCACCAAAGCAACCCAAACATCAGAAAGCCCACAAATCAGAACAAAGCGCAGATGTGGCTGAAACCTCTGTGATACCTGAGATCTCGTGCTGCCTCAGCTCATTGTACTTGTAGGCCTGCTCCATCGGCTTGATGGATGTGTGGTAGATCTTTCGCAACCTCTCGAGAGCCGCTGGAAGAGAAGATGAAAAAGAGTAACTCATGGTAAGGATGTAAGAAAGAGATGTTTAAACAGAGAGGCCACAATGAAGAAGCAGAGGAAATATCAATGATTTTTTGCCTGCTGTGATCCCTGATTCGTCTGCCTTATGACCTCTTTAAGTGGAAATGGACAACGTTTTTGTTTAAATCATGATGAAATAAACATTGACAAAGTCTTTTCCCCTATCAATATGTGTTGGATAGGGTTCAGAACCAACATTAAGTTGCTCTGTTCTTTCTACAAGGTCAGTGAGCAAAAACCTGCCTGCTTATTAATGTAACCATGATTGCATTGTCAATCATCTTATGAACCCTTATCTTTGTTGTGTGACCTCTTCCCTGGTTCAGCATCGCTGCTCTAGGACATGTTTCTTAAACCGACCACCTTCCTTGACTATGTGTTGCTTAAAAACTCAAGGATTATGAAAATTTAGCTAAAAACATCCATTGAATCATCTTTGACCTCACCTGCATAGTCTCTTGCTTTTTCCTCAGTTGCAAGTCGCAGTGTCTCATCAATGTGAGACCTGTCTCTGAGGACGGAGATGAAGTCTTCTTCTTCATCTGTAAAAAGAACATTGACAAACTCAGTGATGGAAGTGGACCCAGGTGGCCAGAGTTAGTGCGAACAAATCCAGTGACAGTTTAATTACGAAGCTCGCAGTGAGGTTGATGACAGCCAGTCAAATGTGTTCAATGAAGTTAAGCTACAGAGGCCCCCAGTGCTGCTATTTCTGGTTGCACATCAGTCAATACATCCTGCTGCTCAATACGTATCACCGCTGCTGAACATTTACGTGTGACACAGAGATGCTTGATAATCAACACTAGGGCACAGTTTTGCAATGGATTCCAATACAAATTCAGATATAGCAGATATGAGCTGTCTCATGACCAAATGTTCCAGTCGTGACTGTTAATTTTATCAGCAGCCACTTTCTTTTTCTGCTGTCTTCATTTCCTTCTACCTGCCACCTCATAAAATTTGCTTGCAAAATGTCCGTCAAGAATGAAACAAATTATGCATGAATACATGATATGGACAAAAGTATTGGAACAGACCTCTTTGTTATTGAATTCAGGTGAGTAAGGGGCTGTTTTTCAGGGGTTAGGCTCAGCCCCTTACTGTGAAGGGAAAATCTTAATTCTTCAAAATACCAAGACATTTGGGGCAATGCCATGTTTCCAACATTGTGGCAACAGTTTGGGGAAGGCCCTTTTTTAATCCGGTATGACTGTGTCTCAGTGCACAAAGCGAAGTTCATAAAGACATGGTTGGATGAGTTTGGTGTGGAAGAACCTGACTGGTCCACACAGAGCGCTGACCTCAACCCCATCCAACACCTTTGGGATGAACTGGAATGGAGATTGTGAGCCAGGCCTTTTGGACCAACATCAGTTCCCAAATTCACAAACGCTCTACTGCATGAATGAGCAAAAATTCCCACAGAAACACTCCAGAATCTTGTGGAAAGTCTTCCCAGAAGAGTGGAAGCTGTTACAGCTGCTGTTACAGGGACCAACTCCACATTAATGTATATGTATTTAGAATTCAGTGTCATTAAAGTCTCTGTTGGTGTAATAGTCAGGTATAATGAACATACAGAGAAAGTACAGGTAAACGCAGACATAGCCTCAATGATTTTCTTTCCATGTTTTCAGCATGACAACATTGGGAGTAACAAGACCTGACTTCACCCCATGTGTGCACCATAAATCCACCAGTTTTAAACTGTCTGTCTTTGTCTAGGCTTTCCAGTGTGCATACATTACATTTGATACACTTACTTGCAGGTGGTATTTCAATGACTGTCCCCTTATTGAGTATCTGTGTGTGTGTGTGTGTGTGTGTGTGTGTGTGTGTGAGAGAGAGAGAGAGAGAGAGAGAGAGAATCTGAGAGAACATATCTGCTCACCAGTGTGCCATGTCCGCTTTTGAACATATCAGATTGCTTAGATCACAGCTGTTAGCACAATCAGTTCTTAATTTAGAAAGCAAACAGTGAAAATAAACAGTCCGTTGTTTGGCATCACCATGGGCTTTATAATATCAGCAAAGATAATAGAGATGGAGAGAGAGAGAGAGAGAGACTTCCCCAGTTTCATAAGAGACAGGGAGGAGAGCTGGACCGAGTGTTCCCATCAGTGATAGACTTGATGAGACAATGAGACAATCCTCTGTCTTTTCTCTTCTATATTTACCCACCTATCACAGATTTATCACACTGTCCTTGTGTGCCCAGGCCACAGAGCAGCCCCCCCTCTAACGCCTCCCACACAGTCCTGCCTCAGGCAAACCTGCTACGGCTATGAGCTATATATAGGAGCAGTTGGGAAGTCTTCCTGGTTCACACTTCTATACTCTGGGGGGGGGGTCATGGATCGTGGTATTCAAGCAACCAGACACTCCCCTAATAGAGCTGTTTGGGAATTTTACAGCATGTTAGTAAAATATTAACACTGATGGCAGCTGTAGGGATGATTAGCAGTCACTCAATTGTAAATTAGGCTCTGTAACAAACATGGCATAATCTTAATATTGATCTTGTTATATAAACACATCATCTGCATACTTCCCGTCAGCGCACCTCAGTTAAATGCACAGTATGTAATTTCTGACGCCAGTCAAAACAATGAAAAGATGTACTTTGACGGTAGTAGCCAGGAAGTGAAGTAGCCAGGGATCATGGGAATTGTCTTCATTATCAAGCAGCCACCATTGTAGATGAAAATCAATTTGACATGATTCAGAGATGTTACATTTAGTCACCAACCCCTGAAAGATGATCAATTGAAAAGCATTGTTACCCTGAGTAAATATATAAATTTCTCTGGGTTTGCACACAACAGATCAACACTAATGTAACATAGGTCTGGTTGTTTTTAAACATGCTGATACAGAAAAGGGTCGCGGGGGAGCTGGAGGCTGTCCCAGCTGACTACGGGCGAGAGCACAGAGGATCAGACAGTGTAAAAGTTGATGCTGTTGTCCTCTGATCTCAACTGGTTACTGACAAGAAACCACATCACTTTGCAATACTGAAATTGAAAACTTATGGTTGCAGCACACCAGGTGGAGGAAGTTACAAGATTTTTTTATGATGCTACAATTGCAATTCTTGTCCGACAGATGTGACAGTTGATAAACACATCTGCATAGTGGTGAACAGTACGATCTAACACTACTACCTATCAGTGTTGCTACTTACCTTTGTGCATTTTTTACATAAATATCAACAATCCTCACAAAAAAGGTTCTGTCTCAGTTAGCCACAGATTCTGGTTAGAAACACTAAACGCCTATAAGCACTCAACATAACGTAATCCTCCAAAACCCTCTCTCAGTATCTTCAAAGCCCCGAGTCTTTTTAAATACTACTTAATTTTAGTCAAAAATCTGCAATTTTTACATGTTTTTTACAAAAACTTTTTACAATTTTTACAAACTTTCACAGATTGGTGTTTCTGACTGTGCACTGACCATCTTTAAGTGAGATTTTTATGTTTACAGTGGTATAAACGGTCTAATCAAAGTGATCATTTTGCCAAATATTTGCTCATCACATGCTACCTATTGCAGTGTGTGCATTTATGTTACTTTTTAGATCAAAGTTACATAATAACTGTGGTAACCTAATTTTTGATAATTTGCAGATTTCTTCAGCCACCGTGCTAATGTGCTCTGAAGGCTAGTTTTATTGTTGTTTCTCTACATAGAAAAAGAGGGTGGTGCAGTCATGGTATCCCAAACACTAACCTGGAGTACAGCCACTGTGGCCATGTGGCCAATGACTTCTAGTGTTTCTGGCCAAGAGTCAGAATGGCACGTTGCTTTGGCCAAAACTGACTGCATCAAATGACAAGTAATCATCTGAGGGCCTGTTTGTTTGTAAGCCTGAAGCAAACTTGTTTATACATCTGAAGTAAGGGTTTTGAGTGTATGCACAGATTCATATTCAATACAATGAACTGCGGGTCAATAAAAGTGTCTGCAGACTGATTCAGAGATATTAAGTGTCCTTTCAAGAAATAATCAAATATTTTGATAGAACATCATACCACAGAAAGCCAAAAAGAGCATTTCAGTACCATTAACACAGCTAAACCACAATGTAATGACCATAAAAGAACTCCCACCATGACATACGGCTCACACTTTGATTAAAACCCCAGCAGTTGTAGTGTGGCAGAAGTGACATACACTGCTGGTTAAGGAACAATGCAGCACTGAGTCAACCTGCTAAAAATAAGCCTGTGTAATGTAGCTACCAGCACGGCGCAAAAACAAGAAAAGCTAAAATGTTATTGCGCTAGTCATTAAGGGCACGACTGATATCCAATCAGTCAGCCCACATGTGGTGGTAGATCGGGCCACATAGCAGTGTGTGGGAATGTGTTACGAGCCACACTGAAGGTCCTCTCGGAAACAACAGGAAGCTTTAACAACAGACACAATGAAGATGCATGTTAATGTCAGGTGTAAACAGGGCCATTGTGTGAGAAAGGAATTAAAGTCATATTAATAAACACTGGGTAAAGGTTTAACACAAGATACAATGGATTAAAAATGATTTGAATTTCCTGTCAGTGTGAGAGAAGCTACCTCTCAGACATCTCTGAGGATGACTCAGTTTGGATGCACCAGGCCTGTCTATGCAACACATAAAGTTTACTCAAGCTCCTGTAACTTGACTCATCACTCAGAAGGGTTGTGTCTTTTAACACCAGCCTCTTGAGTGGGCTTTGACTGTTGTGAATGTGTTAACACCTCCCAATACAGTCAATCCCTGATGGAGGCCATGGGACGGAGGTCTGCAAAGATCAGAGAGGTGGTGTTGCCTGCGGAGGGTGGGCCTTGCATCAGCATTCAAAATTAACCCTGCAGGCGCCAGAGGAGTTGAACCCCGGACATCTGCGCCCAAGACCATGTGTCCTTAGTGAGCCCGTTGCCACACAACCCTGCCTCAGTTTGGAGAAACATTCTGGCGGCATCAGCACATCCAGTAGGAATGTTAGTGATTTAAGCCAGGGCAAGTCATGCATCAACTATAGATCGCTGCGTGGAGGCTATTCAATCATCAGAAAGAATGTCAGTGAGCTACTGTAAGTGGCAAACTTCTGTGCAAACATACAACCTTAAAGATCACCTTCACTTTCGCCAGATACAGAGAGTCTGGAGAAGTCTTCACATTTAACTGAAATTTGAGTTGCTCATGAACATGTAACACTGTGGCTTGTGACATCACAAACTGCAGAGCCAATCACTGTCCAGTAAGAAAATACAAAGCTAGAGAGAATGAATTCAAATGAAACAGAGACAAATCGAGTTATAACACATACATCAACGAGTATTGTTGAAAGTACCAGAAATTACATACTGACCTGAACGTTATGTTATTTAAAGTAGTCGAAACAGTGATTACCCTAATGTGTATTATGTTCTTATGTGGACATGAATTAGGGTGCTAGAATGTATCTGCAGTCAACAGTGCATTCACACTATATATATTAGGTATTTGTGTACATGTAGAACCCCAGGATCATGTTTCGCTTGCAGTACAGCGGAGGTAAATTAAATTAAAGTGAACATGATGAGGGTGGCAGGCCTGGAATCCCCACTCAGAGGATTTATCCTGGGCATGGGAGGATTCAGGCAACCTTAACTGAAGGCTGGAGGGGAGGGGGTGCATAAAAATGCACATGATTCTTCCTCTAGCAAGGGTTAGAGTGGTGATAGCGGTCAGCTGGGCTTGTGCAGAGTGTGGTGAGAAGAGGCCACGGATGGCAACAGGTGGCACAGCTTGTGGCGCTAGTACTCCCTCAGAGTCAAAAATAGACCCACAATGGGTCAGAAGATGGACAGAGGAGGGGGCAGAATTACTGCCTCCTATTTTAAGGCTTTGACTATTAGTCAGTGTGGAGATTTAGAGACATCCACATCTCTGGGGTTGATTGTGTAACATACAGGCCAACCAAGTAACAGCTACTGTACCAAGACCACTGATACAAGTCTTATACACAATACTTTGCTCTTGTATCTCAGGCATACACAAGAAATACAGTTCAATCACAAGCATAGAAAAAGATTAAATAATCCTTTATTGATTTCCCTCCTCTAATTTGAGATTCAGGCTTCATTACATCTACACTCTGTTTATTCTGTCCTTTAAATGTATATATTCCAAGCACCCTAACCCTAGTCTTTACATGAAAATAATATGTTGTATCTTGTTTCATAGTAAAAACACAAAACAAACATACAAACAAAAACATCACTGGCTTTAGGCATGCCACTGGCCCTTACAGACTGTCTTATGTGAGCCACATCCAGATTGTAAATCCTCTAAGGTATCACTGGCAATTAGACATGAAGTTGAATGACAGACTCAAAGGAAGGCCCTTTGGCAAAGGCACCTTACGCTGAGGTGTTGATCTGGTGTCTCTGTCCCTGCTCTCCTGTTAGAAAGCCAGGGAAGGACGTCAGGTGCCCTTGGGCCTGGGGGGGGGGGGCTTGTCTTAAGGAGGGTGTGTAGTAAACCAGTCGAGTATGACTGCTGTGTCCCTTCTACTACTACCAGTTTAGGGATGTCCCAGACATGCCACACACCATTAGAGGGGATCACAAGGTGCCTTTAAATTTCCAGGTCTCCCCTCTGCAAAGTGAAGAGGCCAAAGATATTTTTACTGTATCGAAGAAGGATAGTATTGCTATTCGAGTATAAACACACTGGTGTGAAGAACTAATGAAGGTCCTTAAAGAGAGTGGGATATATTTATATATTAAAAAGCCAGCCATTACATCATAGGTATAGGACTATTTTTTTTCTCACTCAAATGCCACATATGACATTGTGAAATTAATAGTGAAAGCAGTTTCAGTCCAAATTTGGTCTGCCAGTGCTTTAGAAGACCAGTTGAGTGAAGGGTTTGTTGCAAGTGTATAATCATCCAACAGCTACTATAGCAGCCTGTGTTTACTCCTACATAACTGAGCAGAGTCAGACCTACAAGCAGGGAAGTGAGCTGTTGGTCATGTAACACAACTTGACCCATTCTCAGCACAAAAAACAAGGCTTTGCTCCGCTCCTTGCTTTGGAATGAAATAGGCAAGATATTTAACAACTGCATGTAAAGGACTATAAGGGAAATATTTATTTAATTATCAGACTCAGATATCTGAAAATCACTCCAGGTAGAGTCCAGATGGAACAGGCTTGACTGCAGGTGTGTTCACACAATTACACCAGAGCTTAACGATGCCGTGCACAGAGGAGTCCACTGCTATACATCAAAATTTAGGCAATTCAAAACAATCCATCACTTAATTGAGCTGATGTTATCAAATGGCTTCAAATTTCACATGACAGAAATGAAGTTAAGATTTCACAACATCAAAATCACCATGTCAGCTGCTTTCAGCTGTATTTCTCACAAAATGTACACACAATCTAAATCTACAATGTTAGGATATAACCTTAATGTCTGTCCTTTTATGGAGTTAAAGATCAGCTCAGCCCCAGGCTGTTAGACAACCTCTGATAAGATGATAGTGAATCGATTTTACATTCCTTTTGAAGATTACCCTTCCTGCAAAATTATCAACTTCAGTGGAGTTCCAGACAGCATTTGAATCAATCAATAACACAGATAATTACACACTGAGCAGCAAAGTGTTCATGATTCTCACAATTAACCATAACCTGCAGTTATTGGAATCAAAACTACACTAATACGCACAAGCAGTAAATTTATAGACAGCAGCCACCAAAAGACACCTGTATGGGCCTGCAAAAGGGGTCTATGAAGGTATGAGTTGCAACTAAAGCCCAGCCCCTCCTGCCTGGAGAATGCATGTCCCTATAAGGCCAACTGCTGGGAATAAATTGTGATTGTGACAGTGCAGAGTGACAGCAGCTGTGCAGCGTATCTAAAGGGAAGCATGGGGCTGGGAGGGGTGAGGAGTCAGGAGAGAAGGGGAGACAAGCAGAGGGAGGGAGGAACTGTAGTGAACAGTGTTGGGTTTCAGGAAGCCTTCCAATCTTAGACACCTGACAGCAGCCTGGAATATGGAGGCCTGGGCCCGGGCTGTCGAGATGAACGCCACCCCAAGGACGGACAAGGGTGACAGACAAGGGTAATGCCACCAGCTCCAGTCCAGACACAGAGACCAGCCCGCATTTTTAGAATGCGTAATCTCGGCGAAGCTGTTGTCACTATGACCAAGTCCATGTAACTCCACTGCCATGTAAACACATTTATTGTGGAATTGTCCTTATTCATTTAGTTTAAGATGCTGCTTATTATCATTAAAAGATGTTACAAAAAGAAAATATCTGGAGTTATTCTTCCAAACAAAGTTTTAGAAAAATAAAAAAAATGAATCATTGTGGTTGTAGAAATTGTCAATTCAAGCTACCGCATGGCTGTTCTCTCCTTGGTTAAACTAAGACTTTCCATCAGCTGGTGCCATGCGTTAGGACAGCTGACATGCTGTCAGTCCATAGAAGAAGCTGAACTCTAGTTTGAATAATCCTCAAGTCCTTGTCTTCGGAAAGTCAACAAAATGCATGACAAAACATTTGCTCATGCATCTAAAGTGTTTTGGGGGTGGTGTTTGTTTTGGATTTTAAACATTAAAAAGTCAAAAAAACAAAAAACAAAAAAAAACACTGACATTTTGCACTGACTATCAAGAGTTTAATTTTAAACTGTGACAGATTTTATATAGCCCTGCTAGATGGCTAAGAAAGACCAGTGTTACATTTCTGTCTCTGTCTCTGTCTATACTGGGCATGACTGCCACTGTCCCCACGATCAGCTAGTGCTACTGCTAGACAAACTGGCCCCACAGTGGACACAAGAAGCCATGTAACAGGTCATTCCAGATGATTCTAACAGTTTGAATTACAGCCTTTGAATCTCTGAAGAGTCACTGTATGTTCAACAGAGCAAAACATCATTAAACATTATTAAAACCAGCTTCTAAACTTAGACCACATAATTATTTCATTCATCAGCAGTGCTCGTACACAAACATATCTCGTGCCCACAGCGCACCACCCAAAATAAATGGAATCCACCAGACGTTTGACCAAAATGCTTACCAAAGGTCTTACCTGCTGTGGCCTGCAAAAGCAGCAGGGAGAGGAAACAGCAGATCAGGACTGTACCCTTCATGATGGCTGCCAGGAGAACTCTGATAGTTACACAGACTATATATACCAAGGCAGGAAGGTTAAAGGGCATGCACGGAGAAGAGGCGGGGCACCGAGAGGACCAGCTGGTGGAGGGGCTGGAGATCTGTGTGTTTGAGGTATTGCAGGAGTCATAGCATGCCACAGGGACTCAACGTGTACAAGCAGCTGACTCTCCTTTTTAGAGAGGTTGCAGCCTCAGCCTCGGCATCAGTGCTGTAAGACCTGCCTCTATGCTCCAGTGCTGAATCACTCAACTGCTCACCAGTACCCTGTGTTTTGGATACTGGAAATGGATGGATGTTTTAACAGGATTAACTCTTTTAAGAATAGGACATTTTATGCAGGGTTAAAAGGCAAACTGGTTTAAGAAGTAGTCAAACTGAGAGGGGCTTTTTTGCCAAGTGTTAAAGACTGATACCACTCAGTAAATATGAAGCAAGTTTTCTTGTTTGTGTACCAATTAAACAAACAAGAAATAGGACAAATTAATTCAATTAAAGGGCAAGGCCAGCTGTTTCCCACAGCTTGCCCTGCCCAACCGTTAAGTTAAGCTAAGATAATTCCTTTAACTTCTCATCTAACTCTGAGAAAGAAAGTAAATATGAGTATCACCCAGAGTGTTGAATTCCTTTAACATGCAATTATATCAATTATAAGTAAACAGGTTAAAAATCCACAGAAGACATGAGAGCTCAATGCGCTGCAGCTGTACATCTGCATGTGATTGTGTTTTCTGTTTTTCTGTTGTTTTTTTCTGTATTTAGTTGTGTTTCTCATCTTTTTCTTTTCAGCATTTTTATTCAACATGTTAGCATGGCATATGTTTTCAGATTGTTGAGGATGCTTTCGCGTGTTTTGTCTATTTGCATGGGTTTTCTTAGACTGCAGCGTGTGAGGCTTTCAAGGCCACCGTGTAGTTGGACACTTGGAGAAATGCACTCATTTACTTACCTCTCTGGAAGAAAGTGAATGAGTTTTTTTTCGCTCTAAAAGTGTGAAAATTCAGTTTTCCTTCAATATACAGTTACCTCAGTCAAACACACTGAAAAAGGAGACAGACTTTCGTGAATTTAACGATGAAAAAGAATTGCATCCTACTCAGTCAGCCGCCACGTTCGCTTTGCCAAACAGAGAATGATGATCAGATGACATTTGCAGTAAATGAGAGTCTGGCATTGGACGGAGCTGTCAGCCCTTTATTCTGGTAGGTAAGATACAATGCTCACTTGGCAGCCATGTTGGGAAGTAATCATGAGAGTGTGTGTGAGAGAGAGGGAGGGATGAGAGCTTAGAGGCGAGTATGTCTGGAACGTACAGTAAAGACCCCAGAGTCAACCTAGAATCCCTAACACAGCTAAACACTAGGCGGATTACTGCTTTATCACACTCAAGCAGACCCACTGTGCTGAACATAATCTCACAATTCCTTGGGAATCAACATCTCAACTGTAAATTAATCCCCAAATATGGCAGGAGTTTCTTACTCAAGCACGTCCATCCCAAATGAGTTGGGAAGCGTGTCCAAACAATGCAGCATGTTCACTTTGGTGCGTAAAACCGCTTTAACCCAGAGGAACTTCACTGATGGTGGGATGTGGCTAAGAGGCATGATGATTTGTTTACGAGAAAATCTGTGCTTTTGATGTGCTTTTATGAATTCTGCTGAACATGAATTATTTGCTAATTACAGATGACAAGCGCTGGCATCAGTCGCTGTCTTTTTCCTTTAAAATGTTAGCTGCAGCTTTGATGTTGTTATCACTGGTAATGGAAAATAACAGCATATAAATGACTATCAGTGATTAATAATGAATGATGGTTTGTAAAGCCTCAAGCCAGTTCATCAAATTGCACCAAAATCAAAGTCAAGCCCTGGCAGGGATGTTTCTGCACCTTAGTACGGAATCATGGAGGCATATTTTAATAAATTTAGCGAGTGTACATCTTTTTAGAGAGTAAGAAACTACAAATCCTGACTTCACAGTTGCATTTTATTTAAACCTTGTGGTAGGCGACAAATCCGGGGTGTACCCCACCTCTCTGCCCATAGTCAGCTCTGATAGGCTCCGGCCTCCCCGTGACTCTGATGGACAAAGCAGTATAGAAAATGGATGGAAGGATGGCTATAATGCCGGCATTAACTGCCATAACCAGGATTTTAGAAATACTGAGATCAGAATGCAAACTTTGCCCAGTCATGATAACACCTCATTACCAGAAAAAAATACACTGGAAGGGACCAAGCCCAACCCCTGATAAACAGCCCAATCCCAATATTTTTGTCCATATTGTGTACCTGATATGGGGTGTGCTACTTGGTCCACATCACACCAGAGAATTTCATACACAAATGCCAATACACACTACCAATAACACTGAACTGTTTGTGCTTATTAACAGTCATTGCTGCAATGTATTAAAATTAGGAATGATTGAGACTCTGTAGGCCCAAATATTTCTGAATTAACAAGTGATGGGTGAACAGCTTCGGAATGGATAAATGTGTTGTGAGGAAGACAGCGAGAGATGCCATCTGCTCTCCCCAGTGTATATTTTAACTGTTGCAGAGAAGGTGGCCGTTCTCAATTTAGCAATGAGCTGCAGCGCGGAAGATGAGGGGGCTTCAAAAACCCAGCAACAACTCATGCATCAACTGTACTGCTTGAGCTGGAGAGGAGGCAAATTCAGCCGGTTATGTTATTCTTAGTGTTATGTGAACTGTTAATACTGCAGTCGATTTTCAGAGCGAAATACTTGTTTTGAAGAAACAAAAACAGAAGAAAATAACAACACACACACCCACAGGACACAATGTGTAAAAAACAAAGTACAAACTTTATTATTCTGTCTTTACAAAGGCACAAGCCTCTTTATCCCCAAAACATTTCTCTTAAAAAACAAACAAAAAAAACAAAACAAAATAGCTTTTTGATGACCATATGCATCGACAGGTCTCACAAAAAAAGTTACGGAGAACAGACAAAAGGTGAGGGAGAAGGGATGGGAGCAGCAAAATGTGAAGGGAGACAAGAGATACTGACAAAAGATAAACAAAGACAGCATAAAAGCAAAAGCAAAAAAAACAAAACAAATGGGCAAACAGGACAATATGTAGGAGGGCTGAACATGGAGGAAAAGGGGATACACAGCTGTGCGGTTTTTACTCATAACCTCAAGAGCTTCAGCTGAGGAGATGCCTCTTTACACAAAAGAAAGAGGCAGACTCCAGTATAGTACAGTAAGTGCTTTGTAATCTCGAACCCATTCAATGATCCCCAGGCCCACCCCATTCATCTGACAAGCTGATATGTCCACGTAACTTTCCCCCAACAGAGTGTAAAACACAGATGGAAATAAAACAGTTCTGAGATTCAGCAGAAAACTATCAAATGCAGATACTCATAGTAAAAACCAACGGCTCTACAGAAAGCTAAAAGCAGAGCACAATTTCAGTATCCAGGAATCCCCTTCCAATAGCGTTAAGTATTGTGAAAAGTCCCAAGATTTGATTTGACAGACACGTCACTCATTTCAGTGCAGCTGACATCAATATTTTTTAAAGGGCAGTTCCATGAATTGAATCGTAATAGATGAGGTGCGTTCAAATGAACACTTAATCTGTCCAGCAGTTCAAAGCTCCATGTATGCACTGATGCAGGGGATTCTAATAATGACTTTGTCACTACATACAATTATAAAATAGCAGTGATAAGTCAAAAACCCAAAATGTAACTGTAATCTGCAAATACACACGGCTGATGTAAAGAAAAAAAGTAAAATATAATGGAATGTGAACATTTCCTTGTAGTTTTTTGCTTCTTTACATCTGGCTTTAATGGTGCATACAAAAGGGGCCAAATCAGCTGCAAATCTACATGTAACTTTTGGGGGGGTGTATCAGGAGCGCTTGACTGAAAGTAGTATATTGTTCATTTTTGGGGCAAACATAGTAAAATAAACATAAGCGAAGTAGAAAAAAAATAACTGGGAATCTGTATATAACTAACACACCCTGGGTGTTTATAAGCCTGTTTGGAAAGGATTCCAGCGGCCACCAAATGGCCCAGATCAAGTGTTCAGGTACGTCTCTCAGAACCCAGGGCCTCATTAAGGCTGGCTTCAAACAGTGCCTCCCTGCACCCGTGGGCGATTAGTAAGGCAAGCTGCTGCCTCTCTCAGCTACATGTCTTAATGTCTGTCTGTCAACCAACAGTTCCAGGCAAAACAAAAGCACAGTTAAAGTATAATCTAAACAGAAACATGTAAATGGCACAGTATGCCAAACAAGACAAAAACACAAATGATGGAAATGCATAGAGCATGTGTGGTCAACCCAGTCACATCCATGGCACATTCAATCACTTTCACTGGGCTTTCTTTCACTAATATCTGAAGTATACTCTGCTTTGATAGATGTCCCAACATTTGGACAAGAAACTACAAGGTTTAGGGCCGCATAACGCCAGCCCTTAAGATTAAGCAAACAAATGATTGTATGTCAGTCATATTTATATGCATGAGTGCTGTGCGCACATACGCATGAGTTTCAAGGCAAAAGTGGTGCTTTGCAGACTGCCAGAGTCTGGGACACCACCGAGCCTTGCTGATTTAAAATGCTAAAAAGGGATGCACACACCACATGGAGATCACTCAAGAGTGCCCACAGATTAGCTTATTAAACAAGCCAGGTGCTTCTATATTCAAAAGGAGGGTGTCAAGAAATATCAAAGCACTGATTTTTTTTTTTCTTTTGACAGGCCATGAATAAAACAAAGAACATGCCAAATACATAAGTGGGATTACTGGGAACCCAGCCCAGTAGAAATGCCAACAAACAAACAAACAAACAAACCAACCAACAAATAAAAAAAAGTGTTATGAAGCAATAAGCGCTTGCTCTCCTCCTGAGCTTCGCTTCATTTCATGCGAAAAAAAGCCTTTTCTTCCCTCCAGTACGATCACATTAACTAGCTGGCTGAGAAAGAAACAAAACATAAGTAAAGTAAAATAACACGGAGCCTAAAAGGTGAAACTTTGAGACAGTCTCGCTGGCTCAGTGTCTCTCCAAACAGCTCAGAGAAGGAGATTTAAAGGATGCTCATCTGAAATGGAAAATGTTTCGGTGCTGGGTTGCCAAACTGCTGGGCCCCTTCATCGACTTTGTCTACTGTGTCATGGCTCAGTCACATGGCTTCAGGGACAAAATAAAAAGAAGAGTCCTGGTGAGCAATGGTGATGTTTAGCAGACATTCGATATTCTAGTATCCAGTATGACAGCATTTATACATCAGAGAGTGAACCTTTTCTACAGATTACTAAACAGATATGAGTGTGTGTGTGTGTTTGTGTGAGCGAGTGAGCAGGGGGGGGCTAGAGATAAGCAGAGAAAAGGCGCAGACGAGACTGCAAGTATGAGTGTCTAAGTGTAAACCTATTCAGGGTACAACATGTAAGAGTTTGCACTGAAGAAAAAAAATAACCAAAAAACAAACGAGTGCTTCAATCTGCCTACCAGCCCTATTAATGTCCACTGAACAAGAGTGCTGTGGGGGTTTGTCGCCTCCTGTAGCCCTGATCTGCCTGGGCCTTTTGTATGCGTGTAAGTGTGTGTTTGTTTGTTAAGTGAAGGATGTGCGAGGTGTCGGGGGCGAGCTTCAGGGCAGTGAACAGTCGTCAGGCCCGTCGCTGTTTGAGGCTGTGTCTGAGCCCGCCGCATCGGAGAGGACACGACCTGAGGTGACGATGACCGCCCTCCGTTGCTCTTCCTCACCTACGCAACCCTTCCCCTGGGTACCCTCAATGTGCTGAATTGCCTGGAGAAAAGAGGATGGGAGGTAAAAGAAGTTAGCGACAACAGCACCCTCTGGTGTTCAGATATGAAATCAATTTTCCTCGTAACTCCCTGACTTTTTCTGAGTCTTACTTGAACGATGGTGTCCAGGTTCTGTCGAGATGTGGACACTGAGTTGATAACTGATGTTGGGCCCATGGTTACCACAGTGACATGATGGGGCAAGGGAGGTTGGACAGGTGCAGGGACGATGACCGTGGCATGGTGCGTCGGTGCAGGGGGGGTAGCCGGGGCCACAACCTGACAGAAAGGCACAGTTATTACAAGATATTCTTGTGTGACCATTACACTGTGACAGGTTGTAACGGTAAAGGAATGCTGTTCAAGTAATGCTAAAAGTACACTCAGATACACTATATAGACAAAAGTATTGGGATAAGGCCGTTTTTCAGGGATTGAGCGGGGCACCTTACTTCCAGTGATGGGAAACCTTAATGCTTCAGCATACCAAGACATTTTGGACAATGCTATGCTTCCAGGCAACAGTTTGGGGAAGGCCCTTTTCTATTCCAGCATGACTGTGCCCCAGTGCACAAAACAAGGTCCATAAAGACATGGCTGAATGAGTCTGGTGTAGAAGACTTTGACTGGCCCGCACAGAACCCTGACCTCAACCCCATCAAAAACCTTTGGGATGAACTGGAACGGAGATTACGAGCCAGGCTTTTTCATCCAACATCAGTGCTTCACCTCACAAAGGTTCTACTGCATGAATGGGCAAAAATTCCCTCAGAAAAATTCCACAGACAAAGCTCATTCTTGGACCTTGGAAACAAAAAAATCTTCATTCAACGTTCATTTATTAACTTTTTCCAGCACTTCTGACCACATTTCAAAGTCTGATGTCAGCAATGCTCAAACTTGAAAACATCCTGCAACAGTGAGATGCAATGAAAATAGCTGCAAAAAGTTATTAAGTGGACTTGTTGTTGACATTTTAGTGAAATTTCTCTACACTGATTTTGATGGAAGATATGATGCGTGACTAATCCCTTTTACTTAAAAGTACCGAAATCGATATAAGTTAAAATGTGACATTGAAGCTTGTTAAGCTTTTAGCTGTCATGCTGCCAGCATTGTGGTAAAAAACAAGATGTATGAGGAGAGTTTGAGTTGAATTTTGATCTCGAGTAATTCACCATTAACAAGCCGTTAGTTTACAGTGATGTTGATTTGAGGTCATATCGCTCAGCTCTGGATGGGAAGTCAGTGTCACATGACTGATCCAAAGCGTATCAATCATCTCTCGCTACCATCCCTTCAGCTGCCACAAGCAGTGGATGGGAAGATCGCACAAGTCAATTGATTTGGCATCATGTTCGGTTAGGGTTGGCCTGCAGAAACAGGATACTGTGGCTGTCAGGACAGGAGACGGGCGCAGCAGAGAGATCTGTAAGCTGCTCATTTAACACTCTTTAAATGTGTCTTAGCTGTTGACAGCTCTAACTCCGGACACAGAAGAGGCTGTCATGTGCGACTGTCAGTGTGACATTTACAGTACATTGTGAGATTAGTTCAGGTGTGTTTCAGGACAAAAAAAAACAGAGGGGAGGAAGAGGAGGTGTTACCAGCTGTCTAAGTAAACACTTGTTTTCAAATTATACTGAGCTGAAAATGTTTTGTCTGAAATGGTTATTCTAAAATCGAGCCATGATCCATAGACAGCTTAATTTTTTACATCTATTTGACAGCATGCCTTAATAGTACTGGAGGCAGCACTGGGTCAAATTTAGCTCTAAAAAGGACAAAGCGCTATTTGTGTTAAATTTCATACATGAAATTTATCAACATATGAGCCTAATTCTAAAAGGATTCCACTGTTTATGGGTGAGTCAGCCTCTCATACAAATATTTCCCACCTGTGGGCTGTGGGCTGGAGTGAGGTCCCTCTCCAGATGCTTGTGCTGCTGCAAATGACCAAGGCTCTGTGTTGGCTGCTGATCCTGGAGCTGCTGGGCAATGGCCTTCAGTTTCTCTGGGTACAGCTGAGCATCAAGGGAACGCATCTGCCACGTGGGGCAGGGGATAAAAGTGCGAGTTAGCAACTCATGAACTATGTTAGCAACTGCGTTTGTCTGGTGCAGCTTCGGACTACAAAACTGACATTCTGTTACACGTTGTGGTTGGCCCTCACCTGATCTTCCAGCATCATCCTGACAGAGCGCTCCTTCTCCAGCTGCTGCCTTAACTCAATCATCTCCCTCCTCAAGTCCTCAGTCTTTTCCTCCTCCAGGATGTCTGGTGAGCCAATCCCTTCATCTTTCTCCTCTGCACGCCTCCTCTTAGGAGAGGAACCGCTTAACTCCTATGGAGAACAAACTGTAGTTGGGTATCTGCGCTACAGGAAGACTGTAAATGATGACACAGAAAGAAAGAAAACCCTGCTAACGGCTGTGTTCATGGTTTCATGTTTGGTGGTGGTTTACCTGTATGATTCGTTTGAGCTGACTGTTCTGCTGCAATAGCCGTGTCTTCTCCTGCTCCAAAGTAAAAATGTACTCGGCTGTCTGCTGCAGGATGGCAGCCTGGGTTAAAAAAAAATAGAAGAAGAAAAAGTTAATGTTACAGGTTTGTTGAGAAGGTGAGCGAGTTCTGACCGTCACGGCTCCATCTCAGGCTCATCGCCTAATTCAAATCCCTATTTGTGACCCACCTTGCTGAGCTTCTCTCCATCACTGTGTGGGATGAGCGTTTTAAGTGACTGGAAACCAGCATTGATGCTCTGCATACGCCGACGCTCGTTGCTGTTGGCAATCTCTCTGCGAATTCGCCTCTCTTGGTCCCGGGCTGTTTCTGGGGTCAGAGGAATGTTGGCCAGACTAGAGGGGGAAAAAAGCAATCAGTTGGAAATTGAAATGTATTAATAAATAAATAAAGCATGTATTCTCAGCAGTAGCTTTACCGTAGAGCCAAAAATGTTACACAACCATATTTCCCCAACATCTGAATCATTCATTTCATTCTCTTGGGAGTACCAAAAACTAACTTGCTGATTAAGATCTCGTTGCAGGTTAATGGCAAAAAAGGACAAGAAAGTCTATGGACTGTCATTGAAAGCAACACTGGTGTCAGGATTTCATTCACCTCCACTGTAATGAGGTTTCAGCAAAATTATTTCTCTATTTAACATAACATCAAGACAAAACAGCAGAACAAACCAAAACACATTCCTGTTTTTACACAAGTATTTAGAGCACATTTTAATGACTTTCCTGTGTGGACAATAATAATATATTTACGAATCTAAATCATCCCGAGTGTTGTGATACCAGGTTAAATGCAGTGCGCTTGTTATAACAATAAAAAAAGAGAAAGAGTTCAAACTCATAATGCCCTGCATCGACCTTGCTCACGCATCTCTGAGCAAACACAGAATGGTGCTATGAGCCTGCTCTTCTGCCATGTCTGAACAGGTGTTAAGGGGGCATATTAATATGCATGCTGTGCAATCCAAGTTGTGATTTTGAAAGGTCTCACAGAGTGAGAATGTTTCCTGCCACGGAAGCAGTAACTGACATTTCACAGGACGCCTTACAAGCAACAAATATGGTAAGAAAACAAGAGATGTCTTTTCCTTTGCTGGTAACTCTGGCTGAATTATTCACTGAAATGCAAGCCGAGCAGCACTGAGTCTGCTAATATTTCCACCCTCAAACTGTGGTGAAAAGACACAATATGCCATATGCTGAAACTCAGCTGAGGGGAAATTCTAAGCGAACTTCCTCTAGCATCCTCTGTATCGAGCTCTGTAACTCTGGGACCCTCTCTAGCCAAGCTCTTATCTGTACTGACTCAGCTGCCTCAGTGCAAACACTGGGAACAATTGTGCAGACGCAGATGAGAAAAGGAGTGTGTGAGTGAGAGTGTGTGCGTGTGCGTGTGTGAGTGTGTGCAGACACTCACACACGTACCAACACTGCAGCAACACATCCAGCAAACACATCCACTGCCAAAACATGACCAGCTGGGCCTGGACTTCACCATTTTACACAAACACAAACCACTACAGTGGAACAGATTGGTCCCCAATTAGAACGGGTCAAGCGTACAACAGGAGTTTAAGGCAACTAAATAACCAACCGATCAATTAATTGATTATTAACTGATAGATGATTTAGATGAGAAAATGACAATATGAAAATTTGCTGCTTTCCTTGTCGTAAATGAAAGAAAATGTAATTGTTGTTTTGGACTGCTGGTCAAACAAGAAAATCGTGAAGGAGACATTTTCACACTTTTTTCTGACACTGACACTTACACACAAAACAATAAAGCAGCATACTAAAAAGAAACTAACCACTAGCTTGTGGAGCATTTTTTTTTAAATAATGTATTAAAATAACAGTATCGCGTCTCAAAATATAGGAATCAGTGATTTTAATTGTAAGTCATGTCAGTAAAACTTACAGTTATGTAATAGAGCCATATAAGTTCTGCCGTGTATTTTAATTTCTGTAATTTACTACTCTACTGACTCGTACTGAGAAATTTAAAATCATAACAACGATAAGAAAAGGACTACATTTCCCAGACTGCACGCGTCACAATCAGCAGGCAGCAGCCACAGCAGTGGATCCCTCCGCCTCCCTCTTCAAACAGGGCTGCGGACGTATCGAAGGGCCTTCCGCGACACAACACACACACCCCCTTATTAATAACGACACTTTTAATTTTCTGACCTCAACGCTCACACCATATGTCCCTTAACCGGACACAATGGAAGACATGTATCTCCAATAAACCAAATAAACTCCCTCCGTCGTCACAGTCGCCGACACCACCTCCATGGTTCAAACAGACTTTTCGTGTCCTCCGCCATTATAACAATGCGGCAGGCAGCATGGCAGAGGTGCGGGATGAAAAGACGCAGTGGAGGCGAGTCGATAGCGCGAACTAGACGCACAGAAACACCTCCAAAACTTTCGCCACGTCGAATGGGGGCGATTTTGACAGCAGTTACACATTTTCACGCTGAGAGTAGACGAGCACAGTGCGCCATAAACAGGAAACAAACGCCAGACCCCCTCATCACTTTAAGCACAAGCCACAAGCATGGCCGCACTACCCACAATAACTTCAGATTGCTCTGAGCGAAATCGGCAACCCGCACGGTGTGTGCGGCAAAAATAGACCCCCGCAGATTGTATGGCTCTCGCTCGTATAACCTTCCCCTTTTCTTAGGCAAATCACAGCACCTTTAGGTGACACTGGGGGGTAATTTGAGGATAAATAGAGCAGGGATGCGCTCTGGAGCGAGGTAGCAGCGTGGTGTGCACGGAACCACGTGGTTTGTGTTTGTTAGCCACAAAATACATCAATTTCGCAGTCAAATGGGCGAAATAACATCACCGCGGGGATGCTGTGGTCTGAGCCAGAGTCCCCACTTGCTGAGACGCAATGTAATTTCAGTGTTTTCTGGTCATTTATGCCCGCAGCTCCCCGTGAGTGGGTCGTGTACACAATAACAGATCAGATCAAGCATGTTGTCTCAGCGCCGTTGTTAAGAGCGTGTACTCCAAACAGATGTTTCAGAATAATAACAATAATAATACGAACAGCGTGCCACATGAGGCGCATGTAACCTATACATACCTACAAAGCCCTCCAATCACTTCTTTCTCCGTTTTCCTGAAATGTTGCAAGGAGGGCACCTTCTGAGCTGGTACCATGAAATACTCCATGCTCGCCTCTCGCCAGTTTGGTCCCCCCCCCTCTAAAAAAAACAGCAGTCTCCGTAGAATAAAAGAAAAATGACGCTAGAGAGCAAAAATCCCGTGATCCGACGCAGGTTAAATCCTCAAGGAAGATACGAATCGCTCGTCTGTGTAATGTAGTAGTTTCAGGCTTCTGAGAGTTGTAATGTTACTCGACTTCCAGCTGATGGGGTTCCCTCGTTGTGTGTGGCGCTCTACCTCTCTCTCTCTCTCTCTCTCTCTCTCTCTCTCTCCCTCCCCTTTGCTTTCTCTCTGCATGACCGTGTGTGTGTGTGTGTGTGTGTGTGTGTGTGCAGCTGATCGGATGGCTTTCAAGGCGGGAAACAGCTGGTAGGAGTCACACTGCACTACCAAAAGCCTCCTTCCGCAGGGACGGGAGACTGCATGTAAACAAAGCGCTATTTAGCGCAGAAAGACCACCGACAGGAAAACGCACATGTGGAGGTAAAAGGAGAATATTATTTGGCTTTAATAGGAATCACGACCAAAAGCCGATTAATGATTAAACGTTCGGTATAGCGTTGATTCAAACCTCCAGTCGATTATATGAATCAAAAATATTTTACCCCCTTTTATGAATCGCATAGACCTACAGGCTACATTCTGGAAATAGCGCCTGTAATTGTAATCCATTAACATTTTTAAAACATTCCCAAATAGAGGTGAACAGGTAATCACAGCGCCTGGAGATTTTTTTTTTTTTTTTACCAATAAGATTATAGCAATAACCCCATATGTAAATTGCACCCTGACAGCTAAGACTGATATAGTAAATAAAGAGCGGGACTACTATATGGGGCGGATACTCACAACAGCTGCGATAAGCGAACAAGAGGGATCAGCTGACCGGCTGGCAGAGCTGCACAGCAACAGCGCACCGGGGAGGGCTTTTGGGGACAGGCTGCTGGCTGACACACAGCGCGGCGGGGCTTGCGTGTTGTTGTTCACCATTTTGAGGTGTACCAGTGATTGCACAGAAGGACACATAACAGTAATATAATTTAGTACACAGGGTTTCACCAGGTGTTTTACCACTCGCATGTCGTGAAAATACGAGCAGACTTTTTTTTTTTCTTTTTTTTCTTTTTTTTTTTCTTTTTTGCACCCGGATATGTGAAATGCTTCAGCGGTATTGTGGATACACATGTTAGCTGTTATGTGCCTTATAGCCTCCCGGTGCAGCTGCAGCCCTAAGTTGTCAGGAATTTACAAAACAACATCTTTAACGCTGGGTCTAACCTTCATGTAGGCTGTGCTTATAAAAACAAAAACAAAACAACGAAACGGGGCAGTGATTTTCGTTTATAAAAAGCTAGAGCACGTGTAAAGCTTTTGCTTTTTTTTTTTTTTTTTTAAATGTAACAAACTATATTATACAGTTTGCAAATCTATGGAATGGAATTAAATGTAAAAGTAAAATAGGCCTATAGAACATAAAATATAATCATTTCTGTGCCATTGCTTTTTTGTGTTCAGTACTGTGGATTATAATTCATCTGGGTTATAAAATGAATACAGGCTGCTTCAGTTTCATGAATTTGATTGCTTTGACTACTTATTACTTATTACTTACTTATACTGCATGCAAGATGAAAATACTTTATTTTGGTTCCTGCACTCGATACAGATTGTGTTTTAATGAAGTGAAATATTTCAACCCCTTAAATTAAATTCATCATTAATTTATCCTCCAAAACAAATGTACAACATTAAATGGATAAAACAAGCACATTAAAAATCTGTATCTTTACTGAAAGAAAGTACATTTATAGACTTATAGTCTTTATTTCAGAAATACTGAGTGGCTACAGATTTATTATGCTCCCTTAGAATTTAAATATAAGGCTTGGAAAACCAGTTCAAACAAATGAATAAAAATCTCCTGGTTTTATTAAATCTTCTGCCAGGCCCCTTTATGCCCTCTAGTGGTGGCAAGATGAAAAGGCAAACAGGCTTGTGGAGCATCGTTGTCCACCCCAGCAACATTGAAACACAGGGTGCCACAGGGTGGACAAATCAGAAACACCTCACAGTGAAATACAGCAGTCTTGTAACCAGTGCAACACCAATCTAGTCAAACTGGTGGCTGGTTGCCTTGAAAATTTATAAAAGCAGTTGCTGTGTTAAAGCTGAGACCTGCTGCTTATTGGCATTCGACTCAAAAGTTCCTCCCTTTGGACATCCCAGTACAGCAGCCCGGGTTCATCTCCCGCCCAGATTGTCTGCTGCATGTCATCCCCTCCCCTCCCTTTCCTTTCCTTTCCTTTCCTTTCCTTTCCTTTCCTTTCCTTTCCCGTATCTCGTTCTCTCTCTTCAGCTGTGACTATTTAATAAAGCAGCAATGACAAATGTAAAATAATCTTTGCCTCACCTGTGCAGATACCTTTGTAATAGCCAGCTACAGTAATCACTACCTGAGGAGATGCTGCCGCTGTCATGATCATTACAGCATTAAATGCTTGATGACACGTGGCCACAAAAAGTTAACATTATGAGGTTCACCAAATTACAGCATGTGGTATTGAAGTGTAATGTACATTTTGGTGTTATTCAGACTCTATACTTAAGTCACATAGTTCTATTAAAACCTGCAGCCCAACTGTATTCACATTTTGCTTTCATATTTTGTGTAACATTAAATATTTAAAATCTAACATTCAATTGAACCCATTAACATTGCATAAACATTTTTTTCTGAATTATTCAACCACTTGGTTCACTAATCTTTTTTTTATTTTTCAAATGCAGTCTTGCATTTGCTATTTGTGGGGAATCACAGAAACAGGAGAAACCACCAGAAAATCAACAGAGTAAATTCTGTTAAATGTGCTAAATGGCTGTCTATAAATAATTTTTCCCCTCCCCCCGTCTCATGTATTCATTACCTGGTCAGATAATGCACTAAATGTTAGCTTCATGTAGCCAAATATATATGACAGAGACAAGAAAATACACTTGCTCAAATATTGTACTGAAGTTCAATTTCCAGATGCTCGCAAAACAATGAAGCACAAGACTTCGCTGATTATTTTATTAAATAATCAATCAATCAAAGGACGTCTGTTAATATTCCCTAAAGCTCAAGGCAACAGCCTTAAGTATTTTGTTTAGTCCAACCAACAGTCCAAAACCCAAAGTTGTTTCATTTATTATCACATAAAACAGTAAATGACTCTTATGTGTCTTATCAAAACTTCGTCTAAATGTTTGCCTCGTAAATTTCCTTTTGAATGACCAATAGATTAACTGATTAATCGGCTAATCAACTAATTGGTTCACACATAGTTACTTTGGTAATTTATAGCACTTTGTAGTCCCTCACATCTCAGAGACAACCAGAATAGGAGTTTCTGTCAAGGATTTGGTTTGTGAAATAGTAAACATTGTTTTAGCTTAAATTACCGGCAGTGTAGAAAATTTTTCAAAGCAATATTAACTGAACTGTAATAATAATAATAGAACTGTAACATGTGTGTATTGCTATTCTGACTTAAGCAAAGGGACTGAAAACTTGAGTGTCTGTTTTAATTTATTTATTGTTTTGTTTTATTTTGTTCTATCTTAAGTGACGCGTTAATCTTCCCTGTGTCTATTGTTAGTGTAGTACATAGCTGTCAGTGTTGTATTACTGAGGGTGGAAGTATACATTAGAAGTAAAATCACCGGCTTTTGGAAATCAGGACTTTTCAATAACACTGTTTTCACCGGTTTTTAGTCTGAGAGCAGATATGTCAACAAAACTCTCGAGAAGACAACATTTAACAGGACAACAAACAAGCGAGGAACAGAGGGCAGTTATCCCTCAGGAAGGCATGGTGATGCAGGGGAGCTGAGGCGGAGAGAGGGCCGTGAGGACAGACAGAGGGAACGAGGGAGGGAGAGGGAGCGAGAGAAGAGGGGGAGAGTTTGGAGAGGAGCCGGGGACTGCCCATGGTGGAGGGGCGGAGCAGTAAGCATGCGCTGAGCTGGCAGAGTCTGAGCTGGTCCTGACGGGCTGGCTGGTCTCCGGGCGGCTGTCTGTGCGCTTCAGACGGTCGTGGGGGAGACTACCAGCAACACTCAGCGCGTCCTCGAGTGCTCAGAGGAGGTGGAGGGGGGGAAAAAAACACAGAAGAGTCGCGGGGATAACTGCGAGCAAAGAAAGCAAACAGCCCCACCTCGTCATCTGGAAAAGCACCGAAGAAGAAGAAGGAGACGATCCTCCGCCCCTCTACCCCACACCCCGACGCCAACCCGCCCTATCTACCCTACCCACCACTTCGTGCCATCCCTCTGGTCTGAACTGCCCTCCCACCCCGCCAGGAGAACCACGACCACCCATAGGAAACCCCCGCTTGACCAGCGTTGCCATTAAGCGATGCGCTTTGAATTTAGGAAGAAATCACCTACGCGGTTTTGATGCACAACACAACCAGTGGTCTTCTTTTTTTTTCCTTAGCGGGGAACAGTTAAGGCTACGGATCTGGGTGTTTACACTTTTTGACGGGTTTCCAGTGGCATGATAACATGCAGCATATTATCATCCCACGGCGACAGACCAGGTTGTCATTCCATAGATTAGTCTTTATTTAAACAACCAGCTGTCACACACGCTGGCATTTGAGCCTATGTTTGATTTTTCCATGATTAGAAATAATCCTGACAATGGTCTCTGAGCGGACCGCCTCTCCAGACACCTAGTAATATTTTTTTCAAGACGTGTCAGCTCAAGGTTTCTTTTTCATCGAAGAAAAAAAGCGACAAATTGACGAGGAGTCATTAGACATCGACACCGATTGAGCCGTAGGACTTTGCGTGCGAAGTTTACACCTGGAAGAGGGGGGCCAAGTCGGAGATATCTCGGCCATATCCAAGAGGCGTTTTTTCCCTGTAAGGTAAGACAGGAACAAACCCTACCCTGCATGTCAGTCCTGTATGTTGTGTCTGCTGTCATGTGTGTCCACGTTTGCCCGAGTGCGCTGCTACGATGTAAGAAATTGCACGAGTTCAAACCGGGTAGTGACCTATTTTCAGAGACTCTCCAGCGGTGCTCCCGTATCCTGCAGCCTGGACTCCCCACACTGTCATGATCAAGGCCGGTCGTGGCGGACGTGCTTATGCCGGCGTCTGTGCCATTTACGCGGACACCGTGTGGGTAACTCTGTCACCACGGGAGCGACCCTTAACGCGTGTGTGCCTCCTCCATTAAACTGCTCTCCCACCACGTCAACCCTGAGAGGCATTTTTAGAGCAGTATCACAGATCCTGTTCTTTAATAGAGGCGTACATCACAGCCCAGCCAGCTGTTGTGTAAGACGCTGGGCTTGTACTGAGCTCTCTGATGCTCTGTCACAACATCTGATAAAGAGTTCAACGGACTGCCACGGACTACAGACTGCTGACGGTCACTTCAGCAAGTGATGTATTGGTAAATAAAAGGTGGCTAAGCATGAGGTAAACACCCACCAGAAATTCAGGAAATTCTCAGATTTACGATATACTTTTTCACATGAAAGTGTTAAGTGTCCCTGGTCACGGTGGCGTGCACATCTTCACATACCTCTTTTCAGTGTGGTTCACATAATACATAATTACTGGGACTGGTAACATCTTTTTCTTGCCATTTTATAATTTCTGTTTAGCCCAATTCTAAGTTAGTTGAGGCCAAGCATGTAGTGCAGAGGGCGAGGATGAGCACAGGCAGAAAGGCCTGGATAAAGAGCTATTTTCCTCCAATTAAGCAATTCCGCTGTCCCTAAGCCTAATTGTGTGCACACTGGGACTGGGTTTGGGATGGACCTTCTCCCCATTGGCTGCCTCCCATGGGCCCATTGTTCTAGACGATGCCGGGGGAAAGAGCAGAGCCCTGCCAAGGCGGACCTAACAAGCCCCTGCGCTGGAGTGAAATAAGGCCTGATCATTAAAAAGCATTAGGCCACAATGCAGGTCGAGGCTCACTCAGGGGGCTGCGGTAGTATTTTGGACGAGAGGATGGCTGTATTTTCAAAGTGCCAGTGATGTATTGTGCAAACGATGTAACCCATAGGTGCACGAGAGAAACCGTCACACAGATATCATATGAGGCTGAAGGAGATCTGGCCATGGGCCCACTGGACCTCTCTCAGAGTATGTGGGGAAGAGGAGCTGTGAAAGAGGCCGCACAGGCTCTGTGCAAAGGGAGGACTTTGACTCCCTCTCCTCCCTCCCTCTTCCAGGCCCCTGCTATTTAATCTGTAACCCCTCTCTGAACTGTGAGCCCAGGTGCTCCTCTCATCCACAGCCTGCTCCCCGCATTGTTTTTCCAATCAGCTGATGATCAGTTCAGCCGCAGGTCAACCATAACATCCATCTGACGGGCAGGCCGGGGTCAGACGGAGAGGCATCCATCAACACTGGTTATTCAGGCGACGCCTCTCTTAAACAGCACTTAGTCACTTCAGAGAAAAGGTTCTCAGCTCCACCATAAGGCCAGATGTCTGCTGGGGTCCAGCTGTGTATCCCTGCGGTGGCATTCCAGGCTTACGGGATACGCGTGTGTGTTTGTGTGGGTAGCGTTTTTTGCAGTACATTTTCTCATTGTGACTGCATGCTTGACCAGATGCAGATACTTGGACAGCTGCATGGAGCGACAGCTTGCTCTAAGCTTTGGTCTGAGCTTGACACCAACTTGTTGCATCTGCTGCAGTTAGTATGCAAGAGGATACACCATGAAGGCTTTTCCACCATGCTGGTCTGTGTCATCAAATCATGGGTGTGGTTGACACCTCTCCTCTCCAGTTTTCCTGTGCTTTGAGACTTTGTTCTACACCACAACTGTGTGACATCATACCCCCGAGGTCCCACAATGTGTGAGGGAGGGCAGCTGCTTTATGGTGGAAAAGGTGGACCCTAATGGCATATTCCTGCGTCAGAGAGCAACCACGAGGCATGTGGTAGAGGGATGTTGGGAACCCGCAGTGCACTTGTACTTAATTCCTTAAACCACACTCATAAAGCTTACCGCATCTGATATAAAGAGAAGTATTTTCAGTTGATTCTTGCGTTGTTAGCATGGTAGCACAAAGACACTCTGAAATCCAAGGTGACAAGAGAAAGTTTTGTTTTTCATGCAGTTTAGCGGGGAGGAGGGCTGCTTCCATTAAAGGGTGGGGGCAAATGCAAGTGGCTACAAAGTACACTGGGAGAGCTAGTGTGATTTTTTTTGTTTTTGAATTGATATCACAGCGGGGTTCCATAGCTGCTGGGGATTACGGTCAAGCTGAAAGGCAACTCAGCAGCAGGGGAGGGAGGATTATGGCGTTCAATGAATGAGGCAGCATGCAGTGAAAACAAGGCACCTGATACACACTTTCATTTATCTTCACAGGGATAAGAGCTGCTTTATTTTAGATTCCCATGGCAGATGTGTCCTTTCTGTGCACAAGAACTCTGTAGCAATTAATGCTAATCAGATTTCTAGCCAGACAGTGTTGTGATTCATCCATTAAGGGTGCTCAACATTTGAAATGTGAATAGTGTTAGGTTATGTCACGTCGAATGGAGCAGCACATCCCAGCTCTTGACCTTTGATTGGGCTTAAAATGTCAGAGGAGATGCAGATTGTAGCCAGCTGAAGCTATGTGTCACTTCAGTGAAATGAGCTGGAGCAAGGACATGGTGTATAATATGGTATTCATGGTCAGATTTATATACAATCTTTTAAAATCTCTTGGAAAAATATATTTGTCTATATGTCAGCCCCATAAACACTGGGATGTGTCACAATGCTCGTGTTAATATGAATGATTTGCCTTTCATAAGCAGTTCTTCTGCCACAGTGTCACCAATTTGCTATCGTGAAAGTTAACAATTCACATGTTTTTTTTGCCATCTTCACTTCCTTGTTTTGAAATAAATTTTGTCTTTCTGTACTGGGTCAATTCTTGGTTGTATTGCTGTTGATATTTATTGGTATGTACGTATATTAGAGGAAATCACAGGAGTCACAAGCCTGAAAACAACAGTTTAACTCAGTAAATTGTAGAAACAGGGTTGATTCAACACCTGAAAGTTCAACTTGAAATTGACAATAAATGGCTCGCACAGCTTTGACATCATTAACAGTCCAACACTGTTTTGTTTTTTTTTTGTTTTTTTCACCAAAATATTTTATCACTAATCATTGCCATGTGTGCAGCACTCGAGGTGACACATTCATACTTTGGAGTCCTGCAGTGTGATGTGGCTGTGTAGAGTGACGGCCAGACTCCTGGACCCATACGTTAAGAACAGACAAAGCGGATATATGGAGCTTGACTCACACCAACTTGCAAACCAAAAGAGACCAGCGCATACCGCTTTGCTCCCTGGCTGGCTGGGCTCACGGACCGTGCATTTTTCTGCAGTTAAACTGTAACCACTAATCACCTCACGGCCTCACTGTTTCCTCCTGCAGCAGACCATTCCCAGGTCCCCAGGCAGGGTTAAAATGTGCCCTCAGGGGAATATATGGTCTACGCCTTTTTAATATCACCTGCATGGGACATCCCAAATGAGCACAGGAGACTTGCTGTTTCTGCGAGTATCTGCCATGCTGAAGTTTAGGGGTCAGTTCCTCTGCTGCAAGTCTGCAGGCCTGCATTTCCAAAATAAACACAGACAACTCAGTGCCTCACTCCAGCTACCCCACCCTACCTCTTCTCATTCTCTTTAATGCTCCTTCTCTGCTCAGTGTTTCTATCGTGAGAGAATTTTAGCTTGCAGAGCCCTTCAGACAGTACGCAGACCATGTCTGGGGCAGGGCGCTCTTGATGAGGAAAAGTTTAAGAAAGAATAAAGCCAAGACTTGAAAGAATAGGAGCAATGTAAAGGAGCTGTCAGAGAAAGAGCAGAGGGAATAGAGGAAAGCCTGTTGAGTCCATTTTGGGTCAGTTTCCACCACCATACTTAAAAATATTTCGCTTATAGATGATCGTAAACTTGGACCTAGTTGGAACCTTTAGGTTTCTGTGGGCTCAGTTCAAGGAGCTCCGAGCTGTACAGTAATATGCTCACAGCAATGCAGTTTAAGTGGAGACACAGCTGGTTTGTATTATTATTTACTTGCTTGGCGAACACCCTGAATTCTCTCATATAACCTCAGCAGCACTACGGCAGTTCAGTATGACTGAGGTATGTATGTTTGTGTTTGCTTGTTTCAAGAGAAAAGAAAGGGAGGAGTCGGACAAGAGGGGCTCTGCATGTAAGTGCGGGTGAGGAATAACATGCTGAGAAGGGAGAGCCGGGGGAGAGGGATTGATGGTGTGTATGTGTGTGTGTGTGTGTGTGTGTGTGTGTTTTAAAGAAGGGAATGAGGGAGAGACTGGTAAGGTATTTCTAAAACTCAAATAAGGCTCTCATGTCTGGGCCTGGCTTCCCTGTCTGGGCATATCCAGTCCTGTCAGCTAGCTTCCAGACTTTGCCCCCTTCACACCCCTCCTCCCTCCCCGTTCCCCTCCGTCCGCGACTCGCTGGGACTCCATCTCCTCCTTGCTTTTGACTCCGCTTCGGTTCCCTCTCTCCTTTCGTCCCTCCCTCGTGTTTTCGTCTCCCACTTTCCATGAGCCCCCAGCTTCGTAAGTGACGCTTACATTATATAAGACATTCTCCATCTTATACATGCAGCAAAAGAGAGAAAAAAAAAAGGTTTGGCCTGTAAGTGTTTACCTTCTCTGTGGTGTTGTGGAGATGTTGCCAGCTCTAATTCAATTCATATGTAGTGTGGCTGTTTTTTGTTTTTTTTTTTCTTCTTCTTATGAGGGAGCCTCGTGCAATTTGGAAATGTTTTAAGTTAGAGGTTAGATCTTTTATGAAACAGCCTCACTGTTTTTATTTGGGTACTGAAAGCTGTAAGAATTGACTTTTCAGTGTCCATCTTGAGTAATGACCAGCTACTGTCTTAACATAGCTGGTCTCTCTCTCTTACTGCATCCAGTTGATTACAGTGTCCTTGCTCCTTGTTTGCTTGCGTCTCAATAAACGCTGCTGTCAGTCACAGTGAGTCTGGCTGTTTCTAAATTGATTCTAAATGTCAGTATTGATTCAGGACAGAGGAGTGTGTGAGAGCATGAGTATCGTGCTGACCTTTAGCACTAATTGAGATCCTCTCTTAGGCTCATTCTTTCCTGTGATTGTGTTTGTCCACAGCACATTTATTAGTTCTAGCTGTTCGGTGCGTTTGGCCAAATGAAAAGAGGAATCAGCTCCAGATCTTTCTGAATCTTGTTTCCAACAGATCGCGCACATCAGACGAGCCAACAAATTAAAATCGAGAGTTTAGTGCTACTCCATTTTCCAGCATTATGCTCAACTCTGTCTGTCGCCATCTCAGTCGCCCTCCATCTGTCCCTTTGCATCTGTCTCTCTGCTCTCTTTTTCTGTTCCTCTCTCTTGGATGGAGCCGCAAAAGATAAAAGCTGTAGGGTGGAGCCTGTCACTTAGTTGAGCTAGAACACAGGAATACAGAGAGAAAAGGAGAGGGAGGGAGATAAAGGGAGAAAAAGAGACGAGAGAAAAGACCGTCATATTGACCTTGTCTTATTGCCAGCCGCGGTGGGAGGGGGCGCGGGGTGGAGGGTTACTCAGAGAAAACAGGCGGTCCATGTGAAGAGGGAGAACATAGAGCTGCCGTTAAGTTGGCATGGCCTCACAAGGAAAGGACAACACAAGCTTTGTGTGTACACATACAGTATATGTGAGATCACTGGTGAGGGAGGCAGAAGGGCTCAAATGGTGGTATAGCAGACAGTATGGGGGGGGCACGCCCAAATTTAAAGAAGCAGGAACTCCTTGATTGCCCTGCAGTGTGTGTTTGTCCTTGCAATACACACACACACTCACACAAACACCCAACATGTCACTTTGTCTGTTAATTGCTCTCTGCTGTTTTGTATTTCTCCCTCTTCCTGTTTTCTTCCCCTTTCAGTATGTTGAAGAAGCCGAGCCCCTGTCCTGTTCCTCCTCTCTGTACGTAAACACACATATGCAGCCATATAGACCCACATGCCAGCTAACGCTCATTCACACAGACACTCCCTGTCCAGAGCACATCTGGCTCTGTGTACCCCCCCCCCTTGTACAGCATGACTGGTGCACAGGTGTCACCCAGCCCTCTGGGACTGGGAGAGGCAGTCCATTCAGGAATTCTTTGGTGAAGAAGTAGAGAAAGTTACGACACCCTTAGATGCGTCCAGTAGGCCTCAGCCACCCCAGACAGCGATAAAGAGATTGCCCACCACCCCACCTCATGCCTTACCCCCAGCCTCCCGGAGGTCGTGTTGCATAAAGCTGTTGTTGGGATCATATTACTTTGGCTATTGAATAAGGAGACTTGCTTCCCAGGGAGTTCACTCTGTCCTGCTGCCTTACTGAGTTGCAAGCGAGTGAAAGTAGCTGGGGTCAGTGTGTAAAGTTGAAAGGGGTTTGTTTCTCATGCGTGTGGTGCCATAATATTCCCGTCCAGGAAATGACTGTGAGACAGGCGCACCCCTCCCAAAGCTGGAGCGGTACCACAGCACGCTGGACTGGTCTGAACTCCATAACACGCAGCCAGCATGCTGTGCACAAGTGTGTGTGTGTGTGTGTGTGTGTGTACACGTATGCATGTCTGTATGGCTCTACATAGGCGGCTGTACAGTCTGTGTGTTTATGTGTACTTACTGTATGCCTCCATACTTCCTTCCCTGATTCCTGAAGTTGTCATTGGTAGGAAAGACCATGTTGGCCCAGCAGCTGGTGCTGAAATATAGCCTGGGTTTGCTGCTTATCGAACCACAGTTTCCATTCGCATGTCACCCCTATTAATCTGCCCTCAGCTTGCTGGTAACTGTGTGGGAGAGAGGGGGGGAGGAAAAGAGAGAGGGATTTCTGGACCTCCTCCCATTCCCTCCTACCCAGTGGCTTAGAACTGGTGCTGTGTTCTCACCAGTGAGAGAATTTAACAGAATTTAACATCTCCTGTTGAGTTCGACTGCAGCTGCTTTGTACATTTAGTTAAACCCTGAAAAGAGCTTGAGGCCGTTGTGGCTATATACGAGGTGGATATACTTTAATACAACCTCAAGTGGTGGGGTGCTCACCTGTGTGCTTCATTTTGGGCTGAAGTCATTTCTCTTAAGGTTTAAATCCGGCACTCGGTTTTTAGGGAGTGGCCTTTTGTTTGTGTGCATGTGTGCTGAGTGAACCTGGTATTTTAAAGATTTAGGCAGGTGCCAGTGCTTTGCATTCCTAACCTGACCTTGTGCTCATTGTGCTGCCTCTAGGGGAGGTCTGCCTCTACGAGATCTGCAAACCAGGGACGAGCTTGTGTGTGTGTGTGTGTGTGTGTGTGGCGTGTGTGTACATGCATGCACATTTAAACACAACTATTCCAAGGTCTCACTCGCTTTAAACTTGGCCCTTTTAAAGTTCAGTAAATTCTTTTTCCTTAGTGTGCTGTGTTTGATAAGATCACTCTTTGCTTGCATGCAGAGCTTAGTGTGCCATTGCATGTCCATTATATACTCACAGCACTATCACATGCCATCTATACTGCCCCAGCAAGGAAAGATAGAGAAATGGACAGTTTTGTGTGGAAAAGTACAAGATCTGAAGAGAGAGTGCTATAAAGCCAGAACGGCTGACAACGTTATACCACCACAAATATAACTTGAGTTTCGAACTGCCAGTCTAGACATTAGAATAATGCTAATGTTGGTGTGAGTCAGCTGGAATGGCAGCATTTAGTGTGGGAGTAGCAAACAACCATCACTTCCGAAACACAGACCCTATCCAGCAAAGGCAGCAAAAAAGGACACAGCTGGTTTGTGGGCAGATGAGAGGACAAAGTGTTGTTGATGTTGTTTGGGCCTTCAGAAACAAATTCATTCAAAAGTTTCCCCAAGTACCTTAAGAAAACTTACAATGTAGTCTACACCCCCCCCACACACACACATTCTTCACCACATTAACATAAAACGAAACCATGTTTACCTCAAACTTTGTTGCACAAACTGTAAAACTTTTATCGCTGTATTTTTTCCTCACCCACCACCAGTTCTGACAACCTCAGACTGTTTTTTCTTCCTCTCTCATTGGCTTCATTTCTCCTTTTCTCCCCCACCTCTCCTCTTTTCTTCTGTTGCTTTCCTACTGAGCGTGGTGCGGTGACGCCCCTGCTTGGCTGGTGAGCCGACTCCAGACCCTGTGATTGCACGCAGGAGTCGGAGGATTGCATCACTGCCTGTGGGGAGAGGCCACAGGAATGGACTGAAAAGGAGGGGGGGGGCAGCAGAAAGAGAGAGAGAGAGAGAGATGTGAGAGGAGTTGATAAAGGAGAGGAAGAGGAGATAGCCTGAGGAATAGAGCTGAGGGAGACTGTACATGTTTTTGTTTATGTGGAAGTATGGCAGAGTGAGGGGTTTGGAGGGGATGCATTCACTGACTGCAGGAGGTCAAAATAAGCCAGGGTGGGGATGTCGATCAAATCTCCTGAGTCCAAAGACAAACACACACTTTTACTCTTCTCTTTTCACAGATGGAGGTAGGCCTCCTGCTGTGTTCATTGGTTCCCGCCGCCCTTTGCTGCGCTATGAAACTGCTATGTTGTGAAATGCCCCACGTTATTGTAAGATTACTCACCACTCTTTAAAGCCTACAGTACCGTTGTGTGAAGTGCCTTAAGCATTAGTGTTGGGTTTACTGCTTAAACACTGAGTCATTGTCCGCTGGGGATTATGTGTTTACCGTTGATCCTGATACTACTGTATAGATTAAAACTGTACAAGTTTATTAAAATTTATGTTGCCCATCTGATTGTGAAATAGAGTAGGTGGGAGAAAAGCTAACCAGAGACTCAAAACACATGTTGCTGCACGTGGACCCTCAATCACGTTATGTTCATGTCATATAGCAGCTACTAGGAAGTCTAATAAATCGACTGCAGCTTGGGAGAAGTTTCCTAGCCTCATGCCAATGTGCAGCTACTCTCTCCTCTTAAACCCGCCTCTGTTCTGTCAAAGTAACTTTGTATGGTTGCTTTTATTGCCAAAAAGATTTTCTAATGACATTTGCACCCTGAGGTACACCCATCTGAATGAATTACAGGGTGGGAAACAAATCTCAAAATCTTAGTTTGCATGTAGATTTGAAGATTCTTATTCGTTAAAGGCACGCTTTCTTATATTGATTATGCCTCCTTTGTCATCCATCCATTGTTCCATCTCCACCCCACCAAGAGCCAAGAGTCAGGTCAGATGTCACTGTATTGCATGATAATCTGGGGTTTAGCCTTATGGCCTGTAAGGCTTTCTGACAGTAGCCTGTATGTATGACAGCCTATGATGTAACACATTTAAGTAATTCCTGCTATGCTGCACGTAGGGCAGCAACTAACAGTAGTTTTCAGAATCAGTTAATTTTTAGTTAATTAAAGCAAAAGAAAATAGTAAAAAGAGAAAAAAGGAGAGGCAGAGAGATAAATATATCGGATTATAATGATATAAAACAGAGCAAAATATTGCTATTTTGTCATTTTATTATGCTCATGTATCAGAAATGCTGTAATTGTAATCAGTCTATTTCTGTGATTTTGTTGGTCTGTACATGTTATATTATGTCTGTCTGAGAAGAATTCGTCCTCTGCCACTCCTCTGGTTTCTCTCATTTATTTTCCATGTAAAAAGGGTTTCGTTGGGGATTTTCCTCCCTCGAATCAAGGTGGTGTCGTCCATTTTACACAATGTGTTGCGATGTGTGATTTTGGACTCTAAAGTTGATTTGAGTTTACCATGAATTTTCTGCTGATTCACTGAGCAGTTAATCGTCGTTTCAGCTCTGCTGCGTTGCCATCAGAGGTCTTTTCCCTACTGAATCCTACTGTCTGCCTATGCTGCAGCTTCTTATTGATTTTTTTTTTGAAAATCAAAACACAGCATGGATTTACAGATGAAATTCCCATTTACTAAACGAAAATTTATAACAAAAGCAAAAGAATGAGGAAGAGCAACTGCACGATTCTTCAAGCGAAGGTTTGAACGTTAATGTTCAACAACAGAGACACCACTTTAAGCGCGTGCTCTTCCTTTCTCATGCAGCAGTCCCCTTTGACAACAAACCGCAAGTGCGTCCCGCCCTCCTCGTTCTGTGCCTCCCTCCCTCCCTCCTGGCACCTTCCCTCCCTGCCTGCCCTCTGCCTGGAATTCTTCAGTGTCTGAACGCTCTGGCTGGAGGCCATCGGTAGCTCGCTGAGAAGCTTCCTGTTGCACTCTCTCCCTCCTTCAGTCTGTCTATCCCTCCCATTTTCTTTTCTCCTGTCTCACGCGCCTTCCTCTCCTTTGCATCATTATTACTTAATTTTGCACGCTCACACTCTTACTTGCGGGAGATTGATTCCTTTTCTTGTTTTAAAACCATAAAAGAACAAGTGGCACTCTTGTGCTTATTTCTCCTTGTGTTGAAGCATGCGAGTGCACGTGTCCTTCTGTCTCTGTCTTGCAGCCGTCGTGACTTCAGCGCGCCAACAACTGTCTTTTTCCTCAGTAGCCCTTCCCCAATGGCTCCAAGCATGCTGCTATTACATAATACTGTGTACAATCCGGTGTGCGGGGGGAAGGGGAAGGAGAGAAGTTTAGACTGAGGCTAAAAGAAAACTCTTTGACATCAATTTATCTTGGAGAGATGGTGTGACTAGAGCAGCTAATTTGGCAGTTAATGTACCATTAAAAGCCAGTTGCATGTGAGAGAAGACTGAGAGGTGGATGAGAAGAATGAAGTGAAAGAGTTGGTGAAGGAGAAAGAAAAACAAAAGCAAAGAATAGAGGGATAAAGAGAGAGAGAGAGAGAAAGAGGGAACGAGAGGCCCATAGGAGGAGGAGGAGGAGGAGTGGAAACTGAGGTTTCCTGTCTGAGGAGGCGGCTGGCTGAGGAGGACAGAGGCAAGGGGAAAAAAAAATCTCTCAGCTGTGTGTGTTTGCGTGTTGAGTGATCCATCAGGGCTCGTGGGTGGAGGGCGTACTCGGGGGCTGTGGCTCGGGTGTGTATGTGTCAGTGGAGGTTGGGTCACTCCTGGATATTACCTCAAGAAACGTCAGCAATGACAGAAGTGGGAATGTAGGAATGACCATTTTTGGGCCTGTTTTCTTTTTGTCTCTAAATCAGCATCAAACATATAAATAAATAGATGTTAACATGTCCTTATCATTGTCTGTGATAAAATGTGACTCTTGCTACATCGCATACTTCTCTGATTAATCTCACCATGTAAATCCGGCTATGAAGGAAACCGAAAAAGGAAATTGCTTTACTTTGAAATGCGGTTGTTATATATAAATCCGATTATTCAGAGTACTGTGTGTTTAAAACTGCTTGAAACGTGACAGGTTGTCTATTCCTGATTTGCCCAGTTACAGATGTAAAACCCAAATGCCAGGGGTCAGAGTTCACGCCACACCCACACCTCAGTCAGTCACCTTTGACTCTGGCTGTTCCACCTGGTGGATGGAAAAACCAGCAGGTCCAGACACGACCTGTGGTGCAACTGCAAGACTATGCTGTGCTAAACCACAGAGTTACGAAAGCTAATGGAAGCATATTTACAAAACAGAGATATTTACCTCCAGGTCATTAAATGTGACTGCTGCAATGTTGCAGATGTTGAGATTTAATGGTGCAGAGGGTGTACTTGAGGGAATTACTTCTGTGTATTTGTTCGCAATTTTGAAAATTGATTCACAACAAAGTCCAAAACAAAATCTACTATAATGTTTTAGTAATCTCAGAGTCACTGACATGACCGATATATTGCGAGTGAATCTTCTGAAGTCATAGCATCTGGCATCTGGATGTCATTTTTGGTCATAAACGCATTACAAAAACAAATATTTGCGATCAGGAGTCTTTAAAGTGGTCCGTTAAAGATCAATGACCAACCTATGTGACAAGCAAGACAATTTGCTGTTGAAAAATAAACTTGGCAGTGCTCTGAGTTGGATAATCTATGTAATGGAGACACATAGGCTGTCATTTCATTACTGCAAATTTTTGTTTCTTATTAGCCAATTTGTGATAAGCTAATTAAGTCCTATAGTATTTGGCAAGCCAGTTTATTGGTCAGAGTTCTGCTCAACCCCGATTGCTTGAAAGGTCACAAGGCCAGGTCAGTCTAGTCCAGGCCAGGCCAGCAGGGGATGGCCTATTGAGACCACAAACAAAAGTTTTAACAGTTGTTCACTGTGATGATATGAAAGATGTTAGTTATTACCTCTCCAACACATCTGTTTTTGTATACATACTTCCATAGTCACACTCGCAATCACATCAGTACCATCAGTCGCTAGAAGTTCCCACTACTTTCTTTCTCTCTCTCTCTCTGAATTCTGTGTGAGAGTGAACAAGAGAGCGCAAAGAGCCTCAGGGAGTGATGGCTTACCTCCTACAGACCACCTCCCAGGGCCACAGCAGGAGGCAGATTAAGTTACAGCCAGCCTCAGAGGGAGGCCACACATTCTCTCAGTCTCCAAAACCCTCACCAAAAACAAAATATTACGCAATCCGATTTTGGTACCCTGTAACATAATGATGTTACACCGCACAGTTTTTGATACACGTTGATGCTTTTTGTTGGCTCTCGTCTCGGCACCATCAGACCGCAGCAGACCGAACCGATCGGATCAGGCTGGAGATCAATCTGTCAGAGCGGCGTTAAGGGTCAGGGCTGATCCGTGTGAGCCAAGACTCAGAGCATGGAGGTGTTGAAGCCCATAGCCCTTCTTTGACCTGATGCCCCCCTTGCGCTCCCTCACCCATCAGCCAACTCCCACACCCGCCCCCCAACCTCGACCCGTTTTCACCTCCATGTGTGCACGCACACACACACACACACACATCATCAAAGGGACTTGTGCGGTGTCCTAAACGGGGTGGATGTGGGAAAGGGTTATCCAGGGGAATAGTTGATCGGGGTTGCTAAAGAGGACACACACAAACCTTTCTTTCAGGGCCTCTCTTCCTCTGTCACTTCCTCCTCCCTTCATCCTCACCCCTGTATATCCTCACTGTGGCCCCTTCGGTCTTCCATCCTCTCCCTTCTCTCTCTCTCTCTCTCTCTCTCTCTCTCTCTCCACCGTTCAGCTGCTGTAGCTTGTGTTTACTTTGCTCGGGAGAGAGGAGAGGGCCCAGAGAAGGGACAATGCTGTCTTTCAGAGAGGCTGTCGACCCCACGGCTTAGCAAGGAAGTCTGCATGGGGGCCAGCCAACACCCCTTCCACAAACTTCACAGCCATCCGCCACTGAGCTTTACGCACAAACTCGCATGTCACGCAGGCATTGCACACACAAACGACACCATGCTCCTTCCTTGTCTGTATCACTCTCAGGCACCCTTTCTCTTTGTCTCACATTTCCCACAAACCCCCTCTCAGCGATCACAGCTCTTGGTAGGATGTAGTCGAGATCCTGTAACTTCAGTCCAAGATCCACACACTGTGAGTCATTTCCCAGCTAGTCTCTACTATTTCCCCACCAAGAAATCTTGAGGGTGGGCTGAGGTGAAGTCCAGCAGTGGGGACTGATTCAACAGGAGCCGAGCCTGTTGACTCCACCGGGAACACATTAGTCGTGTGTGGACTGGCTTGGGTGTAGACAGTGTTGTAGATTTCGTATGACCTGCTGTGTTTCTCAAAGATGCAATAGATTTTCAAGTGAATTTAGATTGTCACGTTTCTTTGCCAGAAGTTTTTGGAGAATGCACACACAGTGAGATTCAGAGCAGTGCGAGTCCATCAAAACACCTAACGCGTTAAGTTCTTTTAAGACTAGGACCCCAAAGCAGAGACGTGCACACTAGTGAGTGGGAACAGAAGGTTCTTTTAATCACTCTACAAACAAAATCCAGAACAAAAGCAGGTGCTGGCTGGCAGGGAGAAATCTTCAGCAGCATAACACAGGAGAATCTCTGTTCAGGTAACACAGGTGAACAGCATACAGCAGTAGAGCATAGAATAATCTGACAGCAAGCAGGAGTGCAGGCCGGGCTTATAAAGTGGAGGGAATAGGCTGATGGAACTCAGGTGTGCCTCTGCTGCCAAACGGAGGAGCCAGCCACACCCCCTGCCACACACAAGCTCTGCAAAAAGAACAGAAGAAGGAGGGGGAACAGAGAGAGCACAAGGAGAAAAACACAACAGAAAACATATAAAGCCAAACCATAACACAACTCCTCTCCTGTGTGCCATGCTTTGTCCACCAGAGGCTTTTGGCCAACTTACCGTCATCAGGGTGGTGTCTCAAGCTGTCTCTGGTTTCCTCATACACAGTTAAATGATCAGTCATCTGTCAACTTCCCTTTTTTTTGGAAAACACTGCTTACAAAATGTCATTGTTCTTTGTTGATACAGAAATAAGTGACTACAAAACACAATGTGTTATTATTCGTTTTTAATTTCAAAGTCAGTCTGTATTTGACTTTAAATATACTATAAATATCCATTTGCTCTCAAAATATGCCTGGCATTTAAGAACAAATATAATCTTAAATGGCTTCAAGTGCAATTCCTCATTCAGCCCTTTTGTGCTTAAGTTGCCCAATTTAGAAACCTAGGTATATGTGGGGATGAACTAAATCTTGTGAAATATTTTGGAAGATTATGTTGTGTATTGGATCTAACATTAACGATTATTTCCTCTATCAGTTAACTGGTCGATGATTCTGTAGATTAATTGATGAATGTTTTGGCCAATAAAATGTTAGAAAATACTGAAAAATGACCATATTAAGTTCCCATGGAATCCTTGGTGATATCTTAAAAATATCTCTCCAAAATCCAAAGATATTCAATTTACTATTGAATGGAACCACTGATTTTTTGGCATTTTTGCTTAAATTGAAATCTGAGTTCAATGAGTATTGGATTATCCAAAAGGACACTGAAAATTTTCAGTCCGTTATTGAAATAGCTGACATTTTGCTCGATTGATTAGCAGTTGCAAGTCTAATATGTAAAGTTCACCTACAAAATTCAACAAGCTGTATGATAGTCACAATGTTCTTTATCTTGTGGAGGAAAAGCGCACATTTTCAGAAGTCGGCCAGTCGGGAGTCAGGTAGCTATGGAGGCCTACTTAATAAACTGGAATAGATGAGCTATCCAGTCCATTGTCGAGGTATAGTAATGGGTTGCACGTGGAATAGCTGCCTGAAAAGAGCTTTTGTGTGTGTGTGGAGACCTCTTTAGTGTCTCTCTGCTGGTATCACAGCGAAACATGTAGGATCACATGATTTGTGGCGTCTGCCAAATTGATTTATATTCCACGGTTGTATGGATCCAAAAGTTCCATATCTGTTTCTCATCGCATTTTATAGCATGGATTATAGCACTGATGGGAGGCCAGTTTTCTGTTTGTCCCCACAGTGGATAAGAGTAGGATTTGTGGGAAGGTTAAACTGATTCCTGTTCTGTGCCTCAGGGTAAGAGCTTTTACTCACTCAGAGTGGAGGATGAAAGATGGTTTTCTGCTATTTTAGCCAAACAATGAAGCCAAAACTCTTGGCAGCCTGTGTGGTAGGAGTTACAGAAAGTTAGTCATACCCACCCAGTCCAGAAGAAAGAGAGAGAAGCGGAGATGTGGGGTTAACCACAGCTAATTCTCAGTGCAGATCATATCTGCTCTTCCAGATCTAAACATGTTTATTTTTACAGCTAATAACAATGTTAGCCCACATGGCCAACTCTATGGTCAAAATGATCATGAGAGCAACTGCCAGTGACCTCCTGCCCCCCCTTTATCATTACACAACTGGCCTGAGTTTAACTGACAGAAGCCACCATTAAGCATGTGTCACGGTGTAACCTACAATACTGATGTGGATAAATCTCTTTTTTGGAGTTTGATGTGTGTAACTGGATAGGCTGATTATTTAGACAGTAAAAAAAAGACACACAAGAGGGCCCTACTTTAGCTGTTAAAACTCAAATGATAGGTTCACTCACTCTCGGTACAAATCCAGCGTAATTTTGAAGCCTGAAGTGGTGATACATTTAATTTTTGTTGGTGACCGTGTTATAAATGTATGTTCTAATATTTCCACATTTTTCCAGTAAACGCTCTTCTCCTAGCACAAAGCATACCTCTTTTGGGTTTTCCTGCTCTTTGTGTTCAAATTATCTTTGACATAAACTGCCCAGCAAGACTGGCCAGTGGATCATGTGCTTGTCAGTGTGGTCTTTGATCAGATAAAACCCAAATCCTTGATTGATTCTTTATGTGGATGTAAGGAATGGATGTGTGTGTGTGTGAGTGTGTATCTGCACATAAAGATCTCGCTGATAATAACATAATGCCGCCCTGTGTACATGTGCATACAGTATGTTTCTATGGTTGGATCGGTACATGTGTGTATCATCATCCTCTTATCTATGGCTGACTTAGTACGTACCCTTCCCGCCCCCTGTGTTTGTATGTGTGTGTGTGTTTGTGTTTGTGTGTGTGTGTGTGTGTGTGTGTGTGTGTGAGAGCTAGTGGTCGTCCCTGGCTGGGCTGGTGAACCTGGTGACCTCTCTGCTCCGTGCCTCCCAGACACAAGGGCTTCTCATGTGGCCCCTGGCCAGTCGCTCTCAAAGCCCGCCATTCACTACCAACCATGGCTTTTACAAGTGTGTGTCGGCATGCGTGTGTGTGTGAGGGAGGAAGAGTAAATTTGTTGAAATTACAGTTTGAATAATTATACACATAATTAATGTGTGTGTGTGTGTTTTGGTAAGTATGACTGTGTCTGTGTATGGTGTACTCTCAACATGCACACTGGGAGCTGGTCTATATGAACACAAGCAGGAATATAGGACACACTGCGACTCTATGTGTGTGTGTGTGTGTGGACTGAAAATGCTTTGAGGAGGTGTGTGTGTGTGTGTGTGTAAGCCTGGTGAGAAGAAGCAGTGAACCTTAACACATTGTGTTGAATGGAGAGCTTGGCTATAAACCAGCAGTACTGTACTAGCACTGGCTGTGTGTGTGTGAATCAGGACATGCTGGATGAAGAAGAATAGTCTCACTATTTATTTACATTTGAGTCGAAAGGATCCACCTTGCGTGAATGTGTATTCTTCAAAAATGATTGTTTCTGTGTATTATCAACCTTTTGTGATTGTTTCTTGTGCCTCAGGCTTGACCAACAGGGTTCATCTAGGTGTTTGGTAACGAAGGTATTTGCTAAATTTGCCTTGCACGGTTCAACACAGGAACGCTGGGTCAGTGTTGGCGGCAGAGGAAGACTGCAGCTAGAACTCAAAATGACAGCTAGATGAAGCGTCCTGCCCACAACCCTCAGGCTGGGTCCAGAGGTCAGTGTGTTTAGAGGAAGGAGGAGGTGGATGGAGTGGGTGCAGCTGGACCTGAAGGCCTAGGGGGGTTCCTGTGTGTGGGTCTCAAAGGTCCATGGGGTCTGAAGGTGCACACGGTGGGGGTGGGGGTGGCCAGGGTTGTGGGGTGATGTGACAGAGTGCAGGGGCCAGTGACTGGCCATGGGGTGGGGTGAAGCAGGGCTGGCGGGGAGGGTGACCATCTGGATTGGATTGCAGACATTCCTCAGGAAGAGTGTGTGAGTAAAGGTCAGTGTGGAAAAAGAGGAGGGGGTCACTTAGATCTCTGTGCATGCGTGTGTGTTTATTTTTCTTTGGCTTACTCAGTGTTTCGGTTTACGATTGTGACCAGTTTAACATTGTTATAGAGTATTTCTTACCCAGTGGGACTGGGGAATGTGAGATACTTTCAACCACGTTCACATGGGAACTATTGCAGGTGCGAGAATCTGTCCTCTGTAGTCTGTCGCTGTTTCACACTGTAATGCAGCATTTCATTCTATGAAAAATGAGCCATCTTTCATTAGCACCACTCAGCTTAACTCTGCTCCTCTGTAACTGTTTGTGCAGGTGGGAGGTCAGCGGGTTGCGGCTATGCTGTCCTTGGATGAGCCCCTGGACCTAAAGCTTCCTCGGCGGGCCAATGGGAGGGACAGAGGAGCGCGTTCGCCCCCTCTCTCCCCGCTGCACCCCAAGCGAGCTCGTCAGCTCCGCATGGCGGATGATGGTACCGCAGTCATAGAGCCTGCCTCTCCAGCATCTCCACACACAGGTGGGTAACAACAAAACACAACATGTACCCCTTTTCACTTCATGGCATGGTTCGCCTTCATTGGCAAAAGTTGTGGACAGCACCTGGTGCCCGGTCTTTTTCTTCGTATCACCTTGTTCAAGGTTCCTAGCGAGCTGAGCTGATACCGAAAAGTGAAGCTAAAACTCTGCAGACTACTGATTTGTCAGAGGGAATCATCACTAGAGCAACATGTATCAGCCAGAGTCGTCTCATCACCTGCACTCTGATGTAGTATTTCCCAAACTCTCTTGAGTCAAGCTGAGCCTTGCCATGCAGTGGAAATTAGGCTCCTTTCATGAATAAAGTGTAAATAGTGGAATTAGTTGACGCAGTGTGTTCAAACAGCTGCTAAATGCAGTGAAAATGCGCTTTAGACATGGACCAGACAGGCTGATACAGCCAAGGAAAGAAACAACTTATTCTATTGCATTTACAAGTAGGCATAAGTGATTTAGAATTTACTGTAGCCGTTTCGCAAAGTTTATCAAATTCTCCTCACTCAACAGCTCTCAAGGTTGCATGATTTTTTTTTTATGGGAGTCTGAGGATGTTGTGGTCACCAGTTCAGTGGTGAAAGCAGTTGAAACAGCGTGTTCACAAACATGTAGTGCTTACTTTGGCAGGTAAGAGAGCCTTAAACACAGTGAACCAAATGGAAATGTGTGAACCATTTTTCCTGTTCTTCTGGCCTCTTCTTGTTTTTTGTGGAGGACCTCAGCTGAGTAGGTGTTGCTTCAGTGTGGCCCAGGACATATTCGTGTACACACTGCTAAAAGAATGTGGTCACATGTGGACCAGACCATCTCTATATGTGGTCTCAGTGATGGAATCTCAAATGTGTCCTCAGTGCGACCTGGGTGCTTTCATAGTTATACTTTGAGCTGTCCAGCTGTGATCTGATCACTCAAGATGGATGATAATACCAGGACTGAAGGGGACTGAAGCACAGCCGAGGCTAATGGAAATTACATTAGCCATAAGCAAAAGTAAAAGTGAAAGTGAAA